>NC_138905.1:194628742-195279009 GCF_965231255.1 Vanellus vanellus | reverse complement strand
ATATTTTTAACTTGTTAAACTAACTTTTCTGTAAAGCTTCAGATAGAACAATGCATGGACTTTAGGTCTGATATAAGCTTTGATTACTGTAGTGTGTTTTAAAAGTTGTAGACCTATCATATCACGCTTAAAATTGCATATATATTTAGTCTTAAACTTAGCATGCTTGTTTGCAGTGGTGTCTACCAAATAAACAGTGTCTATCAGATAAACTGTTTATCTGTTGATAAAGCAAACTGTAAGCAAACAGTATGACTTGTAATATTTGTAGACTGTATGAATGGCATGTGGTTTAAGTTTTGAAATGCTTTTGTTGCTCCTTTAAGTATATTTAAAAAATTAAGCCCAATGAAGGGAAATAATTCAGTACTTGCTGTTCTTTCGGCTTCTTCATTACAACTTTTTATGTTACTGGTTTTTACAGTCTCCCTTCTCCAAAAGGTAATAGGACTGATTGCCTGTTCTGTTAGCTATGCAAAGCAATTTAACAGTCCTCATTAAAGTGCTGTAGTCCTTGTTCAGAAATTTAAAAAGTCTTTTAAGAAACAGCAGTCTGAAGTATACAGCTATATAGATGTATTTTATTGAATTCTTTCTCAATAATAGCACCTATTTAATGATTATTTCTATAACTTGGAGGGATATCTGTAGCTCTTCAGTTTTTACAAGAAAAAAGTAATGCACTATGGAGTTTATTTTTCAATTTATCTGTTGTTCTTCGTGCCCCACTTAATGAATTGTTGTCCCCTTTCCTGCTGTTTCTAGTCATGTGACTGAATTAAATTTGAAAGGTATGTTATTAATGAAACATAATTTTTTCTAGAAGTAGAGCAACCAGAAGCTGTTAAAGTAATAATATGTTGAGAGCTCTTGCACAGAGTTATGTCAAGACTTCAAGAATTGAGGTTTCCTTGCAGTATTCTGGGGAAGTGAGATTCAGATTCTCCTTGATCTGTTTTTTGCATCTCTCTGTCTGCTCTGACTCAATTTCTGTCATTCATCATTGTTTCTTCTAGAATTTCATCTTTCTTTTGTGCATATCTATGCAACGCAAGGCCTGAGGGATGTGTGGTGACCCAGAAAGATCTCTCACGGCCTGTTGCATCCAAGACTGTTCTGTACCTTATGTTCCTGCATGTGAAAGTTACTGCATGTCACTGGTAGCTGCCTGCGGGTTTATCACTTAGAAGTGTCAGGTCCTTTGTGCTTGCTCATAAATTTCTTGCATGTGGTTACTGTCTCTGAGAAGAGGTTTTTGTGGTGGCCCATGTGTGCCTGGATGTGCAGCTTGCACTGGATAAAGATGTAGAAAGCTGAGGTGAGGGACTGAGAAGCAGCAAATTGTGGGTGGAGAGCCTGAAGCACCTTAATGTCATGAAACAGCAGCAGATAAAGAACTACCTACTGCAGAACTACCCTGTGCAGTGAAGTGACTTGATTAAACTAATGTACAGTAAGGAAAAAGTGGCTGTGCATCTGTTCAGTGAGCCTGTTTGTTATTAGTAACTGCTTTCAGCGTCTGCTTCGCTTACCTTCTCTGTTCAGTGCTGGTGTAGGTGTGAGGTATATGCAGGATGGTTGTTTTCAATTATAATCTGCAGAATTGCCCCTAAAAGCACAAAGTTCTAGACCCTGCCCTGGAAGTTGCTGGTCCTTTTGAATGTAAATCTGGAGTACAGAGTTACAGTACCTCTTTCGTGTCATCAGTGAAGTGACCATGCATAATAAGCAAGCAGTCTAGGGAATTAATTCAGCTGAAAAATAACCTTTTTCCTGCATTAATTTTTGGAAAGATCCATTCTCAACCTGATTTGCCATTTGACCTTACAGACACTTGTGCTGCCACCATGCAGGAATGAGAGTCAACAGCCAGTTAGATCAGACTGCAACTGTTCAGGCCGGAAGCCAGATGCAAATAGTTATAGATACTTCAGTCTTTTGACTGAAGGCAGAGGGTTTTTTTTAACTTACTCCTTGTGGCTGGACTGCTGTTTTGAAATGTTGGGAAACTACTGAACACTCGGTGAACGTAGAACCATAAGGTATCTCAAGTTGGAAGGGACCTACAAGAATCATTGGGTCCAACTCCCCGTTCCCTTGTAGGAATACCTAAAACTAAACCATATGACTAAGAGCATTGTCCAGACACTTGAACTCTTGGCAGGCAGATGAGCTTTGCTGTAGTATTATAGTATTTTATTTATTTATTATAGTATTTTTGAGCTATCTAGAGCAGGAAATGCAGAAATCGGCTTAAAACTGAAGCACAATTGAAAAGTGGTTGTTTTCAATATGTCAGTAGGTTACTCCTTTTTGCTGTCTTTATGTCTTTTGGGATATTATATATTCTTTACATTCTGCATCTGCTTTCAGGATGGGTATTAATGCTGCTTCTGGTTACCTGCTGATGTCCTGAAACAGTTTCTAGATGGTTTTTCTGAGCGTATTTGTAATTCTTCCGCATTTAATTCAACTCTCATTTATATGTGTACTGGTTTTGATTGAGATACAGTTAATTTTCTTCACGGTAGCTTGTATGGGGCTATGTTTTGGGTTTGTGATGAAAACAGTGCTGATAATGCAGCAATGTTTTAGTTATTGCTGAACAGTGCTTCATCCCACTGTGGGGGGAGAATGAGCAAGAGGCTGTGTGATGCTTAGTTGCCTACCAGGGTTAAACCACAACAATGGGTAATGTGCAAATTGATTTAATGGAAAAATATATAAACTTAATCATTATATAGCTATTTATGTGGTTTCTTTAAAGTACCCTTTCTCTTTCTTGCAGTCCCTACTCAGAAGTCCAGAAGTAGTGCAGTTTCTACAGAAGCAGCAGCAACTGTTAAGTCAGCAGGCTTTGCAACAAAGACAGCAACAGTTTCAAGGAGCACCTGGGTAATCAGAACAGATCGATGCCCTGTAGATGATCTGGTGCTGAAGGAGGAATAAGATGCGTGTTTTATATAAATACAAAGAATCTCAGTGTTTAAAGGAAAATGGAAGTTGCTGCTGTTATGTATTTTACTTGTTTCTTGTTTGCACTTTTGAGGTTTTGAGCTGCTTGGGTGTCTGCAAACTTGTGAGCAAATCTGGAGTCTATTTTTTGATTCTTTTTAAAACTTCATTTTAATGTTTAATTTTATAATATAAATTTGTTTATATTAGTAATGTTTAGCTGTACACCCTTTTCCTACCAAAGTCTTCCACTAAATTAACATTTTTCTATATAAGGATTTACTGTTAAACAAGTCACTCTTTGATGACAATCATTGAAGTCAGTTACTTTCTATGGAAGTTGTGAAATAAAGTCCTGAACTTGAGCCAGTCCAGTGGCATGACCTAACAGCAATTGCTCAGGGATATGAGAAAATTATGTCCAGTAGAATCTTGCACTAAAGGCAAAGACAACATGCCACGAAGAAGTCAGTCCAGTGGCTCAGAAGAGTGCAAATCAGGTGATCCTCCTGCTATATATTCATTATCTGCAAGTTGAGTATGTTTGAAATGCTTCATTGTCTGTGCAAAGCGTGTTAAAGAATTTGTGTTTAAAAGTTCCAAAAGAGGTAAATGGCAAAATGCTTTAGAGAAGAATTAGGTGGAACGTATGCAACTGAGAGTTGGACCTTGTTTTGTGGAGTTACTTTGTAAGGACCAACCTCTCATACATGAAATATAACTTAACTACAGATGAGAAAATCACTCATTTTTAAGTGACTAGATTAAATTTTAAAGCTTTTAACTCATCATAGAAAATGCATCCAAAACCTAAAAATGTAATTGTGCATTTTTTCCTTTATTTAGTCTTTTTTCTTCTAAAAAAAAAAAAGTATAGTTAAAATTCTTCTATTACGACAACTGATACCTAATCAGCTCTAGTGCTGGACTTCTCAGGTTTGCAGCCAATTCAGATGAACTTGCAATTGATTGGGTTAAGAATCCAAACACCGAAACACTGTATTATGTAAGTGTTGAATCCCACGTTTTGTTTTTAAAACAAAGTTTTGTATTAAACCACATTTCTGAATAGAGGTTATCTGAATGGTGTAGGTGCTTATTAAAGTACTGCTTTGATATTGCACCAGTTTCATCTGCTGAATAATCTCCCTTCAGGAGTATTTGTTAGTCTTATGAATTGTTACAAGCTGTGCTTTGGGTATGTGTACAACTTGTTCAGTAGGGATTTATTGTGTAAGTTGTTCTTTAAAAAAGAAATCCAAAAACTTTGTATCAACAGTTCTGGACCAATAAGTGTTTGAGTAAAATCTTTGTTTTTCTTTAAAAAACAAACCCAAAGCCTGTTCTTTTTCTTTCTGTGTCATTTGTATAAGGGTTTTTTTCTGTACTAAAATGGCTAGCTCTGACTAGGTGGCATGAAAACTTGTGTGATCCAAGGCTCTTGTTATAGAAAGCCATTTTAGCTTTAAGTAAAACCAGATTTCTCTTCTCAGTGTGTCAGAATATATGTGAAAATGTAATGGGCTGAAATTGTAGAATAAAATAATTGCTTTTAAGTGGTCAGCTTATAAAAGTATTTAGGTGAACAGATCTGATTAAACTTTATAAAAACCAAACCAAAACAACCAGCAAGTAGAAAAGAGGCACAGGGAGTGTCTGTTAGGATAGTGTGAATGAGTTTGTTACCTCAAACTAAATGAAACTTGCTGAAGATGTGTAGGGAGATGTTCAGCACAGCTCAGCTGTCCTGTGTGTCTGGTGGTCTGTGATACCAGTGCCTGACAGGCTGGCACAGATGTCAGGAGCTGTGCTGGTAACGGGGTTGTCAGATGGGATTCCCAAGCTGTGTGTGAACCCAGCAGTGCCTGCGTGGCTCTAAGACTATTATGTCTTCTACTCCCTTGGTTCTGTTAATACAGAACAAAATCTGCATTTTGGGAAGATTAAAACCTGACTTCCGTAACAGTATATTCTTCCTGTATCTGTTCCTTGAGCAGTGTGAGACCTGTGCAGCTGCAGGTCTCTTCCCACTCATGTCAGTCTGGTCCATGGTGAGGGCTTCTGTCATAGGGCAGCATCGCTGCTCATTAGCAGCCTGTCAGGATCGGGGCTGCCTCATCCAAAAGTAAGCTGAACCATCCTCTTGAATCTTCAGATTTACTACAGGACAGCCAAGGATGCATATACTCTATAACGTACAGATTTTAAGCCATATTAATTTTCAATTTATTCTACAGCGTAGCATCCTATCCTGCTTGGAGTGTTGCCTCATCCCATTGCTCGGTGAAATCACTGATTCCTCTTGCCTAAGACTGAGTAAACGCTTTGTAAATGCTCTTGTTGACAGAGTCACTGGTGATCAGACTGGGACCTACAGCTTTCCAGGGCCAATCTCTTTCAAGGAGAAAAATGGCAGACAAACAGGGAAAGAGCTCTTAAATCAGAAATCTCTTTATTAACAGTAAAACACAAGACGTGAATAATCCCTTTTACAATAGAATAATTCCAGCCAAAGAAAATGGAGTGTGTTAAAAAGTGTATTGTTCAAACATCAGACTAAATACGTTGACTTTAGAATGCCTCAGATTGAATGCAGCAGGAGGAATGCTTGTGAGAAGGTCCACTTGATGAGCAGGTGTTTTATCTTTCTCAATATGACGGCGCATGGGATAGAGTACTCTGGGGCTGATGGCAGGACTCCGTGCTGCCCTGATCTCTCAGGCTTCTCAAACTAAGTATGTCTGAGATTTTTCATTCTCAAGAGGCAAGAGTCCAACTAGCGTTCTTTATACAGTGATTTAACTGTTTTACAGAATATCACTAACTGTGAATAATACTTTCTTCTGCATGGTGCAGGTGTTCTGCCTTGATTCTGATGGAAAAGAGGGCAGAGTTCTTCATAGACAGAAGTGACAATATTACATCAATGTATGATTCATGGTTCTTTATGCACCAGACTGTGATTGCTCATACTTAACACAAAAAATATCACACCTTGCTCAAATCCACCGTTTTGGCCCCTTGACTGCATAGAACTTTCCAACCTCTTGGCTTCATTGATCCGCACAAAAAGTTTCTTCACTTGTCTCACTTCTCAACCCAATTTATATCACAGAGGTGAGACTGAAATGAGGGATTAAATTGCTAACACTGAATTATCTGCAGAAAGTATGCTGTGGTACATTTAACTTGTACTTAAAAAGTGTTATAAATAATTAAAAACTCCAATTGCTTGAGTGGGTGAAGAAAATTTATCTGATCATCGTTAAGTTTGTTCCCTTGCTCTCTCGTTTGCAAAGCGTCTCATGGACATACCTGAATTCATAAGATTTAACACACACTTTAGCATCAAAAAAACCCACTTTGAAACATGATGTGTTCACTACTGTGCAAGTGCACGGGGTCAGACTTTACCAAGCTTTTTCTAGCTTTTCTTTGCTGATGAGGTCTGTATTTAAAATTATCAACTGGTTGGTCTATTTCTTCCTATGCTATTCATATGCAATATTAATTGAATACTAACACAGAATATAAAATAGCAGCATCCATGGATAATAAAAACACTATGACTGAAGATCTAAAAACGGTTCACAATTAGCTGCAAATGTTCACATTGGCTATGATGGAAGAGTAGCTGACTCTGGAAGATGTAGTGGTTATGTCTACCTTGCATAAGAGACACGGCCCGCAAATTAATTAGCTGTACAGGCACCAGGTTTGCAAGCGTGGCCCAGGTGCAAGTGGAGGTGTCCTCTCCATAGGACCCTCATAGACCTCACCTCCCTGGCAGGAAAGTGTGGCATCAAATATGGCAATACAATCTAAGGCACGCCCAGGCAAGCTGTTTGGAAGGCCCTGGGGTGAACAGGTATCAGGATCCTGGCTGCTCCTGGCCACTCTGGAGCTTCCTGTGAGGAGATGATGGGTACGAACCAGAGGCTGCATTTCGTGCTGGTGCACAACATGCAGAAATGTCTGCACTGGAGACACAAAGCAATTTCTCTGCTGGGCAAAGACTCAATGCCCTCTCAGGCTTTGTGCACGTTGCAGAAAGGTACTCACAGAGCTGCCGTTAGGAAGAAGCCCTGTTTCAGTGGCTGCAATGAAGCCTCCACGTTGAGAAGCATTTTATTCACAGGTTTAAAGTCTCATATAATCTCTCTCCCTGCTGCAAGATGGGACCAACTCTATTTTTTTGATGGTGACCTGGCCTCTTAGTTGCTTTCGGGGAAGACCACCTGTCCGTTCTTAGTTCCCGTTATAAATGTTATTCCCTAGTCAGGAGTGAAGGCTCCTGCTGAGTCCAATCTTCCTTTGGGCACTGCAGTTTCCCACCTATGCATGAAGTGAGTTGCTTTGTTGCAGTTCCCAGGCAGACACTCTATATGGTCCACATCTTTCAGTCACGCAGTTTCTCTTCAGGCTGCAGTTTCCTTTGGTTAGCACACAGTGGATGTGCTTACAGCGTCCTTGAATGGTTGCCCAAAGCTGAACTCCTCATTAGTCCTGCAGCGAGGCAGAGGGTCATCTTGCCAGCGTAGTTCCCAGATACAACCAGAGCCCACTCCCTGGATCACATGGGATACCATTTGCCCCAACATACCTAATGGCTTAACTGGGAGGCTGGTGCACCCAGCCAGGCTTGTGTATAGAAAGCACCAGATCAAGGATTGTGGTACTCCAAGCTGCTCCTAAACCAGGTCTTGATGGCTAGTTTAGATGTGAATGTAAAAAGCTCTAGTGAATACAATGGCTGCCCAAGCATGTACTGCCTTCCAACCTCCTGTGATGACCACTGAGCATATCTGGTCATATGCTCCCTCTTCTCCAGACTCTTCATCTTCTCAATGCACGTCTGGCTACAGAAACCAACCACGAACCAGAAGTCCTCTAAAAATCTTCTCAGCCCCATTGGTGGAGTTTGCACTCACCCAGAAGGGCTTGGTTGGGTTCAGAGGTTCAGGTAACAGCCTGCTCTCCAGGCGTCTGCAGAGCAAGGAGCTCTCGCCTTTGGCTTGGTGAGCCCATGGGACATGTTACATTCAGTACATTTCTGATGAAATAAATCTATGTTCTGGGCAGCATCTCTCAACTTTGAAAAATGGTATTCAATTACTCTATGACTCATTAATCTTTCTTTATTGTGTTTGGTTTTGGTTTTACTGTCAGGTTACGGGGAGCCGGGGAGAGAACTGAATAGTACAGAGGATGCAATGTTTCTTTCCTGTGCTGAGCACCAAATAGTGCTCAAGTATTCCTGAAAGCTACAGCTTTCAGCTGTAGCTGCACCAGAGAAGTCTCTAATGAGCCAAGAAAATTTGCCATATACTTGAGACCCCTTCAGAGTTACTAAATTCGATCAAGCTTCTTTGTAAAACGTTTCCATCCAGCCGAGATGCAAATAGTCTCTGCCTGAGCTGCCTCTGTAAATCCATCTGTTTGCGCAACTCCTCAGTTGCTGGTGAGACTTTCTGATCATAGCGCTTATAGGCGAAGGTGAGTGTTGTAAGCCAGGAAGAACAAGGGCAGATTAGATAAAGCTACAGTCACAAGTGCCTGATTTTCTCCATTTCAAGAGTTGTGTGCTGGAGATGATGTTTACAGTGAGAGATTGCAGTGTTGATTATACACTGAGGGAATATTAATACCTCATAACTCTGTCAAGCACTGAACTCATGCAGAAATAGCTAAGGATAAGCATGCTTCATCCTGAAACTGCCTCTACTAACAGAGAGCTCCTGCCTGCGGCGGGCAGTTGTCATTGAATCTCTGCGCAGACCCACAGAATAATGTAAATTGGAAGGGACCTCTGCAGGGCATCAAATCTGACGCCCTGGAGAAGGCTGCTCAGAGCAGTGAAACTCTTGACACAGTACCTGCTGGAGACACCGAAGGAATTTCCTCAACTCCAGCTGATGTTACCTGGGGGCCACAGTTCACCTTTGCGTTGCTGATACATTATACTTCTGACTGAGCACGGCAAAACATGAAATGTTCATGAGAAAAGATGCTTGTGGCATAGCCTGTGATGGGGAGGCAAAGCACATGCTGCGCTTCTTAACACCTCAGCCGTTGCTGCTCCGTACCTGATCAGCTGTGGGAGTGCAAGGTTTTGGGACAGAGCCATCAGAGCAGCAGCGCCACAGAATGGCTCCATGCAGTCAGCGTGCTAGATTTGTTTCCATCACCTCTGCATGCAAATGGCACATCAATACTGGTGCTGCTGTAGAACAGCAATTAAGCAGTCATCTTCTCTTGGCTACTTAATAGAAAAACAAGTGGTCTACGTACCACGATGAACGTGCTTTATGCCACTGCCTGCTGATGCATGGTACTTCTCTAGAGAAACTTTCAAGACAGTTCAAATTGTTGATGGCTCAAAAAAACATTTTAAAAAATCCACCTTTGACTAAGTAGTCTCGCTGTAAGTGATTTTAAATCTCTCAGGAAGCGTATCTCCAAAGCTTGAGTATTAATGAGTGCATTTAAAGGCTTTAAATTGACTACAGGTTGATAGGTTCATGAAGACCTTTCAGCAGAAAATATCTCCTTCCAAAATGAGACATTAACGTGAGATACAAAGTTACGTTGCTGTAAATTACGAGAAACCTGAATTTTTAACTGATCCCAAATCACATAGTAGAGAAGCCTGTAAGAGAGACTTTGTTCAAAAAGAAAGGGAAATAAATGGCTTATTTGCCTTACTTTTTATCATTGCATCTGGGCAGGGGTCATCTTCCTATTTACTTGTTTGCCTCGTCCACTGTTACCACTTCTCCCTTGTGATGTGAGCTCTCCCCTTCT
Source organism: Vanellus vanellus (assembly GCF_965231255.1). Classification (NCBI taxonomy): domain Eukaryota; kingdom Metazoa; phylum Chordata; class Aves; order Charadriiformes; family Charadriidae; genus Vanellus; species Vanellus vanellus. Next base: position 195,269,250 of record NC_138905.1, on the reverse strand, counting down.
CTTGGGAAGGAGCTGTCAGCTGCTGTGTGTGTGCACAGCATCTCATACAGTGGACTAAGCCCCTAGAGGTCACTAAAATAGGAAAGAGTTCACACAGTGATACCAGCCATCCCAAATGCTAACAGCTCTGGGATGGCTGTTGGCTTTGATTGTCCAGAATCATAGAATCACAGAAGACTTTGGGTTGGAAGGGACATTTAAGGCCATCTAGTCCAACCCACCTGCAATGAGCAGGGACGTCTTCAACTAGATCAGGTTGCTCAGAGCCCCATCCAGCCTGACCTTGAATGTTTCCAGGGATGGGGCATCTACCACCTCTCTGGCACCTCTCTGGGAAACCAGGTGCTTCAATCAAACAGTTAAATTTGCTGAAATTCATCTCATCCCAATGCAGATATTTTAAACAAGTCAGAAGAATCATGCTCCAAAAATGCCTCTTCACTTACTAGCAAGGGATATTAAGAAGACTACCTGTGATGAGATGCGTGTGTGGACTGCACTGAAGCCAAATCCTACTCATATGAGGATTACTATAAAAGTACACATACAGGAAAGGAAAAATTGCTCTGAATTTACCAACTTCCATTTAAACAACACAAACACTTACTGAGCCAGCATTATTACCAGGCAGGGAAAGCCATCACATCCTCCCTAGGGCCCATCTCACCTACTTTTGGATATGTCCAGTGTAGCAGTCCACGTTTGAGCTAGTGACCCTGAGTTCCCCTTATACTCAACAAGATGACATAAGCATGCTCAGAGCGCAGCGTATTTCACCTCCTTGAAACACCTGCCTTATGATGAAACGAATGATGCCCCAGAAGAACCTGTTTCTCTTCACTGGCCATCCACTTTTCCTCTGCAGCAGCGATAGGGAACTGGGTTCTGGAGCTCCCCAAGAGCAGGTGCACCTCAGAACGTCCCCCTTTGCTCTCTCCGAGGACGATGACAATGCTGCGAATGTCTCAAAGTAACCCCCAGGCTTCTCTCTATGTTAGGAGGGAAGGAAGTTTCAGCCTAAAAGGCAAGGAAGAACCTAGAATGAAGGACAGAGCTAGATCCTGGACAGGAGAGGAGATTTTCTCTGTCCTTAGCTGCTAAGAAAGCAAAGGGATAAGCAACGTGAAAAGCACAGAGAAATTACTGGAGAAAGGGTGCAATAAACAAGCTAAAAACCATGTTACCAGTACCTCAGTACGGTGAAACTGATGACAGAGGGAGCTGAGGAAAATATCTTTTTCCAAACTGATCTTTCTCAAGTCTGCTAAGCAGTAAACGGCACATCTGGAATTTCTGTGTAACATTATTATTGGATTTCATTGCTACAGGAGACTGTAAAGCTTTTCCTATCCCGCAGTGACACTGCTGCCGTCAAATGGTGACAGAACAGGGTTCTTCACATTTACAAATTTCCTATACAACTTGCTATTACTGCTCAAACTTAACAAAAATTTATCTTTCTGTGCCCTACTAATTCTTCAGGCGGCTGAAGATGCATTCAAACGAAGTAACCATGCTAGTTTACCGACTCTTCTGCTCTGTCATAATTACCACCCCACAATAGTACTACATAGCATCTAAAACACATGGAAAGTCTTTCCAGTGAATGTTATTTGAATCGTATATATGATGTAGCTGAAGATTTCAGGCATCCTCTTCTAATTATGCAGTAAAACGTTTAGCACCAGATATTTTGTGAGAAGAAAAGAAACATTCTGTAAAACATTTATTTTTTTTTTTTTTTACTTGGGATACTTCTGGTGTGTTCTAAGGACCAAGGAGATTGGAGAAGTTATCACTCTTTCTGACCCTTAAAGCAAAACAATTTTCAGTGGACTGTTATGCCTGGAAAGAAATAATCCTCCACCCTTTCAGCAAGGTAATGACCATCAAAATGTACTGAGTTTCACCTGCCTCCTCAGAAAAGGTTACCAAGTGAACAGCATTTTGTAAGGCTGGCTCTGTGGATGAGAATACAGGCAATAGGTTTCCCTGCGTACAGAAGGACCACAGACAAGACAAAGATTCACTCTTCGCTTGTTCATGGCTGACACTTTCTCACCATCCTCTGGCAAAAGCACTGCAAATGATGAAGCCTGTATCTAAGATGAGAAACCATCCATGGGGATGTACGAAGTGACTGGCAAGGAAGCCCTCTCTGTCAAACTCGAGCGTCGCAGTCACATCGTGAGGACTGGCCCAGCGCAGGGGATGGACGTGGCTGACTCCCACCTCCTTCTCTTTGCATCCCGTGAGCATGGGGCTTCCTGTTCCCAGTACAGAGACCACGCCAAGACGAATGATAAAATAATTATTCGGTTCTTCAACGCACACTTCATTTCCCTTTTTTGAATCACAGTTCAAGTCCCTTTTAGACGTACCCTTGATATCAGCACAGTAGCCTAACTACAGACAGTCCTAACTTTAAGACAAACTACATCAATACTGTATAATGGATAGGATTCCGTTTACATGCCAGATACATATGCAAGTATGTATGTACTTTGCAAAAAAGCACTGGAAGTTAATTAGTTTTTTAACTTATAGGCATATATTTCAAATTTTCTTTTTCTTTTTTTTTTTTTCTTAGGAGCTTGTTGCTTTTCAGTGCAGCAGTACCGTACACTACTGTGTTAACAGTATCAGACTATTCGGATGTGTCCAGAATGCTCTGATAAGGCTCCAGTGCCGAACGCGTCCTGAGGGCTCTCTCCTCCTGCCAAATCCTAGGGGAGACAGTGGTGCCTCAGCTCCTCAGAGGATCTGTTGTCCCATTGCGCTTTGCAGTAGGGAGACAGACTGGAATTGCCATTTAGTCCTTCAGTTCACTGGATGAAAGTCATCTCTATGCATAAGTCCTGTGCACCACCTAAGGTCCTCTTTTAGACCTGAGATTAGGATGTAAAATGGATATAAACGGTGCAGAGATCTGACTTTGGTTGCCTGCAGAGGGGTGAATTTCACCTACTAGGAACAGCTACAGCCAGGTTTCTGAATCCATGTGGAAGTGCTGAGAATTCGCACTATTTACTGGCTTGGCTGGGGAATGAAGATGCTCACGGGAAATGTTTGACACTTTTGCAGGAATTTGGCTTATTTTGTACTAGAGAACAGATATGCTATACCTGAATTTCTAAACTTATTATACTGGCATCAGAGTAACTAGAAACCACAAAACGTAGCATGAAAAAGAAAAAGGAGACTATGTATAGGTATATTTACATCTACATACATCTACATATAGAAGCTTCTGTTCACTGGAAATCCTATAAGCCACTGCCTGCAATAGCATCCATCCTAAGGGAATTCTAGAGATGATTCTTAAGAGACTGAGGAGATGGGATTATGAGGTGAGCCCATCTGTGTCAGCACCTTATCCAGCCATTGCAATGGTCCATGCAGGTGGATCTCAATCCAGCAGGGCGTGCTTGTAACATCTTGGCGATGATACTCTGCTCCCCATCCCTATAAAAACATCAAAGGACCAAAAAGTGAGGTTTTCTTTAAAATAAAAAACAATATTAAATCACAGGCAGTCCATTACCCATTAAACTACAGGCAGTCCATCACCCAAGCTCCCAAGAATTAATGCTTTTCCCTAGGGATAATTTTCTCTAGAAACTTTGCTCCTTTTTAAGGTCATTGTTATCACAGTTGCCAGGGACTCTATACTATCAAATTAAAAATGCTCAGTCACACTTCCAGGTGCTGAGACCAACTGGCATGGAAAGGCCTGTTTCCAAGCTTGGCTGCCTGCAAACAGCCCATGGGGAACGGTCCCTGCTGTTCGCACCCCAGAGACGTGCCCAGGAAAGTCTGCCAGACTGCTGTCTGGCACAGAGGAAAAGCAGGCCAGGCCCTGTCATAACACTTTAACGGGAACTGGGAATGATCCTGGGAACTGTTTCACTTCTTGGTAGAGACGCATCCTACGAGTCTGAGAAGTTCTAGCTATTTATCTGAACCTCTGGAAACTTCCAGCAAGTTTCCTACATACCACACCTAACCTATGTATACACATTTTCCATAGGTTTTCTATCCTTGAACATGTCCTCTTTTCCCACGGGAGTTCCCGCTTGTCTGCTGTGGGAAGTCCTGCAGTAATTTCTCCAGCTTTTTCAGGGAGATAAGGGACACGGAGCCTCTGACAGAAGACGGGGATGTGGTGTTGGCAGGGAGAAAAGAGAACCAGAAGTCCCTGCTCCTCAAGCGGGCACAGTGTCTGCTTGTTAAGGCAGACAACCGTGATTTCACAGCCCCACAAGACATTCAAGTCACAGCCCAAAGTCTCACAGCTAACCGGCTGCCTCACTGCCAGAACTGAACTCGGATTTCCATAGGGCAACGTGCAAAACGCAGTCCCACTGCAATATGAGGCTCTTCATTTGTGGGCCGCTGATCAGAGAAGCTGAGCCTTACCCATCATCATGGTAGTCGGGCAGGTCATATTGTTGTCACGAAAAAAGGACGTGGAGGTATATTAAAACTGAGGCCTGCCAAAGGTACCTAAATTGTGGAGCACTGAACAATTCAGGCAACTGAGGCTGCTAGAACCCACTTCTCTAGAACGATCAGCTGCAAAACCAGGATCAGCACCAAAACTGAATGCCATAATAAGTGGTCTGGATAAAATTCACTTCCACTTAATGAAGAAAAGGGGCAAGAAAGCAGCAGAGTAAGTTATGGACCTACCAAAGCCCAAAGAGTACTTTTAATCAGGCAGCATTTTTCTGACCTGCAGAGCATGTATCAGGCTAGGAAGGGCCTGTGTTCACAGGCACCTCGGATTTATGTTCGGGAAACGTTTGCATAAAATGCCACTCTCTAAACCAGCGCAGTCAGGTTTGAGTTTGTGAAGTCTTAAGTACGCTGCTGCAGCGAAGATAGACGGCCTGAAGGGCAGGTGTCAGAGGGGTCGGTGCACCTCTGTTGACTGGCAGGATGCAAAAGCCGCAGGGGAGTTGGACTAGATGATCTCCAGAGGTCCCTTCCAACCCTGACCATTCTGTGATTCTGTGAATAGGAATTCCAGGTTGCAGGCACAACCTGCTCGATTTGGAGGAGTGTGGCAGCGCGTGTGGGTGGCTGGCCATCTCCCTCTGCTGGCAACTCCCAGGCACTCACAGTCGCCTTCCCCAGCCCGTGCTGCCGTCTGGAGCTGCCAGCAGGGAAAATGCCAGGAGGGCAGGACCCCCTGTGCCTCCCATACATCACTCCTGGGCCACAGGTAGCTTCCTTCATCCCTGGGGCTTAAATGAACTGGGAGGTGGAGCTCTCTTAACGAGGGAATAAAATGAGAACAAGTTGCAAAGCTGTGGTGGTGTTTTGCGCTGATGGTGGGAAGAGGATACGGATACCCGCCACGGGGAGACGTCCCTTCTGGCACGGGGAAGATCAGCTGAGGGGTCCTGCTGCTCCTGCCAGTCCTTCCCACCTCCTGTGGGCAACAGCTCTCTCCAGACCAGGGTCCAGGCATGTCCCAGAGCGCTGAGCTGCCTCGTGCTGGGGAGCATGGCCGAGTCTGCTGGCTCGTCCCCTTACCCCTGAGACCTGGGGAAACGTGGGAAGGAGGGCGCTGGGTTCAGACCCTGGCTTGGAGAAACTCTTTGTCTCTCCACTTTGTGCTTCAGCTGCCTCATCTGTGGAGAGGGGACAACAGCCATCCTGTTTTGGTTATCAGCAGCGCTAAGCAGATGGAAACTGCTGCCTGCTCTCACTGGTGACACACTCACATTTACCTGAGGGCTGAGCTCCTGCCAGCTGCTCAGTGGGCACAAGAAGAGTATCAGAGGGGACAGGGCCTTCACCTCCCAATCCCATGTCCTGCCTCCAGATGATGGTACAGACCTGGTAAGTCTCTCATGTTGTGATCCCTACCCATCCCTGCCTCCCAGCTGAAGCACTGGAGGAGTAGGAGAGGGTCTCCAGCCCTTTGGCTTGGCTTGCCCTGTGGGTTGTAGGCGACCAGCAGCATCTGGTCAGGAATCAGGGGAGAAGCCACAGGACTGTCCTGCACCTGGGCCCTCCTGGTGTGTGGCTCTGACAGACAACACGCTCCTCTGTGCACTGCATACCCAACACCCAAGGGCATTCCTGTCCCCACACTGAACACACCAGGGCTCACACTTTGGGAGAGAACTAATTTTGAGAAGACTGAGTACAGAAAAGGGTTTTTACAGGCCGGGAAGGAAGAACCTACATGAGATTTGCATAGCCATTTTCCAAAGGTCATGGGAAAAGGGTTCAAAATAACTCTTTGTGCTGGTCTTCTGGTGCCTGAGGCACTATAGTGGCTGCTATTGTTTCAACAAAGCAAGGTGATAATATGGCAGCAGCACTATTTAGTGCATCAACACCACCATTTCTGTTGCCATGCTGGGCATGGAGGCAGATAACACATCAAAGAGATTACCCCTGAGTTGCTGAGATAATGAAAATATTGCATAACTGGCTACACTGCCTTTATAAACAACATGCCTGTTCATGTCTTCCATTAAAGAAAATGCTGTTTGTTGGGTTTCTTGCTTTCTTTTTTTCCCCTAATGCTTGCGTGTGAACAAGATGTCAGTTCCTTCCCAAGAAAAAAGCAGCAGCGTGGTCACAGGCAGAGAGATTTTGGCTTGGACTCTTGGGAAAAATTATAAGACCCTCTTAATGCTCTCAGAGAGTTAAGGAGATGGGTCCCCAAGGATGGCTGGAAAGAGTCAGAACCAGAAAGGTGTGTGGGGCTCAACTCATCTGCTTTGCAGAACATAGGGGAACTGGGCTTGAGCCTCAAGCAGTTTTGCAGTACCTTAAATGTGAATTCAATCAGCTCGATTCAGTCATTTGTATAAAACCAAATCTGCAAGCCAAACGGACACACTCAAGCCACTTCTTATGGTACCTAGCAGGCCCAACTTGCTTCTAATGGTACAACTTCTGTAGTTTGCAGGCTGAAAATTGCTGCCAGCTCTCCCCAGCAGCCCTATAGGAAGTCAGCCTAGCGCAACTGTAAACAGTCTTGAAATACTCACCATCCTCTGGGGTTTAGATGCTACAACAGCCACCTAAATAAACCCTAAGGGTTAAAAGGACTCGAGAGATTTCATTCTGGTGAGGCCATTCAGAAGATTTAAGAAACTCCCACAGAGACTGATACATTGCACACAGAGCAGTCATACTGCAAAGTTCAGATATGAAAGACATAGAAACAGTAACGGCTTTGGTGGTGTCCTGTCTCTTCCAAATATCAGGAGGAAAGGTCAGACGATCTTTTGGGGTTTGTATTCTGCTTGCCAGAAGCCCTTCTGGTAGTGTGGCTGGCCAGATGAATGTCATCAGAAATCAAGACAATCTCTTGCCAGGGATCAGACTGGTGGCAAACAATAGTTCCCAGCAAGCTCAGTGGGGGCTGAAGGAGGACTCAGTGTGTCTTGACTGAGACCATATATACCAGTCTATAGTAATGGTGGGACTGTAAATTAGTCTAGAGACATAAAGACGTTCTTTTCAGATCTATGGCTCTACCAAGCTCTATTGCAAACCAGTAATGATAGGAGAGATCACAACCGCCTAGGATATGTGCTACAAAATTTACATCTTGCTAAACCCCTCTAATTTGAGCTCTTTATGCAATCAATGGGCGAATATCACCATTCAATCTCTGCTTATTTTCCACAAAAAGCGTATGGAATACCTAATTTTGGAATGTAAGATATTTCCAGGTTGACCACAAAAACTACTGATTTTAAGCACCTAGAAGTTTACGGCAATACTGGAAAACAGGCAGTCTGAACTGCTATTTGTAAGCTGGGTGTCTAAATCCCCACTTCGGGATGATTTGATGGGGTCTAGTTTTGCGCCAAAGCTAGCAAGTGATGGGATTTGCCTTTTCAGAACTGCAAGAGAAAACAAAGAATCCTTACTTTAACAAAGCTCATTCGAATAGTACACATCTTGGTCAGCTCATACACCACTTCAAAACCATGATTGACTGACTGGGCAAGCAGCTGGGCGAAGAGCTGGTTGTTGAAGATCTTGAGGCTGCAGCCACTGGGGATCTTGCAGACAGTGGCCGGGTGGAAACCATGCTGATAGTTACAGTTGCGGCTTTGCACAAAAATACTGCTGTCACTGACACATTCAGCATAAACTTCCCCACCAACGTAGTAAAGATGAACACCTTGGAAAAGAAAAAAACCACGTATATTATTTCTCCGTTGTTCACAACACACTTTATACCAGTAATTCTTTAACTATTTTACTGGCGTGGGCACACAAGCCCAGGACCATCCCAAGCACTCAGTCCTATACATTGACTTTTAAAAGACATTAAACCGTGTGCATGTCCATGTATCTGTACAATGGACCCACCAACTTTAAGAGGAAACTGTTATAAGCGCTATTTGGAGGTACTGGTCTAGGAGAAAAAAAATCTTGGCACATGATGTGCTGCCTTGTTTCTCAGTGAAGGTTGGTTTACTTCTTTAACCCAACAGCATAGTACTTTGTGACACGCACAAACATACACATACACATAAATGTCAAACATATGTCAACCATGTACAAAGCATGGATCAAAACGGTCAAAGAACTGACAAATCTGTTATGCATTACACATCTAAATCTATTTTCACTGTTGAGCACATGCACGCTGACCAAGACCGACTTCACTGCACGCTATCTTTTTACTACAGGATCCTATCATCTCATGCAGTTCAACCATAGCATGGTGTGTACTTAAAATAGCTTTTCTGTAGTTTGTTTTATACATCACATCAGAACCATGTATTTGCATTTACATGACGTGACTTACTCATCAGATCCTGTTCAAAGTGACCTTTAGCAAGAAAATGACTGACTTCCTTCTGGACTTTTCAGTGCCTAAGTGATTTACCAGCACTAACTCTCAAATTTTTACCGTGCCTTGGGAAAATGAAGATGGAAGCATTTCTATCCATTCAAAGACTTTGGTCCCCCCAGGATGTCTGCTTGCATGAAAATACACTTAAATTGGTGAGAGGATTTATCTTAGCCCAATTTAGCAACCTTAAAGTTAGGGATCTTGTGTAAGCTAACTGTGTAGATGCCTTCTCTAGCTGATAGATGATGAGAGGCACTGTGACCAGACGATTCATTCCATCTGCTACAGAGTGCAGGCTCACAGCCAGCTTAAACTGATGGAAGTCTGTGCCGGTGCTGAAAAGGCTCTCTTGTTCCCTGTCCCTGCTGCCTCTTACCACATCTCCTTTCATGCTGGCAGCAATGGCTGGGGACGGGGCAACCATACAGATTGGGGAACTGAACCAGCTAGTAAAATTAAAAACTAACAAAACAAAACAAAAGAAGACTTATTTGCAGTGAGAACTTCATCAGTGGAAGGGTGGCAATGGGGACCCAGACTGCTTAAATGTGAGCATGAAACCACACCCTGAAGGGGGGCGATTCATCCTGCGAAGATGCTCAGACATTCACCCTTCCCATGGCTAGATTAGGTGAGATGAACCCTTCCCATGGCCAAGAGAGGTGGAAGAACTCCGTTCTTTGTTCTCACAAAAACCACCACTAAATAAAAGTAAAATCTTCCTCTCTATTCCCAGGTTATGGCATTCAAACCCTTACATACAAATGCACATGTTCACAGAGTCTCAATGGGCTGCCTGGAAAGCTAGTGATAGCTATGCTTTAATAATTCAGTTGTAATTAGTTTTATTCCTGTTGTCTTTCATACAAAAAAGACTGGTTACATATTCCCAGCCTGTTCATCATTCTGTGGTCATGACAGCAAGGGGCAGCAGCACATCCTTAGGACAAAAACAGCCTCTGAACACAAGTGGGAATGGCTCAGGGAAAAGCAGGTTGAGTGGGAAAAGAATCTGGGAAAAATACGCTCTCCCATAGACTTCCAGAGTGACTCAGACAGGAACCTTGAAGTCTGTCTTCAAGCCATCACTTGACTTTGACTTCTATGCACCCACGAGCTCTCAAATTAGATGTGAGTGGCAGGGGGGTGTGGTTCAGGGCACTTGCTAATATTGCGCTGGGAACACGGGTGAGATGACAGCTCCATTAGACCAGTTGTCAGCTCCAGTCCAACTGAACCAGTCATCATGGGATGCTGCACATTGTGACTGCTCTTATTTGACCTGTGTCTCCTTTCCCTTCTCTGGAAGATGGATAAAAGGGAAGGACCTTGATGGACTCCATATAACTTTCTGAAATAAACAGAGTGAGAACGCAGGGTAGGGAGACAAGAATAAGGACGTAAATGGTCACCACATTTCAAATCTTCAGGTGTGGCTACTTGTTTAGGGTGACCACCCATCCAGGGGCTAAGATGAAAAGCTTTAAAGTTTGGGGTTTTGGAGTATGTTGAGTAACGCAACTTCTGAAAAAAAATAAATGCTTTCAAAGGCATTGCCCAAACTGCATACTGCAATAACAAAACCACCATAGTCACTTCTGAAAGCAGAGGCTACAATTTGCTTTTTCCGTGTGGACTTTTTAAAAGCAATAAATACATCAGTAATGAAATGTCAGTGTGTATTTCCATTCTTCTGGTATTCATTTGCAGAGACAAGCACCCTCAAGGAAGCCAAGTAGCTGAATACATATTTGCAAAAGACCAACTCAAGGGTCCATATGTTTTAGTGGGATTTCATTACTCTCTGCAGAAACTGGAAATTCAGCAGTCTCCAAGCATCCACATCTTTTTGACACTCGATCAGGAGTCCCCTTTTTGTCCTTGAAGTCTGACTGCTGAAACAGGTCCAATTGCTAGTAGATGTTGCATTGTGTTCTGGATTGTTTTTAGCTTTGATGTGGTATTTCCAGGAAACCATTTCACGCTGATACACTAGATGACAATTCAATCACATATCCTTATCATACCGAGCTAATCTTGTTTACTCACTCTTTTTTCTCCCCTGTTAACATGTGACAATTGTATCCATTTCAGTAGCTTTCATCTGTCCAGAATGCCTTTGAACTACACACTTTTGGAGCTGCTCTGCGCTCTTCTGCAGGCCTGTACTGGTGCCACTTCTATTCCACTTGAATATGTTTCTTTAAGATTTGCATAAACAAGGAAGAGCAGTAAAATTAAGGATCTCTGATATACTAAGCTCCTCTCTGGGCAACCTGCTCCCTTCCCTTGGGCAGATTCCCTAGTGTAGAACGTTAAAAGACTTTTAATCAATGAAGACAGATCTTCAGATTTGAATGGATGAGGACCATTAGCATTTACCTCATTTTCGTCCTGTTCTGTCTCTTCCTCTTTTGGGGCAGAAAGTCACAGAATGTAACATCCTCAAATGACAGCTCTGACTGGGATCTTTTGTCATTCTTCTTTTAGGGCTGGGCTCAGCTTTGATCTACACCCCTCTGACAGCTTATGCTGATAGAGAAGCTTTGCCTTATTTTCTGAGTAAGTTAGAACTAGAGGTACAACTCATTTCCACCCATCACAACAAACTACTACAACAGACACTGTTAGCATCACAATGGCTTCACACAGTGCAGCTGCAACACAAGTGTTTTCCCTTCCAGAGAAAAGTGCAAGAGCTAAATACAACATCTCCTGTGGTAGCCTTCAGGTACACTGTTGTTTATAAAAACTATGTCACATTTGTCTCAGAGCTTCCTCGTATTCAGTCATTCAACACTAGACTATCAAGAGCCAATTAAAATACTGCTCTAGGCCTGGGAAATGAGGTGAGGTTGACAAGATAATAGGAGTGGAACAATTAGAGTTAATTAGCCCAGTGGGAAATCCATTCCCAGGCAGCTACTGGTGAGAGGCTGGGTTGGCAAGATAATGAGTCTAGACTGGATATACCAGAACAGGTAAAGCTTCATCTGCACAGAGAAGTGGCCGGTACAGGGCTTCTGACTCACCGCCACAAACAACACTAAGTTCTGGGAGAATATCAGGCCCTACACAAGCCTGGTGAGGTGGGATGGAGTGCGTGCGGCCACGCGTGCCCAGGTATGGTCTCCTCGTACTTGTCACCAGTAGCATATGCTCCCGCGTGCACTATATGTACACACCAGAAGTGGAGCATACATGGGGAACTGTTGGAGGGAGAATCCAAGACAGTTTTACTGGCAAGAAGTTGACAAGGCAGGGAATCAGACTGGTAGGGGGGAAAAAGCTACAAAGGCAACTCTGGTAGAGTTCTTCAGCTAAATAACTCAACTACTAAGTGTTTCATCCATCTCCCTTTGTTATTTGGTGGTAGGAGAACCAGCCCTGAGGCACCAGCAATTATCCTTTTAGTGGCATTTCAATGGCAATATTCCCAGCTGCCAGAAGCTCTAATAAATAAAATGAAAATACATACTGCTAAATTAGAACACACAACTATAAACAACATTTTTCTCTTCGCTGGCCAAGTAAATAGCTTTTGTAAGGAGCTACTCTGCTGATTGTTATCCAGTCAGAAAAGAATCAGCTGCTTTTCTTCTATTTCCAAAGTAATCTCAGAGCGTTGGTTATAAGACAAGCACATTTGACAAATCAGCTAGGTTTGTTAATGCAATGCACGGTTCTTTCAAGCTCTGAATATTCCCGAGGAGAAGGGATTTCCTCTTACCTTTTCCTATGTGTCTCCTGGTGTTTTCTATAGTAGAGTTGCGGTTTACATTTGAGAGCAGTCCCAGGCAGAACCTGTTTTTGTTATTTGAGGGATCTGTAAATCCATCTATAAGGATACTTCGAGAGGAAGCCTGGAAAGTCTCCCCTACCCGGTTGTTGAGTTCATAGTAGGCAACTGAGCACCAGTGCTGGGGTTCCTCATAGCAAACAGGCCGAAAGTCTGTAGGAAATAAAATTAATCAGCTGGTCTCAGTAATACTTTTTAAACAATCATTCGTTTTTTTCCTTCCTTCTTCCCTCCCACTCCCACCCCCCCCACCTGGGTCTTCATCTAAACAGTCACTTATGTCACACTTTATCTCAACAGCAGCTTCTGTTTCTTCTTAATTTTATGACTGAAGCCCCAAACATGCAAAGGGCTGGTACACCAGCTTAACTCTAAGCCTCTGAGGAGTCCCACTTGTTCTTAAAAGTGATAACTCCACTGCATTAAATTAAGCACATGCTGACATTCCTTGCTGAACCGGGGCCCAATCTCTACACTGAAAATAGCAAGGGATACATCTGCTCTGCAGACCAGCAGGAGCTAGGGATGACAGATGGGCTCAAAGCAAGTCACAACTGAGCCGAGCCTTCAGCCTAATACCAAACTCTGAAGTTCAGAAGTAATCAATCACTCCCCTCAATTTTTCGCATGCTTTGGGGCTTTCCGCTTCCATGTGGGACCGTAAGCTGAAATGTCAGCAAGGTCATTTCTTTTGGATCTACCCCTACCTGAGTTTTCTAACTCAGAGACAGAGAAAGACTCAAAAATGTAACAGAATCTCTGAGTCTCATTCGTCCTACAGGAATTAGTGGGAAACCTTATCCTGCCTGTCCACCACAGGCATGTGAGACCTCCTGCCCCCAGAGCACCTCTGTGCATAACCTCTAATAAACTGGCAACTAATATTCACTAGGGCAGCAATCATGGATGGTAAACTATGGTAAAGAGATTAAAGTATCTCAACAATTTATTTAAAAGTATTGGTGTCTGATAACTAGTTATTATCTGGCCATTCTGTGTACCTATCTGTAATTAGCACTATCACTCTCATCTTCCTTCTGCTCCAGTTCTGTGATACTCAGATGTTGCTCACTGTTTCAGAACGCTGGCATTATTTTTTTAATGTGCATGTGCGTGCACTGTTTTCAGTCCTCATGGCATAAAGGACATTCATTTAGGACTGCAATATGCTGGACTAAAAGAACAATGGTGATTTTTCCTTTGCAGCAGCAGGAAGCCAAAGGAAAACCCAGCAGAGGAACTCCATTTCCCCTTGCTGCTCCGCAGCAATGGGCTTTGAAGGGTGGAGGCATCATCTGCCACTACTAGTCTGGAGGTAGAGAAGACCATGCTGGAGAGGTCAGGAAGTTTCTTTAAGGGGAGCAAGGAGGATCCCAGTCCCTTCTAATTTGACCACCCATGCCCTCTCCCACTAAAGTATTCTTATATGAGGACAAAGAGCTTGGCCTTCTCTAAAAGTCTCTTTGTACTCCACTAGAACATGTCCTTTTCTAGCCAGCCAGTAACGTAACATTAATACAAAGATGGTAGTAAGAAAGTTCTCAACCACAAGGCTTTAAAGTACTTGAAACCCAGAACTGAAGGTGATAAGGAAATCAGTTCTGATATTGATAGTGCTCTTGTGTGTTATATTGCCTCACCATCCTTGATTTGATAACTTTGTCTTTACAACGTAGATAACAGTGTTTGCTTTCATTAACAGCTTTCTAACTGTAATAGTCCATGGATGCAAATAAGGTCTAAACTCTGTAACTTCACACATAATTCACTCAATTCTTAAATCAACTTATTCTGCTAGCTAATGGATGGGTCTAGTACACAGCCTTACTGCAAAACTGTCTGAAACCTATTATTACAGATCACTGAACCTTCTTGTTCAAACAACAATTTTTTGCTTAACAGGTTTTCTTTGAAGAATAGTACAAATGGTTATTTACTTTCAGCTTCTCCATCGGCAGATTTACCTCCATTGGGCAAAGACAGCACTAGTTGACTTTCAGCTAATGCATCCATTGACCGCCCATTGTGGGTTCCTGGAGGTTCTCTTGCATGGTAAGGCGGGGGTGGAGTTTCCACTATTTGAAAGAAGGAAAGAAAGAAAAGAAAGAAAAAGATGCCCAGATCAGTATGTTGGTAAATTCTCCCGGGCCTTTCCTGGTGAATACTTAATGCTTCTTCAGCATTGTTTAGCTAGAGAAGGGCTGGAAACAGAGCACAAATCTGAACCTGACCTCCCTTCAGTCTTCAGATTAAGACCATTACATGTTCAGGGAGGATGGGAAGGAAGGGCTGTCATGTTGGCCACACTGCACTTGAAAGAGAGAGGGATAGTCACAACAGGGCCTAGACCAGTGCCCAGTTAAGGTCTGTGTTAACACCAGTTGTTACTCTAAGAAAGTAATGCAGTTTGGTCCTTCAGTTCCAGACTTCCCTCACAAATTTCAAACTTGAAGAGGATGATTTAAGAGCAGACGCTAACTTTAATTGATCCCCTGGGAGAAAGCTCTCTTTCTTCACAGGCTATTAAAAAAGCCTATGGAAAGCCTTTACACTCTAAAATCAGTCTTGGCAAAACTCCCTTCAGATTTGTCCTTTTTACCTCTGTCCTACAAGGGAAGGCTGGCCCTCTTCTGGTTTGTTCAGTCTCCCATCAAAGAGCAATGGATGTGGTGAAAAAATATGGAGAAAAAGTATCATCTCACAACCTGTCCAGCTCCTGATTTGTTTCATTTATGGCACAGTAAGCTAGAAAACAGAAGGTGACTTTGTAGTGGGGATTCTCAAGAAAGACAGGAAGCTTTAGAAAGCCAAAGAAAAAATAACTTATTTTTTTTAGAAGATGCCGACATTCACTGCATAAGCACTAAAAGCATGTAGTTTTATTCATTTGATCATAAAGTCAGTGGGCTTATGTGTAAATTATAGCCATATACAAGCTTGCGGAACTAAGGAGCTCTTTAAGAAGACCAGGGTTTAATTTGATTCCAGGTTGAAATTTCCTTTTGTGCTTGGGGTCTGTTGGCTGGCCCTCAAAACAGAACAACTTCACCCAGAGTGGATAAACGTGGACTGTCTCATAAGATAACCATTGAATCTTCCAAGTTAAGTACTGCACAGAAAAGTTATTCTATGTAAGCATTGCTCAGGATTCAGGAATTTCATACACTATATGATATTTCTAACGTACAGATGGCATAACCCTCCCACAGAAAATGCAACAAGCTAGAACAGTAAAACAAAATCAAGAAACAGTGGAAGAGAATACAGGTCACAGAAAGGAATATAATGCGGTTATACAGGTATTTTTGATGTCTATACCAAAGCCAGTCACCATAAGTGCTCCTTATACCCACTGAAGAAAAATGTGCACCTGCAGACACAGTACATTGCTACTTTACACATATACCTTCAGATGCAATGAATCTTGTTCTAGGAGTGCCTGTTTTTCTCCACTGATTACAGAGTATAGACAATTGCATGAGATGTAGAAATTTGCATTGTTGACATCTGTATTTGGTCACACCAATCCCACTCAAGGTTCTTGATGTAACTCCAGTTTGCTTTAGATAGTCTTCCATCCCTGATTGTTACACAGGCAAATTATGCTTATCAGCACGCCATGTGCTGTGATATACTGAAGCTCAGGTTGAGCCATTTCCATTTTTAAGTAGCTTTGCAAGGTCCCAAGTTCAGTTAAATGCACGAGTCAGAGTCATTAAATAGTTGGAATGGGCCTGATTTACCTGTCAGGACTAGCTCCACTGAATCCAGCTTGGTCACACAGAGGTGAAAGAAAAAGATGGGAGAAGACAAACAAGTCCTACTACTTGCTGAAATGTTTCCATGTTGCTAAATATGATTTAATCTAAAGTATAGATCTAGAGAAGAAATGAATGAAGGTCCATTCAATGAATGGAGAGGGAAGGAAAAACATCATATTGTGTTGAAAGTGTCCAGCTTAAAAGGAAGTTCAAATACTACAAATACCTTCTAAAATTAAACGCTTTTCTTGCACTTAAAATCAAAACAGGCATATCATTAAGGACATAAATTTAAATGTTTTGTAGTTGAGACATTAAAACATTAAGCTACAAGATTCTGACCTGAATCCATCTTTGTGAAAAAGCTGAGATTGTTGAAACAATTTGAGAGTTACAACAAAGTGCAGAAGTGGATCTGAACCATGTTTTGATATTAAAGCTAGCTCTCAGCTGTGTTGCATGACACCTTCTTGGTATATTTAACAGCAAAAGCATAGTTAAATTCTCAGGTAATTAGAGCAGTACTAAGTAAGGAGTTCACAACGCAAACAATCTGAGTGGCAATAACCCTGCCGACCTCAGAACTGTGGAGCTGATGAAACACGTTCCAAAGCCATAGTATTTTCCTGGTGGCTTCACCAAGTGTTGGGCCAGATTGTTAAACACCTTGATTTCCTGAAGTTTATACAGCCAGTGGGATCACCTTATATTAAAAAATATTTCTGTGTACCAATTTCCTCATTTTATCCTGTCTCTCTTGATGGAGTTTCTAAAGGTCCCTACCCTGAATATCTCTATTAGAGGTGACTAACTTAGGTGTTGCAAGTGCCCTTTTCTGTGGGTTGTATCAGAAGCTTGGATGAGCACCTTTAGGCAGAAGGTGGCCTGGCACACCTGCTCCTCTCCTTAACTTTCCCCTTACAGTAATCATGAAATCTCATTCAGGCACTCCTAGGAGTGGGATGACTACAGTTCTTAGTCCACTGAGCATCCATCAGAAGGACTGGGAGACAATACTAAGAGACAGTCACAAGAAATCACGTTCCAAATCCATCCTGTCCAACATTTCAATTTGTAGCTACAGCACGGGGGGAGCACACAGAACTGGCACCCGACCCCAACCCCTGACAAGAACCTCAACTGCCTCAGTCGGGATGTCTGAAAGCTCATTCTTACCTGTGAGCTGATAGGGACTTCCTGGTCCAGAAGAGCTTCCTGGTGAGTTGGGGTAGCTGATGCTGTTAGGCGACTGAGAGAACATGTGGCTGGGTGATGATGGAAAAGGAGTGCATGGAGGATGCTGGAAAGAATCAGGATAGGTGGCATTGTGGGGCATCAGCGGCTCGCTGTGCAGAGAAGTGTTTCGAAACTTGGCGAGGAGGCTGAGGTGAGGGTTAAACTCGCTGTGTCTTGGAACGAGTACAGGAGGTAGGACTGAAAATAAAAACAAAACCAGAAAAAATTTGATTATAACTGCACTCTTGAAAGTATATCTCTTTGAAAGTTAAAAAGAAGCATATTCCACGCTGCCCAAATACTGCTGTCTATAGACAAGTCATTGAAAAGCAACAAACCTGCCCAAAAACAAAGATCAAAAGCTGATCCTTGGACCTGTTTTTTCCAGATTTGCAGCCAGTTGCAGCAATTCCATATGCTAAATATGGACTCATCCATGACTTGAACAAGGTACCACAAAATTCACAAGTACGGCATGAGCACACAGCCCTCTTACAGAAATGCAAGTGGCAGCTTTCTCCCCCTTAAAATTACCTATTCCTTCATTCCTGAAAGATTGAACATGTCAGAAGTTTGCTAAATGTTATCACCAGGATTTGCCAAAACCACAGCTAAGTTTAATAACAATTAATAGTACTCCACAATACACTGCATATTTTACTACCAGCATTTTACAGACAGGCAAAAGGAAGCACAGACAAGAAGTTAGACACTAGATTTAAAAGGTTTTCAGGTACTTGAAAATGCTGCCAGCCAGACGGTGGGATCTTTAAAAGGAAATGTAAATGGCAATTCAGATATTGCAGCAATATTCATTTAGCTCTCACAATATAGTTAGAAAAGATCTAGCATGAGGAGGCAAATGTCAATGGCTGGTAGTTAAGACATGAAAAACTCAGGTCAGAAAATTGAAATCCAAATAAATCCATGTAAAAATTGGTCTAATAGAAGATATTGCCCCTCTACACAAACTCTCTTCGCTTACATCTCACACTGTCAGTGCTGTAACAACATTGCTGCATTAAGAAACCTAAAGCTGACCCAAATTATCATGGATTCTGACACATCAGGAGCAAGAGCAGAATTGGAGTCAAAACACTTCAGAGAACCGAACTGTGAGTTACCTATGAAGATACAGCCCCTAGGCTGGAACACAAAGAGGTTTGCTAAATAGCCCTGCATATGGGAGTTCAACTTGAGGCTGTAACTGGGTCCCCCGTAGTCCTTGGGGGGAGAACAGCACCTACAGCGGGCGACTCATGTACCCAAAGATTTCTCTATTATCTACTTACTAGCTCACGTAGTGCCTAATTGTCTTAGTTAAGGCCTTAAACACAAGTAGAGGGGATGAATCCCCAGTTGCTATCGTGCAGATCTAAAAGCCACCAGAGAAGATAAGGAGGCAATTCGAGTTACTGTGACAAGGATGAATTGTCCCAACACCAGGAACAGTTCAGCAGGCTTGTATTGATTGACCCAGCGTCCAGAGTTCCTCTGGCCTAAAACCCAGCAGCATGCAATCTTTCAGTCTATCCTCACTAGCTTATGGAAACAAATCGCAGTGTACGCTCTTGGTTATAAATGCTGACAGGAATATACGGTTTGAACGTGTTTTAACGTATTGTTTGGGCCCAAAAGCTCTGTCTAGGTAAGGCCAATTCTTTTTAGGTAGGTTAGCTAACACCTTTTAATTACAGTGAACTCTCATTTATCCAGCATAATGAAAGAGTGGAATAATTGCTATAAAGTAAATAATATACAGATAATGCAAAATACGTGCATGAGAAGAGGCTGTAGGAACACCCTCCTTGGAGTGCAGCCTCAGTGCGCATCAATTGCTGAGAGAGCTGGGGCAATTCAAGCAGGAGAGGGAGGACCAGTGCCTGGTACCAACAGCAGGTTTACAGCTTCTTGCTGATGTAGCACTACGCTGTACCCGGGGCAGGGTTAAACCATGCTCCTGCCCACCCACTGGCACATAACATTTGGGAATTTGCCAGTCACCCATGAACTGAAGAACTGAGCCCTAAAAACATACAAAAGATTGGACTGATGACACTGGGTTCACTGCAGAAGTTATCTTCTTACCCGCCTGGAAAGAGAGGCACTGGGATACCTGTTAAGAGACTACACGTAGACCCCTCTCTGGCCCAACACATTTCTAGTTAGCTTCTGACCAGCACAAAGATAGTTCTCTGGAGACTGCTTTCTTTTCTTCTGCCTCTGATATGTCCCTACTTGTGGGATGAAGATTTTGCTGCCGCCCTCTTAAGTCCTTTGGTAGAGAAAGGTATTTCTGCTTCTTTACCGCTTCTTTAGCTTTTTGGATTTCCTAGACTCCCCAGGCAGAACTCACACAGGCAATATGGGTAGTCACAGCTGAGGTGCATTGCCCAGTCCCCCATGGAGCTCTTCATAGACAGTGTAGAGAAACAGACTCTTTTAGTGCTTGGTTCATCTGCTCTATACTGGGACAAGGCCAGTACCACCACTGCAGATGTGGTTTTGGTGAGCTGGATCCCTCCCATCCCATACTCTTATGAGCAGCTCCAGGCTGCGAGCTGCTGCTGCTTCTGGAGTTTTCCCCTGCTGCTCCATGAAACTGGTATGCTTGCCAGCTCTGCTGCTGTGCAGCCAGCTCTGACCAGCAGCCCTGGAAAACAGGGAACTGGTGATCCCTCTGCACTCAGCAGAGGAGCTGAGCAAGGGACAGCTGTGCTACAGCAATGCTGTGCAGCGCTGGGAGGTTGGCACCTCGCTGCGGGTACCACCACTAAGGAAGCGGCTTTCTTCAGCCCTGTGAGAACTCAATGCAACTCCTTCTCTAAATGAAAGCTGAGAATCGGGATGTGTGAACAGCACTTGCCAGGAAAAGCCTTTGACTCGCCCTGAATGAGTCAGCAAAAGGAATTTTCAAGCCTTGAACTCCTTCCGAGCTCTGACCAGGGTACTTCTAATTTCTGCTCTGCTGTACAGTTTTTGCCACCTCACTCAATCTTTCCACTGACTGCTCTGTGGCTGCCTGGAGGGCTAAAGCCTCTGTGGTGGTGAGGAATACAGAGATTTTCTTGTTTGTGGCTAAGAATTCCCCAGAGGGCCTTGTTCTCCTTGCTCTTTTGGTAACAGATGTCACTCTCCAGGGCTCAACAACTCTGAAGGAAGTGTGACCAGAGGCACAAGATTCAGTGACTGAGTCTGACCTGTCTGTCCTCATAATTCACCTGTGTTGTCTCCACTCAGTGGAGTGAAAAAGTAAAATTACTGGAAAGAAAATTGGTTCTGATTTACCTCAAACCAGGACAAGCCCTTTTCTTCTACCTGCTATTCTCCACCAAGAGCCAGGGGTGATTCTTCCTTCTACGCAGGCCCAAGTGTTGATGATCTTTGTTCAACTGAAGACAAATATGGTCATGTCCAAAGTTCCTGCACTAGGCTTTCACCGGTTCCCTTTAGCTGCGACAGTTCTTGCTGGAAACGTGGCTGTGCCCAGAGCCTGCAATTTCAGGTGCTAGCAAGCAAACTATTTGCCTCATAGTTTAATTCCAGGTACAACATCCACCCTGCGATTTCTCACACGTCAGCCTGTCTTTGCATAGTTCACTACTTTCAGAGACCTACCCTCCAGTGAGGTCCATCTGTTCCCTATGCCCATGACCATTCACAAACACCAAACACAGGGCCAACAGTGAGATCACCAGGTGGCCTTGATGAAGCAATCAGTTAGTCTAAGTCAGAAGTTCATTTAGGCTCCCGCTGCCTAGAGCAATGGTGCACAGTAGAATTTGCACTATCTACACATGAATGATCTCATATAAAAAGAACAGGGTAAATGTTTAGGCAGCTTTTATATTTTTCCGAAACTGCAGCTTCTCCTGACAACAAACCATTCAGGCTTCTGACCAGCTCTTCGAGGCAAAACAACGAAGGGGGAAGCAAAGCCTAACCACCGTACCTATCTCCTTTAGGCTAGGTGCTCTAACCCCTCTCTGCGGTGGGATGTTGCACAAATAGAGGAAATATATGCTGCTTTCTTCTAAATGGCACCTGCTGCTCAGCAGACCTGCTGGGGACACTGGTAGCAGCAATAAAAGCTATGCATAATGTGTGCAGTATTGGTCAGCATAAACTAGGATGTGACTGGCCAGCCTGAGGACACAGCAGAGGCAATGAAACCCCCGAATCTCAGACTAAAGCTTAAAGCTGCTCTCTAGTAACAGAGGTCTAGCGATCTGCCAGGCCATTGAAGAGAGGGTGAGGCCCTCCCATCTTTGACACAACTCATTCATTCTGAATAGAAGTTAAAGGATCTGGTCACAGAGTGGTTGACTCAGCAAGACAGACTGCAGGGATGACAAGTGATCCCCAAAAGGATGGACGTTTATATGAAAATAATGCTGGCTTGTGGATTATAAAGAAATGCTCTGCTGACTAATTTCATGAGTGGGTTCTTTAGATCCAGAGGATGAGATTCAGAGTATCTCACATAAGCCTAAGATCATCAACAGCCAAGATGCAGAAGATTTCCTGTAGTGAAAAGAGGACTGTTGTTTAAGCAGACTGGCACCTAGATCAGTCGTTCCCAGCCTTTTCTATGATGATCTCACTGCTACCACATTCTCCTGAAGCTCATTTCTTCTCTTGACTCACCACCATCTCCTTGAAGCATTGCTTTCTAACTGCCTCTGGCCTGGAGCTGCATTACTGTCACTTGCAGGGGTGTAAAAGTTACCTCTCCTGCCACTGCCCCAGCACACCTGAGTAGGTTGCACTCCTGGCTGCACTGCATCTTTAGCAGGGAGGTGACTCACTTGTGAACTTCAGCTTCTAAGCTGTCCCTGTAAGAAGAGCGGTACAGGTGAATGAATACAAGAGCCCAAAACCAAGTCCTGGGTCCTGTGGAGAACTGGCACGGCACGGCTTGCACCCTCGCAGCTGCTCTCTCTTTCACCTCCAAAACAAGGTGGTCACATTCAAAGTGCCTAAGGTCCCTCCTGAGGGCTAACCACTGGACCCTGAGAACTGCTAGTCCATGTGAGTCCGCATGGGTCAAAGCTGTGCCCAGGAACATGCTACCAATTCAGCAATACTCAGACCTGCACCTTGGCCCTGTCTCATTTACTGGGAGAGATGCAGCCAGTCTGCTGCACAGAAAACGGCAGAGACACGTTCACAGCTGAAACCTTCTGAGTTTCAGGGTCAGAACAACAAGCCTTGGCAGACATTTAGCAGCTGCTGGATTATCCCAGTACTAGCGTTTGTTAGCTGGCACTGAGCAGATCAGAAGACCGGGGCTGAAAACAGCACTGTGCAGTGCTGTCAGCTACCACGCTGAGGAGACTCCATTAACTACACTGGAGTTACACCAGAAGAAATAAGACGACACTAAAGACTGCAGCCTTCAAAGAAAAAGATACACAAAATGGGATATTTTATGAGCATCTTTTCTTAGATTCTTGAAGAGTTTATTTTAGCGAGGCAGGAGATCAGTTCTTTCCACTGAAAACTGTTGACAACATGCACCACTCACTGCAGCTGTAAAATTTTAGTTGTGACAATGTTTACAGCAGTTCAGATATAACTTCAAAATGACAGCTCCACTGCAGTGGAAGGACTATCAGAAAAGGGAGCAGCCCCTGTTGTTTAACAAATGTAAACAAATGTCTTTCCCTTATTTCATCTGTGTGAAAAGAAACATCCCACAGTTCACTTATCTGATCCCAATGTCACCTCAGAGTAAAGTTCATGCCAGACAAAGAGTAATCACAGAATAATAAGTATACACTTACCAACCGTATCCATTAGTAAATTAAATTACTGTGATTTTTGGCAGCAAGGGAAAGCCAGGTTAGACATTAGAAATCATTTTGAACCGTAAGAATAGCAAAGCAAGAGATTCATTTGCCTGGGGAGGTTGTGGGGCCTCTATCACATGGGATTTTTAGAGCTCATTAGAAAAACATCTGTCAGGAATGTACCTGGTAATTTGTTTTGGTTTGGGAGTATGGGCAGAGGAGAACAGGATGACTGCTCAAGATCTCTGCCAGCCCTGCTTTCTAAGATCCCTATAGAAGTCGGCACTGAACACTGTAATTTTTTAACAGCTGTTTCACTAACGCAAAGCTCAATTAAACGACCTTTCAGTGAGGTCGTAAGTTTTCAGTGCTGACCAAGTCCAGTCTAAAGAGGATCATCAGTGGAAAAAGTCAAAGTTTTATGGGAACTTGGGGGGATTTTCACATAAATTTCGCATAAACTATCCATTCAGGTAAGTAAATCCCACTGAAGACAGGCCAGCAGGCATTTTAGGAAGAATCAACTGACCTGGCTTCATAACCACAGCAAAATAAGCCATCTTACTGCAACTCTAATCTTTAAAGAGAAGCACAGTGATACATTTTTCCTGTGGATTAACGAGTCAATTGTTGGTTTTCAGCCAGCGAGGCATAAATCTAGCCAGGGTGGTATGTCTAGTGTGGTGCCTTGACCTCATGCAAACTGACACCAGTTTGCAGAAGGAGGGTTCAGAGGGCAGCCAGCACCCACATCCACGGAGAGGAAGCTCTCCTTCAGCACCCTGGACAAGATCCAGGTGTCCACGGGGGTCTGATGGGACTTGGACCCCACGGGGTGAGGTGCTCCTTACTCCTGGCTGCTGGAGCTGGGATGCCACCAGGCAGGGAAAGACTCAGGGTCCTTCCATCAAATGGAGTCTGCCTTTTCAGATTTCAGAGCAGAACGCGGTAGGATGCACCAAGACTAGACCTGCCAGTGCAAGAGCTAATAGGGAGATGTGTATCATTTGCAGATGATATAATTACCTGGGGTTTCCACCCGCCGGTAATGGTAGGGGTTAATGCACACTTCTTTCTGTTTTGAGCCAAATGGGAACTCACAACATTCCAGTGGTTTCAACTCATGGTGAGATTGTAAATCAGGCCAGCGCCACACTCTGCAGTATATGACATGGGGAAGCCCCTTGCGGTGAGACACCTGCAGCCGCCCATCCAAGGAACGTGGGATCGTGACACATTTACTGGGCTGACCTGGGCAGCTCAGAGCCCTTTCTAGTTCTTCCATGGCACCTTTTTTCTTCTTTAACTTCTTCACCAAGGAATCAACAGCTTTTTCTGCCCACTTTTCCTCTTCATCTCCTTGTTTCCAGCCCAGCAGCCTTTTCACTGCAGGGCTGGTGAAGGAGAACAAGGAACTGATAGGGGTGCTGGAGTGCATAAGAAGCAGATATTGCACACGAGCGTCAACGGAAGCACAAATTGCTCTCCTGCTTTGCAAGGCTTGCACGGAGTTTCCACAATATTGAGATGGACACTTCCTTCACAGAAAGATTCTTCTACACATATGTTTTTGTCGTCTTAGGCACTGGTTACAAGTAGTCCAACGGGGTGGGTCTCAGAACTTTCCAAACATCAAGAAATTGCTGATGAAGCCTGGAATAACAACACAATACATCATTAGGCTTCACACACTCCTTTCATTGTTCCTTCAATAAAATCTTTTGAAAGAGAAATGACTCAAAATGTGTATTTAATTTTCAATGGTTTTCTGTTTGTTTTTTGCTGTTTATTTTGGGTCCAAGCCTCTCCTCCCCCACTACCTTCCACACTCATTTTAGAGTTGGACCTTGGAAAGCATTAAGTGTCCAGTCACTTCAATTTGTGTTTAGAGTTTAATGCACTAGGCAAATTGTTGCAGGCTCGGGGTTATATTTACTACAAAAGAAAATGTACCTTTAGTCTTTACGCTGGTAGCTCTAGGTTCAGCTCAAGCATCTTCTATGAAATTAAATCTGTAATATCAAGTTTTATGGAAGTAATGAGTAGAATATTCTTCTTATTTCAACTCCCTCTCTGCCCCTCCAATCTCACTCGACTGTCAAGAGCTGTAAAATATTAACTGCAAAATTAATTTAAAATTCAAATAATCACAGATTTCATTTAGTGCGTTTGAAAGATCCATCACTATTCTCTAAGCTTATTTACATTGTCTCATATGCAAGAGAAAACCTTGTTTGCCTCGCCAGTCTGTTTTGCTCTCTCCAACAATTAAAAGTCTTTTGGATGAAAATCACAGACTTTTGGACACAGTTTGTGCTGGATGGATCCCGAGTTATTTCTGCTAGGAGTTGCTACATCTGACAAAGTCCAACAGAAAGAGTTTAGTTGTTGCGGGTTTTTTTTCTTTTTTTCTTTTTTTTTTTTTTTAAACGTAGCTGGAGCCGGTCTAATTTTAGCTGAAAATGACATATTTCCACTGACTGGAACTCTAAGGAAACCATCCTTGTATGTCAAGCTATTTACTGCTTTAAATATACTTCATGGACCCCCTGTGCATACCAAGTCCAAAGGACTGAACTATACAGAGGGCACTTAAAACAGGAGATGAGGGCAGCTTTTAAATGGATGCCTCCAGAGAAACAGCTCCATGACTGCTCCACTCCACCCTTGTGGAAGGACTTAGGTCCTTCTTGCTCCCCACCAGTAAAGGCCTGGACATAGTCCTCAGCACTACTTATATGCAGCCACTGAGGAGACAGAGATATATTGCCCAGTGTTGGGAGCAGCAGGGCTTCACAAACCATTTTATTCTGCAGTTTCCTTAAATTGTAAGAGTTCAAAGGGCACTTGGGGACACTGAGTGCAGACAGGAGGCCAATCCCAAAGACAGGTTCCTCAGCATAGTCTCATATGCTCAGCACCACACAGCTTTGGAGCATGCTGCAGGGTAAGCACACATGGCCCAGGGCATCAAAGCCTCTTAGACAACATGCAGTGTTTGCTGAGGACCAATGACCGCCTAGGGCTGTTTTCCTCCTAGCCCTGCTGTTTTGTTCTCATGCCCATTCCTCTGCCCCACTGCGTTACCCTTTAAGACGCCCAGCACCCTGAGAAATGCAGCTACATGTATATATAAGACATTATATATAATAATTCCACAAGAGCAGCATATGATGAGGGCAGGGGCTCAAATTCCCAAAAGGCTTCCACAGAGCTAGGGAGATGGAAGCACTTGGCGCCCCAGAAAAGAAAGCACAAAAGCGACTCTTTGGTATGTCACAAGCCCCAGCAGCGGCTGCTGTTCCCCCAGGACATTCATATTTTGAGGACCAGCAGATAGGAGGCTGCATAAAAATATGAACAGAGGGACTACAAAACTGGAAGGAAGAGCAGGCACAACTTGCTTCAGGCCCCCACCACAGCATTGAGCTCTGCCTTATGCAATTTCTATGTTATTAATCTATGTGTATGTCCAGTTTTCCCCAGCTGTCGAGGGATTCTTGACAGAGCACGGGAGAAATCCCCTCACTCGCGCCATTCAGCAATCAATGATTGATTCCACGGAACAGTCCAAACTTGTCCCACCACGCAAAGAGAAACTTCAGATTCCAGGTTTTTTTCACCGCTCTGTATTAGCAAAAATCCAATGACCTGGAACATTTAACTGGATAGTTACTACTGCGTCTTAGTCAAAACCGAAGTCTACTCCAAACACTTAGAGGGTACATGTGAGAACGAAATAAGTTCAGAATGATTTATCACAGGAAAAAACCCTCAAGCTGCTTGTAAAACATAATGTGGATAACATCTAGGCAGGCGGTCTCCAGCCTTTGCAGGAGCAGGCTCAGCCTGCAGAGCCCAGAGCCAGCCCCATCTAGGCATGCCGTACGGTGGAGGTGTCTGTCCCTCACTGCCCTGGTGAGAACCTGGGGAGGATCCACCACCACGCTGCTGTCATTGCTTGGCAGCACCAAGCCCATCCTCACGCGAGAAAATGAAACAATGCTGGGATCTCTGTGGATCAGCCCTGAAAGCAGCAGCAGGAAGCGAGGAGAGCCTGGGATGAAAGCCCACAGGAGCAGTAGTGGTGTAGAAGTCTGCTCCAGGCTGAGAGGGGAAAAGGCTCACACTTCTTATCTGAGAGGGTCTCCCAGGCGTTAGCGTGTGTAAACAACTGCCTCTGATAAGTTAATGCAACATTACAATCATCAGATATGAAAACATACATGTTCACGTAAAAGTATTGTCCCGAGATTTTCTTTTCCATTTTGACCAAGGTTTTAAATAAACACATTAATCTCGTTCAGTCAAATTAAATAACTCAACAGTGACATCAGTATGAGTCTGAGCACTATTGTTGCTAGTGGGAGAGTCGCCAAGACTATGTGTATAAAAGCAAAAGCCGTGCTTTGCAGACCATGTGATGTAGTCTCAGATAAATACATAGCACAATTTCCTACCGCGCTCCCCCCAGTTTCTTCTAAAATCTTTTTTCCCCTGAATCCAACTGACATACAACATATAAATGGTATTCAATAAATGAAACAGCTTTCAAATAATATTATTATCACAACATCCTAGTTTTACGTTATTAAATTACATAATACTGCATATTATTCAGCATCCTAAGCCATGTGTTGCTAGGCTTAGATACTCCATTATGAAATACCTAGGCAGACACTCTGCTCCGGGGCTGTAATGATAAAGATGTCAATTCACAATTTAATTTTAACAGTTCTCCAGGACAGTGGTTGCTTAAGCTGTATGCCTTTTCTAACAGGCAACTTGCCTACCCAACTGGAAACTTCCAGCACTGAAACGTTTCAAAACCACATTTGATGTATTTTCTGTGCTGATGATCCATCATGTTTCTCAATGCTCATCGGTTGAGAGTGGCATGGGGGGAGGGAAGTGTTACAGTTTTGATCATAACCCCACCACATGTATGAAGCCCTCGGACATACCATGATGGAAGTCCGTGTCTGGTCACCTCTATCTCCCTCAGTGACAATATGATGTACTACCATCAGTATGAGTCAGGCATCATTCAGGGCACATCCCTAACACGATTCCCTCCTCTGGGACTACAAGGAAGGCTTTGTCTATCTGTCAGGTAAATGACTGGTCAAGACCAAACACAGTCAATCTTCCGTGCTGTAAATCTTCATTCCATTTCCGAGTTTAGCCTAAGACCTGAAGCTTGCTTTAGGGGAGAGATAGAAAACATATTGCATGTGAGGATGGACCCACCCTTTCCTTTCTATGGTCAGCAGGAGAAGGTGGGAATGGAAATGCTTCAGCCAAATTCACTTTCTCGATTCTCCCTAAACATGGGGTGCCTACCTTAGCTATGGCTACACTAGTGCTGGGGAACATTTCTGAGCATGGGAACTTGATTATCTATAGCATAAATTATTACCACAGTATCTGGAATGGCTTTGGTTCTGTGCCAGTAGCACTCTCCCAAGTAACTCTTGTGCATGGTTCAGGAGTTAGCAGGGACCAGGGGTCACTCCTAATAAGAAGTCTGCATAGAGCCACCCTGTTTTGGAGGGTGAGACAGCCGTTGCATGGAAGCAAGCTTCTCCATCCCAGTTGGCCTCAAGGCTAAGAACAGTATCAGGCACATTTCATTTATTAGTATGGAAACAGCCTTTCAGTAGAATTTACTCAGCCACATAAACATGTTCAAATTGTTGACACTCATATCTGACCCAGTCACCCCCAAGTCCCTAAATATGTACTTAACAAAAACATGCGTGTACATGGTATGAACCATTCCACCCTAAAGTAAACACCTAGAAAAAGATCAGCAAAACCAGGCACCACATACAGCTGATGCTGGGTGAGATGAGTCTCACCTCAAGTCTGAATGATTGCCAGGCTAAGATCCAGCAACGGGGACACAGAGTGAAGCAGACTGGCATACCTTCTCCTACTCCTAAGACCATTTTTCATCCTCCAGGGTAGAATGAGCCTGTAGGTCCTCAAGTTAGGAGGACAAACATGTTCCTCCAGAAATTCCACTACAGTAACTTATACTGTGCTACTGAAGAACCCAACACACCAAGAGCAAAGAAAACAGATGAAACACCATCATCATGGGCTTGTCGATTACTGACTTGAGCCAGGTCCTGCTGAAGTCAGTAAGAGGGGTTACAGAGCTCATGGAAATTAAGCTTGTCTTCATCTGTGTCTCATGTGGCAGCATGCTGAAACCTCCGCTATGGAAAGATTTTTGGAAATATAAATTTCACTCAGGGTAAAAAGGATCCACTGTGTTGGGGAAGATTCATATCACCCCTCAGCAGAATGTCTGTGCAGGCCAACACACTGATGAAGTTCCTCTTTAATTCAATTCCCCTGGGCGTAGCAGGGGAATTGTACCAGTCCTCATTACATTTCATTCTAAGTTTTATGCAGACTTCAAAAAGGAAAACTGCATGGATGCTAGTAGAAACAGGCTTAAAACACAACTGTGTAAAAGCACAGTGCCTAACCTCCCTCCAAAGCCTATCTGTGCACGTGTGTCTAAGTGTACGTGTATGCAGATGTGTCTATGCGCCTGGTCTTGGAAGCAAGCTCCAAGATGCTGCCTCTACTCGGAGCGCCTGCCTCGGCTAACCGAGCCGTGAGAGGCATGGCTATCAGTCTCGAAAATGGCTGACATCATCAGTCTCGGTGTCACTGCAACAGCTAAGTAAGGCCACAGAGGGAGATTTCTCAGAGGGTCGTCTAGACATAAGCTGTGCAGTTCTTGGAGATGCACGCGGCTGGAAAATGGAGTAGTGAGACAATTATAGCTGGAAGTCTGCCGCTCAGTGACTAAATCACAACAGAATTGGAAAGGGAGAAAATTATTTTGGTCAAACAACGTAAAGAGGAATGCTGTGAACATGCACTTGGTGAGTTATTTTTACCTGTCACTGATTCAGTTACTTCTATCTCCTACAAAAGAGAGAAGCATGTGAGTTTTCTCACTATAATCGAGTCTTGATTTGATTACAAACCTGCCCAGCTGGCAGCTGGGCACCCAGGGCTGGCAAAGAACTTCTCGGGTCACATCGTCCCTGCCACTCGCTATGGGGATCTTTCACACCAGGGGAAAGGGTTTTAAAATAAATAAATAAGAGCGTGTTTACAAATATCTGGGCCTCAGATGAGCAAGGAAACTCACCAGCCTTGCCCTGGGCCTGCTCCTGCACCCCGATCCTGAAGCACCAATCCTGGAACAAGGTTATTGCAGGCACAGCAGATCAGAGCTGGGCAGGAGAGGTTTCACACGTGCATTCACTCCAGAAGAGTGCCTGAGCTGCACGGCCACCATTGCTGCCACTCTGGTGATCGGCTCACGGCTTGGGAACGGTGGCCACATGTCACCCTTGATGCACGTAAATTACTTGAAAAGACTTGGAGCTCCTTGTTGTGCTTGGGATCAGGCAGACAAGGGTGCTGTTATGAACCTATCTGAAACCACTGTCTTTTGCACCCAACAAAATACAGTGAATGAATTATTCATTACAATGTTACCGAGTTCTTCCACAACCACAGAACCTGACACCCAGGGTTTTAATTAAATGGGATGTAAAGAAGGTTGTTCTTTTTTTTTTTTTTTTTAATTAAGAAACTAAATTTCTTCCTGGTTTGACCCTGGACTGTTCCAATTGAAAACAGCTGCAATGATAGGAGGTAAAGCACTTGAGACTCAAATTTATCCATGTTTCACACAGCCCTAGCAACATGTCATTGTTTATTCTTATAAGCTTAAATGAATAATGCAAACTTCTGAAACTCATTTTCTTGATTTTCTTCAAGTTTGTTCTGAAAGCCCTTCTACATTGAACTTTATGTGAAGCTATCAATATTAAAGAGCAAATCCCGCAGCACTTCATGACTCTCCGGCCACCTGTCCACTCTGTAGAATCCTCACTGAATTCACTACCTCAGGACAAAATAAGGACAAAATTTGATGCTAGTGTCTAAAAATCTATGACTTCCAAATAATTTCTCTGAGCTTGTGGAACCACTCAAATATTAACTCATCCGCTCAGCATTGTCCAGCTTCTTTTGACAGGATTAACACATTCTCATTCGATATAGAGAAGGAAAGATATAACCTGCATAACTTAACACAGCTACACAGTGCAAATTATACAGCTTTCTTCAAGAATAACTGTGCCGGCCTTGGGGAGGAAGAAGAGACTCGAAAATCCCTTGAGTTGAACCCTTCCGATCCTATGTCCCCTACTATGACCAAGAGCCCCCCTCTTCAGGTGCAGCACTAGGTTAACATGGCCACACTGGCTTTGGCCCCTGGGCTACCGGTATCCTGCTGCTCAGGGTAAACCCAAACCAGAGGGCTGGACATTCTCACCGATTTGTGTCTTTGGAAATCGCCCACAATATTTGAAGGTACCCCGCAAAATTACCACAACCAAAGTTTGTGCGAAAATATGAAACTGGACCGATTTATCACTATGATCTTTCTTTGACTGCACTTCCTTCCTCGGTATTAATTTTTAAAGGAAACCAGCGACCGCGATGTTTACACGGAGTGAACCGCGCTGTGTTCCTTGGCTGGGCCACACCGAAGTTTCTGAGATGCAATCCCACAGGGACACATCCTCTTCTCTGCCCCACACCCTGCTCCCCGCAGGCAGGAGGAAGACCCATTCACCCAGTCTCTGCCTTATCCCTTCCTGTGACTGCCTTGCTCGGCCTCAGACCAGCAGCTCTGAGGAAGAGCCCCTCTCTCAGCTGCCTTCCTCCTGCAGAGCCAGACACCAAGGAGCACACATGCCATGTGGGAGCCCCGAGGATGTATCTGTGGGAGATGGCAGGAGGCAATGGAGTATGATGGGGAGGTGCATCAACCTGCCCTGGGGAGCCAAAATGTCTTCTCATGGCTCTGTTTATCCCCATTTTATAGACAGTCGGTCCTGCATTCCTCACATACCCACCATTCCCAGAGAAACTGTAGCAAAGCCCATCGGTGCTTCTAAAAATGGAACAGTTGGAAATACGCAAAAAATAGAGTTCCTGCTTTTAAAATAAACGCTGACTGGTCTCTAATACAAAGCATGCAGCCAAGTGCCTCCAGAACAAACACTTCACAAGGGAAGAAGGGGACTAGAAAAGAATTTCAGCTTCAGTGCTGGCCTAAAGTTTATATCCACACTAATCGGATCCTGTAATCCTTGTTATCAATCACTGGCATTCTTGGAGCCATTCCCAAATACCCATTTTAGGAAAAGGATTTGCTTAGAGTTAGACATTAAGAATGCTGTGAATAAGGATACATCTAAAGAACAATTACTTCACCAGGGATATGGCGCTCAAGTCTGATGGGAACCTATCCTGAAAGTTTAGTGTCTTAAGTTGTTAGAAAGGAATGCACTTTCAGACCTCTGGTTGTACATTCACAGCGCACACAGGGGAAAATGGATAAAGCAAATGTTCTTGTCTTGTACAGTAGCAAATCCCATCTACCTAACAGGAGACCTGAGGGCCAGCTGGCTGAGGTCCAGCATGGTGCCAAATACCTTCATTTCTTGGGGGAATACGGAGAACTGACGAGAGGCTGGCTCCCGCTGGCAGATCCGCTAGCCCTGACCCTGGCGATGGAAACTCTGGCGCCTGGGTCTCCCCACGCAAGGGCCGCATCTCATGCTTCCAAGATCTGCTTCCTAGTTGTGCCAGGTATCTATGCCTAAGTCAGAGATAACCTGTGACACCAGGAGTTATCTGGGGATTCTGCTGCCTCTAAGCACCCCACGTTGGCAGGGCACCCCCAGCCATGGTCATGGCTGTAGCCTGGCAGAGCGGCTCCCTGCCCAACACCCAAGGTCCCAGAGAGAGAGAAACATCTGGGAGGTGTGCCTGAAGGATTACTTACTCAGTTACAGTGTTAACACAGCAGACACCTTTTACAGAAGATTCAGCATCACACAGTAATGCGAGTGAAATACAGATCAATAGATCATACAGATCATCAATACTCAAAAGGAAGAACTTCCAGAAGTGCTTCCTTTCTGGCTGACAGCAGCCCTGGAGAGGGAGCAGCAGGACTGCTGGCCACCTCTCCTTCCTCCCAGGTGAGAAAGCCTGGCCAAGTGCGTATGGGGGAATATGCTTCACACACAAAAGGCTTTCCATATACACCATGTTAGCAGTTTTCCATGGAATCACATTAGCATTTCATTGTGTTCAAACCATATCACATTCAAATCTGTTTTTCCTAAAAGGCTTTCATTGTGCATCACTGTGGGAAATTGCTAATGCAATAAGATTGACATATAGGTCCTCCTGCATGAACATCCGCAGTAATCTGTGCTAATTGATCCCTCAGTGGCTTGTGAAACCCTGCAGGGGGGAGGAAGGGTGGAGCATCCACAGGGCCTACATCTTGGAGAACTGCAAAAAGTAAGAGCGTGGAGGACAGGTAAACACTAATATTAGTGTGTTTTACCCATGTAAAGATCTGATTCAGTGGCACAGATTGCCTGGGACAAGTGGCCAATGCTCCCAAGCAACAGCACTGAGGCATTTTCTATGAAAAGTATCTGAATATGCTTGGACTCTCCATGGAAGTTAGTTCACAACAGGACTATGAACAAAAGGAGCAGGAACTGGTCTATCTAGTTCACTCCTGTGGGGGGAAGGAGGAGGCAGCTGGCCATTCCCAGTGACTTCAGCTGAAGATGTGGGTGCTCAGCTTCTCTGCAAACCAGAACACTTGCTTATGAGATTAAACAGGCTTTATATTCTACATTTGAGCCTGGGAGCACAAAATGAGGGCTAGGTTCTCTTTAGCATGTAAGATGACATGCCATGCTAACAACCACCTTCAGAAAACACAGAATATCGAGCAAAAGGCACAAATAGGGCCCTGGACCTTTAAAAGAAATGTATCTGTCTTCTGCAGGCCCACACCAAGAGTCTGAGGAATACCACGTCTCTCCAGGGCTGCTTGTCCCCTCCTAGGACTCAGCTCTGCCCCACGGAGCCCCTCCAGCCAAAGAGTCCCAAGCAGGTTCCCACCAAGAAGCCTTGGTCCCAGCATCAGTCCTGTAGGACATGCAGCAGGGCAGGCATGGGAGCCACTGGCTGCTGCCTCGCACAGGAATGAATTTTGGTTTCTCTACTCTAGATGTCCCTGTGGAGGCCTCATGCCCTGCATGAAGTAATTCAAGATCTGTTGATGAGAGAGAAATAAATTAGCTACCTCATATGTGCTGCAGGGTAAGAAACTGCACGTTGGCAGCTGGAACAGAGTAATTTGACAGAGACAAGTAGGTTTGGATAGGCCAGGCCAGCAAGTAACCATAAGGGAGTTTTGAAAAGCCACGTGAACTGCTTGTGCCTCCGGTCAGTTCTGCACCTACTGGGCAGCGTACGGGATCACATCCTGCCACAGGCCTTTGGGTAAATGGCTTTCCCTCAGGTGCCTCGATTTCTGCATCTGTCATACAGGTACCCTGATGGGGACAGCTTTGTAAAGCACTAAGAGCTCTCCTGATGAGGAACGCTGCACAGGAATGCTTAAAAAAAAAAAAAAAAAAAAAAAAAAAAGGGTGGGTTTTTTTTTGTTAAGAAAGGCATGGCAAGAAAACACACACACAAAAAGATTAAGCATTGTTGAAATGTACTGACCTCAGCAACAGGGTAATTTGCGTTAGCAAGGATTCTTCATTACATGGAGCTTTGCTATTAGCAGACACTACTTTCTGGAAAGGGTACCACCACCGCCAGCTCCCTGCCTGCTGTTCTTCACTGCACTGCTGCATGACCGAGTACACCAGCAGACCGAAAAACACAGAATAACTGTTATCAAGAAATGGCCAATCTGGCTCCTATTGAAGCCAGGTAATGAGGGTGAAAGGAAGCCTGAAGCAGAACAAACTGTAATGACCCAAGGGTCTGCTAATTTTCTTTCCTCCTCATTTCTCTCTTTCAGTGGACAGTGAGTTTGAGGCCAATAGTTCTGGGGAACTCTGGAAGCGGGGAACATTTTCAAAGCCTAAACAAAGACCAGGCGTATAGAGAGACTCCAAAACAGGAGTCTGCATGGAGATGTTTGAGAAAGAAAAGCAAAAGAGGCAGGATTTTGGCAGGGGTCATGCTGACTAGGAGCAGAACGTAGGTGGGAGAAAAGAGCTTGTTGGGAAACGGGAGGTTGCAGTATCAACCTGGAAGGTTGCCACAGTGTGGACTAATGCTTTGGCAGCTGCAAACAAAAGAAAGGAGGGACATAAGAAGTAACATGAAGAAAAAGTGTCAAGAGATATCTGGGAGCACCAAGACCTGTGAGGAAACAGAAGAGGCAAAGATGATGCTAAGTTTGGCAGAGGGGAGGTGATGCTTCTGACAAGGAAAGAGTGGGAAGGAAACAAGTTCTGGAGAGAAGGATGTGGGAAAGATAAGACATTTCTCCTCCCAGTCAGAAACACACCTCAATCTTAATGCTCAGAAAAACATATATCAATTATCAGATGCTGTTCTTCTGTTTTGGTTTGTGTTTTTATGTAGGGGCAAATGCGTAAGCTGGGAAACTGACTCTACTCCGCGCCCCCCTCCACCATGTCCTTGCTGTGCCCTTGTCCAGAGGAGCTGAACCTCAAAGCAAACTGCTCAACCTCACATCTGTCTAAGATGTTGCAACAGTTCTTGCAGAAACCTGCAAGTGGTCCTTTAGAACGATCTGTCTAAAAATCACAGGTATCTGCGCAAAACTTGGGCAGATAATGTTTCACCTGCTTTGATTTAAATGCATGCACGTATTAGTCAGGATCTCGATCTGGGCTCTGATCCTGCAGTCTATTAGATCCACTCATCTGCAAAAGCACAGCGAGGTTTTCAGCTGCTATAATAAATACACAGGGCCCTAGACTCTGTAATTCACCTCTTCATCTGTAAAATTCCCACCGTATTAACCATTCAAATATTATAGACAAAATATAAGATGTGCAATATAAGATGGGAAATAATTTGGGATATTTTAGAAAAATTAATATTATTATACTGTATTCAGAGTCTAATGCTTCCTTACAACAAATGTTCTCAAAGACAGTAATAGGACAGCAATGATTCTCTGAAATTGTCATTGTTATTACTATCTTTTGCTGTTAATATACAATAACACTAATGATTCTTTATACCTCGCTGCAGCAGGAAACCAGGCAGTCTACCAGAAAAGCTTTTCCTATGTATACTTTTGCTGTGCTGTTTTCAGTTAAAATATTTATGATTTTTTTTTTCTTTCTTTCCCATCCCTGTAATTATTATTTGTAGGGGGTGTAGTGCACAGCAAATGGAATCTCTGTACATTTTCACTATGTTTTTTTCAGCAGACAAATTACTTGGAGCATATATCTATTTTCCCTTTTGGCTCCCCTTATTCTGTTAAGTTTCTTTGAAAGCTTTGAAATGGAGCACCTAGTACTGCTGATGCTGGAATTACTGTTAGCGAGTATCAGCACCGATGATAAACTATAGCTAGTGTTTTGGTTAGAGGTCACTTGTAATTAGTAGTCATTGTCCTTTGAATTTCACAATGGAAAAATAAAACTTTATTGAGACAGATTAGCCTGGCCATCAAAATTACAGCACTTTAGCATTCAGGAGAGAGGATTACATGACACACTATCTCCCGGGCTGATAACAGCAGATAGCTAAGGATTCAAATGCGAGATGCAGAAAGTCTGTAAAAGAATAAAAGGAAAGAAATGAGGATTAACTGTCCAGATGTTATGTGATACATTATACTGACACTTTTACACCCCTGTGTTAGAGAGTTAGGCCTCATCTTGCACCCACTGAAGACAACACGGGGCACTACTACCAGTTTCCATGAGAGCAGCTTCCAAACCCGAGATGCTACCCAGTTTCCTCTACACACATCCCCACCTTCTGTAGATATCTGGCACGTGTGTGCGTGCCTCTTAGCCTTGGGCAAGTGTGTTAATAAAATATTGATACGCAACGTCTTCACAAAGTTGTGCAGTTGACAGCTCTGTACCTATTCATTTCAGTTGCTGGACACATATAAAAGCTTCTATCTCCAACTCGCATCAATTTACAAATCCTGATTATCATAAGGATTCATGATAAAATAC
Organism: Vanellus vanellus; assembly: GCF_965231255.1. Taxonomy (NCBI): domain Eukaryota; kingdom Metazoa; phylum Chordata; class Aves; order Charadriiformes; family Charadriidae; genus Vanellus; species Vanellus vanellus. Next base: position 195,231,703 of record NC_138905.1, on the reverse strand, counting down.
ACTTGACCCTTATTTTGGGAGAATTAGTTTATCATCTTATGTGCAAGTCAACAAAGTGAAGAAGAAAATATTTTTAACTCCAACACAAAGGACAGACAAGAATGGGAACTACTGTCAAACTCAGTGACTATAATACAAGACATCCTTCTTGATACAACTCACTTTAAATATATTTTTGGGCACGCTTATTTTAGCTACTATGTCAAATTAACTCAATATTTAAAAAAACAAAACAAAACAAAAATAACAACAACAAATAAGCCACATACATCCTCAGCCTCTGCTTTAAAATCTAACAGGAAGCAACCATGAACCAGCCAGACACTGGTACTTATCAAATCTGAAAGAAGGGAGTTGTCTGGCTGGATTAAAACGGATGAGGTTTGTTTGAGTGATGATATTTGTCCTACCATTGCTGAGGGGAAGAATCTTGCAGCACTTTCTTCAGCTTATACTCCTGAAGAAGATGAGAAGATTATTCCTACTCTACAAATACAAGCACGTATAAAGATGCACATTTCCACACATTGGAGATCCAAAGTACTGAAACTCGCCTTATCTGCAGTGTCCTTCCCAAACCACCGCAAACTTGAACACATTCCCAAGCCGTGCACATCATTTCCCACTTTTGCCAAGGGAGAGCTCATTCACTGAGAAGTTGACCATTCCGGGCTGAAAATTTTTTTCACTGATGTATACAAAGCAAGTAATTAACAGTGTGTGTGTGTGTGTGTGTGTGCGCGCGCGTCCATGAGTGTGTCATTTATTTTTGTTCCCATTAATGCCCCTTTTAAAGCAGAACTGGCTAGCATCAAATAGATTTACCCATAAAATCAAAGTAGGAAAACACATAGTTACCGCACAATATCCGAATCGTTACAAATAAGCCGAACTTAGAATTCCCTCCACTTAGAGCTGCCCCGGCACAGAGATAAAATTACAATAATTCATCATGTGCCGTATCGAGGGCTATTGTTTTTGGAAATGTTGGCCACTTGCTAACAAGTAACATTATAAGTTCGGAGTCAAAAAAAAAAAAAAAAGAGAGAGAAAGTTCCCTTTCCTAGCTGGAATACGAACCCAAATCCCTGCCATTCTGCTCCGTTTTGCTTGGGAGCGTGTCCAGGAGCGGGATTTCTTGAACAGAAAATAACCTCCGAAAAGGAAAAGTATTTCCAAACGTGTCCGGGGGGGGTGGGGGGGTTGGGGGTATTGGTTAGGGGCGGGGGTTGTTTGTTTGTTTGTTTGTTTTTTCTCCATCTTAAACGAGAAGGAAAGAAATCCTAACAGCGGGAAGACTTGTCAGCGTTTAGCCATCCATAAAAATGCTTTTTTTTTTTTTCCCTTCTCTCTCCCCCCCCCCCCCCCCCCCCTCCAACCCCCCCGCGCTCCTCCTTTTCGCTCCCAGTCCTGGCGTCGGTTTGTCTCATCCAGCCGCTGCCCCGGCCCCAGCCCCCGCCCGCAACACCGCCCCAGCACAGCAGCGGGGACGGGGACGATAGACTTGGGGGGGGGGGGGGGAGGAACACGACACACACGACACGACACACCACGACACCGGCCCGGGGCGCCGCCGGGGCTGCCCCGCGGGGCGCACGGAGCGGGGGGGGGGGGGTGTTTGGGGAAGCGGGGGGGGGGGATGCTGCGGCCCGCCGCCACCCCGGCAGACGGCACGGGGAAGGATGCGGAGCAGCCCCGGAGGGAAGTTCGGGGCGGCGGTGGGACCGTCCCCCCCCCCCCCGTCTGTGTCCCGTGTCCCCCCACCACCACCTCACCCTTCCCGGGAGGGAGCCCCGGCTCCTTACCTGCCACCGGCCGCGGGTTAGGGGGGGTGTCTCGGAGCGGGGCTGCAGCTGCGCGGCGGCGGTGGCGGTGTGGCGGGGCCAGGGCGCAGCGGCAGCGGCGGCAAAGGCAGAGGCAGAGGCAGCAGCGGCAGCAGCAGCAGCAGCAGCAGCCCCGGCCGGCGTCAGTCAGGCGGGAGCCGCCAGCCTGTATTAGTGCGCCGGGCTGGACCGCGGCCAGCAGCGCCGCTGCCGCTGGCCCGCCCCTGCGCCCCCCCCCCCCCCCCCGCCCCACACACCCCCGGGCCGCGCCGCCCCGCGCTCACACACACGGACAGACATACGGACAGGCACCCACGCATGCCGTGCACCCCACCACGCGCTTCACCCACCCCCGCCTCCCCGAGCTCACCCCCGCCACAGACGTTGAGTTCGCCCCCTCAGACCCACGGGCACTCCCCCCACCCCCTTCACGGAGTTCACCCCACGGCACAGGGACACGGACACACACACGCGAAGAATCCGCCCTTCGCGCACCCCCGTTACACGCACACACACACGCTCACACTCGCCCCCAGCCCGGCGCCCCGCGGGAGGGCAGCCGCCTCAGGCGCCGCCATTTCCCCGCCCCGCCGTTTCCCGCTGAGGGGGGCGACCCCGAGCCCGGCCCGGCCCGGCCCGGCCCGGGGCCCAACGCGGGGCTGGCGGCAGAGGCCGGGCCCGGGGCCGTGTGGGGTCGGCGAGGCTATTGTGTGTGACCGCCGGGACCCCCCGGGGCAGGATCTCAGCCCGGTGCCTCCACAGGCAGCCCTTCCCCTATGGCCCCTCACACAAGCCTCCGAGCACCCGAGGGTGGCCACAGTGGGGCAACTTCACCTCCCTTCTGCAGCACCCCGGGTGATGCTGACCCGGCTTTTTGACATGGGGTGCAAACTCCAGCTGCAGGGAGAGATTGGGAAGATGCTTCTCTGGGGAGGCCAGACAACAGCAGAGGCATTTAGGGGCCAGGCTGTGCCTTCGGGCTGCGTGGAGGCCACCAGCCATCCCCAGGCCTGCCCTCGGCTTCTCCCACCCAGACCCCACACCGGGGCTGTCACGGCCTGGGGTGTCCTACAGAAATCCCCTCCGGACGGTATTGGCACCGGTGTTTGGGGCCACGGCAGCCGGCTGCTGGGCTCCCACCCACCGCGGGGTCCAACCTCTTGAATTTGCCATCCTGAAAACCTTCCCAGTGATTTCGTGAGCCGGGCTCGTAGGACCACTATTTAGCCTTTAATGGCAATGCCAAAAAAAAAAAAAAAAAAGTTTTGAATGGCCCCATCAGTTCATGGGACTGGTCAGAGAACAGCAAACTGCAGCCATTACGGCTGGGCAGATGTATTTTCTGCTCTACATATTCCCTATTAAACCCTCATATTACCTGTGAGTAACCGTTTCTAACTGGGCAGAACATTGCATTAGCTGTAATAAGGAGGGGCTGAAAGAGATATATCAGGGAAGTCAAGCGGCTTCAGGAACACTAGAAATATAAGGTGCTTGTGAAACGGGGGCTGTAGGCAGTGCTAGGAATAGGTACCGGCTGAACCTGACCCTGGTCGCATTGAGGGGTTCCAGTTAAATTGCACTGAGCCTTTTGAGGTCAATCAATAAATATGATTAAAGATACCATCCTGCTGACATTTTCGCCAAAATTTTTTACATTGTAAAAGATGACAGAAAGGCTAATGTTGTTTGAGTAGACATCAGAAAGCCGCAATGGAATTACAGCTGCACAGCGCAAATTTATCCAGACGTGTGTGTGAGGGTTGTGGGGGAACAGGGAGATACAGAGTAACGCCCCAAATACCTTTGTTTCCCACTTCAGCCTGAAACATCTTAAAATACCATCAGCTTCCCCACTGCTGTCTCGCTTCTCCTACAGGAGACTTCTCGACAGACAGATGAGTGGCACAAGAGATGCTGTTATTTATAAATCACTGTAAACATTTATAAAGTGCCAATCACACATTCTAATTCAGCACGACTTGAGATGTTGTATCCATAACGCTGTTTATTTTTAACTTACGCGCTTCAGGCACTGCACTGCAAATGCTCTGCGGGCGGACAGTTAGGGTGGCTCGGCTGAGGTGTGGTGTGTAAGTCACGGAGGCACGGCTTTTCATTGGGAACCCAAGGACTCTCCTACCCAGGGTCTGCTGGGTCTTGCTGCATCTCTTTCAGGTGTTGAAACCTCCGGTTTCTCATGCCTCTGCTCCCAGTTGCTGCTCCCAGTGAAGAGGTGGCAGGACAAGGTGGGTCTATACTCTTGCCTCTCTGGTGCACAGCCTGCTGTGGTAGCTCCATCCCATCTGCCTTAGTAGGGCGAATAAAAACGCCAGTCCTGCTACTGGAGCGATCCCAACCAGTGGGGGATAGCAGCAGAGCCACTGCCTAGATTTATCAGTCAGATCCTAAATCTTTACTTTGATAGTAGCTTTGAGTTAAGCAGCCGTAAACTATTTGTGAAATGACTGAATGGGATTTGTGTTTGTGTCGTGCCAATTTTAACTGCACCAGTTTGAAGAATTCTAGCTAAAGGAGATCCCACGGATATACATATTGCTGGAGTTTGACATACTACAGATTGTACAGCAGGGAACACTTTTTTTTTGCACAGACCTGTGTTTCAGATCATGTGGCATGTGTGCGTAGCTGTTTTATTACAACGGCTGAATATGTGCTGGTGTTACCTGTGATCTGATAAACCCATTGAACCACGTACCTTCTCAGGACCAGGGCTCATATATCCCACCTCTCCTTTCCCTCTCTCCGCACACTTTCAGACCCATCTCTGAGTCCAAACCCTCGTCTGCCTGGCTTTCAAAGCCCTTGCCCTCCTTGTAAGGCTCCGCTCTCCCCTCCTCCTGCCTGCGTGACTCATCACCTGTCACTCCTCTGCACCGCCTGGGCTCTGCTAATTCCATTTCTCATTTGCCATTATCCCTCTCGAGTGCCTCATTTCCCATCCTGCCCCTTGGAAGTGCAAACGCCCTCCCCTGTGCCTGCACACGGTGTAACTTTCCTTCTCAAATCCCATCCTCTAAAACACAGACCAACCTTCTTTACTCATAAACCAAAACCTGATCTGAGGGTATTCTCCTTTTTTTGGTCTGTATTTTGTGTTTTTATGCTGGATAGCTCTGTAAAGAAAATCATCAGTAAAAGGATATGCAGAAAATAGTAAAGACTGGATGTAGCTATAGAAGGGAAGGAAGGGTTCTAATTTCTTTTAGCACCGAAACTGTGTAAAACACATAGAATAACATGAATTTTCCACTTGGAAAGGGACTGCAAGTTCCTAAGAGCTGTAAATATATCGACTCTGTATGTACTGCTCCAGGGCGCCAGTGAAGTACTGGCACTGTCCACCACTGAACAAGAAATAGCTGTTGCAACATCAGTGTCGTACGCTGCGCGATGGGAGATACCTCACACGGCTCCAAGTGTGCTGATGTGGGAACTAGAATACTTCCAGCCACAGTATCACAAATTTACTGTGTGAGTTACGTTTTCCTCGGGGGCTTTCTCTAGGCAAAGACACTGCAGGCACTTGCCTCTGGCAGCAGATTCTTGGGAACAGCAACATAACTGCAGTTCTGCTGCCCACTTCGCCTGTGCCAGACCCCTGGAAAGCGCGGGCTGTTCCTGTATCACAGGGTGGAGTCAGACGTGCAGGGCAGCGTCTCCGAGAAGGAGAAGCTGGCTATTCAAGCAGTGGCAATCACCAGCCCGTTCCCTCAGTGGGTGCATGAATAACGAGCCCAAACCCTGCCAGGATGGCTAGCTCCACACCCTTCCCAGGGTAGGACTGGGCCAGCCCCAGACCCTCACCTTCAGGTTTGGCTGTTTGATGTTTCTTGTGCTGTCTAGAAGCTTGGAGCTTGCTCAGTTCACCCTGCTTCTTATTCACAGGCAGTTTGGGTATCTCGGTATCCTACCTAAGGTCTGAACAGTTTGGACACATCTGTATCAGGTTTAAGAATAAACACTGGAACCATCCGGGAGTCTTCTGTCACACATCTTTTCCAGCACAAGCAGGATAAAACATTTGCTCCGTACAAACATGTTTCATGCTTCTCACATCAATTTTCTGCATGTTTGTGTCTTAAGATGCTAGTTCTCAGAAGAAAAACAGGTGGAAAAAATAGCTGCAGTCTTGTGCAACGTATTGGTGAATGCGGCATCGCAGAGACTGCTGGGCAGCTGGGTTCTCTGTTCCCTCATGGCAAAGGCATTAGAATTGCTCATCTCGCTACTCTTTGCTTCAGACTCTAAAAGTGAAGCTATAAATTCAGAGAGGCAGAAGAAGGAGGTAGGCAGGCAGGTCAGGAGATGCATGCCTAAAGGGAGAGAAGGAAAAATGGGAATGAGCAGTAGTGTGGTCACGTAACGAGCACCTGAGAAGACTGTAAAGCAATAGTTCAGAAATACTGGGAGATCCAGAGGTGTGGAGGCTGAGTGGCTTCATGTACTGCCACCAGAATGTGGATTCTGTCTCTTTTGGGTCAGATGACCAGTAAGATCTAAAATTTATCGTTCAGCTTCATGGCATTTTTCATCCAGAGTCGAAAGAGGTGTCAAGAAGTGAATGAGCACACTGTGATACATGGATAAATGAACTTGAAACGTTCTTGGTAACTTTCAATGACCAACCAAAAAAGACTCAGGAAAACATTTGAACTAACCAGTTTACCACAGTTTTTAGAATTGGAAAAGATAATTTTCTACCCAGCACTGTAATTGAGCTAAAGGTTTTTGTTATTGTGTGTATGTAAGTACCTGCTGAAGCAGCTGCACAAGAATGAAGTCATACTATTTGTGATTAAAGTTTTTGGGGGCAAATTCTGCTCTGAGCTACAAGAACATAAATTTTACATAATTCCACTGAAATTTATCATCATCTTATTATACCAAACATCCATAGGCTGCCTTGTGTTTTTTCCTTTAGTTTGATCCACATACAAAGACCTGACTTTAATCCACCGAAGTTTTTAATGTCTTGAGATCCAGCTACCTGTCCTGTTATTCGTGCTGAGTTTGTTCTCTGCTGCAGAGAATAAGACTCAGATGCGCAGAACACCATGACCATTGGGATGTCTTTTTCTTCCAAGAGATGTGGATTGAGCCCAGACTAGCTGAGATTAGTTTGAAGTACAAGATCTTGCCATTGACCAAGTCTATTGCTTTTTCCTCAAAATTAAGAGGGCAGAGACAACTTTTGCATTTGTTGTTCCTTTTGCATAACAATGTTGATGACCTAGTAAACCTTAGAAGGTAAACTCTAAAAGGATTCTGTTTCTGTTCTTTTTAGCCAGCACTGGCTGAAATGTGCAATAAGAAATCACTTCCTTGCTGTTTGCTTGACCCGGCTGAAATATTTATGTGCCTCAGTCTCAGCTGGCATTGGTTCAAGAACCGCTGTAATCCCCTGCCTTCACTTCACCTTCTGAACTTCACACCTAACGTTGGGAAGAATCAGATGAACTGTCAGCCATTTCATCTGAGTCCACTCTTTATCTTACTAGCCTGAACTGTTTCCTTGTTGTTGAGGATTTGCTTGGACAAAAAGAAACAGTATGGAAAAGAAACAGTATGTAAAGACTCACAAACAGTAAGAATGAACCACTGTCCTCTGACTTCACGTGTACCCAGAGGTCCCAGGATTTCCCTGAACTTTGGCATCAAAGCCAATATCTCTGGTTGAGCTAGAGCAAGTTTTCTGGAAAAACACAGATTTTGAAATCTTTAGTGACGGAAAATCCATTACAAGTCTTGGTAAGTTGTTCCGTGGTTAAGCTTATCCTTGCTGTAAAGAAAATGGCTTTCTCTGCTCTGAATATTTCTAGCTTCAGCTTCTAGCAATTTGATCTTGTATGTTTACACACAAGGCTAAAAGCTCATTATTACTACATATCTGTTCCTTTACAGCCTGTGCTTATGCTACCTTTTCCTTCATGCACTTACGAATGGCCCTTAAGTATCAGGTGATTAAATCATCTTCAGAGGTGCTGGGCTCTCCTTTAAGCCCTTTCCAAATTCTCAGCATCTTTTTGAATTGTGGACATCAAGAACCCAGGGTTTTCCAGCTCAACCAGACACCAGGGGACATACATGGGGCTCAGCCAACTTTGTTAGCGTTGTTTATTACGTCTGTATTTCAACCTATAAAGATCACATTTTAATAATTTTGGTTCTTGCTGAGATGGTGCCCAAGATCTTTTTCGGGTCCAGGTTCGACTCCCCATCTTCTCATACCTCTGCCTGCAAATGTTCTTCACTCCTGCATGTCACCTTATGCAGCACATGCAGAAACAGGCGCTTTCTTCTTGCCCCAGGCTCACAAGCAAGTACTGGAATAATTTCCCTATGGATGGGGGGCAATGTCTCCCCCTGAAGAGCAGATTAGGCAAAAATCTGTCAGAACAGTGGTCCTTCCTTGGAAATGGGGAGGGACGGAGTGACCTTGAGGTCCTCACCTGCCCGATTGACAATCTACCTTCATTACCCCCTTGATTTTTTTCTCTCCCCTTTTCAACAATGCCATAATTTGTGTTATTGGCAAAGGTCTCAGTCACAACTTCATAGTCTGTTCTGCATCATTGTTAAAAACATAGTTAAATGCTCTGAGGTCAAGAAATTATCTCTTTGAGCCCTCGTTAAAAACTCATCAAGTTGATAAAATTTTCCCCATTTATGGTGACATTTTCAGACCTAGGAACTAGTCAGTTTTTAATTGGTTTAGAATAATACAAATTCAATACAGCTTATATTAATTTCTTCATTAAAATGTCAGATAGCGTGAAGCTGAATACCTCTGAAAAGCCTGTAATATCAAACCCATTTCCTTTACCAGCTAAACTTTTAATTCAGTTTTAATTTCACCAGATATTTTTGGTGACTGGTGGTACTTACATTGTCCTCCTTGAATTCTTTAGTGACTATGACCCGTGTAAACTGTTCGACTGTTTTACCTTGAATTTGTTTTAGCTCTGAAAGACCTCTAATTACACCCCCTATTCCATGTATCTCTCAAAATGCTGGCATAATATTAGCTGTATTCCACTTTAATGTTTCTAGCCTTCCAAAATTTGTCAAAGCAGCGTGCATTGGTCAGAGCTTCTCAGCGCTCACATTTAAAATTCTTGAGAGAAAGGTGTCCAGACTTGGTGATTTCAAAATGTCTTAAGTTAGGATTTGCTTTCTAACATCATCTTCAGTTATTGTTAAAATAGAAAATACGTTATTACCTTGCAGTATAAGTAATGTGTCGTTTAAGATACATTTTGAAGTCTTTCCTTTATTATTCACAGTTCTATCACTTCCACCCAGTACTGCTACAAATAATTGTTTGAATTACTTTAATTTCTGGGATGCTTAACTCCTGGGATGCTTAACTCCTTTCTTACCATTAATTCTGCTAGCTGTGTATTTCTCCTCCTTTTTCTTTTCCATTATTATTTTTTTTTCTAAAATCTCTATTTCTTTTTTGTCTCCCATGTTCTATAGTATGTATTTGCATTCATACCCCTTCGGAGTCCGTCTGTTCTCTGTTAACCAGAATAGCCTCCGTTCTCAGTTGGATTGTGGTTTTTAAAGCATCTCCTAGAATGTTTTAAGCAGTTCCTAATTATTATTCCCTTTTCTATTTATTTTCTTTTTTTGCAGCTGATTTAGCTTTTAACTGTTTTCAGCTTTGTGAGACTCGGTTGCTTTGGTTTGTTTTTTTTTTTTTTCAAATTACCAAGAACATGTATAGCTGTCTTTTGGTCACCCATCACAAATGCAATTGAGTCATGATACCTTGCACTTAAGCAATCTCTTTGATTTAGTGATAGACTTATCTACCAGTAAAGACTGAGTCTAATACATATTCCTTTTGTATTAGATGCTGAATTTTTGGGGCTAGGGAAGCCATCCTTAGTGAGCAGAACTTTTCACAATATATTATTGACTTGATAGGATATCTTTCCCGACCCTTCCTGAAAGCACTTTTAAAAGCGAGTCTGTAGAGTTTTTTCACTTGGCCATGTTATCGACAAAGAAGAGTTATGAAGATCAGCATGTTTTGGAAATATTGACCGTGGGGTCACCTTAATATGCTAATTTCAGTTCTTGTGGGCCTTTTCCCATTTGAAACTCAGCTTAAACAGTTCCACCTACAAAATAGAAACCAAATACTTTTGTCTTTATAATGTTAAGGGATGGGCATATGGAACCATTACCTTAGTCACCTGTGAACTTCTTAATAGTTCTCACCATGTTTTATCTTCATAAACCAGCCATAGTGCAGCAGTGATCCCTAAAAAAGCCCTTGTGTGTTGTGTGTATTTAGAAGGTATGGTTATTTGGATCCTCACATGCTTATGTGGTTTCTTCATATTCTTGCTGTAGAAAGGGGGAAATAACAGTCACAACAACAGGCCAGTTAAAAGGTTTTGGGTTTTTTCCCCCCTTTTTTCATGGACTTACTACCTCATTAACAAATATCTCAAAACAGATACTGTAAAGATGTGTTTCACTTTCTAAGAAAGCTCATCTCGGAATGTCATTTGAAACTGTCTTCACTAAACAGTGTCCTCGGACTTCCCTCTCCAGATGAAAACATGAAAAGATGTTCACAATTAATGTTGATGGCAAACATCTTCTTAATAATGTTTTATTTTAAAACACTCCCGTGGTTTAAACAAAGACAGTATATATGTCTTCTGGGGGAAAAAAAAAAGACATCTTTATAAACTAGACTATTTAAAACTCAAAATATAATGAGAGAAAAAAACCCTCAGTGATATTTGACAGACAAGAACATTGTACTGATAAGCACAGCTTATTTGTTCGGTGTTGGCATTAAAGCAGGATGCAGCGAGTAGAAGGGAAAATGCCATTTGTATTAGAAAACCTACTGTATTTTAATTAAAAACTTGATTTATATAGATCAGATTTATCTGTATTTTCACTATCTGGCAGAAGTAAAAAGAGCCTCATAAACTTATAGTTGCTTCAAGCAATAGGGGTCAAGCAATGCATCATTTTACCATGTGTTTGCTTTAAAACAAGTTGGGGACTGACCGAATATTTTGCCTAGGGGTTCCAACAAGAAAACTGTTGCACTCCAATCCACTCCTTGCAAATACATTAATAGCAGTTGTCTTGGAGATCATGAAGTTATTACTACTCCGTAGGACCAGTAGCAATGGCCTCTTTGGAGGTCTGTGCCTTTTGAAAGGAGATGTGTTTTGTAATTTATGCTCTGATTTAAAGTTGACGGCAGTTCATGGGAAATACTACCATTTTCAATAAGTTATAGATCAAGCAGTTATTGAGTTAGAATTGCAAGACTAAGCATGTGATAAATTCACTCCCCTGGGAATCACCTGGCACCAACTACCAGGCCTCACATTTAATCAAGTTATCAGAGAAGCTGAGTTACATGAAAATCTCTTTTACTGAGTATCAGTTCAGTGACTATTTGTTAGACATCCAAAATGTACAAATCTTAAAGAATATTTTTATACCTACAAAGCTTTTTAACCCACTCAATGCCTAAGTTGAAATATTTTGAGATTGCACATCTTACAGCTGTCACAAATCTTACAGCTTCTAGTCTCACCAGAAAAAAACCAAAAAGAAATAGGGGAGAAGAAGCAACATTTACAGATGTGCCAGTAAAATATACCTCTAGGCACATCACTTTTGACAAAAAAGTATTTATTCCTTAAGTCATAAAGCAGCTACTTATTTTCTAGACTCTTACACATTTGCATTACAGGGATGTACATAAACTGTTGCCTTTTTACGATGTCTCTTCATCTTTTTCCACCTTCCAGTCTATAGTCCAGAAAAGTTTCCTCATTCCTTCCACAGCGACATCTGCCCAACTGAGTGTAAAATTAACCTTTTTATTTGTTGTTTTGTGGCTTCTGAAGTTTTACTTCCCTCCATCACAAGACTTAAAGGCACCATATTCTACAAACTAACACATTTAGATTCAGTGAAACCCTATGTTACTGCACACTAATGTAATAATGAGAAATGTAATTAAAGTCACTACTATAATAACATCTTATCGGAATGCACAATGAAGATAAACTTGCTTATTCCAGAGACAGAGGGCTTATTGCATAGGAAGCAGTTTGTTCTGATGGATTCTTTGATCTACAACCGGTATCTTTGTTAACTGGAGGGGTGGGGAAGGGCTTGGTACATATTGCCACATTTTCCTTCAGCTGCCAAGGGAAGAATAATTAAAAATAAGGGGGGCTTCAGGATCAAAGAAATGGAAAAACTATGCTGCCTAGTGAACAGGCTGAGGGAAAAAGTTTTTCGAAAGATCTTCATTAGTAAATATTTAGAAGGCACAGATGCTGAATAAACACCTCATTTAGCTACAGACTACAGCAGAACAATTACTGTATGAAAAAAATCAAAAGGCTCAAAAGAAAAATAAAACTAGGTTGGTGGCAAGTATGTAGACTGTGTATAGAAATACCACAACTATGCACAAGGTATCAGGTTTTCTTCATAAAGGGCAAGAAATGACTCTGACTCATCTCTCAGTATTTTGTACACAAATGAGACTGGATGGCAACTGAAAGCCTCAGAGACATTTCAGAAGTCAGTCCCTGGGAGCTGGCGAGATAGTTTCAGCGTACTGGCCCTTGGCACTGTGTATCTCAAACTGGGACGTTCAAGTAGCTCCAGTCTCTTCCAAAGGAGGCATTAACAAGCGCAGGGAAATAAAGAAGAAAAGGAGTGATTTCTTTTTTTTTTTTTTTTTTTTTCTGCTTAAGGCTTGCCAAAGCTAGAGTACAGCATTAATAGTTTATTCCAAATACTTAAACACTCAGTGCATGGGTCCATGTTTGCAGAGTCCAAGTGGAAATGACTCAGCATGCAAAAAAGAAAAAGAGCAGGCTGCCCTGTTGTAATTCACATAATTAAAATATTCTGCCTAAATGCATTACATCTCCCCACACACATCAAAGGCTTGTGTTTCCTCAAACTCTCCATTTACATTTAGGGAAGCCAGAGTTCTTAAGCTCTTACGAGAGAGAAAATATCATGTGGCCTGGGCATCTCTGCCTTGGTGTGGATAACAAATCACAGCACTGTGTAAAATACCAGGTCCCAGGCAAAGATGCCATACATTTAATATACGCTGTGGCAGTGCCACAGCTCAGTTCCCCTCTGCTGTACTAAAGGCTCAGTTTGCATGTTAGCCTGTATTGACATGTGCCTGCAATAGGGCATCTAGGTCCTTTAACAATCTGGACCACCGGCAGCCCACCTGTGTAAGACAACTGGGTTGCATGCATTAAGGAACTGGCAGGGGAGTTTATGTCCGAGCTGGTAAATTTTAAAGGCTTCCTAGGGGTGAGTGATTTTTGGTTTACTTGGTTCTTGAAGGTTGTGTAGGGCAGTCCTGGAAAATGGAGGGCTTCCTGGAAAGGTGGCGCTTCTGATGCGAATGGGGCAAGGGACTGCTGTGCTGCTTATTGGTATTTGGATAGGGCTACCCTCTTCTCCTGTGGGGTTAGATAAAATCGATGAAGAATCTCTTCACCAGCACGTGTCAGGTATTTGCTGTCTTGCCTAGCAGTCTCCAGGTGGTGGAGAATGCAGGTTGAGAGGTTGCAGTTTAGGGAAATGAGGACTCAGAAGTCCTGACGTGGGAAGAGCCGCGGCAACAGCAGCTGTGGGTTTTGATCCAGTAATGAGAGTTACAGTCATTGCAGAGGTCCACTGAAAGCAACGAGGAACCAGCAGTAATTCTTGTCTGGGATACTTGTACTACGACTAACAGGTAGTGGGGAGGGTGCAGCCTTGTGGGGCTTTGCTGGGAAGAGACAAGGGTGGGGAAGATGAGGGGCAGGCACTTAATGCTTGTTTTACCCTCTTGTATCAGGTCCAGGAGGCCAATTGATGTGAGCAAGGAGAATGATCAAAAGCCTTAGAAGAAAAGTTGGATGCTGCTTTCCCCTTTACAGCCCAGTTAGCTGGGCCTGGACTAGAGTGGTATCAGGTCAAGGATGCCAAGAACATGAAAACAGTGAGGGTAGGGGCCGGTGTGTGGTGGTGATGTGACCCATCTTTAGATGTCAGGTCACATCTTTGCCTGGGCTTAGGGGACTGTGTTCTGGCTGACTATGTGATGGACAGGGTCAGGAGTCTTTTGTTGCAGGCAGCCACTCCATGAGCTGGAGTCTGTCAGCTGGCCCATATTTGCCTCCGCTGAAGCAATTTCTCCCTTCAGGTTTCTTTAATTTATTTGGTACCTCCAGTGGGCTGGTGGCATTTACTGGGGTACTGTACCATGTATCTTGTGAAAACAAACTTATGACTGGCTACTATAAACAGCTACTACACAGTGGTTCTTCAGGAGAGAAGAAATGAGACCATGGACTGAGCAAAATTTTAGAAAATTTCCTTGCTCGGCTTGTTTTCCCATGATACTCCCAATCTAGTTTCCTCTAGCAGAAGTAACTGATCATTCTGTTGCTTTTAGTCTTACGCTACAAAACGATGGTTGCCCAATTAATTAAGCCTTTATGATGAGCTGGGGAACGGATCTCATTTCTACGACATGGCTGTATAATCTCCTTCTGGTAGAGTTCTGATGGCAGTTATAACAGCTCTCCCTGCCTGCCTCAGCCCCTCAGTTGAAAGCTGTTGAGCATAAGAGCAGGCGCTTGGTCGCAGCAGGTGATTCTTACGGTGTAAGGTCAGCAGCTGGGCTCTTCGTAATGGGCAAGACTGGGTGCTCCCACAGTGGGGTCAGTGCAGTGTGTGTGCAGCTCCATGATGGTCTTCAGCTGATAAAGATAGGGATGCTATCAGCAGGGACCATCCCACCTTCCCTGGCTGTGCCATCTTGTCACTTCCCTTGTCCAGGCATTTATAATTGGGGATCCATGTGGGGAGTCTGACGGGTAACAGGTCCAGCTGGGAATGAAGCACGCTTCAAATATGTTACCATTCAGCTGGACAACATGCTGGTGTAGATGTGGTTGTGCAGCAGTGACATGAAAGAAGAGATTGGGATGACAAGACACGAAGATCAAGACCACACCTTACAGCAGCAGCGGAACCTTATGTAGGCTCAGTGACGTGGTGCTCCCTCAATGGTGTGGGGGCTCCATATGCCTCTGCATGGCAATTTCTGGTTTTGTTCTTCTGTGTGTGGGAGCAAAGCTATTTGGAGTCAGCTGCTAGAAAGCACATGATACATTTGAAATGTGTGCTTCAAGAGGCACTTGACTCGGGGCTTCACGAGGGACTTGCACCTCTGTGTAGGAGAGTGAGCACCAGACCATCTTCTGAGGAAGGTAGGAAGTAGGGACTATGTTACCCCAGCAAGATAATGGTTACAGCAAAATGCACTGTGTCCTCCTTAGCTTAAAGGAATTTGATCCATGGTACCTCCTTTCTGAAATAGCCACCGAGCTATGGAAAGGTCTAGCGTGGGGTCACTGAACTCCTGTTGAAATTGGGCTGCTGTTCAGCATAGAGTGCAGGACTTCTGAGGACACAGACTAAGTGGAGAGGTACACAGCCTCCTTTCTTACAGAGGAATGTGTCTGTCCATGTGCCGGGAACGGCTTCACAACGCTTGCCTGACAAGCTATTGAATAAAATGCCTCCACAGCACTGGAAACAAGACTGAGGACTCCTTTCCCAAGGGGATATTTAAACTTTTCATTGGAAAAGATTTAAACTTTTCATTGGACATATTTTGTCAGCAATGATTTTATTACTCACTGGCTATTAATCATGTGCCTCACTGTGGCATTCATATTTCAAGTCATTAGCCTTTTATTTTCTGGCAAAAATGTAGTAGATCTGTAAGAGTGACTGTTCCCTGCTGTTGAGAAAGCCATGGCATCATAAAACTTGAGAAGCCTTGCACTAATGTAATCAATTTCCTAAATGACATCTATATTTGAAATACCGTGTGCGTGTATAATGCCTCACAATAGAAACCAAAATACTGGTAGCATTACCATGTTCGGGTTCTGTTCTGGCACCTCCTGAGTTTCTTGTGTGAAACTCCTCTGCTGCAAACCCTCCTTCTACGTGAAGGTCTGTTCCCTCTGACTTAGTGGCGCTTGTCAAACATAAACGGTGTGTCGCCACATAATGTTTTGCTGTCAGGTTTGCATCTTCTTTTTTTTTATTTTTTTTTAATTACATTATCTGTTTGATAAGAAAGATAATGTTTGCCACTGACTTTATATCCCGTGAATGTTTCCTATGAGCTTTTTTGCTGCAGTAAGCAAAGCCCTGGGAAATGGGAGCCAAGTTATTTTGAAGTTCTTTAGTGTCTTACTGCCTACAAAGGCAACAGCCATCTTAGGTGCATTGCTCACTTTGATCTGTCCTCTTCTTCAAGAAAGAAGAATTAATCTATACAGGACACAGTTCTGTGTAGAAGGACTGTATGGCATTCAACTGTGAGGGACTATAAATGCAGATTAAATTAGGGGCAAAATGTTGACAAGTCTGCAGAGGAAACACGGAAAGAATGAACCTTTTGCAGAGCTAGGAATGTACGTTTCCCAAGAAGCTTTTAAGGTCCTTGTAAATTATTATCTAGGCACAGATGAGAACAGCAGTCTACATGCTTGCTGATTTTTCCTAATTCTTAAATATCTGGCTGAGCGCAGTAGTGCTTTTATGAATGACCAGTCTGCAAATGTTTTCCCCCAAATTCTTGCTTGATGGAAAAATAAAAGCTCTTGCACATTGCTCAAACTTGTGCAACTACATTATGCACTAGATTTGCACTTAGTAGCAAAGATGGTATTCTCCCCAAAGTAATCACTGCGCATAATAAAACGTCTTTAAAGCGGGGAATGTAATTGCTTGGTGTTGACTGCACACCTACAGAGCCATATGCATAATGCTTATGGTAATAGAGAACACCTTAGGAGGAAAGGAGCTAAAACCCCGGGATTCTTAGTGCAGCCTGCAGGCAGGGTAATTGGGGTCCCAGATAATCAAGAAAATCACTTCATACCCCCCTGTGAATGTTTGCTGTTCTAACATATTAAAATCTTTTGCCCTATCACTGGAAAATTCAGTAGGGGTTTTTTGAGGCTAAATAAATTATCATGCCCATCTTTGAGATTAGGGCTAGACTGATGTACTGTATAATCTTAGGTAAATCAGAAGTAGCCAGGAATAGAAAGAATGCTTCATTATTTTACAACCCAGAGAAATCAGTACATGTAAAATTAGATTCCCTTAAACATGCAGGTCTGTTCAAGCCACTGCTGAAATTCCTTTGGGATGGGGGAGGGTGAATGCAGAAAGATCAACCTCCCCTCACTACTTTCTCCGAAACTGTTTCCGTATCAGAGGCAGAGTATCCATGATTTTAGGGAATGGAGTGGGCCTTGCATCGAATTTTTCTTCCTCCAGTTTTCTCGGTGTAAGATGTGACCGCATTCTCCCTCCTTTGAATGATTGCTCAGGTGCAATTAATTTCCAGGGAACCCGAGCAGTGACCCTGCATTTGGGATTTTACCACGATCCTCTTCTATTGTCTGGAGAAGGCAATGTCCAGGATATGAAGTTAGCTCTTCCTTGGTTAGCATGAGGCTTAGGAAGGCACTGCCAAGTATGTGAAAGACAAACATCACACACGTAGACAAAATGGTGAGTAACATCTCCGCTCTGCAGTATTTCTGCAGGGTCTGACAAAACACAGCATTCCTCACTCCCTGTTTACCACTTAAAGATGAATGGCTCTAGTAAGTTGTCTAGCTCTATTTATTCATTTTGGTAAACAGTTTTTCCCAATAATTAATTCATTTGATAAGTGAACTGAAAAAGGTCCAGATTTATTTTTTTTTTCCACAGGATCATTTGCACTCTATGCAGATATGGGTGTGGGTGTAAGAAGTATCATGGAACTTGAGGCCATACACGAAAGCATGAACAGTGCACACAGAAGTTGCTTAAATCTAATATATTCTTGTGCAGTCAACCATTCTTTTTTTTTTTTTTCTAGCTTTCTAGCAAATACTGGAAGGAAATTGCTTGCTGTCTCCTTTATGAGAATAATTGGTCCTTTTTGTAGTCCCACTGCAGTACTCCTGCAGAAAACTGGTTATTTTTTTTCTGTTCCTGTTCTTATGAAGCAATTTACTGAGAAAATAAATTGTCAAGAATAGTAAAATTAGACATAACATCAGAAAACATTTTTGTGTGAGACCAGAATTTTATTGTTCAATTAAAAAAAAGTCAAGGTTGTTCTAACCTCATCTGTGCTTAAGCTCTCATTATCACGAAACCTTCTACCAGGCAGAATCTAGTCAGACTTGTAAAACTACCAAAGAGCTGACACAGTTGACGGTTGAGCTGACACCATTTCCAAAACTTACGACTTGGCTTAAAGCCTGGAAGATGGCCATGGATATGGTTTTGGTTTTTTGCTTTTTTGGCAACGAGATGCGAAAGTTATCGGCAGTTCTGCTGCTGAGTCCTTAAATGGCATCAGGCCCAGTGAGCCAAAAAGAGTTAGAAATTCCTTGTGGTTTTGACCTAGTTCCTGGTTTGACAGCAGATGATTGAGAGCATGCAGCGGGGTAGTTTATGGCAGCCTGTGCAACTGAGGTTGTAATGTGGCTACAGGATGAAGCCTGTCCTTGACATAATTAGCTAAACCTTTCTCTACTTTACAAAGATAGGAAGATAAAGATTTGTCCCACATGTGGAAGGCTGCTTTCCAAAGACCATGCTAAGTGAATTTGCCAAAACTGTTTGCAGAATTCAATGAATCTTTATCATCCTGTGGTTCAAACAGCTCTTCTGATCTCCAGTCCAAAATGACACTCAATATTTCCCTTTGTTTTGTAATGGGATCTTTATACAGCTTCAGAATAACCCCAGATGAAACATTAGAACATGGCAAAAAACAGATGGGAATTCCAGAGTTAATGTCACCTCATTCTTAAAGAATATTGTATAGAACATGCCAGCAACAAAGGCTTGGATTCAGTCTAGATATTGAAGTTCACTCTGCTAAAACAACAAATTGTTGAAAGTTCAAAGGAGAAAAGTGGTCTTGACAGCAGAACACGAAGACGCAAGGAAGGCAGAGCCTGACTGATGCAAAGGCAGAGACCCAAGAAGGAGTTAAGATCATGTAGGTAAGAAGGATCACCTGTGGCTACGCCATTTGGGGAGGACGTTTGTCTGGTCTGCAGCTGTTCCTGGAATACTAAGTGGACATGTAGAAAGAGACTGTGAGTATGAGTAAGTTATTTATATAATTTGCTGCTTGCACAGGGGTGCCGGGAAGTGTGGTAGGGTAAATGTAGACACAGGCTAACCGCCCACAGCCTGCTAGAGAGCTTATGACTGAACACCGCTCACCCATGGTAGACTGTGTCCTTAGAAAAGGTATGAGAATTAGGAGGCCGTAATGCAATACCTGGGAGCTGCAGGAAGTTGGGAGAGGAGTCCTCCCTGCAAGCGTGGCTTTCCTTCAAGAGAAGTTGGAAGCATTTTCCCCCGGGGCCTGGAGAACTGCTGTAATAACGCTTACTTTGCAGCTGACCCACACCCTGCGCTGCTGCAGCTTGCTGCCTGCTGTTTGCCTCAAGTAAATCAGATTATTTCTAATAACTGCAGTCATGCATTTACAGTGCATTGGAGAGCTACTGCTGACCCGGCTGCTGGTCTGAAATGGGCTAGACAGTTTAATTTATTTCTTTTAAAACGAGTGTCCTACATTTGTCAGGTATGAAGTGCTATTACCAGTGGGTTCGCATCCAGCAAGAGTTCATCTCCTTCTACAGAAAAGGAGACATGGAGAACATTGCTTTAGCAAAAAAAAATATCTACCCTTTCCACCAACGTGCATTTATAAAGGCTCTGTGTGTGTGTATGTATGTAGTATAAGAATCTGGCAGACAAACAGACAACTTACAGACTGATACACTGTTACCTGCAAAAGTGTATTGCTACTTGAAAGACTGCACCCAGCAAGCAGGACTGGAAAAGTTTGGTGTTTTTTTTTTTTTTTTTTACACCAGGGAAATAGCCAATTATGTGGTTAGGGCAGTTGAACAGATCAATGTACAGTATAAAGAAAAATGGATTTAAAAATATCCAGGAAAATGGAGCTAGTTAGCTCTTCCTTTTCTGATGGATCTATTAAATTAAATCATATTCTAGCACACCCCTCTCAGCTATGATCTCACAACTATTACTTAAGCTAGGTCATATAAAAATACCATCTCTTCTTCCAGTAAGAAACAAAGGTTTGTCTGTAGCTTCTCCCCTGAGCCTAGATGACCCCTTGGGGTAGTGTGCTCGAGACTCCCTTATGTGCTGTTGGCTAACGCAATATGCACGACATAGCAGCATCCAATTCTTAACCTCTGAATCCCTATCCCAAAGAGGTAGATAACTTATGGTTCAGCTGCCAGGGTGCAGCCTTCAACAATGCTGGAACACTACTTTAATTCATGCCCCTTGAGCTATAACAGACATGCCACTGCATCCCCAAGAAACATACACAGATCATAAATAAGGTTAGATGTTATTTTAAGTAATAAACACTGAGATACAGAAACTTCATTGCAGCCTTCTGTCTTTGCCTGTCTCTTCATTTCGACTATTTTTAGTTTGCAGTCAGCATTATGACTGTGAACTCAAGGAACACTTGGACAATAGGTACATAAATAATTATGGATAGGTCTCCAGAGTCTTAAACGTTAGCAGAGGATTCAAGTTAAATACTGGCTGGGACTATTCAATGGCTTGGAGATATTGTTGTGCTTATATATATTAATACAATTTCATTTCCCATGGTGAAAAACTAACTTGGACTCTTCTGCATTGGTGGTGGTGGAAGGGTCTGCACAGAAGCTTTGAGTTGTAAATTGATGTATTACAGAACACAATTCTGCAGAATGAACTGGAACTGTCTTCTACGATTGGCTGCTTATACTTCATAGTAATGATCTCTGCGTACTTTGTATCGATTAAAACTGATTAAAGCTGTGTTATTACTCATTTCAGAGTTACCCTCCTTTCTGACTATGCTGCAGCGTCACTGAAACCAGTTAGGGATACTGAGTTAACTGCTAGAGTTGTCACAGAAAACACACCACGCATCAGCAAGACATGTCTGAGAGTAAAAAGAGAGAAAATTTACCATCTTTTCCTGTCCATATTTCAAACATGAGTAAAAAAACGGCTTGTAAGGGTAAAAGCTAAGTATATCAGGATTTTGCATTGCTATTGCTTCGGGTTGTGATAAAAAACGGTAAAGTGAAGAGAACTGGTGTAAACTACTAAACCTTTTTCAGTAACGTGTTTTTTTGCATGTGTTTTTCAAAGAGAACTCTTTGATATTAAGTAGCCTATTGAAAGAGTCTCTTCTGAAGTGTTAGTAAAGTGGTACCAAAAAGTAAGTTTTTTATGCAGTGATATCAAAATATTTTTTTTTAATCGAAATCTATGAAAGCACTAGCTACGCAGGCACTGGTGTTGGTAACAGTGATGCAGAATTACCATGCAGATTTTCTCTGCTTATTTCCTTTTCAAAGTCTGTGAAATTATTATTTTTTTTTAATATATATATGTCTTTGGAGGGCTGGGCCACGCAGGACAGTGAGTAACCTAGAAGACTTTTATCTGCAGGAGTCACCCCAGCAAATGCAAGGGTAGGAGGAAGTCGTAAAGGTTAAGATTCCACTGAAATACGAATGAGGAGACCTTTTGTATCTCTGCAAGTCGAGGAAGAGCAAGGACAGGTTAGGCAGAACACTAGGTGACCAGGGAAGTAGCCTACTTATGCCCAGAGAAACTTGGTTTCCTACACAGTCTCTGTAGTTAAGTAGGACTGCATCAAATGTGAATCAATCAGCCTTTCTCCTAGTAGGAACGACCGCAAAATGTTCCACCTGAGCTTCCCATTCCATGTTGTGGCACTCCATAAAATCAAGTGGTGGCTCTGGAATACATCAAGAGACAGAACCAGGATTTTCTTGCTGGAGCTCCATAACTAAAGGTCTCATTTTCAGAAGGTAACAACACCTCAGGTCTTGTCTGGGCTTAAAAAAGGAGGAATTTAAATTCCCATTTCCTACCTTAGAAAACTCCAAGTGACAAGTCATTCTTCAAGCTTGTGGAGAGTTCACAGCTGTCAAAAGGGGAAGTCCTGCTTTTGCTGCTGCACCCTGTGCCTGCTGGACCACTCAGTGAGTCATTTGCAATCACTGAAATGGCAGAAAACTATCTCAGAAGAAAAGAAAGGAAAAAACCCAAACAAATGGAAGATGACATTCTGCCATTCTAGTGAGCTGAACTGGCTTGAAGGAGACTCCGAGCAGCCCCAGAATGGGTGTAGAAGGAGCAGAAATGCTCCTTTTTATGGCTTTTTGCAATTAAACCAGCACGGCCGCTTCTGAAATGGTACCTGGAAGAATCTTCCACCGATTCCGGGATCGCTGTGCAGCAGTTGAGATGTTGGGCCTGAAGGCGCACAGAGGAGAGCAGTGCTCTCAAGAAATCTATCACCTGATATCTTAACTAAGTATAGTAAATATATAGTAAACAGACAGTAAATATCCCAAAGAGAAGGGCTGGAACCTAGGTCTTCCTTACCCTCAGATAAGTGTCATGATAAACGAGGTGGAGTTATGTTTCACTGTTGGGCTTTATACACGTCAGTGCACAGTGGAACAACTTAAACAGAAAGCAGTTAGAGAGAACACACCATGGGCCATATGGGTTTGATCTCCCTCCAGTGTGGGAATCTGCTCATGGTCTCCCATTTTGTAGATACAGATTTGAGTCAGTAGACTACTAAGCAGGCTCCTGCTCTGCTAAGGGAACGCTTAGACCTGTTTTCTAAAAGGCTTCTACTCCTTCCTACCCTAAGAAAAGGGTTTGGGGCTGTGCAATGAGCAGAGAGAAATCTCCCTGCAGATCCAGCAGGTTGGCCTGGGTTGTCTAGTATTTCACGCAGGTAAAAGGTGCCTCATTCAGGATTCTGGATTCCAATAACCTTTAACGTAGGCACCCAGGAACCTGATGCTTAACTTCTGAAGTCACATATTGGGTCTGATCCAAAACCTCTGTCACCTGATGTGATCTTCATGGGAAAATCAAGATACATGATTCCAAACTCCCCATTGGTTCAGACAGCTACACAAAAAAATAATGGTAATAAATTAAATAGACTTGGAAATAAACTAAACTGAGTAACTAGTAAGTATCAACGAATTTATGGATTTAACAAGAACAGCTAACTCTTCTTTTTAAGGTAAAGCTTGGGGCAGATCAGGACGTGAATGACAGGATAATAATTTCACACAAAGACAGGGCATCTCTGATCTCTGACAGCTACAGATTTCTATTAGATGCGTTCTTAACTTTTAAAGGATTTGATTTCTGGCAATTCTAAATGTTTCCCATCACTCTCCCTCTGACATTTCTATAAAACTTTTAGATTAGTTTAAAATGTTTTGGTGTCAGAGAATGCTGCTAGTGAAATTAATACTGTAATTTGGGGTCTCCCATACGGTCACCTCTTATTTAAGTATTTCATAGCCATTACATAGCTGCTTTTCAAAATATCTGATTATCCTTCATGTTTACTTAATAGTTTTCAGTGCATACTTGTCATTGTGCTTCCTTTTCTCTGCATTCAGTAAACATTTGGATTAAGTTAATGTTGACCTATGTGTTGATATAGGGCTCAAGACACAAGTGGACTTAAGACCTCTGACCCAAAACTGAAATTTGTCAGTGTTCAAAATCTTTGCTCTGCTGTGGCCTGACCTGAGGACACATAAAAGCCATGGACTTTAAAATCTTTTGAAGTTTCTGAAGCATACTAAATTTCATTCGGGACTGGCTCTTATGCATTTTAGTTTTGACAGTGAAAAGCCACTTTTTGATAATCTTTTATTTGTTCCTTGTTGGGATCCACATAGCAGGTGCACCTTTGCTTCAAGAGTGTGGTGTTTACAGGTACCTGTCCAACACACATTTAGAGGAGTGCTGATAACTGACTGTGAGTAAAAACCTAAAACCAAGCATGAGTCTAACCTTCTGTTAGAGTATGTGCCTGGTGGAGTCCTGGTCTCCTGTGACAGCCTGTGTGTCTTGCAGTTCATAACCTGCAAATACAAGGAGCTGAGTATGCTACCCAGAAGACTTCTGATCACTACATGAGTGACAAAAGGCAAAGCCAACCATCCTTCTCAGCTAAAGTAAATCTCCTTTGCTGCCTCTGCTTCAGAGAAAGCTTGAAGCAGTTGGTTCAACAAGTGCAGATAATTGTTCCAGACAGGAGATCATTCCACACAAAGAAAACCAGTTCTCAGAAAAGCAATCGATAACGCTTCAACCCCAGAACACACTATGGCAGACTTGGAACTCAATTTTTTTTAACTCTGATCTGCTGAGAGATAGGGATAGTGCCATATCTGCATCACTGAACTGTCCAAATGTCCCTCTGAAGTGATTTGCAGAAGGGTTTGGGAATTCTTTCACCATTTCTTAAGATGTGGGCTTGGATGTGGGCTTAAACAATAGAGCAACTGAATTTGTACCTCTAACAACCTCTTGGAGCGTGCTGATGATTTGGACAAAAGTCCAAGAACCATATGCCTATTTTATTTTAACTTTATCTGATAAAGTAGAATATACTGCCTCTCTTTAATCATTTGTCTCATTTACACACTATCCAAACTTCCATTTTCTAAATAGAAGGCCAATCAATCATGTTGCCTTTGCCATAAAACTCACTGATTCCTGAATCAGTCCCACACACTAAAAATAGGCCTTTTAGGTAAAGTAGTCCTTATGTAAGCAAATATCTCCTCTAATAGTACATACAAAAAATGTGCGAATGAGTCAGAAAGGCTACTTTTGTTTCATATGTTCTTATACTTGGCTTTCCAACTCTGAAAAGTGAGCTTTCATTGAAACTCGGTATGTATCATCTCCCACTTCTTTGTGAAAGATTCCATTGCTCCTTCACGCGGTTCAGAATTGGAGCTTGCAGATCTACTGCAGATTTCAGTGACCAGGGCTGGAAGAATATCTGATACCAGTACCCAGTTATTCTCTTTATGGACCGGAACAGAAAGAAGATGAGATATGATTTGCCAAAGGATTTTGTGGAGGTAATTAACAACTACGAAACACTGAAAAAGGGACCTGGGCTCCAGCCTAGACTCTGAATATCACTCTATGTCTATAACAGTCCCAACTTGTTTGAGACAATTTTTGTCCTAACCTTATTCTTGTGGAAGGCTTGGCTTAATGAGTGCCTTCAGCTTTCCCTTCCCTCATTAGCAGCACTTCCTTTTCTCCATCCTTAACTGATCTGTCTCCTTCCCCATTTCCTTGTTCCAGTCTCTTTGCTGAGTCCATTGCTGTTCCACCCCCATTCCTCATGCAGTCTCAGTACTCCCCATCTTCCATTTCATCCTCTGGCTCTCAATTTCAGCCCCATATCAGTCTCCTTTTCTGTTTCTCCCCATTCTCCATCTGTCCCAGCTTATTCCTTTAGGTTTTTTCATCCCAGTTCAGCTTTTATCCCCACTGCAACAGAATGTGTCAAGCTACACCTATACAAGTAAACTACACTGTGCTGGGTGCCCCACAGCTTTCTATCCTTGCTCTCAAAATATTTTTGGGCACAATGGGGCAGTCAGTGCAGGTCAAGGACTATCTCCACCAGACAGGTTGGATGTAGCAAGCCTGCTTTGAAAGGCAGCTGAGAAGGAAGACATAAGCATACAGATGTGACCAGTGCCATGTCTATCAACCTCAGAGCCAGAGAGCAGACTCTGGACTAAGAAGATGTGTATTGACCTTTATCCATGGCTCAAATCCTCTGAAAGCATAAGAGAATTCCCTGCCAAAAAGTTCTAGCATCCAACCCCACAAAGCTCAAAGATGGTAAATCTAGTCTTACTTCTGCATCTCCAAGGTGGAAGATATCAAGTATTTTGTTGGACTGACATATGCAAAGTTGCTAAAGGAGACTGCTCAATAAGGAGAGAGTTACTGGAGAGTTTATCTGCAAAGTTTGGAAAAAACTTTGTAGAAAATGCACAGATTAATTAAAAAAAAATTCATAAATTTAGCACGCCCCTTCCAAACTGGCATCCAATTCAAAAGTGGAATTTTTGTAAAGAAGACATCATCAGATGTTTACTCATCATGCAGAAAATAATGCATGACCTCATAATTTGAAAAAGGTGAACTGTTTTGGTTAAAATTTCAAATAAGCTCAACTTTAAGGTAGGACAGGAGGAAAATTTTAGGAATCTGCTTTTGAGAACTGGTTTAATTATAGGCAGAGCTATCATTGTCTAGGTTTGATCAGGGAAATTCACTTTACAAAAACTGAGACGCTGGTGTTTTATTGGAGCAATGGAAAGGAGGAGTCATGTGATTAATTCTGCCGAAGTGACAGAGGTGTACGTGGACTAGGCAAGAGAATAAAGCCTGAGAAATCAAACTGAAGATACTTTTTGAGAATTTATTGCAAAACTTCAATTTATAGAAAACCGAGGTAACCCTAACAGGAGCAAAACTCAACTCAATATTGCAGAAGGAATAAGAAAAATCACCAGTGAAATCATATGTGAAAGTACAACCATATACCATTCATTCTTTAAATCTGTTCAAATTTGTACATGTTTCCAAAAGAAAGACTGGCTTAGTTTGTTGGCAATCCACAACTGTTTTGAAAGCACTATTGAAACCTGTGTACTGTAACAGAGTATGGCATTCCTAAGAAAGACGCAAGACCCCTCCCTCCCTCTTTGATCTCATTTGAAGCGTGACAACGTCAAATTGCCATTGCTAATGCGCAGGCCCCCAGTGTACATTGAATCTCATTTTTGTAAGCTCTGAATTAGCTTTCCATACCATTTCACTACAGATTTGTCGATGCCAAGGACTCCTAGCCTTGAGCATGCAGTATTAAATAATACATATGAACAAAACAGTTATAAGACAACATTTTAAAATGAAATGTGCTTGCTCTTGGACCTTCTATAGCCTGGAGATGATCTGCAGTTTGATCTCAGACAAACTATTTCAGCTTCAGACAAAAACATTTGGAATGTCAAGAGACTACTGAAAGTTCTCAGAACAGCCTTATGAACATTAGTGTTATAACTCGGTAAAACCCATTAATAATTTCCATAACACTGAATATAAACATGCATCAGCGTGAACCATGATTCATAATTTCAAGTTGCGATATGGCCATGTATCTCCAGCTGCTACAGAAACAAATGGTTGTGATCATTCACAACACAATATTGCACAATGTAGAAGAGTGCCTCTTTTTAATATGCATAAGGAAATTCCAAATGTACGATGAGACAAAAGCAGATATATTTATTTGTTAAAGTTACTTTTTAATAAAATAAAAACCTGATTACCAGATAAGAAAATCTTTTGGAAATGCTTTCTCTTTTCAAAACATTGTACAAATTCCCTGCTGACAATCTTATAAAACACATACATGCTGCAAAAATGAAACATACAACAGGAGCAATGAAGGATTACCTCAGCTTTCACCACCACTTCACTTGATTGAAACTGTTCTCATGTTCCATTAAGTATAATAATATATTTGGAAAATGTAAATAACCTAATTACATTTTCTTGTTTCAAGCTGCCAGGCACCAGTCATATATCGCAGTCGTATAAAAAGAAGATCCCTGCCCATCTGCAGCCAGCTCCAAAAGGGAACTAACTTAGAACCTGTGATTAATGAAGAAGAAAATCAGAAGGATGCTGTTAGAAAAAATGAGCATTGGCAAGACACACATTTAAGCAGTCACGAACCTCTGCATTCTCAGCACATTCAGCCCCACAACCTACACCTTAACGTTAATAAAAATATTATATTGTGAAAGTTATTGCTTTATAGTAATTACATTATTAAGTGGGAGATGGTAGTCTGCAAGCAGCACAGTGATTCCATGTATGTCACAAGACGCGTAGTCTTCTCTGTGACAAGGCTTTGTTCAAGTAAATAGGAACCTGAACACCTCTAGTTAAGCAAATGATTTCTTAGCAGCTTTGGAGAAGAGGACCACCATGCTGTCTTACAGCAATAATAATCTGAATGTGCCAATCTTCAGGCAAGGTAAGAAACCCACACTATGAAATAGAGCCCTCTTCCATCTCTGCTAACGTTTGTGTTAAGTGCAATATACATGTGGAACTGCATTGAAAGAAAACATTTCCAGTAAAGTTGGCTTAGGATGTTCTCTACTTGCACCCTTCATCACCATTATAGCTCATTACACTTTCTGTTGTTCAGGGGTTGTGTTGAGGAGAAGAAATTCAGATTAAAAAAAGAATAGGTGGGCTGAGAATTTTGAAAGGCAAGACACAGTGAAATGGAGCTAAATCAATAAACAATGACGGTCAGACTTCCTGCACAGTGTTTTACAAGTGCGATATTTTTATTAACACATTACAGCAAGAGGACGTGCCAAAGTAGTGCTTTTTCCTAGCAATGTAACTACCTACTTTTGTCTCCAGTGGGAGTGCAGTATTTCTCTCCCTTGCTACCCCTTCACCCACTTTTCCTGCACCATGCCATGGCAGAAGGCTGGCAAGGACATGAAATTCAAAATTTGCATGGAAAGAAGGCAGTGTGTTATCAAAACTGGGTAAAATATGGGAAGACCCTTGGATATTTTATTCTGGATTGACATGTAAGGAATCTTGCAAGAATATAAACAATTTTCCTACCTTCAATTTCAGTCCAGTTGACAGCAACTTCTGCTATAGGTATTCTCAAGTGCTGAGCTATATAAAGAAGTTCCACATCAAACGCCCTGAAGAAGAACAGGAAATAGTAAATACAGTCACACTTATTTCCAGAAGAAAGATGGTGGCACTGTTAATTAAATTCCTAGCCTGATTTAAGGAGGTTAGTGTTCAGTTATGAAGTTGATACCAATGCTCTACAGGTCAGATGCACATGAAAGGGAAATTAATTTCCCTGACGAACAGCTCAGAACACAGCCAATATGCAGACAACAATACTTCACTGCGTCCTGGTTTTGAAGGTATAGGTCACTCTGTGTTCAGACCACTGCTCACTTTTCATTGTGCCATAATCATGATTTAAACATTTTTAAAGACCAAGCAAACAAACATGCAGTGTCAATCTACATCTCTAGTAGTTTCATCAAAGGGGACAGACAACTACCTGCTGTGGCTTTACGCTGATCTGATGGTTTCTCTTGTACTTTCTAAATCAAGAATAAAGGCAGCAGCACATTAGTGAGAAATGATTTACGTTACTGGGCATAACAGAGCCTGAACAACAGCTGTACTTTACCTGGTGACCATTTAATATATAACACAAAAACCCTCTTGAGAGACCCGTCTTTTTTGCTGACACAATTGTTTGCAGGTTGTGCAGCAAAATGAAGTGGGGAAGTGATCCTACTCTAAGTTAGCTGACCCCTCCTG
This sequence comes from Vanellus vanellus, assembly GCF_965231255.1. Lineage (NCBI taxonomy): Eukaryota > Metazoa > Chordata > Aves > Charadriiformes > Charadriidae > Vanellus > Vanellus vanellus. Next base: position 195,202,397 of record NC_138905.1, on the reverse strand, counting down.
CCCAGTTTGTCCAAAATACACTTTAATCCTCTCAGTTCTCTGCACAGAGAATTGTTTGCATGTTTCATTCTTGCAACTGCATGCTCAAGTGGGCCTTCGGATCTGAGACACTGAGGCTTTTGATATTAGAAAAGTGTTTTGGCAACTACAGCTTGTGATGCTCATATAGATATCAGTATATGAAGCTACCAGTAGCTACTCACTCACAAGAGTGAATGCAAATCAAAATTATGAAGACTCTGGTGATTTTGGTTAGATTTCTTAGATTTACTGATTGCTGGGTCTCCCCCCCCCCTTTAATCTTCAAATGCTCTTGCTCCTTAAATGAGTTCTAAAAATTGGAATTTAAGCTAAACAGCCCCCCACTCCTCCCAGTAAAAAGTTTTTTAAAAATACTAGTCTGTATGGGAAAAAACTGTCAATGGTCATCCACATCTGATTTCTACTAGATGCAATACATATTCAAACGCAGAGTTTTTTTTTTTCCACAGAACTAAACCTTGAAGTTTAAGGTTTAGCCAAGCTGTTGGTAAGGTTTCCAGTTTGAAGTCAATGGAACAGATGTTCCAAACCAGCTTACATAGGTCTTGCGAATGTGGCTGCAAGGCAGTTAAGTACAATTTAAGACTAGCCTACATTTTCTCTCAATAACTTCCTAAGTTCAGAATCTCCTTTAATTGTCATTGCTAAGTCCAAGACAATTTTTAATTTTAATGAAAGAAATCTTTTGTCACTGGAGAAAATGTATGCAATAAAAAAATAACATTATTCGTTAATGCTTCAAGGGTTGCTTGAGTTCAGGTCATTGATAATCCCATTTATCATTACAGAAAGTGTAGAAAAGGACAGACAGGTGATCAAGAGCAGGCAAAAAGACATAATTTAGCAGGTTGCTAGCCAAGTTCCTTCTACTTCAAGCCATCCTCTCCTTTTGCATTTCTGCAAAACTATTTATGAATGCAACAACAGAAGTCCACTTTGAAATGCGCACTTAGGTATGACACATACATGTAGGTTCCCACTGAAGTACAGACCACAGCGTGCTGGCTGGCTAGTGAAACCATTACCTAACATGCATCAACCTGAACTCGCACTGTACGCGTATGTTACAGCAGAGCTATTGATACCACTCTGGACAGAATTGAAACATGCAAAGGCAGCATGAACAGAGGTTATCTACAGAGACTACAGTTATTGTGTATAGAGAATTTAGAACCACTTTGTAAAAATTATTTCGATCAGGACACAGGCCTTTTAATTGTCACAAAAAAAGTTACAGGAACAAATGTTTGGGTTTTTTTACCTCAAAGAACTGAATCTGCTCCAAGCAGCCTTGCCATTTCACTGTTTTCTTTAAATGAGGGTTGAATATTATTTTATTAATTATGCCATGGTCTCTTCTACTGACATTGTGTTATGTAATTTTTTTGCTGACATTTTACATTTGTAAGCCAAAAAACCCATGTATTCACCTTTGAATGTTTATGAGTCATACGTATTAAGACTAAATCTAATTCTGTAATACTTACTACTTAACTGACTAAAAATCTTAAGAGACACAGAATAATTGTCTGATGAATTATACTATATGAGCTGCTCTAAAAATATTACTACATAAAGTATTAGCCTAGTGAACTAATAGTTATTTGCAACAATTCCTATGGACAAACGACTACTGGAATGTCAGCATATACATCACAGTACAACAATATTAAGTAGTCTGATGAGCTACAGTGCTCAAAGTAAAAGATTAAAAGCACAAGAATTAATCAGGTGGAACACTAATATTGTTACATGTAGTTGCCATTTGTGTAACAGTGAACATATCCTGAAATTAAAAAAAAACCCTATTCAAAGCTTCAAGGAGAATGACTTTTGTAGTATACTGCTGGGATACCATTTTTCCTCCCCTGTTCCCCACCACCTTTCACACCTCATACACATACTAGAATAGTTAATCAGGGAATACAGATCCCAGTGTATTCAATGCATTGATAGCACCCATACTACACATCACCAGACCCAGACGGTACAGAAGAATCATAGAATGGTTTAGGTTGGAAAGGACCTTGAAGATCATCGAGTTCCAACCCCCCTGCCATAGGCAGGGACACCTCCCACTAGACCAGGTTGCCCTTTTAGGCCACTTCTAGCCTGGCCTTGAACACCTCCAGGGATGGGGCCTCAACAACCTCTCTGGGCAACCTGTTCCAGTGCCTTACCACCCTCACAGTGAAAACCTTCATCCTAATGTTTAATCTGAACCTGCCCTCTTCTAGTTTGAAGCCATTCCCCCTCGTCCTATCACCACATGCCCTAGTAAAAAGTCCTTCCCCAGCTCTCCTGTAGGTCCCCTTTAGGTACTGGAAGGCTGCAATAAGATCTCCCCGGAGCCTTCTCTTCTCCAGGCTGAACAGCCCCAACTCTTTCAGCCTCTCCTCATAGGAAAGGTGCTCCAGCCCTCAGATCATCCTCGTGGCTCTGCTCTGGACAAGCTCCAGCAGGTCCATGTCCTTCTTATGTTGGGGACAGAACCGTACAGAAGTTTCCACAGTCAGGATTTAAGCGTGGCTACGTTAGCTGGAGCCTACCCTAGAGGAGATCAAAGCAACACCAAGGGATGAGTTGGTGAGTGCAGTACATGTGTTTTGACATGAAGCCATTTGTGACTAGTTAATGTCTGACAGAACTGCTCTTCGAAAAAGCACGGAATTATTCACACCATGTACTTCACTGGAACCTGCTGCAGAGAGTGAAAGTAGGTGCCTCTGGGGAGGGGGGACACAGCTCAGAATACCTAAGTTTGGCTCCAGCCTGGATGAATTTGGGCTCCAATCTAAGTACCCAAAGTTAGACACACAAAAATATATGGCGCAAACAATTTCCCCATCTATTTCTAACCGTGGGTCCATTATGCGTTAATTAACGCAAATATGAAGTGTAAAATACAGAAAAACTTCACCATGTGGCTGTGTTTACGCTAAGCAGCACGTTTGGTTAAGTTACAATTTAAGACATGCTGGCTAAAATTCAGTTGAACATCAAGTTGGTAGGTGTTTAATTGAACTCAACACTTTTAAACTGAACCCTTAAAATGCTTCAGCTTACAAAATATCTATCTTGAAAAATTATCCTGTATTTTAAAATTGCACAAGGACTCTTTTTTGCTGCTCCAATATTAAGTGTTTCAAATATCAAAATTAGGCCTTCAGTTGTACTGTTGTAATTGGAATTTAGGACTTTTATACACCCATGATATGTTGTTCCAGCAAACTCTTAATGGGCAGAGAAAACTTATAATGGCCAAAGAGGTCTAAGAATGAAATAGGATGTCAAGAGGGTCAGACTGCCAGTACTGCTCTAGCTGTACTGGGGCTTTTGAAAGCCCACCTATGTCTGCCAGAAGCAGGATTTTTTACTATACAAAACAGGCACAGTTACAACAGCAAAATATTTTTGTGTTGATTAGACGTTTGTAAACAATTCTACTTGTGCACAAAACCAGGAAAAAACAATTAATTCCACCGCTGGTGTTGGTTTACAATGCCAAAAGACTGGAAAAAAAAAATCCCTGTGGCAATATGAATGCTTATTTTTATGTGATTTTTATAGAGACTCACATTTAGAGATTAGTAACAAACTGGAGAAACAAACATTAATTTTTTATATTGAGCTTTCAAGTTTTAAATGTGAAACACTTGTTCAGTGCACAGGGCAATTTTTATAGACAAAAGTAATAGCAACAATTTGATCTAATCAGTGATCTGCTGAGTTGTGTAATATCATTATAAACTGCCACTTTACAAAAGTATGTCAATCAAACCAGGACTAGAATTATGTTTTGAATTTCCCCTCATTTTATCAATATTGCAGGTAGGACAGTAACCACTGCTATGCCTAGTTCTCCTAGGTAAGGAAAGACATTTTCTGGCTGGAAGAAAATTTATGATTTTTTTTTTGTAGTCAGAAGAAATCAATGACTAAATTTAGGATAGGTAAATTCTGCCAGTGGGACCGTTTAATTTTCTGGTTCTCCTCCTGTGCATTAAAATTTAGCAGAAACAGCTACATTTCCCAGGTCAAGACTGGAGATGCAAAACTAGAGCTTATTTTGGAGTCTGAAAGTGAGTAATTCCAACTGTCCTTATTATGTTTTTAAAATATCCCTTTTAATTTTCTTTTAAGTTTTAATTTAAAAAATGTGCTCCATCCATTTCTGAAAAATAGATTAGTGGTGTAATCAGATTCAGAACCTAAAACGCAAAGCATATGCTCTGTGTTCAAAACGTTGCTCTCATTTCAAACTGATGTCAAAACTTTGCTATTCAGAAAATAAATTTCAAGAATGTTTGGTTTGTACTCATACATACACAGCCAGATCTCCAAAGGACAGTTAAAAAAGTCAATGAGAATACTCACAAAAACCCCCTAGTTTAGGACATAAGCAGGTTTCTTAGTATCAAATATATAAACAGTTTCCAGTACCTACTAATTTCCAAATGCTTTCTAAACTTTAGTGTTAGATCAACAAAATATTCTAGTATATTTTACATTTGTTTTTGGTGTATCTGAAACACCACATGCATTTACTTTTGGTGTATCTGATAGTTATTTAAGTACGGAAACTTAGAAATCTTTCAACCTGTTCAACCTAGCGGCAGGATAGATATGTTGCTTACATTGACGTATCTATTACTAGAGTGTAAAATGTTCGGCTTTCAAGAAGAGACTGTGCTCCTAACACTTGCTCTGAGTGACACGTATTATCAGCCTGCCGAGAGACACATAAATAAAGCCTGTATTATTTCTTGAATACATATTGCTCCACCTTTTGGAGCAGTATTTACAATATTCGGCATTTCAGGGCTGTCTCCTACTGCCCAGTGCTAACTCAGCACTGGTGCTTTCTTGTATGCAAAGACATTACTGGATTGCTTTATCCAAAGGGAAGAACTCTTGGGGCTTTTTTCTACAGAAACAACGAGTGCTGCCTACACATCCCAGAAAGTGAGCTGCCTTTGGTGCAAAATTGCTTCAGTAGTTTTTCTTCTAACCCACTACTTTTAGGATTTACCAAACAGTTTACCTTTTTGATGCAGTTGAGGCACCAGCAACCTGACGCGTTTTTTCCTACACATTACTACTCCATGAGTGGACTTCACCCTGCTGAACTTCAGTCATCTACAGCAGAGATACCTTCTTCTGTACAAATTGTTTAGAAACCCTTTAGAGTCAAGGGCAGGAAACAGGCATGTCAGCTGCAATTCATCTGGCATATTTTAGAGGCCTATATTAAGATGAAATTAATTATACCCTAAAACTGTCCCTTCTATTGTCTAAGAAGGGAGGCTAGATGACAAGTAGATGCACTCTAGATGCGATGTAGCAAAACCTGTCCATTGTGTGTGCGTATTTATATTCCAACTGAGCAGTAAGCTTAACAGTTCAGGGCAGGAATTATTAGATAGCCAATTTAATAGTCATTTTATATTAACATAATGAATAAATAAGCTATGTATTGATGTTTAGTCTAAATATTTATTATGTCCTCACATAAGAATTCACTTCACACTCTAGTACCTCAAAAAACCTAAGCCTGAAAAAACTTCAGCAGACAGGACAGATGAGGCTTCTTCAAAAACCGAATCGTGTTCATTCTTTTCAACAGCTCACCATACGCTTTGGTTCAGCAGCGAGGGAGCCCTTGACAGACTCAATCACTAGGGTGCTGGCTCAGACAACTTTTATCCTATTAAATGCTGCTTGTTTGTCGAATATTCTCCAACGCTCTCCTCCATTATTACCGGAATTTCTGAGCACTGACCATACTGAACTGAATGGAATTCTTCTTTCAATACCTAACAGAGCTGCAATTCACTAGTGGGATTTTAAGATTCAAAAAGAATCAAATAATTTCTTCAGATGACAAATAGCCCTAATGCAGTGACACAGAGGTGGTAATAAACCCAGATCTCAGAGCCTCTTGTCCAATATCAAGATAGTGGTTTCTCTGCAACCCCTTGCTGATGGTCTCAGTATGCATGAATTGTTCTGTGATCCAGTTAGGGACTCCCCATTGTCCTAGCTCAGCACAAATGAGGAGACAGAGTGTATCCTCAGCAAGTTTGCTGATGATACCAAACTGGGTAGGGTGGCTTACACCCCAGAGGGCCGCACTGCCATCCAGCGTGACCTGGACAGGCTGGAGAGCTGGGCAGAGAACTTAATGAGGTTCAACAAGAGCAAGTGCAGGGCTCTGCACTGGGGAAGGAAGAGTGCTAGGCACCAGTATAGGTTAGGGGTGGAACTGCTGGGAAGTAGCTCTGAGGAGAAGGATCTGGGGGTTGTGGTAGACAGTAAATTATCCATGGCCCAGCAATGTGCCCTTGTTGCCAAAAAGGCCAATGGAATCCTGGGCTGCATAGGGAAGAGTGTGGTCAGTAGGTCAAAGGAGGTCATTCTCCCCCTCTACTCTGCACTGGTGAGGCCACAAGTGGAATACTGTGTCCAGTTTTGGGCTCCCCAGTTCAAGAGGGACAGGGAACTGCTGGAGCGAGTCCAGCGAAGGGCAACTAAGATGATTAAGGGCTTGGAGCATCTCCCTTATGAGGAAAGGCTGAGAGAGCTGGGACTCTTTAGCCTGGAGAAGAGAAGGCTGAGGGGAGACCTTATTATGGCGTACAAGTCTCTAAAGGGTGGGTTGAAGGAGGATGGAGCCAGACTCTTTTCAGTGGTTCCCAGTGGCAGGACAAGGGGCAACGGGCACAAGTTGGAACACAGGAAGTTCCGTTCAAATAAATGGAAAATCTTCTTTACGGTGAGGGTGACAGAGCACTGGCCCAGGCTGCCCAGGGAGGTTGTGGAGTCCCCTTCTCTGGAGATTTTCAAGACCCGCCTGGATGCAGTTCTGAGTAATGTGCTCTAGGCAATCCTGCTTTGGCAGGAGAGTTGGACTAGATGATCAACTAAGGCCAACACCATCCTGGCCTGCATCAGGAATAGTGTGGTGAGCCGGACTAGGGAAGTAATCATCCCCCTGTACTCAGCACTGGTGAGGCCTCACCTCAAGTACTGTGTTCAGTTTTGGGCCCCTCACTACAAGAAGGACATTGAGGTGTTGGAGCGTGTCCAGAGAAGGGCTACAAAGCTGGTGAAGGGTCTGGAGGACAAACCTTATGAGGAACGACTGAGGGATCTGGGGTTGTTTAGCCTGGAGAAGAGGAGGCTGAGGGGAGACCTTATCACCCTCTACAACTACCTGAAAGGAGGTTTTAAGAGAGATGGGAGCTGACCTCTTCTCCCTGGCGACAAGTGATAGGACAAGAGGAAATGGGTTCAAGTTATGTCAGGGCAGGTTTAGATTAGATATTAGGAAGCATTTTTTCACTGAAAGGGTTATTAAACATTGGAATAAGCTGCCCAGAGAGGTGGTGGATTCACCATCCCTGGAGGTGTTTAAGAAAAGGGTAGATGAGGTGCTTAGGGACATGGTTTAGGAGTGGTGGTGTTTTTATCAGGGTAGGTTAATGGTTGGACTTGATGATCTTAAAGGTCCCTTCCAACCTCACTGATTCTATGATTCTATGATTCTATCTCTAGAGGTCCCTTCCAACTCTGAAAATTCCGTGATTCTGTGAAATATAATACTAGCTACTATTTCTTCTTATGTCTTCATACTCATGATACGTACAGAACCTCCGTGGCACAAGATCTAACCAGTTTTTATATTCCTTTTTACACACATGCTATGCAATGGAAAGGTATCAGGGGCTCGTTTTGTTTCAAATAAGAAGTTTGCATTAGTGGGCTACTTCAGATTCTTACGTTGTTACAGACAAAGGAATCCAATGTATGTTTCTTTGGGATGAATGTTTGATATCCCTATATAATTTCCAACTGCAACTATCCCAATTGTCTGTACAACACAGACATTTCACTTATGACTAACATTTCCTTGAATATACTGACTTTGCCCACATACTTATACCTGCTCATCTCCCAGTTTATTTCCAAATCGTATAAATATTAACTTGGAAAGGGACAGTACTCTGTTTTGTGCACTGACATGTTATCTTCCAGTTACACATACTAAATGGCTAGCCGTGAAGCCGATAAGTAACTTTTGAGTCCTTATTGTAGTTTTTTCTTCAGCAGTGGCAATAATCTCAGTTTCTCTCCTCTACAAGGGTTTCAGTTCCCACAAAATTCACCAAAACTTTCCATCTTGAGATCTCTACTGTTCCGTCAGATTTGGTTTAAATTAGTCAGTAAGTATGAAAATGAAAGCAGGGAAACACAGAGACTGCTGAAGGACAGATGAGGATAAAAACAGACAATATATTGCCTGTTTTGGCAGAAAATTAAACCAAATAAAAAAAAACCCTTATTGTTGTTTTAGGCAAATTTGTGACTTGGAAGTATCTGAAGAGCTGTTTATTGGAAGAATTTGAGTTATTCTTTTCTTGACAAACAAAACAAACATTCTTCTTCACTAACCAGTACATTTCAGATAAATAAGAAAACACTCAGGGGATCAGTTTATGGATTACTGTAAATAAAAGAGCAAGAATAGAAGACTAATTTTATAGCAGCACACACAAGCACAATGAATTAACACACCAAGACATGAAGATCTGGTGTGTTCCACACCAGCAATATAATTACTAGAACATATTCATTGCCTCTATTCCTGGATAATGGGGTACAACACAATCATTTTTACTCTTTCATTCCTTTGTTGCTAGAGAATCTGAGTGGCAGAAGAAAACTTGTTAAGATATTTTAATAAAAAACTGAATACTTTATATGTCTGACCAATAAGTGCAATTATATTCCAAATCTTCAGTTTAAAACAGAATAAGATTGAAGATTGCATTTTTACAGATTAAACTGATTATCTTCATTCATTTCTTTCAGTACTCCTTCTTGAAGCACTTAACTTATACAGTGAAGTTAAACAGGGTAAGTTTGAGATGTGCACTTCTGTGCCTCACATATGTGTTTAACCATGTATTTAAAAAACTCCTGTATATGAAACTTACAGAATTTTATAGATCAAGTTTGGTTTTGGAGGCAGCAGCACAAATCATACTTCTGGCTCAGTTATAGTTTTCTTTGGGGCAATAAGCAAACCACTCAGCTAAGAAAGCGATTTTGCGAACACCGCCTATTCACAATTCCAGATTTAATTCAACAGAAGCTCTACGTTCCACAACACTGCCTTTGCAGCCTCATTCTGGAGGAGCAATATAGCTCAACTACCATTGCCAAAGCTCAACCTGAAACTAGATGAGCTGGAACTGACTGGGACTGTAGGATTACACACATTTTTGTATGGGAACATTGTTCAGTAATTCTGTTCCCTGTCAGCAAGCAGTAGCACATGAGATATTTTCTTGGATGAAGACAATAGTTTCAAAAGATTTGATTATACTTAATTAAGCCATCCTTTTCAGCAACAGTTGTGGTGTAGGAAATTTACAGAAATTACAGTATCTGTGTGGAAACAGTGTTTCAGTCCCACAGTCTTTTAGTCATGTCTGTATCACTCTCATGAGGGAACTGTTCTAGCTAAATTGTAACAAAAGAGAGCTCTAAAGTAATTCAAAGACTATGCATCATTTTCTCCTTTCTTAAATTAATGAGATCTATCAGTAGTCCTCTCATGAAATACTTGAGCAAGAAAGTAAGCAAAGAGTAGGCATTTCCTTTCACTTTGAGCCTTCAGCAATTACAAATATCAGACATGGATTTTAGGTAAAATGCTTTGGTTAAGCAGCACTGAATAGCGAGGTTGTAATGCATAAACATAGGTTGATAAAAATTTTGAATAGGATTAATAACTCTTAACTTTCCTTATCATAATAAAAGCTTCTCTCCATTCCTTACTCTGCTTGCACGGCTCATATCTGTGAAAGGAGAGAGGACTCTCAGAGATAGTGAGTGGATTACAACGCAATCAAAAAATGTTTGCTTGGAATTTCTTTTAGAGGTGAAGAGAGAAGAGCTATTGGGATTTTCTTTTTGTTTGCTCCCCTCTCCTAATCAATTACCAGATGCTCCGACAAGGCAAAACCAAAATGTCCTACTTAGCATTACGTAACTCTTTCTATACCACATGCTAAAGCAAATGGATTTGCAAGGAGTCAATTGTTGCCACCCAAAATCTCAGCAATATAGCCTTAAAATCCTTCTGGCAGTTTACACTGGATGCTATTTTAAAAGCAAAACTTAGTAAGCCCATTCTCCCTATCATCACAAGATGAATAAAATTAAATACCCAACTATTTTCTAAAATATATCTTAATAATAAAATACAATTCTTAGGAATTACCACGATATTTTAGCATAACAAGAAACCTAAATTGCCATGCAAGTAGTACTATAATTGGTTAAACTGAGCAGATAGGATTTATACACAGACATCACATGCTTCATAGTAGCTACAATACTGAAACTACTTTTTAAACCCATGTTCAATTAGGAAAAAAAACAACAACAAAAAAGAAAGAATTTACCAGCGTTCTATATGAAGAGTTGAGAAAGTCCGCAAGGCAGCTTCTCTGGTTAAAAGTTTAAATCCGCACTGCGTGTCCCTGATCTCTTTGACACAGAGAAACCATACAAGGAAGTGGAACCCATACATAAGAAGAGTTCGAAAGTAAGAGCGCTGTGAACAAAAGGCAAGAAGTTAGATGGTTTCATTTAAGTGATGAGTGAAGTGTTTGTACAGAGCTGGCTTACAGGACAATAATCCTGTTTCATGATAGCTTTCAAAGTTTGTAAACTGTTTTTGTTTTGTACTGGAATGAAACCAGAACTTTTCCACTGTCACAATGAAACAAAACTACAGCTGAAGAGGAAAGACTTGCTAGTCAAGTGCATGGTTACTACACTGGCCTAGGATATTAGAAGTCCAAGTTCTTTTTTCTGCTTTCCCTAATTCAGAGCAGCTTTTCATTCTAGATAATGCCTTATTAAGTGGAGCAGGAACCTGCACCTGGGTTTCAATTAAGGAGTGAGACAGCTATAGTATCTTCTGCGTGATTCTCTGGGAATCGCCCCAGGAAAAGAAGAGTGAATGAGGAAGGGGATGGCATGCCACATGCTTTACTCCACTGCACATTTACAAGCTATCTTTCCCTCTGTCTGGTCCTCTTGTTTTCCTAAAAATTAGTTGAACAGGTCCAAGAAATTCAAAAGTTACCAGGACAAACAATGGAGAATCAGCCAGAAGGACTGCATAAAGACTGCTACTTCTAACAATACACATTAAAAACTAAACAGATTCCAGCTTTTACTCTGACACATTTTTTTTTAAAAAAAAGTCTTATGTTATTAAGAAAAAACTCAAATGGGAGCATATCTTGTTGTTTGCCACTCACTTGCTTCATTCAAGACTGAATGGTCTCCAGAGCTTGCACGTACCATGTTAAGACACTCAAGGGAATGCAATTAGAGAATACACTTTTCTGCAGCATATGATGGATCAAGTGAAAACAAGACTAAAGCTGTGCAAGACAATATTTCATTTTATATTTCCAACAATGTTACACAGTCACCTCTCTTATTCTTTTGCTTTCATAAATATATTCTATGTTCCTGGTAAACGTTCTCCCAGCCTACTCTTTGGTTATGCTTTTGTTCTTGACATAATAATCATGCAGATAAGTCTGTTCATGGAATCCAGAGGCTGGGCTTTGGGTTTGCAGAAGTCCCTCTTAGTCTTTATTCAAGACAGCTCCTAAGCAACTAGAACTCTGATTCACAAATTGCTTCTGAACTCACTGCTAGTCTTAAGCTCAATTTAAGTGATTGTATCTAAGACTGCAAGCCAAACACCATGCAAAATGTTTAGGAGCCAACAATTTAACTGGTAAGCATCTCTGAGTGATAAGAGACTCCTTTAAAGCTAATAATTTCAAACCTCACTTGAAAAATGGAGAGAAACTCAGCTTATTATGGCATAGCCTTTGGCTTAAGGAAATTCAAATTCATAGAACCATAGAATGGTTTAGGTTGGAAGGGACCTTGATGATCTTCAAGTTTCAACCCCCATGCCATGGGCAGGGACACCTCCCACTAGACCAGGCTGCCCAAGGCCACATCCAACCTGGCCTTAAACACCTCCAGGGACGGGGCCTCAACAACTTCTCTGGGAAACCTGTTCCAGCACCTCACAGCCCTTAGAGTGAAAAATTTCTTCCTAATGTTTAATCTAAACCTGCCCTCTTCCAGTTTGAAGCCATTCCCCCTTGTCCTATCACTACATGACCTTGTAAAAAGTCCCTCCCCGGCTCTCCTGTAGGCCCCCATCAGGTACTGGAAGACTGCAATAAGGTCTCCCTGGAGCCTTCTCTTCTCCAGACTCTCTCAGCCTGTTCTCATAGGAGAGGTGCTCCAGCCCTTGGATCATCCTCCTGGCTCTCCTCTGGACCCATTCCAACAGGTCCATGTCCTTCTTATGCTGGGGGCTCCAGAGTTGGATGCAGTACTCCAGGTGAGGTCTCACGACAGTGGAGTAGAGGAGCAGAATCACCCCCCTTGATGTGCCGGCCACACTTCTGATGCAGCCAAAGATACGGTTAGCCTTCTGGGCAGCAGTCTCACAGTGTGCATAGCTTGTGCCTCTCAGAGAAGTGCTCTAGCCCTAGGTTAATGGTGGATCTGGTGCGGATCCTTTGGCTGTTTTGGTGAAGGTGAACCACTGTGTGACCAAGAACACAAGTCCCAAAAGGGAAGCTCTAAGAGGCTGCCTGACTGTCAGCCAGTGAAACTGTGCACTTACTTCACAAAGAGGAGTTCCTGAGTTATGTTCATCATTTTCAAGACTATTTATGCATGTCATACTATGGATTCATTAAAGTATATTAACAATTCTGGAGGCAGAACAGAATTTTTGATGTCTTGAGACTGAATTTAAAGGTGAAATTCTGGTCTTAATAAATCCCGTACAGCTGTTTATTACAGCTTTGTTCTACTGTTTTAGATGCCACTAAGCCCAGAGAGAAATCCCAACTTCTCAAAGATTATTCTGCTTTTTTTATACCTATTGCACTACACAACAGTCTCTTCCCAATGTGGTAAAGGCAATGTTTCCTTTCCAGTCTAGGGACAGCTGGGTGATGAAACGTGCTGCATATTTCAAAGAGCAGTACTACCTAACCAGTTGGCGATTCCTTTATCAAAAAGTCAGAAATATAGGAAGAAACAGGAAGCAAAGGATGGAGGCACCCTAAAAATTTTTCTTTTGCATTAAAAGATAAAGTCCTGCTCCTATTCCTCTACCTCATGTAGCAAGACCTTCAAAGATGAAAAGAAATATGAATGCACTGAAGAAAGTTTATCTGTATTCAGTACAGAACAAAGCATTTTTTCTGGGCTCAAATTTATCAGCTACATGGTCTCCCTGTAGTAGAAACATTTTTTCTGGGCTCAAATTTATCAGCTACATGGTCTCCCTGTAGTAGAAACATTTCCAGGATACACTGGCTGCACAGCTAACAAATAACTGCAAATGGTATATTCTGTGCCACAAGCATGCAAGTACCACGTCAAAGATTTATCCTAATTTATGATAATGATGAAAGCTGTGTAATTTTTTGTTTGTTTGGGTTTTTTTGGTTTTTGTGAGGATGCTAATACACAAGCAGCAGTATTTACAAGAACTCTTTCCAGTGAACCACTCCAATACTACCTGAAAAACCAGAAGAAAAAATTAAAGATCTACCAGGGGCTGAATATTACCAGTGTAACTTCTTTTGAACTTCCGTAACTATTTTAGTAGTTGTGTATACATTTTAGAATCATTTCAAGTATTAAACATCAGTATAAACAAAGCTTACTCTTGAGAACATTCAACATGATGAGCACATCCACTGATGCTGAAAAAATTAGTCCAGCAATGCGTCTGTTGCAATACAAGTTCCATGCCTGTGCTTTGTCAACTACCGTCTGCCAAGACATCAGAAAACCAGATGCAAGATAAGACTGTGAGCCTATGCATCACTGTTTATTCCACAAGAGCCACACACAGAACAGTACTGCGTGTTCAAAACTCAAAAATTTTACTATGAGTAATATAGAAAAATTACAGTACTTTCCCACGAATTGAGATAGTCTTCAAACAGTTTTCCTGCTAATTATCCCTAACTCATTTTAAACAGGTTTCAATATCTGCAGATCAAGCTCTTGCACCGGAAAGGAATCAATAACAATGAACTCATCAGTTGCCTTCCACTCCAGCCCCAGTACCAGGTACTAGCTACCAATTCTACTAAGGATCAAAAGCTCTGCTTGTAAGATGTTCTCAACTAGGAAAATTAAATCCATAAATTGGAACACTAACTGACATCCGTTCAAAGTGCCTGAAATCTAGAATACATTATTTGCATATGGTGGAGCATACGCTGCACTTCTGACAAGCTTTTCCTATTTTTCAGCTTCCATTCTTTTACAAATATTGATTATTTAATTGTAAAATCTGTAGAGCAGAATCAAATAGTGGAAGTATTTGAGCATCAGTAAACAGCAGGAAATGGAAACAAACCTTTGCTATTGAGTCCTTCTCCAGATGAGCTCTAGAACCACAGGAAATAGCCATCTGGTTCTGCACAGGAATACAAATTAAAGAGTTATTACTTAAACTAACATTTTTTGAATCAGTGGCATCTTGTGTTGAGAGCTGTATAATAAAAACCTTCAAAGCAGTATACTTTCTGCTTCCTGTAGCTGCACTTTTTCTACTGCTAGATTCTGAGGCTAAAATCAATCTTTTCTACAATTAACAGATCATCTAAAGTTTATCTATCTAAAGTTTATTACATTTTGCATAGAAATTGCTGCAGTTTATTCAGGTCTGGTTTAGCTTACAGTGTTCCTCTGAGGTATGCGTAAAGTAACTCTGTTAAACAGCACAGATAAGCATTCAGCAGTCCTACGCACTTAATGTTATAATGTATGTTTTCCCTAAATATTGCACTGTGGAAGCAATAACAGAATAAAGTACTTGTTGCACTGATGTACCTTCAAACAAATAAAATGCTGTGGTATCAGCCAAAAATACAATCTCAAATCAAAAGAAGTGATTAAAAAAAAAATTTTAAAATTATTCTCATGCTACTACTTCTCACACGAAATCTTTCACATCCCCTATATTTGAGAGTGTGAGACTGACGCTGGAGAACCAGCAGCTGCTGCTGCCTTGGTAGCGGAGAGCGTCAGGGAAACACCGCCGCCCGGTGGCTCCTGCTCTTGTGGTCCTGCACTCACAGACCAAGAAACTTCACACAGGCGCATCCCTCGCAGCTCCCGCTGGAAGGCCGCACACCCCTTCTGGCACTTCAGGAAACTAGTTACAAATACCTCGCTGTTCTGCATTTCAGCAGAAAATAAACCTCAGTTCTTTCAAGTCAAGCACGCAAAAGAGAATGACTATCCAGGGAGGAGCTCTTGTTCCACAGGTTTTTGAATTTGTATTTACAATAAAAGCTCTTGCAAATACTGTCATTAAACTAACAACTCTGAGAAAAGAGAACCTCTATAAAATAGGGTAAAATTAAGATGCATCCTTAAAGGTATACAGGATGACATCAGATAAAAAGAAAATACAAAGCAGTTAACAAAGAAAAAATTGTTTTTTAACTGAGTAGGCAACATACGGTATTTATACAGAGTAGAACAACTTCAAAGGAATAATGGTAAATAGAACATTATGTACTGCACTGAAATAGGCACAGTGAATGCAAAGGAGGCAAGAACTCAGTGGAAGCTACCTCCTGACAGCCCATTCTTGCAGCTTCTAAGCTTACACCCAGGTCTCCAGACTTTCACCTCGATCTTCAACTGGATCTTGAAGAACTCAAGTTGAAGAGAATTATAGAAATCAATCTGTATGCATGTGTATGAAACTAAAAACATGAGAATTTATACTCACAGGCCATGGCTGAAGACTTTTTAGACCTTCTTCTACTTTTTCAATGTCTGCAAATTTTGTAGCTCCATCGGCATCAGCCATAAGAATTTTTTTCCCCCGAGAACTAAATACACCCTGCAATCAAAATAGTCAATAAAAATCAAGACCTTTGAAATCAGTATTTGTCACAAGCTAGCTGCAAGACACTGCAAAAACCTAACGTAGTAACTAGAACAGTGACATCTCAAGATTCAACAACAGGTGAGTCTTAATGTTCTGCTACTAACAACAATTTATCAATTGATATTGTGTTAACATCTAGTGACTTCACACACTGAGCAGTGTACCATAGTGACAGACAATGCATGAATGCGAAAGGCTAACACACCTTCTCCAGAGAAGCTTGCAAACTAAAAGCTTTTCAAACCAAAATCGTGAGAGAGAAAAAGTTGCTACGGTCAGCTATACAGGGGAGCACAAAGAAGCAGTGATTAGCTGCTGCCACTGCACTGGATAGCTTTTCTTTCTCATTTGAGCTATGGAAAGGAGGATGCAGTACTATTTTTTCCTAACGCTGTTTCAAGAGAATTCAAGAGAAAATCTTAAATTAGTTTTGAGAAATAAGTCTTAAGTCACAGTATCATTGCAAAACATTTGTGATGCACCAGATGTCACAGCCTGTTTTGCCATATTCTTGGTCAGAGATGTTTGACAATTTTTGAAGGCGTGTAGACAGCAAAACAATTAGCAGTGGGTTTGACAAACATACTGTCATAACCAAGCACGTGTGACTTTGGAAAAACCTGTCAAGGAAGTAGTAGTATACACACCCACTCTACACTCTGCAGTGCACAACTATATTATACAAAGAATCATTCTCCTTCTCTTGGAATAACATAAAAATTATATCCCTCCACGCTTTCTAATTTCATGTTCTCTCCATTTGCTACAGTTATTTGTGTATCATACAAAAATTAAATTGACATATTAAAGATAGAGCTTAACATACAGACACAGACAGTCACTGATAACCCATAAATGATACCACTCTTCTACATAAAAGGTGTAAAAATCTTAGGAAAAAAATGTTCCTTCTGAATGTGCAACAGCTATTTTATTTTTAGAACATGATGATTTTATGGCAATATCTCTGTGCAAATTAATATTTGAAAGCATAAATTGTGCTAGTTTTACTATTGAACACGGGTGATAGCAGTGGGCTTCAGTAAACACAAATTTTCCTGGATGAGAGCGTTTGTTCATTAGCCATTTATAAAACCACAACTATGACCTGGAAAACAATGTTTGCAAATTTAGATGTATTTTGTCTACGAAAGCTTTACTTTCTGTAAATCCGTAAAGGTCTCTTTTTGTGTGGTTGTTTTTTTTAAATGCAAGCCTATTTCTAAGTGGAACTCACAGGAAATTGAAGTGCAAGTCTAACTTTTTCATTTTTCCTTTTAAATTCTCATATAAAAAAAATCTTTGTTATTGATCTTCCTGGCAAGAAAATACTGCTTCCAAGATCTAAAAGAAGCTTATTTTGAAAAGAGCTTTTGCCTTTATTTATAGAACCTGTACTCAGTTTTCTGTAATCATTTTGTTAATGTATTGAATTAAAAATGTCAGTCAGCACAGCTCTATCTTCTGCATATTTGGGCACAGGTAGTTCAGACAGAGAAGGAGATGAAAGTATCAATTACCATCCTGACTGCTCCTCCTTTCCCTCGATTTTTTACCAGAGAAAGCACTCGCACTTTGTCGCTTCCATATTTCTTGCAGTACTTCATTGCAACCTGATAGACATACAAAAAACCAGCAGAAAACAAAACAGGAATCAACATAGAAGTTTACATTTGCTCACCCTTTTTTAAAAAACATTTAATAGCACAGAGCTATAACCACTTCAGTCAGCACAAATACATTGCCAGTGTCTGCTGGAGTCTGTTTGGGAAAATAAAAACCAGTTCACAGTCAACACACAAAGACTGAAGAAGCTAGTCATGTTCAATAAGAACAGGATACTCCCCCGAGCAATTCTAAACCCCATTCACCCAAGTCAAAAAACTCATTCTAATGTAATATATATCATACTATTACAGATCTTTTATACCAACACCAATAGTTAATCAAAGAAAAATAATTTTCTACTACTGCTACCTATTTCTCACTTGTCTTGCTGGGATCTGTGGGTTTAAACCAAAAATCACAGTGATCTAAAAATCCCATTCACACTGCAGAGATGTGCACATTTTGTTCCACGTTGTGAGGAAAAGAAAGTATTAATTTTCTCCTCTAATTTTTTTCTAAATGTTGTCTCAAGTCCTTGTAAGTCCAGAGGCCCATGGCCGTAGTGTGCTCAGTTAGAAATGACACTGGAAGGAATGCAAAGCAGTCAAAAAAATATATACAAGCAATCCTTAACGGACTAACTTAAGGGAAGTAAATGAAAAAGCAGCATTCAATTTAGCAGTTGATTCAAACTGCTACTTCCAGGCAGTAGTAAAAAATCCCTCAAGTTGGCCAACCTTCCTTTCCTGTAACATACATCAAAGTTGAAGCAGAAGAATGCAGAATTATTTTGAAAATACTACGACCGGCATGGGAATTTTTAAATGAACAATGCTGTGAAAGGTATGGGAAAGAGCTATACTATGTATCTGTTGTTCTGTCAATCACAGTACGAATCAACTATTTGAAAAGGCTTTTTAGCTTCCTCAAGTTCATATTCACTACATGTGCACAGCACTATGCACATGTAGAGTATTTCATAAGAAATTTGTTGAAGTTAAGATCGGAATTTGTAGAATCTCAACTGCAGGAAAATGGCTGTCACAGCCTCTCATCAAGAATACTAGTATTTGCAAAAGAATCATATGTGTATGCATGTGCGTATGTGACATCCACAATGCATATAGGACAATGACAGAAAGTATTTAGAAACATGAATTTCAATTGTCAACTACTTCAAGTACAAAAATGTAATGGCAAACATTGTTATATTTCACAAATGCAGGACAAAAATCCATACCTCTGATTACCTGGTAAGACACCTCTTTTCCTTACCTTTGTGGTTTGATCTTTGCTACCATCATCAACCACTATTACTTCATAAGTGAAGGAAGGATCTCGTTTCTTGAAAATAAAACCAGAAATAATGGATTTCATCCAATTTCTTAAGTAGGCAGTAGGTCTTTCAAACATCAGCATTCTTTTCTCCCTAGTAGATTTTAACCCATTTGTGTTTGCTGACAGGCACCAATGTGATGTAGTAAATTTGTTAAAAGGGCAATTATAATTAAAGAATTTTGCCATATTTGATGCCTTGTCATAGTTTTCTTCAGCTACCATCTAGAACTGAAAAATCAAGTCAGTTGTAAAAGATGAAAGCTCAGAACAACATCACTGTTAAGAAAACCCAAACAAAACAAAACCCACAAACCTTCACAATGGGCTTCTTACCAAGTGAACAAATCTTAATGAAGAAGAAATGCTTAAAAAACTTGTTGGAACAAACCAGATTTAGTTTAGAGAGTTAAATGTATGGTTAATCCTTAATCTCTGTCTTGGAGAGATACCACGCATACAAAGATTTTTCATCATATAGTAGTCTATTAAATTTTTACTTAATTTGAAAATACCTCCTGGCATTCAAAATAACTGATAAAAGACAGAAGCATTACTTCTAGGTGGCTAAGGAATACTGTTTTAACACATGCTAAAACAACAAAGCGAATAGATCACTTACTTACTATACATAATACAAAGATAATGAATTTTGAACGCAAAATGAAAATACCTGTCTTTTTTCTAGATAATCCAAAGCTTCATCCATCATAAGAGGTACTAGAGAAAAAGTGGAGAAAGTCAGGTTAGTAGATTATAACAGGCAAAGCATCAATGTACTTATATATATATATGGCCAATTCAAAAGTCAAACAGAAACCAATGAGATCATCCTTTTTTTCTGCTTACCTGAAGCTGCTGCTATTGTTTACACAGTGGGAAGCCCTCAAATCAACTTTAAAAGTCCTTTTCTACTTCTTGCCTTACAGCGTTTACAGGGCCAATGATCAGCCATGCTGCTGGACTTCATTAAAATAAAGAGGATTCTTACAAGTGTCCCACGCTATTTTTAGCAGCAGAAATCAAGTTACCCAGTGTCTTAATTTTGAAATTCAATGTACTTGGACTGTATTCTGGAAACTGTGTCCAAAATCAGATACATAATCTGGCCTGCCAGAATCTACTGCTAACATAAACTGACCTCTGCATTTTTAGACTAACAACAGATAGATTTTCTTCTTTTACTCAAAACAAGAAAAATCTTACACCGTTCTTCCTCATTGTATGAAGGCACAACAACAGAGAGTTCCTTTGTAGGGGGATCATGTATACTTGGTACAGATTCTTTCCTGCCTTCAGCATTTATGAAGAATTTCTCTTCTTCATGCCTGTGAAGGGTTGGCATTTTTACGGCAGTTATATAAGCAATCATACAAATCTGTAATGATAAAGAAATGAGAAAAATCATTGAGCATTCTATAAAAGGTTTATGTAGCTGTTGAATGTGCTACAAGGGGCTACCAAGTATTTTTCAGTAACGAGGTGGGTCAGCGGTGCAGTACTTCATCCACTAACCAAATCACACAGGACCAAAACCATCTCATGCCGTTTGATTGCTCCATTCCACCTACTCTGACCACTGTCAGCATCATTGTCTTGTTGCTGTTTTCGACTGCAAAGCACGCAGATGCCTCCAAAGTTGTGGTCCAAGCCCCACTGCCCCCTCCCCAAGCAATCTCTACCATGCAAGCTGGCACTGCCTCTGATCCTGCAGAGCCACTGAAATCAATGGTACTGCTCATGACCAGTCAGCCATACATACTTGCAAAACCATGGCCCTGATCGTTTTTGTGCATGTCTAAAGTGAATCTATAGAACTGGACGTTTGGAGTACTTTTACTCAAGAATCATAGAATGGTTTCGGTTGGAAGGGACCTTAAAGATCATCTAGTTCCAACCCCCCTGACATGGGCAGGGACACCTCCCACTAGACCAGGCTGCCTCATCCAACCTGGCCTTGAACACTTCCAGGGATGGGGCATCCACAACTTCTCTGGGCACCCTGTTCCAGTGCCTCACAATCCTCAGAGTGAAAAATTTCTTCCTAATATCTATTCTAAATCTACTCTCTTCCAGTTTGAAGGCATTCCCCCTCGTCCTATCACTGCGTGCCCTTGTAAAAAGTCCCTCTCCAGCTTTCTTGTAGGCCCCCTTCAGGTACTGGACGGCCGCAATAAGGTCTCCTTGGAGCCTTCTCCAGGCTGAACAACCCCAACTCTCGCAGCCTCGAAAACCATATATATATGCGCCACTGCTGATGGGCAGCACAATATTCACTGTCCAGCTGCCAAACCTCTCCCACTCACACGGTATTCCGGTCGGTCAGAAACACACAGTGCCTCCCCCACACCCATCCCAAGCTGGTTACCGTACCCCACTCCTTGCGAAAACACATTCCCCACAGAAAACCACCTACAAGCACAGCCGGGAGGCGGGCGCGGGGGGCTCCGAGGGCCCGCTGCAGGCCGGAGGCCTGCAGCGGGCCCTCGGAGCCCCCCGCGCCCGCGGAGCTCGGCGTCCCCTCAGCAGGCCCGGGGCCGCTCAGCGCCCCCGCCCCACAGAGCAGCGACAGGGCCAGGGCGAGCCGGCGGTGACCGCGGCGCGGCTCTCACCAGGAGAAGGAGGAAGGCGGCCAGGGCGACCAGCAGCGCCGCGGCTTCGGGTATGGACAGCGGCAGCGCCATAGCCCGCCGTGGGCAGCGGTGCCCTATGGCGGAGCGACAGCGACGCGGAAGCGGCCACCTCAGCCGCCCTGCCCGCCAAGACGGGCTCCGGCTGAGCGGAGCTGGAAGCCGCCGGCGCCTCCCGGCGGTAGGGGCCCGTCAGCTCCGCCGCCACCGGCGGCAAAGGCTTCCGGGCCGGCCGGGTCACAAGGCGGCAGCACATCCGGGACCATCAGCGGCGCCGCCATGGCGACGGCTTTCAAGTAAGTAACGGGCCTGGCGGTTGTTGCTCCACGGTTTGCGCGGCGCTGGGGTGTCCCTCCCGTTCCTCGTCCCTTGTGGCGGGCGGGCGATCACCCCTCTCCCCGCTCCTGAGGGCCGCGGGGGCCCTTGGGGCCTTTACCCCGTTATCGCCGCGGCCCTGCGCCGTCCGCGGCAGCGTGGGCTTGGCGGGGGGGAGGCCTCCGGTGTGTTCTTTTTAACTGTTATCATTTTCCTTACGGTGCTGTTTCCCACTTCCTTGGGATCTGCTGTTTTGGTGCATCCCGGTGCGGGAAAGGTGTGGGTGCAGTCCAGGGGGCAGCTTCCAGGGTGCTGAGGGGGCCAGAGCCCCAGAAACCTGCGAGGAGGGGCCGAGTGACGTGGGTTTGTTCGGGCTTAAAAAGGCACAACCAAGCGCAGAGGTCAGGGAGGCCTTGGGGTACCTGATGAGCAGGACTGGGAGGTGATCGTCCCCCTGTACTCGGCACTGGTGAGGCCCCACTTCAAGTACTGTGTTCGGTTTTGGGCCCCTCACTACAAAAAAGACACTGAAGTGCTGGAGCATGTCCAGAGAAGGGCAACGAAGCTCGTGAAGGGTCTGGAGAACAAGTCTTACGAGGAGCAGCGGAGGGAATTGGGGTTGTTTAGCCTGGAGCAGGCTGAGGGGATACTTTATCGCTCTCTACAACTACCTGAAAAGAGGTTGCAGTGAGGTGGAGGTTGGTCTCTTCTCCACAGTAACAAGCAATAGGACAAGAAGAAATGGCCTCAAGTTACTCCAGGGTAGGTTTAGATTGGATATTAGGAAAAAGTTCTTCACAAAAAGGGTTGTTAAACATTGGAACAGGCTGCCCAGGCAAGTGGTGGAGTCGCCATCCCTGGAGGTATTTAAAAGACGTGTAGACATGGTGCTTAGGGACATGGTTTAGTGGTGGTTCTGGCAGCGTTAGGTTGATGGTTGGACTTGATGATCTTAAAGGTTCCTTCCAACATAGACAATTCTATGATTATATAATAGAGTGGGGTGTGGAGGAGACAGAAGAGATAGACTGTGGATGCAGGTTGAACCGTGATTCTGAATAAATACTGAAGGTGGGGAGTCACAGTGAAGGGTGGTCAGCCAGGGAGGCTGTGGTATCTCCATCCTCAGAGACAGTCAGTGCAGTTGGACAAGGCCCTGAGCAATCTGTCTGCTCTGTGTGGACCTGGTTTGGCTGAAGGGTTGGATCTAACACACTCCAGAGGCCCTGCAAGCCTGAAGTGTCCCATGGTTCCTGGGGCATTAGAAGTGGAGGAAAGCAGCCTTCTCTGCTGAAGGGAAGAGGTACAGGCACAATGAGTGTAGCGAAGCAATATAAGGAGCTTAAAACAATAGGGAATTCAGTGGCTTCCCATTTATATTTGCTCCTTTTAGAATAATAGAATGGTTTGGGTTGAAGGGGACCTTCAAAGATAGCCTAGTCCAACTCCCCCTGCCATGGGCAGGGACATCTTTTGCTCGATCAGGTTGCACAGAGCCCTGTCTAGCTTGACCTGCAACGCTTCCAATGGTGGGGTATCCATAGCTTCTCTGGGCAACCTGTTCCAATGTCCTTCCTTCCTCCAGATTTACAGCTTAAATCAAGGTTTAGCAAGTGCTCTTACATGAATTGGAAGAGAACAGGCCACATGTGGGGCATGTGGGGGACCAACAGGGGTTAATTCATGCTTGCCATCATGAATTGTGATACCTCTATATGTAAGTTTGCATTTGGGAAAAATTGCCTTTTGCGGTTATCCTTTCCCCCACCCCCCACCCAAGTGCTTATTGTAACAAAATTGAGAAGGCTTTGTTCAAATGCTAGTGACACTTTTATGAGTTTTTTTTTTTTTTACTTTAACTTTCTCTGCTTAAAATACTTATACACAAATGCTGTTATTAGTATATAATTAATAACAAGTATTAATTATTTCTCAACTGAAGCACTGCATGAAGCATATTTCTTAATTTTATATTCTTAAAGATTCTAAGAAAAACTAACATTTCAAGTCTATAAAACTGTTTTGAACCATTTTGTACATCTGAATGCAGTCCTTGAACTAATAGATATTTCAGACACTAATAAAATTAACCTTTCTATATTTCTTCAGAAACATTCTACACCCTTGTCTCAATAAACACTCCTTTTGAATTAAAACTAATAGTCAAGATTATTGAGGTGAAAGCTAGTAGTTTTTGTTAGGTGTGTGTTACAGCACGTTCCTTGTAAGGAAGAAGCATTTTGGAAGTGAACGAGAAAAACACCTTTTTCTTAGATCAGTTTAGAGTTTCCTCATAACCATATTGCTAAGCCACTTTGCTGGTCATCCTGATTCTCAAATTATTTCTTGTTGTAGGTTTGTGCTTGCTTATCTTTTTTGCTATCTTTTACCTGCTTGGGAGCCTGCATGTCAACTTCTATTTCTATTTGTTTTAGAACGGTGGAACCATTGGAATATTACAGAAGATTTTTGGTGAGCAAAACACGATACGCATATATAAATTGCTTGTAATAAATGTTTTTCTTGCTTGCCTCTGCTTTTCTAATTCATCTGTGTGGAAAGCTGAAACTATAAGGGAAAAACAAAATACTCACTGAGCAGGGGAAAAGTGGTCATGCTCTTCAGAACATGTTTTTCTATCTGTCTGTGGCATTGATGCTGCAGCAGGTTGTGTCCCTGTTCAACTTGATGGGTAAATAAAGGCTTCTGTTGGCTTTGAAAAGAATGCGAGTTAAATTTGACCAAGGTGGTGATGCAGGTTTGTGTCTAGTACAAAGTTATGTGAGAACAGGCTTTTAGATGCTACTAAATATAAATAATAGAGAATATTGCTGCTAACCATGCTCACTGTAACTGTGATGGAAAACTGCTGACTTTGTGGTATATTAAATTAGTCTATCCATTACTAAGGTACTGTCGACTTAGAAGTGGGTCCAGTCTTATTGCAGTCAGTTTTGGTTCTCATAATTGAATCAAAAGTATTTGCTTTTGAGAAGCTTGAAATTGTGATGAATACTAATTCACATTAGTATTGAATTGGTGCAATTTCTAACGTAAGGTTCAGGTGTTATACAGCTTCTGACTGACAGTATTTGAATGTTGAGGTTTTTTTTGGGGGGGGTGTTTTGTGGGTTTTTTTTTTTTTTTTCCCCTTGTTCTTTAGTTCACTCTAACATTAATTTTAAGAGCTCCATTAAGTGGGGATAGGGGAGGGGAGTTGCTTACAAGATCTAAACAATGTAAGCAGGTAGAAACTCTCATTTTAAGGTATCAGTGAGTACTCATTCTTGTATGATATTCTGAATCTAGCCTGTATTACTTACTCTTGAGACAATCAATCCGTTGTTATATTTATTTTCTAAATAAATGATCATAAATTAAAAAAATAGTTTTTTTTTTGTGGGCCTACAACTGCAAACTACATATCAGTTGATGGAAAACTGGCTAGAATGTGATTGAGTTTTCCCTAGCATTTTTTTAGCTGCATATTTCTGCTAAAAAGAAGAGAACACTATTTTATATGAACTCCTATGGCATAAATGTTGGTGTGTTATTTAATAAAATATGTTTTCTAATTGGAATTTTGTAATTTTTGTTTAGAAAGAGAACTGTCGACCCGATGGAAGGGAGTTAGGTGAATTCCGGGCAACCACTGTCAACATAGGCAAGTGCTTATTTGGAATAATAATAATAATGGGGGAGGTGTTATTAATCTCAGATTATAATAGTGACCTTAATGACTTGCTAATCTGTTTTCTTGGTTCTTACATTTTGAAACAAGAAAGAGGAAGGATTTTTATTTATAGTTTTCAACAAGCATTAAAAAGAATGAATGGTACAGTAATATATTTGAGCATTGTTATTCGGTTCTGTTTGTGGACTGGTATGCACAGCACAATTGAGGTGGTCATGGAAGCTTGTCGCTTTCTAAGATCAGCAGCGTGTGTTATAGATGCTGAAGGCAGTGTCTAGGCATATCCTATAGAGATGCCCTAGCATTGAAAGAGGCAGTGACTGCTGACTTCTGCTTTGTTCTAAGCTTGATGAGCAACTGTCTCGAGCAGAGGCAAAATACCTCTTCTGCAGTGAGAAGCAGCACCTTACCTGCTTTTCTTACACCTCGTAACTTCTAAAAGTAAAATACTGGTTAGCATACCAGCATGGAATCGTTGCTGATTATTGCTCAAACTTGACACTGCAGGCTTCTTCCATCAGGTCTTGCTTAAGTCAGCCAGAACGTGGGTTTACAGTAACCATCTATGATTTCTGGTTTAAAAAATTATGACAGGGATCAGTACTGGATCCAATTCTGTTCCACATCTTCATTAATGATCTGGATGATGGGGCAAAGTGTACTTTCACCAAGTTTGCAGACAACACCAAACTGGGAGGAGTTGGATGTGCCAGAGGGTTGTGCTGCCATACAGAGGGGCCAAAAAAAAATGGAAAAATGGGCCAACAGGAACCTCATCAAGTTCAACAAAGAGAAGCCGAAGTCTTGCATCTGGGGAGGAACAACTGCAGACACCAATATATGCTGTGAGCCACCCAGCTGGAAAACAGCTTGACAGAAAAGGACCAGGGAGTCCTGGTGGACACAAGGTTGAACATGAGCCAGTAATGTGCCCTTGTTGCAAAGAA
The DNA here is from genome assembly GCF_965231255.1 of Vanellus vanellus. Classification (NCBI taxonomy): domain Eukaryota; kingdom Metazoa; phylum Chordata; class Aves; order Charadriiformes; family Charadriidae; genus Vanellus; species Vanellus vanellus. Next base: position 195,175,772 of record NC_138905.1, on the reverse strand, counting down.
GGCCAATGTTATCCTGGGCTGCATTAGGCAAAGTATTGCCAGCAGGTTGAGGGAGGTGGTCCTTCTCCTTTATTCAGTACTGGTGAGGCCACACCTGGAGTGCTGTGTCCAGTGCTGGGCTCCCCAGTACAAGAGAGACATGGACATACTGGAGAGAGTCCAACAAAGGGCTGTGAAGATGATGCAGGGACTGGAGCATCTCTCCTATGAGGAAAGGCTGAGATAGCTGGGACTGTTCAGTCTAGAGAAGAAAAGCCTGAGGGGCGATCTTATCAATGCATATAAATACCTCAAGAGAGAGTGTAAAGAAGACAGAACCAGGCTGTATTCAGTGGTGCCCAGTGACAGGACACGAGGCAGTGGGCACAAACTAAAGCACAGGAGGTTGCCTGTGGACATAAGGAAACACATTTTACAGTGAGGGTGACCAAGTACTGGCATAGGTTTCCCAGAGAAGTTGTGGAATCTCCATCCTGGGAGGTATTCAAAATCTGTCTGGAGATGGTCCTGGGCAACTGGCTCTAGGTGGCCCGGCTTGAGCAGGGTGTGGGACCAGATGACTTACTTCCAGTGGCCCCTTCCAGCCTCAACCATTCTGCGTGATTCTGTGTGATTGACTGTTTAATAGAGATATTTAATAGATTCTGTTCCCACCCTGGATTCATCGAGACTTTGCTTATCCTGTGTTTAGTATAAAATGATGGAAAGTAAACACTTTGTGAAGGTGGATGTTAAGTAAGACCCTTTGAATGGAAAAATAGATTTTATTGAACAGCACTTTCTCTCTTCAGGTTCAATTACAACTGCAGATGGTTCTGCCCTGGTGAAGTTAGGAAATACTACAGTGATTTGTGGAGTTAAAGCGGTATGGTTGGTTTTTATTTTAATTTAGCTGTTAGCTGAACTTGTACATTTGTATTTAGAATGAATGAATCCCTGGCAGAATTACAATAATATGCCAGTCAGACACAATAACAGTCTTTTACCTGAGTTACTTTCAGACATGGAAGTTAATGTATAATTTAATTTGTTTATCCTACCTGTATAGTCTGAGAACATGTATTTCTGTGGTGTGTATTGTGTATGGGAAAGGATATATACAAAAATAAAGTCTTTGTTATTTCTAGATAAAAGCTCTGTAATTGAAGAGTTCGGAATATTGATCAATAAGTGCATTGGTAATTAGTTGGCTGGATTATTAAGTGCCTTGTAGCCTCAACTTTACCGCTGGCCTGTCAAGAACTGTGAGACAAACCACTTCACATCCCTGTGTCGTTTTCCCATAGGAAAAAAACAGAGAAGGACTGATTAAAAATGGCTTTTGTAAATCTCATTGTAATGGTAACTGGCAAGAAAATGACCATTCATATGTGGAACAGCTGGAAAATCTTTTTGTACAAAAGTCAACTCTTCATTTTTGTCTTTTTGTTCTTTAGGAACTTGCTGCACCTGCAGTAGATTCTGCTAATAAGGGATATATTGGTAAGTTTTTCAGTGTGGATCTTGGTCAGATCTTTTATTGCTTCAGCTAAAAGGCTGTAATGATGGGACAGGTTGAGTGTGTTGTGAAGACTTCTTAAAAGAATGAATTTGGGTAAAATTGTATTACTTTCCTTAAAATCAGTTTCCAAATTGACATATAGGCAGTGGTGCTTCAGAAACTTCAGAATTCCTCCTGCTCTGCTTGTGACTTTTCCATGTAAAGCTACATTCTTATTGCTGATTCCAGGCCAGGCTGAAAGCAAACCTGCAGCAGGGGGAAGTATGTATGTTATGAGGGGAAAGGCAGTTCATCCATAAAAGCCTGTGGAATGCAAGTTTGTGTAAAGGCATGTAAACTTTTGTCTTGAAGTCCCAGTAGGCTAAAAGTTGAACTCTTAAAACCAGTGAAATAAACTGTTTATTTTTTGGAGAATTGTTGAAGGCCCAGGGGTACATCCTCACTCCTGTTTAGTTTCTTTTGAAACAAAATAATTCTGTGGAGCTGAGAGCTTAGACTAAATCCCCTTTTTATAAGGCATCTCCAAAGTACGTTGTTTTCAGTGAACTTGATTATGCTTATTTTTTAATTTTTTTTTTCACAAATGTTTTTGCATGTTTTTGCTTCAAGTCTAAAACATCAGATTTTAATGGCTGATGGAAAGCATACCTGTAAAGTCAGGCAGTGGGATGAAAATTCTGTTGTTTCTTGATCTATTTAAGAATGCTTAATGCTTAAAGAAGAGTTCATGTGGGGTCAGGATATTCATAGCAGGATAACAAACAGAAAATGGTAGTTAGGAGTATGTGTTTCTCCATGGAATATATAGTTTCTGAGTAGAGTACTACAAGTTCTTTGATACAAACTCATGCATAACTTTATTTTTGAGGGGAGAAGTAGTAAGGTTTGACTGAAAAAATTCTTCGCCTTGCCTTTCATTTGAAGAACATAAAATAGTATTAAGGGTGTGTATTGTGTTATCTCTATTTTTGATATCCCATTGCCTGCTTTCTTTAGTTTATGACTAATGATACTTGCTACTTAGTTCCAAATGTAGAATTGCCATCCCTCTGTTCAACGAAGTTTCGCTCTGGACCACCTGGTGAAGAGGCCCAAGCAGCCAGCCAGTTCATTGCAGATGTGATTGAAAAGTAAGAATCACCTTAATGAATTTAAAACACAAACAACTCTGCAAGGCAATTTTCTATTTCCTGCTTTACTCTCTTGTTTTATTTTTAGTTCACAGATAATAGCGAAAGAAGATCTATGTATTGCCGACGGCAAGGTAAGTTGTATCTCAAAATGAAGATGGACGTACTAACAAGGTCACAGTGTTGAGGTGTTAAAAAAGGTATTTGGGGTTATAAGTTGTTTCGTTGTTTTTGTTTTTTAGTCTTCATAGCTTGGTTTACATGGTTGTAAAAATCGTATGATAGAAGTAAATATCTTTGTTCATATGCCCAGCATTTTCTTAGGTATCGCACTTAGCTGCTGTAATATCTTATATGTGCAAACCTTTTTTTCATAGCTTGCTTGGGTGTTATACTGTGATATCATATGTCTGGACTATGATGGAAACATTTTGGATGCCAGTGCCTTTGCTTTGTTAGCAGCATTAAAAAACGGTGAGTCTTCCCTAGAGCAAGAGATGCACTCTGGTTAGTGGTGCTTGGAGAAATTTGTTAGTTTCGAATCATGATGAATAGGTGACTGGTTCCCAGTTCCTTAAGACTGGTTTTATCCTGTCATTTGAATGCTACGTTACTAAAATGAAAATACAAAGTGGAAATGATGGTATGGATGCCATAGATGTGTAACACCTAGGAGTAGCATCTTTTGTATGCATATTATTGCTCTCTTATAATACCCATATCTATTCTGCCATGTGTTCTGCTATGTCAGAGATCTGAATCTTTCAGCAGTGGTTATAAACAACTTCAATGTCTGGATCAGGATTTTACCTTGTTAATGTAGTTTTTGTAGGCAGAATAAGTTGTTGGGGGCTTTGCTTATTTGTCACAACAGAATATTCCTAACTTAATGCATTGTAGTTTGAAAAAAACCCGGTTTTAATGCATGCAACATATGGATTGATGATTCACAGGGTTATAAATGCATGTAGGAGGCAGTATAAAGGGAAGCTTAAAGGAAGGCCTCCTCTTCTGACTTGCTTGCCTTTGAATTCCTATAGCTCCCTTGCTCTTGATTTTCTTATCTCCAACATGGTATGGGTTGTCAGACCCAAGAGTTATCTGAAGATGAGATTGCACTGCTTTTTGTATGTCCAGTAGGCTTTTTGGGGAAAGAGTACTTTTTGTTAAATATGAATGATTTTAAAGGTATTGTAATTGTATGGCATTTTGGAAGCAGAAAATGCTTCTGTGTAAGGAAGAATGTTAGCTTGAGGAGAATACTTTCTCAAATGCATAGTTTTAAGCTGAATACTTTCCTCAAATTCAAGAATTTTTTTGTACAGCACACCAGTAGTGTAGCCAGAAAGCTATTCTGATCTGTTTTCAGTGGCTTATCAATATGGTAAAAGAACAGCTTAAATATTTCAGTAGTCTTGGACATGTCTGGGCCTACTTAAACCAGCAATGTTTAATATTATACCATTGTCATTTTTTTATCTCTTCAGTACAGTTGCCATCAGTTACTATAAATGAAGAAACTGGTTTACCAGATGTTAATTTAAAGCAGAAGAATCCTTTGATTATCAGAAAGCATCCGGTTGCCACATCCTTTGCTGTATTTGATGAGTAAGTTCGTAACTGTTTTGTACTTATGAAAATAACTGTGAATGTAAAAGAAGTGAACGACAGAGGATGCCACCAGTGATGTTCCTGCCCTTCTTATGCACTTGCGCTAGTTGAGAGTGTGTGGTCTCAAGCAGTGCTGTTTCACGGGATCTTAAGTCTGTGGCCTCTCTTGTTGAACAGAGCTGTAGTTCTGTGATATGAATGAGTGTGCAGAACAAAACAAAGTCTGTCCAACTTCTTCCTGTGACTTAAAGCAGAAATGGTTCCCAATCTAAAAGATATGCGTAAAATTACGGGAATAGGTATTGTTTTATGTTTTTCCAGGATCTTTGAGATGAAAGAATGTTACCAGTGTAATTGATGTTTTAGAAGCCTGTGTAAATAACTGATATGGAAGATAGTAGTTTTTGAACAGCTTATACCAAGGATTTAGTCAACAGGGGAAGTAAGAAGTAATGGTCCAGTTAGAACTATAGAACCTCTGGATAACTGAAAACATCATTACCCAAGATGAAGTATGACCAGCACTCTTACATCATTGTTCATGTAGGTAAAGAATCTTACTATGAGAACTCAAAGTAATCGCATCTGATAACTTCATTCCTCACCTGAAATTTTTTACTGGCTCTTCATTAGTCCAAGTATGTTAAGTACGTGTTCTGCTGCTGTTCATAGGAAATGCCATTATTTATGGTGGTATCCATTTGAAAAGTAGAAGATGACAACTGAGCTGATGCTCATTGTGCTATGAATCTGATGTAAGATTAGGTATATTTAGAGATGTCGGGGGTTTATGGCACATTAGTCTGTATTCGCAGAAATGATTAACAGGCTCTTTCATTCAAATATGAGATGGGGTGGGGGGAGCGCTAAACTCAAATGTTGACCAAGTGATTACCAAAATGAATCAAAGCAGAAAGTTATCAGTACTTGAGAGTGCTTCTTTTAATTGCTTTAGTACCAATTCTTGTGGGTCTGAAGTTTGATGTAGACTGAAGGTGAGAGAGTTTGGATAGCATGATAGGCAGACAGTTGTCAGTAGGGTATTATTTGCACACAAATCACACATACTTACCAATAGACAAAACAAGTTGCCTTTGGAAGAAAGCTTTCAGTGACAGTCTGTTGGTCTTTGTTCCCTTCACTGAAGCCAAATGTTTCAGCAAACAAGTTACTGATGTCTCTCTTTACCTCCTATAATTTAATATTTGAGGGAGTGTGAGCCTGTCTGTGCCTATGTTGGGTGATTTGGATTTTTTTTTAATTACGGTTTATTAGATTTTCCACAGCTGTTGACACAGCCCTCTAAATAATATCCTTTACCTGCTCTGGCTTCCAGAGACATTTTTCTTCTGTGTAAAAGCCCTCCTTGAATAAATGAAACTTCTGGGTTGCTGAATAGCATGACCATGGGTGAGGAACGCTGGTGCAGAGTGTTGTGCAGCTCCACAGCTGGCTCCTCTGGAGCCAAACTGTTCGTAAATGATAAGTTTGATGCGTCGAACTCTCGGTGCATGCCAGGTCCCTGTGTCATGCAAAGGGCTGATGCTGCACAGGGCACATGGGTAGAATTAATATAGCAGTTATTTTTGAGTAGTGTGGCTGTGGACTGATGTTTTGGTTATACTATTGCTGTTAAATGGCAATATGAAATTATTGGTGAAGTTTTAAATTACCAAGAAAACCGTTAATTATGCATTGCATATGAGTTGAAATTGAAAAATTCTGTTACCCTTCCATGTATGTTGTGTAATCAGCTCCTGTAGCCCTGCTACCACCTTCCCTGCTGCAAACTTGTCACAGACAGCAATTAGCATAGGTGTCCTGCAGCTGCTCAATTTAACTTGATTACATCAATATTAAATTTTAGTTTAACAATGTAAACTGAGACTTCATGAAAACTTCAGCTAAAGCCTTTCCTGTCATGATACGTACACTTCAGCCAAATGTTTGTAGTGGTAGTGATCTTTATTATTATTAGTGCAGGCCTACACCTAAAACCGATGCTGTTGTCATAACTATGAAATAAGTGACTGCATGTTGCAAATGGCAGTTCAGCGGCATTTTCCTGCAATACAGGGGCGTCGCAAATCTAGGAAACTTAGACATAATGATGTATTTTCAACAGCGCGTATTTTAACAGACATATGCACTTGAATATGTGGAATCTCCCTCTTCATTTTATGGTGTTTTTTTTTGTTTTAAATTGGTGCATTTTGGTAAGAAAACAGGTAAGCCTGAGCACTAAATCCACCTACAAGTATTTTGTAAGACTACAGTAAAAATGAATGTTAGGAGAACTTTGCAATAACATTATGGAGCAACAGATACTAACTTGTCTGCGTATGTTTTCTTTCACAAGCACATTACTCATTGTTGATCCAACTGCCGAAGAAGAAGACTTAGCAACTGGAACAGTAACTATTGTAACTGATGATGAAGGCAGACTGTGTTCTGTCCATAAACCAGGTACTTCCAAGTTTATGATACAGGAAACTATGGAGATGATAATCTTTTCTTGACGTAGATGTTACGTACCTGCTTTTCTTTGTAAAACGTGGGTGCTTTACGGTAACAGGCTGTCTGCTAGAGTGACTTGCTTTTGAAATTCATTTTGAAAAAGGTGGCACGACTGAGGTTGTAGGTCCCCATGATCGTTGTAGGTCCCTTCCAGCTGAAATAGTCTATTCTATTCCATGTTCAAAAAGAAGTCACAGCTTGACCTACATACAGCAAAGGACAGATCTTGAGCACCTCTCCTGTTACTCCTGTTTGTTTCTATTTTCTTTGCCTGAGGCTAGAGTTGGGGAAGCTGTATGCTCCCCAGGTGAAAGTTGTTGGTCATGAGAATTACTGTATTACTTAATACTCTCACTTGGAAAACACATTTAGAGATGTGTATACATAGAAAATCAAGTAGTTCCCTTTAATTTTTAGGTGGAAGTCCTCTTACAGGAGCCAAGCTTCAGGACTGTGTCACCAGAGCAATTACAAGACACAAAGAAGTAAAGAAGCTGATTGACAGAGTAATAAAAAGTATAAAGCCCAAGTGAACAAAAGGAGAGATCTTTTCAAAAATGGATTTGTAAAAATTGTATTTGTTACAGTGTTCACAAACCTTTTATACTAAATAAACAAATACCAATACTACATTTACAAAGTTCATTTTTTTTCTAAAATGTTTTTCATCCATATACTATGTACAATGCTGCCAAGTGGTAAAAAATACAAGATAAAATGTTCTGTTAAAAAATTAGGTGACTTAAGGAAATCAGACCCTAGCTCCTTTATAGATGAAATCTCTTAAGTTCTGTAGGGCTGGCTTCTAAAACCAGTTAATTTATTTCAGTGTAGCATCAAAAGTTCATTTTCCCACCAGTAATGTAAAACACTGATTTGTTTTTAAGCTTTCTCCTCTTTAATCTGAAAAAAAAAAAAAATCCCCTCTGAATCAGTTTTTTATTTGGGGTGGAGGGGGAGGGGGAAAGAGTCTCAGGATTTTGGAGGGGCCGGTGTGCCTCTTTTCCTTTTACTTTTTGAGTGGCTGCCTGAATGCTGTTGATGATGCAGGCGAGCTGCCTGTGCTGCTGCTGCTGCCGCTGCCGCCATAGCCATTTGATGCTGCAAGAATCGCAACTGAGAAGGGGGGAGAAAAAGCTTGTTAGTGTTGACTATAAAGCTAGGTTTTACGCCAGGAAGAATGAGGGGTTGGGGAGGGGGAATGAACATGAAAAAAGAAAAAAAAAAAACGAGGAAGCAACAGGTTGACAAAAGGAATACACCATGTACTGGCGCAATGAGTACAGTCAAGCAGCACCAGTGGCACAGAAGCCTGCTGAGGGCAGATCTAATGTTTTACACATGTACTTGGACAGCTTTGTTTCTTTGCCCCTTTCTCCATTGCAGTAACTGCAGTAACTCAGCAACTTCAGTGAATGTTTGGGTTACATAGTACATTTTTAATATGATACCTTTTCAGTGTATGTACTGGGTGTGTTTTCTATACGCAACACAAAGAGGAGACTGTGTGCTAAAAAAATATTAAAATATTTTCATAAAGTATCTGAATGACAGAATGCTAAAGGAGTGCTTTGCCAGAGCTGTTGCTTCCATGTACTGACTATAGCAGTGCTATGTTTGAACTTACAGGTGTTTACATTCACACTGTTTTGAAATCTACTGGCACCTGGCAGAGCTTATTTAGATATGTGCCACAAGCAGTCCTTGAATGTTAGCAAATCAGGAAGGTGAATGGCTTAAATGAATAAAAATAAATTCAGTGCTCCAAGCTGAAAGAACCACAGATTTCAAATCTTTCATGATAGTTTGCCAAAATTCGGTGGTTTTTTTTATTATTATTTGTGAGACCATAAAGACAATTTAAGAAAAAAAGAAAAGTCAAAGGGGCAAAATTTTTGTTTTCAGAGCTGAGAATTGTATTTTTTAAATCGTATTTATTTATTTATTTTTAAACAGTCAGAGTGAAGTTGCTGGATTACTTGTATCTGTTGCTGCTGCTGCTGCAAGGCTTGTTGCTGCTGTTGTTGTAAGGCAGAAGAGAGCTGGAGTCTCTGCTGAGGAAGGCTTTGCCCAGGTCTGTTCGCGGCAGAGCCAAGCTGAGACAACACTAAGAAAGGAGAAGGGGAAAGCAGGCAGGTCAAAGAGGGCAGGTGGAATTTGTCGGGGTCAGGCAAGGAAGACATAGGAATAGAGTGTAACAGAAAAGGGGGATCAATAGAATTAGTTTCAGAGTCAAATTGGAAACAGTGCAGAATAAAGTATACATGATATACATAATCTGTTAGTTAGAACATAATTAGATTATGAAGTGCTTGTGGAGACACAAAGAGGTTTCTCGTACTGGATGTTAAGCACACAGTTAAAGAAACATTCCTCAATGAAGTCTGGCATGGAAGTTCCTGTATTTTCTTTTTGCATCAAGTGTGACTTATTTTCATGTGATATTATCAATTTACTAAACTGCCAAACAAAGCAGTATTTCTTGTATAATTCACGTGCTGATAATAAATAGTAAATTGTTCTGAGCTAACATAAGACTTCTTTAAGACCAAACTTCATTTCAGTGTGACGTTATCAAGATACACACTTCACTACAAAAGGAGGCTCAGCAAGCACATACCTGTGGCTTGAGGTTGCATAAAATTCCCTACTCCAGTCAGGTTAATTACAGCAGCTTGTTGGGCAGATAATGCCTGATCTTGATTGGATGGACCTTGGTCAGACCCCTAGCAAAAATGAAAAGCTTGATCCTTATTACCAAACGTCGGCATCAATGAATAAGTAAATAAAGCCAGTATGAAGGCAAACTTTTGAAGTGCCATTAAAAACATTTGATTCTACGTCTTCCAGTGTGCGTAGGCCGAGGCTATAATGCAGTCACCATTAAAGTAGAACGAACAGATGTCAAATGCCCCAAAATAGGGCTGTTTATGGCAGAAATGGTATTGTGCCTGTTATCTAGCAGAAGTCCTATGTCATTGTCAACTTCCATGCAGTCAGCAGAGACTACAGTTTATGGTTGTAATCTTATGACATTTCCTGTCCCAACCCCAAAGTCTTCAGGTGACACCTGAAAGCATCCATGTGCAAAGGTCCTAATCAATCAAAGCGTGAAAAGTCTGAAACTTGCATTCACATGTTCATATTGTGCCCCACACTCCCTAATTTCATAAAAAAATACAAACCCTGCTTTTAAAATTTTATTTCCAGAACAGAGTAGTTCTCACAGTAATCACTCAAATGGAATTAGTGGAGTCTGATCTAGTGTCTACTGAAGTCAAAGGGTACTGAATTATGACCTTTTCCAGAACTTAAATTATGCACTGATTCATAAAGTGGGCAAATAAAATATTATGTATGCAATTCAAGCAAAATGTATGGCTTATCAGTCAGAAGAAAAAAAAAAAGCTTTTGAGCTGGTGCATTTCCAGGAGTTGCAATGCTTCTTTAGAACAACCATATGAAATAACGCCACTAAGATCTAGGTAAACATGACTAAAAAATTGCACATTAAGAAGACATCAGGATCTCAATGGAGACGACTAAGACAGACTTACAAAGTCATAGAACCAACACTTGGGGCAAACCCCCCAAGTATATTCTGTTGGCAGCACAGAAAATTGTTGGTCTTTTTGGGCTTAGTTTTTTTCCACCAAGCACTTGGATTACAGCACTGTGAACACATACGTTCCTGTCCTTACTGAAAGCTGAGGAATCTGCTTTTCACAATAGCTCATTTTAGCGAATGACCCTAGTCTTACTCCACAATGTGTGGTAAGAGAGAAGTTCCTTCAGGCAAGTTAGGCAATGCAGAGAGATTGATTTCCTCCAGAAGAACTTTCTGCTGCAAGAAGGGCTAGATTTAACATCAGCCTTTTTGTAAATGCCCTTAAAGGTCAATGTCTAGAAAAATAAAACCCAATAGCACAAGCTTGCTCAAATTATTTTAGTAATTCAACTAGTAACTGACATTTGGATTCTGAGAATAAATCTGCAAGTCTCCCACTAAACTGTCCCACATTCCAGAACAGGGTCTGTGACATGGGAGACTATACACCATAAAAACATTTTAAAGAGGCATCTTATTTATGAGCAGTCTACAGCAGCACAAGCAAAATTATTATGACAAACCTGAGTATCCAGTAGAGACTATTTGGTAAGCACAAGTCTTGGATGTCCAGGGAGACAAAAGATAAAGAATACAAAAGCAGAGCAGCTAGTTTTCCCAAATTGCTGCATTAGTGCTGGTAAGATTTTTAGGCACAGGCAGCACAAACCAACCATCAAAATTTGTCATTTTGAGAACACACAGATTGGGCTCTATCACGACTTCTTCAGTGATTAAAGCCTTTAACACTAATTACAGGCAGCAGCAGAGCTAGTGTCTTAAGATTACAGCTTTCAGGCCAACTGATACTTTCTCTGGTGCAAAGAGAACAATTCTGTCAGCCAACTCACAGCAGTGTAAGTAAGAAGTTTTAGTTACTCCAGTAATCGTGATTGTGTTTCTTCTCTGTTCATCTGATATATCTGCTAGTTATGATAAACAGGACAACACTGAACTGATTTTACACCACTTGTACATGGGCTGGCTCTCTTCATGCTACAGTGAGGCAATGCTTAAGCCAGTTGTTTTGCTACAGTTCTTCTACTCAGGACATAAATAAAAAGAGTATAACCCAGCTCCAGCCATGGCAACAAAGCCACTGCACTCTTCGCAGTTTGAGGAGGTTTTGGAGGAAGGCTTTCCTTCCCCTCTGCTTCAGATCTGTTGTGTAAAGGCTCATTTACTTGTGGAGGTGGGGAGAATAGGAGAAACTGGTTCATCCGTGCACCCCAGACTGAGGGCTGTTAGCACACGCCTGCTCTCCCTGTTGCTGAGGGCTACAGGTTGTAGGCTGCTGAGATTGCTGCTGTGGAGAAAACCATGACAGCTGCTGCTGCTGGAGTGGGTTAAAAATAAGTGAACCACCTGGAAACTGTTGAAGATTAAAAACAAAAGGCATAATTCGATCAAGCTCCTGAGTTTCCCACTGTCCTACGATGAACATGACATGGATAATGATGGATAATGATAAAACCTTGGAGGTTTCTTTTTGGGGTTGCTTTTCTTTTTTTAGAAAAAAACAAACCCTTTAAAATTAATCACTCTACAATTGATGTTGTTTGTGAAAAAGCTCGGAAAACAAACCTGCACTAAATTATAGCGAGATATTTCCACAGGAAAATACATTATTATTCTAACTAAAATAGTAGAGATTGTACTGATAGTGGAAATGAAAAGGCTAGTCTTCAAAAGCACTGTATACTATTTTCACTTTCAGAATATTCCACTGAATTTTAATAGATGCTTCCAATCAACAAGCTGCAAGGTCTAATGAAAAAAAAATAATGTTGAAGTGAAACAGTCTTGATTCCTCTCCCTTACCCTAGGTTTAATTGCACCGATTTCAGCCAAATTATTCTTGACTTACACAAGCGGCAGGGGTAGCTTGAAAGGATGTACTTCAACATGGAATCAGATAAATACAAGCATTAAATTTTATAGAAGAGCTCTACTCTGGCGTAACTGCCTCCTGTGTCTGCCCTTTTCCATGTTTCTGGAGTGGGATGAAGAAGTAGCAGAGCTACAGCTCATCTGTTACTGGTATTAATTTTTGAAGCATGCAAAATTCATGGAACACTGAAGCTGCACGTTTTCACCTGAAACTTGCAGCTCACTCACTTCAAGATCCAGAACTACATCCACTTCTGCATACACTCCCTGCTCTGCTTTTAAATGAAGCTCTGACATAATTAGCAACTTTTGCTCATGTGTATATTTGTATGTATACTTAGTGGAAAGAAAATATTTCCAGACCTTCTAAACTCCTTATCTTACATGAACTTCTATTCCCATTACCACAAGCTCTTTCAAGCTATTACTGCACCTACCTGTGCACGTTCAGCTCAGCTTTTAGGCCTTGTATGTGTAACCCCTGAGCGATACTACTGTACTGTTTTGTACTTTTAAAATAATCATAACTTCAGTTTAAAGAATGATGTGCAATAAAAGCTTAGGCAAATTCTGAAAGTAGAAGATTGTATTTTAGGATTAATCTCTTGAATTCAAACATCATCATTTTTAGATTGTTACTGAGAACTAGCTGCTTTGTTGTGAGCTAAGAATATAATTTCCACCTGGTATCTTTATGGAAGTAGCTTTTTCTCTTGTTCTAAGTGTTTTAAATAAGCAATTTAAGTTTGCAGTATATGTTTTGTCTAATCAACTGGCTTCAAAGATCTGTGGGGGGCAATGCAGTAAGCAGCACTAAACACGTCTCTAAAGATAATTAAGAAATTATCATTATTATTGTGTCCAAGTGTATCAATTACCTGTAGAAGATTTAAGGGCCGAAGATTTGATGCATTTTTCAAACCAAAGGGGCTGCCTGTTAAAGAAAACATCTTTTTATTAGTAGAAAGTCTTTACTTAATTATATATGTGTATTGCAATTAATACACCTTTCCACTGGGATCATTTCTAACCATTTGGTAGTTGGAAAACTGGCAAGTTTAAACTTAATACAATGCTGCATTTTCCATAATGTTGATAAATTCATAATTATCCAGATTCAAACTTAGAGAGAGCTGACTAAATGAAAGAAAACTGTATTGCTACTAAACATTGTACCCTGTAACCTATAACCTGATAATGCATTTACACAAAGGTGAATGCAGAGAATATCACAGCAGTTATTCTTCAGTGATTCTTCTTCTGGCTTTAAAAAGTTTTACTGTTTTACTGTTTGTACAGTAAACCCAGAAATGTCCAAGGACCCAATGAACTAACAGGCTCTTAATTTCTCAGTCATTAACAGAAAACAATCCCACCCAAAATCTTAGCAACCTTAGCACCCCTGAGGGCTTCTGCAAGACGTATCTGACTTGTAGAGCTTTTGGCATTATTACACATGGTAGTCTTTAAAGCTACGCTAAAAGAAAAAAAAAAGATGTATATGTAGTAAACTATGAGTTGGGTATAGAACTGATACAAATGCTCCAGTAAAACAGTGGCTGTCAAACAGAATCCACAGAGGTCTGCCACCAACCTAGCTCAGCCCGCTACTCCCATCTGTTACGTGGGAAACAGCGTAGCATGTAAAAATCCATGACACTACACTGGTAAAGGTTGCTAGTGCTCAACAGGACAGAATTAGAATTAAAAGTGATCGTAGGGAACTGAAGAAAGGATCCAAAAATCAGTAACATTGAATTAAAAAAAGACAAATGAACAAGTACAAAATTGTGAGTAACCAGCTTTGTGTCTATGCAGCAGGAAAAGACGTGAGAAGTTACAGCAAGTCACAAACATATCCAAATCACCCATATCACAAACTATAGAACACACAAAAAAAAGAACCTGTTCACACAGTTTACATTTATAAAACTCACTGTCACAAGATGCCGTAGGTGCCAAAAATACACATGGATTCAAAAACCAATTAGATAAATCCACAGACTAGAAGTCTAGCACAGGATATTAAGCACAAAGATCCACGTGGATAGTCTTCAGCTGAGAAAGTCTCAAAGCTGTAGATTGCCAGAAGAGGTACAGTTGTATACAGGGGATGTTTCACTTCATGCTTTTGCCTCATCTTAAAGTCTCTCCTAAGTATCCTCTAATGGCGACTGTCAGAGACAGAATACAAACTGGACAGATTTTTGGCCTAAACCAGTAAAGCCATTCTTATGTTAACGTAACGCTGTTGTGAAAAATACAAATAAAAAATAGGCAGACCTCATTTGAGGAAATGTTAACAGGAATGTTGTGAAAGAGATGAGATGCATTTATTCTGCTGTGCTCCACAGTGGTAAATCAGCCAAGCTCAGGCTTGTGTCCAGTTTTGGTTATCACATTTTAAGAAGGATGTAAGCAAATTGGACAGTCTAGAAGAGAGTGACAGGATTATGAAAGGTTTGAAAAATACGACCTATCAGAAAGAGAAGACAAATGTGGGACATGACAGCATGTTTGATACTTAGAAGGTAAAGAGAAAGGGTGAACAACTATTTTTCATGTCTGCAAGGAACAGGAGAAAAAAACAATTTAATTCACAATTTAGGAGATGCACTGCAACTAGAAGGAAACATTCTGTACGGATAATGAATTACTCTAAACAGCTACTTGAGGGAAGACTGGAATATTTTTTAGTGAAGGTATTTAAAGCCAGTTTAGATAACCGTTGGTTCAGTACAGTTTAGACACATTTGTCTCTGCTTCAGTGTAAGGGATGGCTATCTTGAAGTCTCTTCTATACTTCTGATTCCATAATCACACATTAGGGTTTCTTCAGTCTTTATTATTTTTTCAGAAAAAATAAATTAAGAATTTAAATGCTGCTCTAATGAATATTGAGGCATACAGATTTATACAGTCATATTTGAGATTTATATAGTCATGTTTAAAGCCAATAAGGAACTAATTAATTGTCCTACTAGAATAAAGCACTACCAGTGATAGAATAAAATGATTTAAAAAGTGACGCCTCTTTCTAAGTCCAGTAATGCCTTTTTTCTGGCAGTCATCATTATCAACGTTGCATTTGAATCTGGGATTTTCTCCCAAACTTCCTACTCAGTATACCAAATAATCCAGATTTAGAGTATGTTTCCCCAGTCTAGCTCCTCAAAATCATTTTCAAACAATCACAAACATAACCTACACTTTAAATGCCAAAATACTTATGTTGTTCCTGAGCTCCAGCCATTAAATACTCAATCTATTCTTGCTACTTTTGTCCACTGTTTTCACAGCATGTTCTCACACTGTCCCTATCTGAAGGGTGGCTTTTCAACTTATTCACACTAACCTGCTTGAGAGGCAGACTGCATTGCAGCGGGCAGCGCACTTGGTACCAGACCTCCTGATGGTAAAATGCCACTCAGATTTATACCTGCAGGGGCTATGGCACCAGTGTTGCACCCCAACATAGGGTTTGAACCACTCATCAGTGTCTGTGCTCCACTGTAGAAGAGGAAAGACAACACATCAAACCCAAGTGGTATAAGCAAATCTAAGTAACCAAATTTTTGCCCTGTGTCTCATGGCAAGGAAACCAATTGTTTGCTATAAATGGGATTATGGATAAAGCATACAGGCAGCATAAAAAAATCGTTACGCCTAGGGTACTACAAATATGAAAACCCATAGTCTCAGTATATACGATTCTTTTTTTCTTTGGTATAACCTATGGAAAATAAAACACAAGTGGTTCTTTTATTCTAGAAATACTGAAGGATCAACCGTTTTCAAAACGGACATACCATCATAACAAAAAGTTAAGGAACAGGTCTGTGTTTTCTTTTTGCACTATAAAAAAAAGATCTCTAATTAATCAACAGTGATCAACTGCTGAACTTGGATGGGTAATTTAAGTGTCCAATGCTTGTGTCTTACACTGACCATCTTATATTGATCACAGAATTTCATTTAATCTAAAAAGCAGTTTTTGTTATACCACACAACCTATTCTTGACAGCAGCATTTATTATTTTTTTAAACCACAAAATGAGTTTTAAGGATCAAAGAATGTTTAACCTCAATGTTTGATTAAGTTATTAGAAAACCAATTTGTTATTTTCTTGTATTTTAGATACAACCTTTCATTCATTGGCACTATAATATCAAATCTCTTTCCATTTTTCATTTAGAGTGGTCTGCATACAATATTCCACTTCCTCTCTGATTACTAAAAAAAGTTTTCAAACTTAAAGAGCAAAACCTTGGAAAACACTTAAATCGAGGTTAAACCTTATGAAATTCAACTGTACGCATCCAAAAAGCCAAAAGTACAATTTTCTTAATAGACCTTTTCAATATTCTGATAGTAGGTGCCTTAAATTTGAGAAATGCAAATAGTTTCTAGTAGCACTTCATTTTATAATTACTAAGTGAATGATCTTTTTGTATTGCAGATCCTGAAAAGTATCTATCCTAACAGATGCTGGACAGTCTTGTACCACCCCCACCCCCCACCCCACTGCCCCAACAACCAACCCACCCAGAGCAAATTAAGAAACCATCATAACAAAAGACTTACCACACAGAGCCCACTACATTGATGAAGTTAAGTCCTGCAGGGTTTGCCATGACCTGGGTGGAGGTTGTTCCTGTAGTAATGGATGTTACCATGGTGGAAAGAGGAATGGTCATTACAGGCAATGCCTGGCTCAGAGACATTTGCTGCTGAGCAAATGGGGTTAACAAAGTGGGTTGAGGGGTGAAGCCTGAATCTTGGGGAGTAGGGGTGGCAGAAGGGGTAATAGGAGTTGAGCTCTGAGCATCAGGAGGGTGTGGGGTCGATGAAGGGGTGTTGGTTGGAGTAGGAGTAGATGGTTTAGGAGTTCCAGACCCTGCTCATTGAGAAAAATAAAAAGTGCTAGTTTGTTATAAAAGGCCAGTCCTTTTTGTATAATAAGGTTAATGGAAACTTATTTAGCACTGATAATTTGTTCCGGTTTTTAGACTGCAAGTGTTAATTTCTACACGACACGAGTGTTGCAGCACGCACTCATTGTTAAGGATGCAGTATAATCACACAGAAAACCCATTCTCCATGCTTAATTCCTTAAGCCATACAGACTTGTATCCTTCATTAAGTCCTTCCATAATTTATCGTACATTAAGTTGTAACTCCATTCAGAAATACTTAAGCCAAAATAAAACCATTTCTTAGTGACCATTTTAACCTAATTGATGTTTTTGTCCTAAAATGTTAAACGTACAGTCTATATGCACTGGCCTGCACAATAGCCTTGTGTTAAAAACGTATCATGGAAAACAACAGATCCAACAAAGAACATACACTCTTTCAGTAATCATGGGGTTGATTTAAATTTCATCTGATAGCTAAACTCTCATTTGCCAAATTTGGATCAAATATATTTTTTTAATATTTAAGAACCAGAGGATAATACTGCATCTTTAAGAGTTACTGTGTAATTCCTTCTGCTTTAATGTAGCATGTATAGCTATATTTGTTGTGGATGCAGTAAGCACAGTTTATCAATAGAAAAACAAAACAAAAACCCCCAAAAGAAGCTTGAGGTCTTTTTTTGTTTTTCTTTTTTTTTTTTTTAGCTTTCATGTCCTGCAGAAAGAAAGGAAATAAATGTGAATGTCCAGCTGTTCTGACCAGAGCATTAAAGTAACAACTGCATGCAGCAGATTTACACAATTCATAGCACTAACATAAAGAAAGAGTAAATATGTTAGAAGAAAGCTTTTATAAGTTTTCTTTTTTTCTTTGTGCAAAACAAGAAGGCAGAAAAGTTACACCTCTTGAGCTATCCAGATTTTAAATTATTTAATGCAAAAAGAGTATTATAATACTGTGCAAGATACTGGAATGTGCAGTATACAATTCATAAAAAAATTGAAAAATTGAAGCTATGATTTCTCTTTGTACAAATCTGTTCATGAAATGGCTCAAGATGCATACATATTTTAAAAATGTTTGTGATCTATAGCTATGATTACAATGATCCTGTCAGTGTTAATGAAAATACTTAAACTAGGATGTCACTTATTACTGAAATTTATATTTTAACACCTGAGAATATGGTGCTATCATCATCAGCATCACCACCACACTTGCAATCAGCAATGATTTGTAAAACAGTGTAGAAGTGTTTTAAAAAATCATCTTATCGTTTATTGTATCACCACCTTGGGACTGATCAGATTATATACATACACAGAGATACAACTGCACCAGCTCCTATAACATTTAAAAAACGAGATGCTTAAATTATGTAAAGGCAAACTGATCTAACATACTGTTTTTACACTGGAGGAAAAAAATCTACACTTTGGAATTTTATCTCATCACATCATCTACCAGCCTTTCATAAATGAGGAGATCATACTAATTGCATAAAATGTATTAAAACGTATACACAGAGGGTGCATACATATATACAGAAAAAACGAACACAGTTACAATAAACATAAAATACATACAGTGAACAAGAGACCTGCCTAAAGCTGCACGACTTATACAATTTAGGGTACACTGTACACTTGTTTCATCATTCCACAGGTTAAGAAGTTTATCTCAGGAAGCATTTATGCAAAAGCCTAAGATTTAATGGAGAATTTAGGTCGTGACTCACTTTGTGAAGAGCTCGCAGGAGACATGGCAGCTGGAGAGAGCATGCTAACTTGATTAAGATCCATAGATTGTTTCCGAGAAAGACCAGGAGGCTTAGAAGGAGGAGGAGGAGGAGTTGGGGATTTTAGATGGCCACTTGACTGTTGTGGACTAAAAATATTACCTGAAAAAGCATAATTAAAATACATTATTGTTCTCTGAGTACATGTTAAGTCAAGTATTTGTTAGGATCCAATTTTGTGAACAGTTTAATTAGAAATCAACAAAATGATGTTCTATCCACAGATTTTTTTCTTTAAATTAAATCTTTACTAAAGATATCATGTCACTTTACAACAGGCAGAACACATAAAAAGGAGACGCCCAAGTCAATAAATAATTACCTGAAGAGCTACTTCCTGAACTTGAGGGTAATTTGATGGGAGGAGGTCGGTGTTTTACACCTTTCCCCAATACTGAAGACTGAACAGAGCCTGATATACTTTCTGGCTGCTAGGAGGAAAGAGAAATTAACACTACCACAGCAATAATGTGAGCTTCCACATATTTGACAGAAAAGACAATTCATTAATTTGTATTAGACTTCTCAAAACCATGACAAAATTCCCTTCAAACATATCAGATTTTTATTTGTTTTATAAACACAGCCTATGACCAACTCTCTTCAGATAAAATGCTTACCATCAAGAAGCAGCTTGAAAGTTCTGCTAAAATTTAAATCAAGCAAAAAAAAAAAGATTCTCTGTAATTCTGAAATCCTTCTTAGTAACTTTTTACAAATGCAAGAGTGACTGATGCATTTTAAATAAAAGGACAATTTGCTCTTACTTGAAAAAAGACATCATTGCATTCATTCACCATCTGTATACATCTGCCATTTCCAACCAATAAGGATTTAGAGAGCAGGATCAGATCTCCTGATTCTGGGAGTAGGAATTTAAATACATTCAGGAAAATCCCATTGACTTTAGTGGGATCAGAACCTCACTAATAATTTTAAAGGAAAGGTGCTCCCTTGCTGTTTGTTCTTACAGCCTGCTTATCAGGCTGTTTGAATATAAATTAACTTCAGCTAACCAAGTCTGTAGTTCTCAGTCACTCACAGCAGACCCTAAATCCATAATTCCAATAGCTGACACTGTCAAAAAACTCCACAGTGAAACACATTTACAGTTATAGTCTATATATTTTAACCTATAAAGCAGGTATCCTATAAGTGGAAGTAGTGTCTAAAAAACCACAGAGTTCAAAAACTGCTGAAACTAGCAAATGAGGCTCTCAATATACTGAATGGAATATTTCAGTGCTGGAGACTAAATGAGATGTGCTTAGGCTAACAAATTGGAGCATCCACCATTGTGCAGAATCAACCTTTTTGGATAGCTTAGCTTCCACTGATTCTCAGAAAGAAGAGACAGTCCGTCTACATATTTCTAAGTGCTTGCTTATAAAAAAGAATCTTTTGAGGAAAATTCTGAGGATTACCTTTCTCTTCTACTATTAAAAACTGTTTTATTAATTTTGAAAATAAAGACTACTACCCCATTCAAAAGAGGACTAGATCATTAACTAGAATGACCTGAGTAACTTCGGTCCAGCATTTGGTGAGGGCTTGGACAGCTGGAGAAGATGACTTCAAGAAGTATCCTCCCACCCTAATTTATACTATGATTTTAATATAGATATAAACAGACAGAAAATAGATATTAAATAGATATAAAATAGCTATAAACCAGATGATAGATGATAGAAAACAGATGGAAAACACATAAAGGAACTAGAGAAGAGACGATAGATGATAAAAAACAGATACAAAGGGACAATAGATGATATAAAATAAAGTAGATGAAAACTAGATATAAAGTCAATGATATAAAATAGATATAATAGAGTATATAAAGTTGATATAAAGTAGATGATGTGATATAAAGTTGATAGATAATATACAATAGACATAAAGTCGATATAAATTCGATATGAAACAGATGACAGATGATATAAAGTCAATATAAAGTAGACTATATATGATATGACTGTGGGAGGTGTCTGTGCCCATGGCAGGGCTGTTGGAATTAGATGATCTTTAAGGTCCTTTCCAACATAAATCATTCTCTGATTCTATGATATAAATTTGATATAAAGGACATATAAAGTAAACAATATGATATAAAGTAGACACAAAATACATAAAGTCAGTGGTAGATATCAAGTTCATATCAAATAGATGACATAAAAGATATGAAACAGATATAAAACAGACGATAGATGAGATAAAGTTGAGATAAAGTTGATATAAAATAGATAGATTATATAAAAAGATATGAAATAGATATAAAATTGATGATAGATGATATAAAGTCAATATAAATTAGTTGACAGATGAGACAAAGTTGATATAAGGTTGATGTAAGGTAGACGACAGGTCATATAAAGTCGATATAAAAGACAAAGTTGATATAAAAGATATAAAGTCGACAGTCAAATTGACATGAAATAGGTAAAGTCGATATAAAGTCAACAACAGCTGATATAAGGTCAATATGAAATAGATATAAAGTTGACATGACAAAGTGAACATGAAGTCGACGTATAGTTGACAACGAATGACTAAGTTGATATGAAATAGATATAAAGTCGATATGAAATAGTTATAAAGTCAACGTGAAGTTGAGATGAAATAGATATGAAGTCGATATAAAATAGATGACAGATGATATAAAGTTGGTATAAAGTAGAAATATAGTAGATGAGAGATTATATAGAATAGAAATAAATTCGACATATAGTCAACAATAGATTTGACATACACATGAAATAGATATAAAGTTGATATAAAATAGATGACAGACTATTTAGTTGATATGAAAAAAAGTTGATATAGATGACAGATGACATAAAGTTGACAAAGTCAATGACAGACAATATAAGGTCGACATATAGTCAATGACAGATGACAGAAAGTTGACACAGCCGAGGACACACGATAGAAAATTGACATATAGTTGAGGACATACGGTATGAAATAGATGTGAAGTGGATACAAAGTCAATACGAAATAGATGACAAGACATAAAAGTTGACATAAGGTAGATGATAGACGATATAAGAGGCACAGAGTCGCTGACAGACAACAGAGTTGATATAGAGTTGCTGATATAAAGGCAATATAGAGTCACTGACAGAGTCGACATATACAGACACATGCATGCATATGTCTGTATGTGTATACACACATACAGAAACACTCATACTCCTTTCTGCAATTGCTGGCCTCTACATGCCATTCTTCTGGCTGCCACCAAGAACTATGCTTTTCAGAACAATGCTGTTGCAGTTTTAAAGTAGGCATTTAGGGAAAAAATGCAGCAAAGAAATAGACCAACAGATAAACCATTAAGTTACTGGTTGGAGCCTAAATACAGTTCACCGCTAGAGTACTGAATCTGACCAAGAAAGCCCAAAACAGCAAGTAAAACACAAGGCAATGCTAACAGGCATGAGAATTTGGGAATACAGGAATTTCTACTGGATTTGTGCATACGAACATATGCACTTTAAAGGTTCTGGTGTTGGCTTTGGTTTTTTTTGTTGTTGTTGGTTTTGTCTGCTTAAGTTTTCATCTTCAAACTAAAGAGAAAATAATTTTAATCATTTCTAAAGGTAAAAGAAAAGTTCAGCTACTATATCTGCTTCTGTGTTTACTGACCTGTAAAATGCATAGCTGCATTTTACTATGCTACGCTGTGAAAGGTTCATCTGAACAGGGGAAAATGCTACAAAACCCTGGAGCTAACTATACTATATACAGCTGCTAAAAAATAAAAGACATGGCTAAAAGACACAACATTTGAACAGTGAAAACAAAAGTGCTTTCCTCTAACTATTTCAATATACCCACTCTGAATGGTTATGACAATAAAGCATTTAAAAATTCATTGAGAATGAAATTTTTCGGTTATTTTACTTTTAAATGTGGATAGCAAAAATTATTCTAATAATACAATAACCAAGTGCAAATAAAAACAATGTATGGCTCAATAAACTCACTTCCATTTCCTTCCCTGGAGAAAGATGACTAAGATTGACTGATCCACCTGAATTATGAAACATTTTCACAGGACATTTAGCTTCATTTTGTACTAACTCCTGATACTGGTTCACCACTCTGAAACAAACAATGAGGGCATAAAGAGATTAACAACTTTGTAGATCCATATATTTAAACACTTAATTGTTTATGTTACATAGGCATATATTGTTTATTTTGTATGTAAGTATATATCTATATAAAATAAGAGATGCAGATATATAAAACACATCTCTATATTACTTTATGTTCCTGGGCTCTTTTCTCAAATTTATTCCTTTTTAACTTTTCTTTTAATCCCTGTCTTTTTTCAAATGCAAAATACAGCTTAAGAAACATTCTTTTGGAGCGAGCACTCTTCTTCGAGCACCAGGACAGACAGGTCTTATGAGACTAACGAGCAGTGATGTATCCAGGATCTTAAAGCATCAATAGCATCAGGCAAACAAGTTTAAAATACTGTTGTACCAAAGCAAATACTACAACTCTACTAATTTGAGAGAACTAAGTGAAGGGAATACTGTTTCACAAACATGAGTGGAGTATACAAGTGACCTTGCAGACTTGAAAATGAAGCTGAAGACCTGTTGTTGCTGATACTCTGGCAGCCTGAACCTCAATGAAAAACTGCTGGAATATTTCCATTAGCTTACACCTAAATACAATAAACTACACTTTATTTTAGTATAGCACTGATTCAATATGATGCTACGTTACAAATGCAGACACAAGCAAGCCCCCCCAGACAAACGGCAGACAAAAGGGTGTAGTGTACTTTTTCTTCAGCAATTAGGTTTTAGACTGCCTTAAAATAACAGTGGCATCGGAGTAATAAAATGCTGAGTACTCAAAAAGGTGGTCCTTCATCCTCTACTGCTTCTTCTTGTCCTAGTTCCTGAAACCCAACTGCTTATTCTGATTGAAGGGTTTGTGCAATCCAGTGGCAAACATGATCAGGAAAGCAATCCCAGTTTAAACCAGCTCATATGCACAAAGAAACACAGGTATCTAATGTGACGCACACTACAAAATTATTGAAGAAATACTTATTTTGGTGCCTCAGTTATCCCAGAATTGCTACACATAATCATTCTACAACTAATATATACTGGAAAACTGCTTTTGTTACTTGCTTCTCTATGAAAGCTGAATCAAATAATGCACAATACACAAATATAAGTTGTATATACACAAGTCCTAGATTACACTTGAAGTTCAAATGAACAATTTTCATGACTGCTAAGTTTACTATACAAAATGTCAAGATTAAATTCCTGCTAAGGGCTCTCAGAATTTTATTATTGTCTGTATAATCAAGAATAATTGTGCAAGTAACTGTAACAACATGCTTGAAATTTAGGTAGTGGGACAAGCTGTATTCACATATTTACTTTCCTCTATTCTTCCCTGCTTGTTAAATATAGAAACCACAAACTGTATCCTACTTCTTGTTATGAAGATTAATTCCTGTTATTTTCCTCATCTGTTCTGCATCTGTTTCCATAACCACAACATTGGCAGTCATAATGGCTAAAAGGAACAAAATTCATTATTTGGCACCAAGCCAAATGGTTGTATGTACTGTATTCATTTACCTTTCAGCATCAGTCTTCGAACCAATAAGGAACCTGAAATGTAAAATGTGTAATACGCTTTCAGTCATGAATTGGACTAAAAGAACATGTTTTTATAATCACAAAACTTTCAACAAATGTCAATGCTGTTCTTTTTTCAGACCTGCTGAAAACACAAGAGATACTGTATCCATTTACCGGACTGGGTATTATTTGGTACTTGAAATACAAACTTGGCTTCATAACAGTATATACAATATAAACACATGGTATAATATGGTCTCTTTTAAGAGTAAATTGCCTACAAAGCAAAAGACAGAATATGGAAGTTTTATAATTTCAAAAATTAGAAGTGAATAACTGCTACAGAATCGCTACTGTAAAAAGTACCAGAGAAAAGTTATGTATAAATCAACATATCAATACGCTCACATTGAAATATAAACCTAAGTGTCCTGTGGGTATGTCAAAAGCAGCCCTACCTGTAATGTTTTAACAAACATTTTGTTTCCATTGTTTGATTTCACTTACGTAAATTCTGATTCCTCAAGATTTTCCAGAACTCCTAAAGAAGCATTTCTCTTTTGCGTAATACTTATGGCTTGCACACTTACTAATTCAGTGTTTTGTGTTTTTTTTTTTTTTTTTTAAAACACTACAGACCTTTTCTCTGTTTCTCTAGCTCAAAACCAACAAAAAAGAGCATGGTTTTATTTTACAGCAGAACAACAGAAACATCTTCTGCACCTTTACTTCACATGACATAGTTTCCTATTAAGGAAAAATCCAGGTTTTTATGAACTTCAACTGGTAATGTCTTAAAAATAATGGACTAGAGCAGTGATTTCCAAAAAAACCCCTCCTAACACCTATAGATCCTTTTAATTCCCAGCCTTACTACGCAACTGGCAACACAGCCAGGCACGCACAGTCCAGAAGGTTCCTGCAGAAGCTTGATGATAACTTTTTGACACAGGTGGTGGAGGAACCAATGAGGAGAGGTGCGCTGCTGGACCTTGTGCTGAGAAACAAGGAAGTTAGGGATGTGAAGGCTGGGGGTAGCCTTGGCTGCAGTGAACATGAGACAGTGGAGTTCAGGATCCCGTGTGGAAGAAGCGGGGCAAGAAGCAGAATTACAACCCTGGACATCAGGAGGGCTAACTTTGGCCTCTTCAAAGACCTACTTAGAGGAATCCCATGGGTTAAGGCTCTAGAATGAAGGGAAGTGCAAGAGAGTTGGTTAACATTCAAGCACCACTTCCTCCAAGCTCAAGATCTGTGCATCCCTAGGAGCAATAAATCAGGTAAAGGAGGCAGGAAACCTGCATGGATAAGCAAGGAGCTTCTGAAAAAACTCAGATGGAAGAACAAAGTTTACAGAATGTGGAAAAAGGGACTGGCCACTTGGGAGAAATATAGGAACGTTGTCAGATTATGTAGGGATGCAACGAGGAAGGCTAAAGCCCACTTGGAATTAAACCCAGCAAGGGATGTCAAGGACAATAAGAAGGAATTCTTCAAGTACATCAGTAGTAAAAGGAAGACTAGGGAAAATGTGAGCCCACTGCTGAACGAGGTGGGTGCCCTGGTGAAGGAGGATGCAGAGAAGGCAGAGTTACTTAATGCCTTCTTTGCTTCAGTCTTTACTGCTAAGGCTGGCCCCCAGGAATCTCAGACCCTGGAGGTAAGAGAGCAAGCCCGGAGAAAGGAAGACTCTCCCTTGATCGAGGAGGATTGGGTTACAGATCATTTAGGCAAACAAATCCATGGGCCCTGACAGGATGCACCCACAAGTGTTAAGGGAGCTGAGAGATGTTATTGTGAAGCTGCTCTCTGTCATCTTTGACAGGCCATGGAAAACAGGAGAGGTGCCTGAGGACTGGAAGAAAGCTAATGTTATCCCAGTCTTCAAAAAGGGCAAGAAGGAGGACCCGAGAAACTACAGGGCAGTCAGCCTCACCTCCATCCCTGAAAAGGTGATAGAACAGCTCATCCTGGATGTCATGTCTAAGCATGAAGAGGAAAAGAAGGTTATTGGGAGTAGTCAGCATGGATTCACCAAGGGAAAACAGTGCTTGACCAATCTGATAGCCTTCTATGATGGCATGACTGGCTGGGCAGATGAGGGGAGAGTAGTGGATGTTGTCTACCTCCACTTCAGCAAGGCTTCTGATACAGTCTCCTGTAACAACCTCATAGGTAAGCTTAGGAAGTGTGCGTTAGATGAGTGGACAGTGAGGTGGACTAAGAACTGGCCTAATGGCAGAGATCAGAGGGTTGTGATCAGTTGCACGGAGTCCAGTTGGAGGCCTGTAATTATTGTAGTTCCCCAAGGGTCAGTACTGGGTCCAGTCTTGTTCAACATAATCATCAACAACCTGGATAAGGGGACAGAGTGCACCCTCAGCAAGATTGCTGATGAAACAAAACTGGGAGGGGTGGCTGAAAGACAAGAAGGCTGTGCTGCCATTCAGCAAGACTTAGGGAGGCTAGAGAGTTGGGTGGAGAAGAACCTAATGGAGTTCAACAAG
This sequence comes from Vanellus vanellus, assembly GCF_965231255.1. NCBI lineage: Eukaryota > Metazoa > Chordata > Aves > Charadriiformes > Charadriidae > Vanellus > Vanellus vanellus. The sequence continues at coordinate 195,148,666 of NC_138905.1, read as the reverse complement.
GGCAAGTCTAGGGTGCTGCACCTAGGGAGGAATAACCCCATGCATCAGTACAGTATATGGGCCAACCTGCTGGAAGGCAACTCTGCAGAGAGGGACCTGGTAGTCCTGGTGGACAAGCTGACCATGAGCCAGCAAAGTGCCCTTAGGGACATGAAGGCCAATGGTCTCCTGGGGTGCATTAAAAAAAGCATGGCCAGCAGGTTGAAGGAGGTTATCCTCCCCCTCTACTCTGCCCTGTTGAGGCCACATCTGGCATACTGTGTCCAGTTCTGGGCTCCCCAGTTCAAGAAAGATAAAGAACTACTGGAGAGAGTCCACCAGATCAAAGATGATCAGAGGAACAGAACACCTCTCTTATGAGGAAAGGCTGAGAAACCTGGGTCTGTTTAGCCTGAAGAAGGACAAGAGGCAACAGGCACAAACTGGAACACAGGAAATTTCATTTCAACATGAGGAAAAATTTCTTTACCTTGAAAGCAACAGAGCACTGCAACAGGCTGCCCAGAGAGGTTGTGGAGTCTCCTTCTCTAGAGATACTCAAAACCCACCTGGATGTGATCCTGCCCACCCTGTTCTAGCTGAACCTGCTTTGGCAGGGGGGGTTGGACTAGACGATGTCTCAAGGTCCCTTCCAACCCCTACCATTCTGCAATTCTGTGAACTGTAAGGTAGCACTGCTGTTCCAGGAAGATCAGCACTAAGTATGTGTGCTGGTTATGACTAGAATAAATTTCTTCATAGTAGCTAGTATGGGGCTATGTTTTGGATTTGTGATGAAAACAATGTTGGTAATACAGGGATGTTTTCATTACTGCTGAGCAGTGCTTACAGAGTCAAGGCCTTTTCTGCTTCTCACATCACCCCACCAATGAGCATGCTGGGGGTGCACAAGAAGTTATGAGGGGACACAGCTGGGACAGCTGACCCCAACTGACTAAAGGGATATTCCATACCATGTGATGTCATGCTGAGCCATAAAAAGCTGGGGGAAGAAGGAGGAAGGGGGATCTTCTGAGTTACGGCATTTGCCTTCTCAAGTAACCGTTACATGTGATGGAGCCCTGCTTTCCCGAAGATGGTTGAACTCCTGCCTGCTGATGGGAAGTAGCGAACGAATTTCTTGTTTTGCTTCCTATGCGTGCGCAGCTTTTGCTTTACCTATTAAACTGTTTTTATTTCAACCCATGATTTTTCTCCCTTTTACCCTTCCAATTCTCTTCCCCATCCCACTGGGGGTGGGAAAAGGGGGATGGGGAATGAGTGAGAGGCTGTGTGGTGCTTAGCTGCTGACTGGGGTTAAACCACGACAGTATGGAATCAAACAGTAAATAGCTCAGTCTAGGGATAAAACATCCTGAGTATTAGGAAGATTATAAGAAAAATAAGATAGGAGTTACATACTACACAATAAAAATAACTTTCATTAACAGAACTAAAGTTTGATCAGGCTCACTGCTTCTTGCCTTACTGAAATTTATAGTCTATTCTGTAGCACAGGTTCCTCCATACAAAGAATCTGATACACAACAAAAAGAGCCAAGAGGAGAGATTATTTGTAGAACCACAGCCAACAACAGCAGATTCAAAATGGCAAAGCCTTTTCTCACGTTTTTCTTCATTTATTTAGCCTAAATTTTTTTGAGTAAGAGTAAAGATAATATAATGAAGTCTCATTTTTCACAGCATCAGGCAAATTTTGACAACAATCAAAATTACACGTAACACTGAAAAAGAGTGCTAAAAATGTCTCCTGGTGTCTCCACAATTTGAGTTGTTGGTTTTTTTTTTTTGTTTGCTTGGGGTTTTTTGTTTGTTTTGGTTTTATACAATATATGTGTCTCCCAATGAAACCTAATGAAATTCAACAAGGGCAAGTGTAGGGTACTGCATCTGGGAAGGAATAACCTCATGCATCAGTACAGGTTGGGGGCTGACCTCCTGGAGAGCAGCTCTGTGGAAAGGGACCTGGGAGTCCTGGTGGACAACAGGATGACCATGAGCCAGCAATGTGCCCTGGTGGCCAACAAGGCCAATGGCATCCTGGGGTGCATCAAGAAAAGTGTGGCCAGCAGGTTGAGGGAAGTCATACTCTCATCCTCCCCCTCTACTCTGCCATGTTGAGGCCGCATCTGGCATACTGTGTCCAGTTCTGGGCTCCCCGGTTCAAGAAGGACAGGGAACTGCTGGAGAGGGTCCAGCAAAGGGCTAGAAAGATGATTAGGGGACTGGAGCATCTTTCTTATAAGGAAAGGCTGAGGGACTTGGGTCTTTTCAGTCTAGAAAAAAGACTGAGGGGGGATCTTATCAATACTTATAAATACTTGAAGGGAGGGTGCCAGGTAGATTGGACTGGCTTTTTTCAGCGGTGCCCAGTGATAGGACAAGAGGTAACAGGCACAAACTTGAACATAGGAAGTTCCATCTAAACATGAGGAGGGACTTCTTTCCTTTGAGGGTGGCAGAGCACTGGCACAGGCTGCCCAGAGACGTTGTGGAGTCTCCCACTCTGGAGACATTCAAAACCCGCCTGGATGCCATCCTGTACAACCTGCTGAGGGTGAACCTGCTCTGGCAGGGGGGTTGGACTAGGTGATCTCCAGAGGTCCCTTCCAACCCTGACCACTCTGTGATCCTTAATGTAAAAGAACATGCAAATTTAACATAAAAGTATATTTAATACATGATGGTTGCTTGAACATGTTTTGTTTTGGTTTTTTTTTGGTTAAAAAAATTTTAGGTACATTAGCTGAATTTTTCAAACAAAACTCAAGTCAGATTTATAGCTCTGGAGTACTTTTATAACTGAAAGTCATAAGCAGGGTTTGTCTTCCTTCATCTATCAGATCATAGCACAGTTTAAATGAACATGTAACTTACTGTGATGGAGTTAATAGGTTGTCATTTTCCTCATCACCTTTGAGTGTCTGAATTTTACCATAGTACAAGGGATTGCCAAGAGACTGAAAAATGGTCAGTTTTGTTTTTTGAAGCTGATTACCAACTTCACATTCAAACACATAATCATCTTTTATTTCCTAAAAACACAAAAGAAAATAACCAAATAAGTCTTAAACAAGTGATAACAGAAACAGCTAGTAAAATATGCCAGTTCTATACTATACAGCAAGAAACACTCTATAAGAACGGGTGCGTTATCTAAAATGAAAATTATTTGAGAAGAAATTATACAAAGGGATGAGAAGAAAAAGTTTACCATCTCTTAAAAATAGAGAAGTATTGCAAACCTTAAACAATCATGTTAGCTATGAAAAGGCAGACTGGGTAAACTTATAATTTATATAAAACTTTCTACATGACAATGAATAAAAATGTTCCGAGTAAAACACGAGATGAAAATTAATTTGTATGGGAAAAGTATTACCTTTTGCTAATGAAACTACAAAGACACTGTAATAGAGACTGTTAATAAAGATTAATTCATAATTTCAGAGGAAAGATAATTAGCTGTAAATCAATTCATAATATATTAAATGACTACTTCTTATCAAATCATGTAATTTGTGCCAAAAATCTTAAGGTTTAACTTAAACATTGCAGAAAGAGCTTTTTGTAAGAGGTATTTAACATTACCTAATCTCTTTCCAATTTTAACAGAAGCTCTTTTTGGTCAGTCTTTGAGTATTTGAGTGAAGAAAGCAATTTGTTGAGCAGAGTACTACTCTCTAACTGATTATACTTTCTTTACTATACAGCAACAGTACATGTTCCTTGGGAGTTTAGAGTTGCTTTTCCTTGTGTTTCTGGAAAACCTGAGGAAATTACCAGACTGATCACATGCATGCTGCACTGCGTGAAATTACAAGTATCTGTGGTAATCTTTTTTGTGTTATATAACACATGGAAGATTAATTAAATTGGGGGAGGGAAGACATTACTTAGGTTTTGTTGAAATAAGAGGCATTTTAACCAGAGACACCAAATTTTGGCTAAAGATCTAAACTACTCACATGGGCTGGCCAGACAGTTGGTTGTGAGTCATCAGGCTTGATAGACTTTTCCACTTTGGCATATTTTTCCACCTTAAAGAAAATGGAGATATCAGAAAAGAAAGAACAGTAAGTCATATTGGGCCAGAGTTAAAGCCAATCTAGCACAGTTTCTTGGTGGCTAACATGATAGTTTTAAAAAGTGAGTGCAAGAAACAGACAAGAATAGCTTGATACTTTATACAGTGTTCCCCCTTTGTGTTATGCATTCAGAAAAAAGTGAACCTTCTGAATTTTAATAATTTTATTCTGTTATGCCATATTTGCTATGTTAAACTTAAAAAAAAAAAAAGTGTGAAACATGGCTTAAGACTACTGACTGAAATCACTGCCTGCAATGCGGAACAGTTAAGAAATTTCACAATACCAGTAACTCTTAAAAGACTGATTAGGTCGGGTACAACACTGCTGAAGTGCAAAGGGAGAGGAGGTTTGTACGAACTCACAGCATCATTTCATCCGTAATGCGCACTCCTACCAGCCCTATTAAGTCCAAAGCTACAATGTCGTCTAATCTACTGAGTCCCTTCTGTATGCTAGTAGTATGTGTTTTGGCAGTGCCAGAAACTGAGACTGTGAAGAGAAAAGTCTCTGAGAGAAGAATCCACACAGAGTAATCAGGAGAATTCCCAACTTGAACTCTCATATAATATTTTCAATAGTTTAATTTTTTATGTTCCATAGTATCATAACGTCAAATAAGAGGAATTGCTACAAAGCTGAGAAGTGACTCAATTTTGTTATCTCATCTCTTTTTCTATTTTCTGTATTATCATACAAGTTCAAACAGACACGTGTGTTGAACCCACAGATGAACAATACTAAAAGTCTGTTTGCACTGTTTATCTCATCCAAACTATCACGTTACAATTGCAATGTATTCCAATGTGGTTTAGCTTGTGTTTATACCTTTCAGTACAGAAAAAAAAAATTAAACATTAAAGCAATTCCCACTTTTAAAGGTCATTCTTTGATATGGGATACTCTTTAGTGACAACTTCATACAATACAATGTTCAACACAAGTGCTAGTAATTGCTAATGGTAACAACTGGACTTACATCCACTTCAGAAGGTGCAGTCAAATAGCAAGGGTTCTGTTTCCACATGTCTACGCACTGGAAGATGAAAAAGCAGTATTAATGTATTAAATGCTTTAAATAAATAATTAGAAGTATACCCACCTATGTCTCAGAACACTTACATTTCCAGCTTTAGAAATTTTGAGGTCATACTGCTGTGCTCCTTTCCTCTCTTTTCTTTTCTGTAAGTAGTCAAGTAGTCTGAGCTGAGGTGGAGTTGAATAGTGAGCTACTTCCTGCTGTCTGTTCAGAGACGACCTTGAGTACCTTTTGAAGCACCTATGGTAAAATGACAAATAAGGTTGCATAACCATCAAAATTAAATTCCCCACTGCCTCCGTACAAACACAAAAACATGCAGGGAAATGCTACTTACACTGAGACTAAAAGACATGTTTTGAAATAATAATTCAAAATTACTATTCTGGATTACACTGTGTATAACGCAAACTCTTGATTTCGTATTTTTAAAAAATACTAGTATTCTGTTCATGTGTTTCAGCACTATGAATGGCGTTATTTTTGAAATGCATAATTGAAGTACATTGTCAAAATGAATAACCAAGAAGTTGCCAAGCTTAAAATATTTGTGTATCATCATACACTTCAGTTCTGTCAAAAGATCTGTGTACTGCTTATGTAACTACAGAGTTATAAACACAGTAACTACTCTCCATTCTTTGTCTCATGCCAAACCCATTGGTATATTAATGATGTTCTGGACATTCATTTAACACCTTTCCCCGTTTTTCTAGTGGAAAGTTTGTTGACCACCAAGCTCTAATTTTAAGGACAGGTTGATCAATTTCACTGTTTTTACTTTTTTTAAGACATTACCACTGGTTGTACATTAGCATAGTATTTCAATGCAAATCTAGTTTTAAATATTTCAGTAATTCTGACAGGCCATTAGTACATTTTCATTCTACAGAGTGAATGCAACTCTTTTAGTAGAACAAAAATGAACCATTTCAAGCTTTTGTGGAAAAAATTGAAGAATCATGCCCAAGAGTGAAACAAATTCAACGTTTTGTATACAGTGCATTCCACATTAGTTTTAAGTTTTCTAAGATTCTAATAGGCCTACAATTCTATTTAGCCTAAACCTCAAGCATACATATAGCTCCCTTAATGTCCTCATTCAGGGTTAAACTTGTACATAGCTTTTAACAAATCAGAGACCAATATGCAAGATACCCATTTATATATTTTACATTGCTGAGTTGCCATCTGACTTGGCTTACATGTGAATTATGCAAAAAAGGACAAAATCAAAACTGCAATAAAGTATTATGTTAAGAAAAGAATATATATACATTCTTTTGATATACAAAAATAAGCGTATTACAGTATCTACTACTAATTGAAATACAGTACGATATTGAGCACTTAAAAAAATCATTTCTTCACTGTTCCTCATATTCCTAATATGTAAGTAGATATTACTTTGAGCACTGCATACAAGAAGCAAAATTTCAAAGAAAGTCTCAACAAGCTTCACACTGAAAACTACCGTTTCATGGGGCGGGTATTCATCTTCTGCTTGTTGTACAGGAGTCTGTTTGTAGTACAGGTCACTGCTATTGAAGGATCAAGACACAAAGGCTCTGCTGTAGCCAAAATAAGTTGGCTTTCAAGTAAGAGTTTGTCCTCCTGTAATATACACAGCTATTAATAAATGTAAAAATATGAAAACTTTTACACTAATTAAGTTGATATATACCTATGCATATGTGGACATTATCTTAAAGAAAACTGAAAAAATTGTGTGTGGGTAGTCAACAAAAGAAAATATTCAACAGCTAAGTATCGCTAGCCATTACTGTAAGTTACAGAGCTTTGGGTGGGGTTTCCAATAGGAAAATAAATCCTTCTGAAAACTAGAGAGCATGTTCTGGTTTTTTGCTTTTGTTTTCTTTGTTTGTTTGTTTTAAACACAGTACTAGCAGCAATGAAATCCATTTTCTGTCAATGATTTATATTGATGGACTGGCAATCAGTGCCATGAAGATAATCTACCTGGGACTTTAGATTACAATTTGAAAAGGATTTGAGCATGATTGTGTCTCTGAAATACAAACAAAAATATTGAGTACGCCATGCTATTCAGCATTTAACTAACTATACCTGTACAACTGTAGTTACTTAGGATTCTCTTTATTGTAACAGTATCAAGAGCAAAATGATGCTAGGGGAGCAATTGTGTCATTAGGATCCAACTGCTGTTCTGGGGATGTAGGTTGAAGATGAATGAAGTAAGATAAACTAGTTGGAGTAACTCCAATTCTGCATTACCAAAAGGTAAGGTCTGATTCTACAAAACTTTAAGAAAAACCTATTGTTTTCTATGGCACCTTGTGGGTAGATGCTGTTAACAAGTTACTTTGGCAGCTCTCTGGAGGGTGTCCCGTGCAGCACTATGCACATCACTGACAGTTTAAATTAATCAAAAACATAATCAGTTTTGTTTATCAGATTTTATGACACAAATAAATAAATTATTTAAATAAATTTTATTGTATTGTGTATTTACCACATCACTGTAAAGTTTTCAAATAGCTGCTAACCAACCTGTGTCCATTTGTGGTTGTCACTTGTTATAGAATGCACATCACAAATTAAAGTCTGAGGAAGAAGACATAATGGTAATTAGCTTTCAAATAAATAATAAGTTTTCTTAATATATGGTCAGTAACAGCTCGTTTCCAGTCTAGGAACTACCGTAACAGGGAGGAATGACTTAAAACACTTCTTACCTGCATTGTAGGACGCAAAAGAATGTGCTTGCTTTGGTACGTTGGAGATTTCATGTTACCAGACTGCCTGTAGTCACGTATTTCTGCTATGACACATCCACAATGAAAAATATTAACCTAGTTGAAACAAGAAACCAACTTGTAAATAAACAAATATTTACTAGTCTGCCTCAGCCCCTGCCTCCAAAAAGAAGTCTGTTATATAATATTCAGTGTACTACAGTTAAAACTAATCACTAATTTTATCAGACCAGGGGTCTTTACTACATATGTAGAAATACCTAAAATACAATCTCCAAATGTAGCATTTTCATATGCCAGCACTGTAGTTTTAAGAAATTCCCATGTCAAGTATTTCATAATGACAAACAGGATATTTTGCTAGAGCTCAGAGTTGAAGTTGTTTGGCAGCCTTAACCGTAGCAATCTCTTTTCTATACCTTCCTCCCCAACATTTTTTCCCTATATATCAATAAAATATTTATTTGGGGTATTAAATATTACAGTTCCAAATGCACACGTTTTACATCTTGTGGTTAGAATCACCTATGTGAAGCATTCAAAAAAATCAAGGTTTATCTGAGTACAAAACAAGTTTTTTGAAAACAAAACTTTCAAACCTGAGATTTTTCCAAAAGATCAACCAAAATAGGTGGTAGCTCCTCTGCATCCAAGTATTCAAGCAGCTCTCCTTCCTCATAAGGCAGCCGAATGGTCTCAGAATCTAAATTTAAACAAAAATTGCTTTTATTTTGCCTATCAAATTAAAACTTTAACAATGTGAAATATAAAACAAGCTTGCCACAGGAAAAAGCAGGGTCAGTGGAAACCTATCTAAACAGGCAAATTTTTTGCATAGTATTATTTTTTTTTACATCCATTTCTGTTCCCAGAGCTTGATTTTGCTCTTATTGTTGCAACATGCCTTTATAGCTCAATGGGATGACATTTTGGTCACAGCTGATACACTGTATGCTCCAATTGCACGTCATGGTACCAGTGGCATGAAGATGCAACTTAACTGGAACACAGATGCGTTTATCATAGACTAGATTGGGTTGGAAAGGACCTTTAAAGGTCATTTAGTCGAACCCCCTGCAATGAATACAGACATCTTCAACCAGAATTTAGTCAGACCTAGATTAGGAAGCAGTGAAAGAAACAATTTGGCAGAAGCAGCCTGAAGCGAGAGAAACTCAGACAAGCAACTCAGGAAGCTAAGGGGAAATAAAGGAATGGAAGGCTATCGAAAAGACTCATATCTACTGATTTACGCTGCACCATTGTGCTGCTGTTCCTGAGCACCTCACAGCTTTATGCAAATTTTTAGTTCAAGTACAGTTGTGTTTGGTTGTTTTTTTTTCCAAAAGGGATTATGTTAGAAGTGAAACAGTTACACGTAAGCAACAACACATTCTAACTATTTATAGAGCATTCAGAATATTTTTAAAAATAAATAGCAAAAATATTACCTGAGCCATTTTTTCCCCTGAGCATAAGTGAATAACCCTCATTTCCCGGATAGAGGTTTACTACCAGACATGACAACGTCTCCTGCATAACCAGCTTCTCAAGTAAATTCACATTTCGCCTCAGCTTCTGCTTTAAAAGTAAATATTGCTTATGAACATGATACTATCAAGTAATTAGTAGCAATAAAAAACAATTGCTAGAATACGAGTACTATTTAGATTAATGTTGAAGTATATCGCTAAACAAGCCCGGTAAATTTAATTGGGCTGTATTCAGCAAAGTATATTCATTATGTATTATTATACGTATTTATATAGATTTAAAAAAAAAGACACTCATTTAAATTAAAAAACCCCTTGAATTATAAATCTACAGACAACAAGAATGACCCTATGCTACAATGTTGTAAATCTACAGTGCACTATTATTTGTATCATTTCTATAAGCACCATTTATACCATCAGTTATACACACACATTGTTTGATAACAACAACAAAATACTTAGCACTTTCAAATACTCCCAACAGAAGCAGGTATTGCTTTCCAGGATTAAAATATTAAATGATAGCATTTGTAAGCTTTCTTAACTGCATTGCCTTGTCTGTATTTGCTGAAATTTGATCCAGCAACTGCAAAGACTATTCCCTTTTTTAATTGTAAGAATGATCTTTTCCACAATAACAGATTTTTAAAATTAGTCAGCATGTTACAAAGACTCCATGTATATCCTACAAATTTAAACATTTTAAAAGCCCCCTGAGAACTTAAAACAATGAATTCTAAACCTGAGACAATTTTACAGCTTCTAGTTGGAGGGTACATTTCATAGCTGAATAACAGGTCTGGGTGAAGCCATTCACTGGAAGTTAATCCTAGCACTCAGACTGTCCAACTACTCATTTCACATACACCTAACTAAGTAGTAGTGGGCTATCTTTTTTTGAATAAATTTATCATTCCAGAGGTACTGGGAAGACAGAAAGCAGAATCATTACTTGCAAGGGAACTGCTCCTAAGAAACAAGTACCGAAAACAAAACCCCAAACCCCACAGCGATATAATCCAACAGATCTTTTTAACAGGTATGCAGAAAAAAAGGAGCAAAATCTTTTTCATCTCCTGCTACATCGTTTTGGAACCATTGCCTAAAGTTAACTCTTCCCCATGCGTCATGAACAATGGTGACTACAACCTACTGCCTTTTACAGTTTAGAAATTGTGGAAACCAACACAAAGAAAAGGACAAAGTAGCACATAAACCTAGAGAACTAATGGGGAAATAGCTGGAGGAGTACAGGAGAATGAGGAAAACATGTCATGGCAACAGTAAAGGTAGAGACTACCCAGGAGAGTCAATTGCTCATATAGGACTATGGTGATGCAGCCCTTATGCTATGTTTATTACTCCTCCGTCCTTGGCCATGAGAGAAATTTAATACCGACTCCTCCAATGGTGCACCACTGTTACACAAAATTATGATTTTATGTTTATCATGACTGCTTTTTGCTGTCCATCACTGTAGCACCTTAAATTGATTTTCCCACTTACCTTTATGACTGAAAAGTTGGTCAAAAAACAAATGGAAATCTAAACCAACCACCCCAGGTTCTTCCCTTGACTTTGGAAACATTTCATTAATGCCAGTACCACTTCACGAATGTATAGAAGATGCACCTCGGAAGGTACAATTGTCTCAACTTCACCAGAACTATTAACTATTTGCAAACTAACTTGATGATCAATGCTAAGCACTGTTCTTTCAGGAAGCAGAAAAGCAAAGTGAAGACTGAAAAATAAAACCGAACTCTGTAAAACAACTTGAGGAAGCATCGTTTTTTGGTTACAAAATACAAGGAACTCAAGCCTAAAGGTGTCTGTGACCTAGCTGAACCAAAATCAGAGCCTGAGAGAAGACTGCAACTCATAATTAAGTATACTTCCACTAGGATGTAACTGGCTGCATCAATCTTTAGGTTGCCATTTTAATAGAGACTAGTACTAATGCTGTTCATAAAGACAAAGGACATGCAGCCTCTGTAGTGGAGGCAAGAAAACATTTGTTTCTTGAGTAACACCTAAGGTAAGCTTTTCCAGATCAAACTTGCGGTTTGAACAAAGTCTGTATATTTCACCCTAATGAGGTTAGCTTTACTTTAAAGTGCATTCTTACAGTCAATTGTTTCCTTACCTTACACATTCAAGAACTGAAAGATGCATGGAAGATGATGTTTTATACAATTTACCAAAGTCGCCCAACACTCCATATCACTCATCACCATTAGAGATTAATCAAGGACAAAAAAAAACCCACCAAAACAAACAAACAAAAATCCCACTATTATCTGTCTTTATTTGCTTTATTCATGTATCGTAATTACTCATTCCCCACAGCTACCACTGTAACTCTTCAAAGCACTTCTACAGCAAAGTAGCAGACACGTGCTTTACTATTTTTGCACTAGTCCAACATGGAGCTCGAGTGACTTTCACTAATAGTTTTCTGAAACTTTCATTAGTCTGAGACGCTTTCGTGCTTGCACGCTGATGCTCCCATGTGCAGCTGTCACAAGGCACTGAGTGAGAATAGGTGACTGATCAGCAATTTTTTTTTTATTATTATTTTTTAGTGCAGCCCCTCAGATTTACCTGCCTAGCATAGATCCTTCCAGCCCACAGACCAGGTCTGTTTCTACATTCATGATATTGAAGACTGCTTCCAAACTTATTGTTTTGATTTTTATTTCCTTCAACTTTTAGGTACAGGAATGCTGCACACGAGTCCAAACGCAACAAATTGCTCTAGATAATCACCTCAACGTAGTTAGTTCTCTCTCTAGTGTGCATATGCACAAATAGAGGAGACACTGAGAAGCGATGAAGCTGGGCAGACTGCATTAATAGAGGATGAATAATGAATTAGTCCTTTGTGAATTATTGTGGAAAATGTGGTCTTCCCCGCGAACACCAAGAACAAGGATGTAAGTGACCAAGTAAACTGCAAGGTCGAAAATAGTAACATAGGAGAAATGTGGTATTACAAGAACCAAGATAAAGGGAGAAAGTTAAGACTGAAAAACAAAATTCAATGTCAATTTACAAATTGCTTCTGAGTGGACAACATAATTACAACTTGTACCATCAAAATGGTACAACACTGGAATCGAAATTTTGACAGTTATGTACAATAAAACCTTTAAGCCACATTCAAGTAATTGGCCAAACTCTAGTCAGAAACCCATTTCCTTCTTCAGTTTTATTGTGCAAATTAAAAGACAAATAAGCAGCCCTATGCTCACAGACGAAGTTTCACAATAGCATTATCTTCTAACCTTTGCACCTTGATCTTTGAGCTTCTCATTTTCCATAATTATAATCCATAACATAAGACCAAGATATCTATAAACTATCCACATCTCAGCTCAGTGAATAAGGGCTCTAAACACAAATTTTTCTATCATAATAAGCTTCCAATTCTTCAATAAAGAACTTAAATTTTTACTCAAATCTAGACCAGCAATAATCCACTTAATCTACTGTGATGTTATAACTCTCTTCTCTACTTTAATTTTATTATAGTTGGGTAAGTTTGCCAAGCGCCTTCTAATTTAGCAACAACTATCGTATTGAAATCCTACTTTTTTTTTTCCAGATTTCAGTCTAGCAAGGCCAATCTTCTCTCTGCTGCTCAAATATCATTACTCAAATCACCACTGTTGTTTTAATCTTGTCAAGTCTGTAAACACCTTACTCATGTTTGTGATTTGAATCAGCATCATATGCTAAGTAAAACCAACTACATCAGAATGACCAAAAAGAATTACAGATGACCAGTAACTAATATCTCATTTACATTTGTCTTCTCGTAGGTTTTTACTTCTTTGGGAAGCAGCAATACAGCAGATTCCACACTTCTTGATCTCATTCCATTTGATATTCACAGTTTAGCAACGTAGCTTGTGCCTTTTACGCCTTAGATTTATTGTTGCTAAGCCTGTTTGAGCTTAGTTATCCAAGAAACAAATCTGAATTTAAAACAAAGCACAGATTCTGAAAAATTCTCCACATTTTTCCCATGGCAGTCATGCTAGGCAATTGATTCTGAAACACTGATACTGACAGCACACGTGGCATTGACACTGGCCCTGAACTTCACCACAACTGACTGCAGCGACAGATCATTCAGTCAGAATGAACAGCTCGCTCAAGCCAGTCTAGGCCTTACTATTCATATTATATCACCCAGCTATTTTAATAGTAGTTATATAATAAACTTGCTAGATACACCTCCGTATTCTAGACAATTCTTTTGAAATTCTCTCTTTTCATATACAGAAAAGCAGCTCAAGAGCACAATCTTTACAATCCTCTGCCAGCATTCTACCTTAATACCTTCAAAAACAGATTTAAGGTTACCAGATAGCCATTGGTCCTCCCATCACCTTGTTTTTATTTCAAGCTGAATTAAGATGATTCTATTAAATTACACCGTTTAGTCCATAAAAGTCATAACAATCGTTTCTCCTGTAGTGTTAGCCTTAAATAACTACTACATTAACCAGAATTTAATTCTTTTTTTAATGAAGAAATTAAGTGAAGTAAAATAAATATTTTCTGAACTTGCCTGTTCAGACAGCAATGAAAAGCTTCTCAGCAGTTTCCACTTACCTTTATCTCAGGCTCTTTTTCACATTCTTCTATATATAAATCATAGAGTTTTTGAAATACAGATTTTCTGAAATTAAAAAATGCTTAAAATGTAACCAAAATTAAATCAAAGAAATGCTATTTAAAAGCTAAATACTGAAACTCCTACTACCTTCCACTGGATAAATATTTTCTTTTGGGAGGTCTCTGACGGGCACTTTCAATGATATACTACAAGAGAAAAGTAAACCAAAAAATAACATATATATTACAAAGAAATTTAATTCTAGCTACCACGCAATTTTGTATCATTAACAGACAGTGTTATATAAATACAGAAAGTAATTAACAGTTATGGTACATGACTGTTTCAAAAGTGTACTGAACATGATCTGGTGTATGTTATAGTCATCAACAAGGACACATCTCAATTTAGCTGTGAAACACAGCATTTCATGGCTATGGCGTGAGTTGCAAGCAAAGTCTTGATTTTTACATTCATGTTTTGTAATTACAGTAGTAAATACTACTGTAGTAGTTACTAACTACTGCATTTAGTTAACTACTGTAGCAGTTAACACTACTGAAGTTCCCGTGCTAAGATACAATCAAATTCACGCATACTGGCTCGACACTATTTACAAATCAAGTACTCCTCAGCATAACCAACTTCATCAAGTTTAATTTTTCCCTTTTTTCTTGCATTTACACTAGTTTCCTCTAGAGAGCTGTGCATTAAAAATACAATTCAAGTACATTAAGTATATGAATTAAAAAAGAATAAAGATATAATCCTACTTTAAATGTATCTTGTATTCTAAGGAGGTGTTTCCAAATCTCTCTTGCTTGGCTAAAGTATTTTGATTAACAGCTTAATTCAAAATTTCAATGAAGAGACGTTCTCCCACAGAAACATATATTTCCCATAATAGGGTTCAAGGTAACCATTATATCAGATGTCAGCATGAAAGAACATGAACGTGAAAGCACTTGCCTCTTCGTTCTAACTAAGCTACCCTTAAAACAACAATCAGGATTTTGCCATGTATTTCTGCCAGCTGTCTCTGGATCACCACTGTACAGCTCTGATTGTGCCATGTACAGCTGAGTGCTGTGTACCAGCACACAGATTTGCTGGTTTAAAAGGGGAAAAACTTAACTCCTGCATCAGTGCACCTGATGATGTTCTCAGTACAACACGTTAAGAGACAAATACATGACAGCGATTTTAGTGAGAATTTTGCAAAACCAGTGTTACATGTATGGGTGATTATTTATATACACATCCATACATACTGACATAACATACTCCTCCACTGCTTTTCAGAAGAAATATAAAAATACAAGTTATTTTTTAACTGTGAGACCAATATATTATGTACAAGCAAATAACGTAGCTACTTCTTACCTCTGCACGATCTAATGCCAGTTCTAAAGCTTGTTGCTGAAAGAATTACAAAGATTTTTTTTAGAAAGTACATTAACTGTTTAAACATCCCCATACATAAAAACCACTACAAAAACTCTATTACTACTGATAAGAATTTATAGTTAGAAGATAGGCTCAAACATTCTTTGGCACATACTAAACTTAACAGCTGAAACCTCATGTAACTGCATCAAGTAATTAACCCACTACGAAGTGTCTACAGTTGCAAGGTTTTGACTAAATTATGAAGTCTTAGAACAATAAAAGACAATTATAATTAAAAGTAGGAACAGAAATTACACCTAGAAAAAGTAATAACAAATAGTAACCAAAACCATTAGACATGACAAGTAGAAAATCTAGTCTACGCTATTCAAAAAAGAGAAGCGTTTTGGAAAATCTTCCACTTTTCAATAAAGCTTAGAAACACTAGTAACAGGTACTCCTTCCCATATATCTATATATATCTATATATATCTATATCTATATATATATATATATATATGTATATAAATATTTGTGTTGTTTCCTCAGTTTAACCCATCCCAATCAGCTGTTCATGAAAGCAAATAACTTTACTCAAACATCAAGGAACAGTTATTTCATACATTAGAATAGAATTCAGCGGAGAAAAGCATACTACAGTAACAACAAAGAAATATACAGGAAAAATACTCAGGCTTTTTACCATTCACCTACAGTGTCTCTAATACAAGATTTCTTACCTGTCCTTGAAAAAAAAAAAGCACCTGATATGCTATTAGTCATTAGAATCTGCCACTGCAGAACATTAAAATTTTAAAGTGTTTATACAAATATGTCAAATACTTGTGTTTTCTGTATAGGTCTAATGGATAGCAGCATGATTTCAGACATCCAGTTCATTGACTGCTTGACAATAGGTAAAAATCCATGGCAATATTGTCATCTGTGATTAGAAGAATACTATGTGGAGGCAGGATTTATACTTTGTACTCAACTGTCTAACACCAGTCATGACTGAGAACGCACCACTAGCTTTATATGATAATTCATATGATGTACTGGACAGTGAATAAAGTGTTTATAAGTATTTACAAGCTAGGAATGAAGTCATACCAGAAAAAAAAATAATATCAGAACTCAGGAGTGACAAGCAAAATACGGTAATTTTTTTTTTTTTTTTTTTTTTTTTTTTAAGAAAATGAGGAACATTAATGGCATTCTCCTCATCAGCCAGACAGCTATCAGACTAGAGTGAAAAGATCTGAAAATATATTACCTGAATCATAACTTACCATTGTAGTTGAAGCCAGGTGACCAAATGGCAAAAGAAGTACTTATGAAGTTTGGTGCAGTAGGCAAAGAATCATATTTTATGGTCACACGTGGGGTACTGAAAAAAAATCAAGGAGAAAAAGTACCACGAAGAAACTAAATAAACATTTTATTTAAATGCAGTATCTTTAGTGGTTAATTGTACTTAAATTTCATTTGCATAGTATCCTTTCCTCCAAAAGTAGAAACAAAAAAGTTCCATTCAGTTTAAGTGCAGAGGTTCCTATTCTAATGACTATTACTGCTTTGCAGAATCATTTTACATCAGTTACATTAAATAGTAAAGTAACAATAAGCATATAATTAAAATTATATAGCGAAATACTCCTCTCTATTGCAGCAGTCTACCTAGACACCCCAAACATCACATCCACAGATGCAGAGAAGACTAGAATATTTAATGACAAGCAGCCAGAACATTTAGTATACCCTATAAGGTTTTTTGTTCTGCTTTTACGAAGGTATTATTCCATAGACAACAATTCCATTAGCAGTGCCTTCTAGCACTATTTTGAGATGTTAGTTTAATACTGACTCACAGTAGGCTGTCAATTATGAAGTGAATAAAATTTGCACAGCACTACCATGTTCCTTAGATGTCCTTGATCTCAGATACTATGTCCTTATGCCATTTTGTTTTAAATTCAGCTAGACAGTTGTATGAAAAAAAAAAACACACCACCATTAGCTCAACCCCCCGATCTTTAAATCCTTAGTCTCATTCCCAATGAAATGTGAAAATTCAAGTCAATTTTGCTTTCACATTTGAACACTACAGTGCCTCACTATACTTGAAATATTCACTTACGAAATTCCACCGCACGTAATTTTAATTTGTGGAAATATTTCTGCTGCAGCTACATTGCACATCAGCCATGGCTTTAGCAAATGCCTTCCTAGATCTCAGATGACATACGCCTACTACCTCACACCTCCTTAAACCTTACTCAGCTGTGTCAATAGTAAAAAAACCCACAGACAATGACTCAACAAACCCCCGCAAGGCTGAAACCTGCTGGGTTCTGGCAGATGGCGAGGTGGTGGGCAAAAAGGAGCCTGCACAGGATGGCCCAGGGGAGCGTCCATCCGTGCCACCCTACAGGCCAGCTACTTGCCAAGCACGCTACCCGCCCACGCTGAAGCCAGGTCCTAGAAGTGGGAGACCGAGAGAGCACCCAGCCCGGCTGCGAGCGAGGGGCAGGTGCAATACCGGTGAGGGACAGGGAGCCCAATCCGCCCAGACCCTGCTGTAACCGCCCCGCCGAGCACCGCCAGGCGGGGAGCCGGGCCAACCGCACCTCCGCGCCTGAGGGGCTGCCGCCCTTTCCGTGGACAGGGGCCTACCTGCGAGGGCGGAGAGCGACCGGACGGAGCCACCGACCGCAGCGGCCAGCCGGAAAGGGCAGGGCCGGGCCATGCCAAACCGCAAGGCCGCGCTGCGGCAGGGCCGAAGGGCGCAGGCCCAGGCCCCCACCTCCCGCGGCCCACCCGGCCCGGCCAAGCACAGGGGGCCGCCGCCACCCGACCAACCGTCCCCTCCCCAGCGCCGGCGGGGGAACCCCGTGACGCCGAGCGCCGTTACCTGCCGACCTCCCGCGGGGCCCTGCGCCCCGCACAGCGGCCCCCGCCGCCCGCTCATCCGCCCCCGCCTCAGCCCACCGCGGCGCCCCCGGCCGCTTCCGCCCCGCCGCTTCCGAGTCGCTCCCGGAAGGGGCGGGGGCACGTCGCCATGGCGACGAGGTGGGTTAGGTTGAGTGCGGGGAGTGACTCTTGGCGTCGCCATAGAGACGGGAGGGCGGGCTCCTAAGCCCCGCCCCCTCACAGGCGTCCCGCGGGCCCCGCTCGCGCCGGGAGCAGCCGTTGGGCGCTGAGGCGGTTGAGGCGGTGGGAGGGCCGTGATCCAAGGTCGGGGTGTCCGTAGGGTTTAGCGGTAGTAAAGTGCCTGGATACTTCTACAAGGCCAAAGGTTTAACGCCGTTGTGAAGATCTGAATAGGTTTCCTTGTGTGTCAGGGATGCTGTAAAGATATTTGATGATTTTTGATGTGTGACTCCCGTGCAGCCGCGCATTGTGGGAACTGGTTTATCTGAGGGCAGAGAGGAAAGGTTGGGTGATGAGTGGTGTGGCAGCAATTCAAGGATAGAGAAGGATTACTTGGGAAGTGTATGGTGGACACATGGCTGGGGAAGCTTTGCTTAGCGTAAGCTCAGTGCCAGGATTTTCATCATTCCCATTTGAAATATGCAGGAATTATTCTAAACAATGATACCAGGAACTTTTAAGCTTCTTTTCTCTGTAATAGATTATTTTGAGTGTTTTAGCAGCTGCTTCTGGGTAACTTGCTACAGCTGCTAGGTGATTCATCAGATCGTTATGCAAAGAAGCATCAGTTTGAGGTGATAAAAGCTGCTTTTAAAATTACATTGAAAACCTGCGGTTTGTAAAGTGAATAAATGCCTGGTTTGGGGAGTTTCTTTGTTTTTTTTTTTCTGGAATGTTCAATTTTATGTAAAATCAGACAAAATAAGCAGAACTGTACAGCAGATTTGGTATATATATATGTTCATGTACATATTGTAAATGTCTTTTAATTACATAGTCAACAACAAAGTGATTGGAAGCAGTTTGAGAAGAAATTTACTATGACCTCTTTCTCCAGAGAGGTTAAATAGTGCCTGTATTGCTTTTGGCAGATACTTGTCTAACAAGGATCAGATCTGTCTGCAAGCAAAGTTAAATAATATGTAGTTACAGATTAACAAATATCAGGATTGCTTGATAAAAATGTCTTTTTGATAAAGGATTGAAACATCATCACGTTAGGAAAAAAGTTTAAAGTAGGATTTGAATCCCTGAAAGAATAAAAACTGGGAATAAATATTTTAAATTCACGCTCTCTCGGCATGGGTAGGAGAGTCAAAGGATGTGGCTAAAATAAACAACTGCTGGGTTCACATGAGATGCCTACAGTGCTGTGTTGGGTTGCTTCTATTGGCATCCTGGCAGGAGGGTTCCTGGTTGGGATGTGCTTCCAGTATCCATACTCTGAGCATTTCCAATCTTTCCCAGGCACATGTACACTATACATTGCACATACTGTCCCTGGGCACAGCGCTTACCCAATCTGTTGCCTGTTGTTCCCAGGCCTTTCTAGCACTTCTGGCTGAGTCACAATTTAATTTGTTCATAGCAATGAGCGAGTGTGTTACCACGTGATTCAGCAGCCAGTCCTATATGAAAGACCACACCTACCACTACCCTTCAATGCCTTTGTTAACCTTGCAGTGCTGACATGTCCTAACAAGGGGTGACTTGAAAACTCAAAGAAATTTAATCCCAGGTAGCTCTGGGCAAAGAGCGATGCTGGCGTGCTTCCTGTAGGACCAGCCAGGTGCTCTATCTTGTTGGTGCTGACACTGTTTAGGTTTCAGCACTGGATTCTTCTTAGCCCTTCTGTGTTTCACACTTAGCATAGCCAAAATGTTGGAATTCATAATTGCTGATGATGCTTAGTCTCTCAGAGGTTCCCGGTACGTACAATAAAAACCTCTGATGGGAGCAGTGTTCTTCAGATGTGGGAATAAACAAGATGGGCACCTAATTTCAGCATGTGAAAAGCTACTATAACGGTTTGTCAGCAACCCACATTGTTCCTGAGCACCAGGAAGAGATGACCAGGATCTCATCCTGCTCTAGGATGACCAGGTGGCAGTTCTTCCTGGACTTGTCCAGGCCCCTAATAGATGCAGTTCTGCAGCTGCGTTTGATCCAACTTTGAAGGTAGCCCACCTTTGAGCAGGCAGTTGGACTACATTTCAACCTAAATTTTTCTGTAATTCTGTGCAGTATGTCATCTGCTTCACATTACCCAGTAAATATAAAAGTTATAAGAACTTTCATAGTTGTCATTATAAAAGCCATTTTTGGTCACTTTTTCCTGTGAACTGAAGAACCCTGGGACTGAGAGTGTGCTACATTGTTAGCTAGGCTTTGTTTCAAAAGGATTACTTACTTTTTTTTTTTTATTATTTCTGCTTAAGTCTGTAACTTTCTGTACTTTAATATGGTTAGTCAGAGTTGAACATGGCAAAATACAGGCATAAATTGTCTGATTTCATCTCAGCTTAATCTGATGCCTAGAGCAACGTTGTGGAGCATTGGCTCACCACCAACCAGAGTGGCAATGTGCAGAAAGTTCCTGTGTTTTTGGACTCTGTTGTGTTTTATTTGGGATAATAAGGCAGCTTCTTTCTGCCCAGCAACATCATCATCCCCTTTGAGGGACCCACACACTGACATGTTCTTGTTGCCATGGGCTAGCTTGGTAGCCACAATGCCAACCCTTAGTTGACTGCACATTGTGTCACTGCTCAGTGCCCATCTGAGCAGGCCTTTGGTGGCTCGTGTGGTGCTGCATTTGAGAGCAGCTCTGCGCCAGTGTGCTGAATGCCATAAAGTCCCATACAGATTCATAGTGGTGAAATGGCGACGTGAGTAGCTGCAGGACAGCTACACATTTCATAAGACCTCCTACCCAAAGGCTTAGTTAATATAGCTAACTGTCCTGTTCTGTCCATTTTCCTGTCTATTCTTGTAAAAAGATTATCATTATGTGAAAAAGATTATTGCTTTACTCTCAACTGTTCACTGTCTGGCTATAGAAAATGAAAGATCGACAAATGAGCTGTATTCTTAGCTTGTACCTCCTTGACTCGAGTTTTGAGTGCCTTTTATTCCCATTTCATTTCACGCTGGAATGTGGAGATCCAACCTCTCAAGAGTGATGTAATGCATAGTCATGATCTGCCTGAAGACTCCCCAAAATACCTTAGTATCCAAGGCAGAAATGTCGTCTCAGTCCTAGACAATAACCTGTGCTATGCTCGGTCTTCCAGAGGGCCTACAACCTTCCTCCAGAGCTGCCTCCAGGTTAGGTTGTGTCTGGGCTGGAGAATCTGGCCACAATCTACCTATTTGTGTGTGGGTTTCACCTTGCCTAACATAACACTTCAGTGTGTGAGAAACAGCATATTGCTATTACTTCAGTGTGAACCTTTGTTTACAAAGGCATCTCAGTGTTGGATTCGGAAATGTGCTTTCTTCTCAAAAGAGGAACTAGATGTCTTGGGATCACAGATGGTTTGCATATTCTCTAAACATATTGTCTCTTTAAGCCCTCTTTGTCCCTTTACCAGAAACAAATTATTATGTATTCCTTATTATACACAGATGGAATAAATGATAACATATGGCCAACTTTTACACAATTATTATAATGGTAAAAAGTATTGTAATTATGGTGTTTTGAGCACTTGCTGTTGTCTTTTCTAAGTCTGTTATGGTCATTCTACCCTCTTCTGTTTGACTTGGCATTTATTAGTCATATTTTACTGAAAATTAGTCTTTTCACTGCAGATAGTTTGTCACTGGAAATAACTAGCTAAAAATCTGGTATAAGAAAATAATACATCTGACATCATTGAAACTAGAGTTTATAAAGCATCTGTGTAAATAAAACCTATTCATTTATTCATATTCTACCCATGTTCTTATCCTCCTAGAAAGATTGCAGGATTTGTGATGATGGTTTTGGGGTAGGGAAGAGTGGTGATGGAGATGTAAATCCTGCAGTACATTTCTGGCTTTTGTTATACTTACTCAGAACAGGGGGCTTTAAATTTACAGGTGTTTTTTTATTTTTCTGAGTTCACTGATTAACTCTGGAGCAGTGGACATGTTTTCCTGGTCATTCAGCCATTCATCGTGCCAGGTGAACATCCTCACCACTCTCTTCCATTCTGTGGAATTCTGAGCATCAGTTGAAATATGAACTCCTATATAGTCTTTTCCCACTTGATTTACCCCAGTGGGCTTCATGATGAAGCCTGCCCTCCCCAATTATTCATACTTTTGGAAATCTTAGACTCAGATTTCATATATAAGTACTTGGTTTCAGTTAACTTAATCCAGTTGTCTTTGTGTTCTCTGCTCTCTCTACAGTCCATGTGGAAAAGCCTGAAGATTTTGAACCCAGATTTTCAAAGCAAGCTGGAGGTACAGAACTGATTTGGGAACCTACTGAGTTTTCCAGTGAGAAAACTGGAAAATCAGTCCTCAGAGTTGGTTGGTATATACTTACAATTTGTTCCATCTATTTTTCAATTTCTTCATCTTCTCATTTTCTTCTTTGTTCAGCATGTGTCCTTTAAAAACCCATCTTTTAAAACTCACTGGTTACCATTCCTCCTACACATGCAGAGCATTTGAAGATAGACGCTGTCCAAGAAATTATGCTATGAATCATCTTGCAGTTTACTGACTAAATTTAATTAAAAGTTCTTGCTACCAAACTATGAGTGTGCTTTCTCCTTCAGAACAGGGAATGCTGACAATAAATAATTGAAGCCATTTCCCCCCATCGCTTCTGTGCTTTAATTGAGCTCTCAGTTTTTTCATACATGTGTTTCTGTATTCCTTTTCTCGGGAACCTGTTAGCTGAGACCAGCCTCAATACAATATTTCAGGCTGGGTCACTTCAAATGCATGGATATTGTGGGCCCAGGTTTGCCTCTAGCTTTGCTTTACTGTGTTTGTACTATGAAGGGAAGGCCTTAGGGAAAACAGGCATTCTGCATTTCCTTTTCCACAAGCCCTTTTAACATTGACTTTTCTGTACTATCACATCTGCAAGATCCCACCATTTTCTATACTACTCTTAGCACTAACAAGGCATAAATTCAAATCAGTGAGATAAATGCAGGACAATGGATGCATTTAAAGAGCAGGCTTTCTAGAATTTTCATGTTTGACACCTTCAACTTCTGAAAAGTCAGGGTAGGATTCTCCTTCAGATTCACTCTCTGTGAGTTTGGGTTTAAACTGACCCTTTTTTTTATGTTGAATTGCACCTGCCACTTTGCTGCTTAGTCACTTTCGGATGTGAGTTGGTCTTTACTACTCTGAAAAATTTGGTGTTGAAGAATTTTACCACTTTTCACCCACTTACCCAGGTGATTTCTGAGTGTGTTGAGCAGCACAGGTCCGTCACAAATTCCTGTGGGATTCCTTACTGGTTCCCTATGGAAACAGGCAATTTATTCCTTCCTTTTAATTCCTATTTACTCTTAAAAGTCCATGTTAAAGCAATCTCCAAATCCAGCCTTGAGTTCTCTGAAGTCGTCTGTAGATGGGCCCCACCAAATGCAACTTCTACAATCTTGTCAGTTGCTCCCAGGATGTAGTCATCCAATTTAAGAGTTGTTGTCTGTCCATAACTTAGTCTCCCCAGCTCATTTCCCTGATAGCAGCATCCCCCTTTTAGTCCTCAGTAAGAAACACGATTTTCTTCTGTTTGTGTCAAGAACCTTACCTGGTGGAAGAGATAAGATGAACAGATTAGGCGCTGTATACGCCATGCTTCTACAGGCCAATTTGCTTTATTACATTAAGGGCTCTAGAGTGGAGATCCATCACTTACATGGATCTCCACTTGACTTTACCTGAATCTGGAAAGATTATCCAGTTTTGTTGATCACTGCATTTTAATTCCCACATTTAAACTGATTTCCTCTTAAGGTTCATCCCCTCCTCATCCCTTTCAGTTGTAGTATGATACGGCTTTTCTGCCTTGGGTCAGCAAAATTGGTTTTGTTCTGTAATACTGATGAACAATACTTGGCAATATTTCTTAATTCTCTCAGCATTGTTACTTCACTAAATTAAGTTTTGAAATTAGCTGTTCCTATACTCATTGCCCCGCAGAAGGAACAGGGAATAGCTGTGCTGCTGCAAAGCTCTATTGGAGGATGAACTATGATATAAGTATTTGCAATGCTTCTTTTGTTCCCTTCTGAGGCTGATGGAAAATTAATCCATTCACTTGGAAAGATGCTTTCCTGAACATGCAGCCTCAGGTACCTTCTTGGGACAAGAGCCAAAGGTCTCTCAGTTTCCTTTCTTACCCACCTGTTGTCCTGACTGAACAAAACCTTGAGCAGCCTTGTCTGCCCCCATAGCTGATCTGGCTTTGAACAGGAGGTTGGACTCTTCAGGTCCTGAAGTATCGATAAGCAAATGGCTTTTGCATAAAGGATTAACAGCAGCTGCTGTGAAGCTTTCTATGCCTCTTGGCTTATAAACCACATAGGTTACAAGGAACAGTGAGCTCAGTTGCCTATAATATCAGTCAAAGACTAACTCTTAATCTGATACCTATTAGAAAAAAAAATAATTCAAGATTTCTTAGACAGGAACCAAAGTTTGATATATATGTGTCACTTTGCTGACTGTGTAGAACAATAAAAATACAAACCAGAAAGGTCAGATCAAAGGGTTGTGATGGGACTGTGTTTTTTTTTTTTTTAAGCTTTAAACATTTCTATGTAGGTGAGACTGACTGTCTTATTGTTAATCTATCTAAATTGGACTATCTAAATTTAACAATAACAAACCTTCATTCATAATATCTATCTGTTATAAACTTATATAGCTTATAAAGCTGATTTGCATGATTAATGTGTTCAGTGCATTCACAGGAACAGAGTACCAGAGTTCTGTAGCCATAGTAATACACTCGTCCCAGTAAGAATTGCAAAACTGTTTTTCATTTTCCTGTGCTGTTTCAAAATTAAATGGCATGCAGGCATATGAATCTGAGTCAGATTTATATGTTCAGGCTGAGACAATGATTCAAGTATGGTCCCTCTCATATGAGTACAGATGAAAAAAGAAATGACAGCATGCTACAAGTAGGAAGCTCTTTGTTCAAGTCAGACAGACTGTGGGCATGTGAACGAAACTTAAGGCAAAGAGCCATGAACTCCTGAATTCTAACTCAGTTATGTCATTGACTTTCTGTGTGGGCAGTTATAAATCCCTGTGGCTAACATTTCCTACCCTGGCTATGTACGTCCGTATTTAAGACTTAAATGATTTGCAGACATGATGAAGACCCACAGCTTCTATTTATTTTCAAGGTCATATACACCTTCTGAAGTACAGCCATCCATTCTTTTGTAGGCAGATATTTCTAATTTGACTGTTTAAATATAATTTTGCAGTTGGCGAATTGAGATGAACAACATTCTTATTCAATTTTATGTTCAATTTGTTGTCTGAACATTTGTTTTTCCCTTGTGAAAGCACACACAGAAAGTTACAGAGAAAACCCTTCATTCATTTTCAGACAGTAGAGGTCACGAAAACATGAAATACTGTGGACTAAATGTTTTGAAGTTACTTGATGTAGAATTCAGTACATAATTAACACACATAAAGTAACTGTAAGTGAGCTAGGAGCGCAGGTATTCATTACACTCAGTAAAGCCTAGAAATCAATTCAGCTCACTTTGAAGTAGGTATCTTGGGCAGGCTTCAGTTGCTTGAAGATAATTATCTAGTTCCTTTTGTGTTGCCCCTGGGGTATCTTAGACACTGGCAAATATGACACACAACTTGAGGGAGATCTGTATTCTTCAGCTGGAGAGGTTACCTAATGGAGTCTAAAATGGTACTACATCCTTGTCTTTAGTCAGCCTGTGGCTGGTCAACCAAGTCACTCTCTTGAACTTCTTGGCTGTGCTGATGAGCTTCTCTGGCTATGGGAACATTAACACATATAGACACCTAAAATTCAGTGCCTCCATCTCAAACTGAATCTTCCTGCAAGACCTCTTGTGCCTCGGTTTTGGAATGCTTGGCCAGAGACACCTTAAAAACAGCCTTGATTTTCATAATCTTCTGACTTATACTCAGTGATTTAGGCATCTTTGTTGGATTTCTGGTTTGACAGCTAAAGAAATTGATTTATCAATGCAAATGATTTATGATTTCTCTCAGAAAAAATATAAGCTACTCAGTTCCAACCACATATGTTATTTTGAATTTTCTTTTATGATGGCAGTTGTAGTGAGGCTACCTAAAACTGGACTACCTTTGCCTACATTGCAAGGACGTTATGGAGCCTTAGGAGGATGAGCAGGGCATTCACACCACAGATATATGGGACACCTGGAGACAACCTGTATTCCACACACCATTTCAATGTCTTCAACCTCTCTATCTTACTCTACCCTGAATTTATTTGTACCTCTAACACTTTACTTTGCAGTCTTGCATAAAAGACTGTCTCACTCCAAACCAGCATCTCACAGACACAAAGGAGGATCAGGATGGGCTACGTGGCCCAGAATGTCCAATTACCATCCGTTCTTCCTTGTTTCCCCCTTGCTTGTACTTGACAGCTCCTACTGGGTGCAGTGCAAACTGGTCAATAGGAGATGAAGTGGGTAAAGACTTGCTGGGATTTCTGTACACAGAAATGTGGAGATTGGAGACTGAATTTAGGAGCTAACATCATTCTCAGGATAGCAAATAAAGCAAGAAGATTTAATAGCAGACCAATGGTAAATCTAAAATGTCATGGGCCACAGAGAGTAAGCCAGAGGCTGAGGTTTCTCGAAGTGATTTTTTGATGCAGTTATTCTGTTTTTTTTGAGAAATGGAGGGAGAAGGAGGTGACAACTGGGGAGATGGAGAATGGTCAGAGTAGATCAGCTCCCTGATGATCTGGAGGCAGGCAGTCAGGGTTAGCTATGGCCAGAGGAGGCTATGAAGTCCAGATAATACTTTATACAGAAAGGCTGCGCTGGATGGTCTTTTTCCTGCTTTGTGCTTACATAGAAACTGTTATGAGAATGCCAAAGCATACTTTTAATAATTGATGCTGTTTCAGGATTCTGGCATGATGCTAGGTCAATCCCCTGCTTGCATTTGGAATTGGGGCAGCTGTCGTTCTCTTTCCAAAAGCCAGGAAGCCTGTGGTCCGTAGAGTTTGGCACTGAGGGCACTTCAAGGAGAACTTAGGGCAATATAGATACAACTGAAAATTTAAGTACGAGTCCACGATGCCAAGCTTAAGTAATGAACTCTAGCATGCTAGCATATAAAGGGAGGATTGCCTTTAACCCATCTCTTACAGTTTGAGTATTTCAGGGGAGAGAATTTGTCCAGTACCAGTTGGTACAACATGACAAATCATAGCAGTGAGGCTGCCACGGCAAACCATACTGGAACAATAAAACGGGGCCCTCCAATTAAGACAATGATATCTGAATGCAAGAATCTCAACATAACAAAATTTAGGACAGCCTCAAGAATCCCTAGAAGTTTTTGTCAAATTATTCTTCATTTGGAAAAATACATATACATAATTCTATTATGACCAGAGTTAATGTGGATATTAAGTTAATTGATCTATAATAATGATAGAAAAAGGATGTCTTTTTCTCTTTCAAAGATTAAAAAATGTGTCTTCTATTGAGATGCTTCTGTAATAAACAAGCAAAGAAATATACCATCTCTACATAATTAATTTTTGGATGAGCTGCTTTGCCTGAGTTTTCCAGACTTCATAAACAACAGAGTTGTTGGTCTTCTCTTGCAGTACCAAAAGCCAGGAAAACATGTCTGCATATTTGCATTTTGAACACATAGAGATGATATGAAAGTGCAGCATATTTGGGACTTTTTGGAAGAAGTATCTTTGTTTTATTTTTTTATTATTTTTTATTACTTTTGTATACCAATAATGATACCCTTATTAAATTCTGTCTGTCTAGTTTGGTCTTATTCCCTTTTGTTTAGTTCATGGTAAACCAGAACAACATTATTTACATGAATGTAGACACATAATATGACTAAGAGAATCAACTGTATGAGTGCTTTTGTTTACACTTTTGTGCTGGAGACAGTAGGATATATAGAGAGGAGCATACCAGAGTAACTGTGGCTGTCCTGTTAAGACTGTCCATACATCAGTTACCCTGTGTCAGGAATTTGAGAGACAGCCCTCATTCCCATCACTTCGTGTCTTTCTTTGGCATTCTGGATGAAGACAGATAAATTTAATGTTGTGTCTTGCATATTTTCTGCAGTCTTCATATGGAAGTCTCCCATATTTCACTGGAAAATCATTGCAGCAATCTTTTCAGAGCTCTGGATTTAATTTTCACTGTGTGACAAAAATAACAGGATACCTAAGATCCTTAATCTTTGAAGCCTGGAGTGTATCATGGAAATGTTACATTTTCACTGAATGTAACAGGGGTTCATAGGTCTTCGCAGCAGTCAGGTATTCTTAGATTATAAAAAAATTACAGTGTACTTATCCCTAACCTGACTTGATTGTTTTTCTGAATCCAACAAGAGATATCTCTTGGCCAAAAGGTAAGTTAACCAATAAAAGGTAAGTCAACCAAGCTATGCAGATAACTGAGAGACTAAAAATGGGGTTTACTTAATACAGAGCTCCCAACGGGAATGAGCATTCATCTGCTGAGTGTCACAAACGCCTCATCAATCAGAAGGATGTTGGCATAAGATGAACACAGTACTGCTGTTGGCCTGTAATTAGTTTTCATTTGTTTAATAAAATAGCAAGTCTTTGGCTGATTATATGGCTTTGCTGGAGCCTCTACCTTTTCCAGCTTTAAATGAAATTATGTATGAAACCAAATTAGCATGTTATCCTGCCTGCAATGACTGTTTCATTCAACCCACTAGAGGTCAGGGCTGTACTGCAAAGGTAGATGGTTAAAAATTAGCTAGGAAGAAATCACTTAAGATGTTACCAGGAGTGAAAATTTTGTCAGAGGCTTCTAAATTTTAAAGATTTAAAAGATGTTATATATATTATTCAGTTAATATTAAATAATCCATTGTACTTAATACTGGTGAAATAGATTCATTTGGCAGATACATGGTTATTATAAGACTATATAGCTTGATTAAGCAATGATAAAAAAATCCCACTTATATGGGGTTTTTATCCATATATCTCTAAAATTGTATTTAATTGCCATTTAAGCTTTATTTCCAGCTTTGTGATTGCATTTATACACTGATTATTTAAGTGTCTACTTGAAGAAGATCATAGACAGGTATAAGGAACATTTCTTAGTTCTGTAGAACAAGGGTTAATTCCAGTCATGTAACCTTCTCAGCTGCATTTTGGAGGAATGGGTTACAATATCAATGGTTCGTAATCCAAAGGATGGGCAAGGTCTTTGACATCACATTTCATAGCTTGACACCCAGTCCAGGGACTTTTGCTCCTTGCTTGCTGGATATAAGAACTTATTTCATCTTGTTATGGGTGAATAAAACATAGCACATGATCAGTACTTTGTTAACATTATTTTATTCTGCTCTTTAACAGTGTTCTTTTTGTAAAATTCATACATGATAAGTACAAAGCAGCCATAAGGCTCATGGCAAATTTATACAAATCGTATACTCTGACCACATAACTGTGAGGGAGCATCAGTATATATCAAAGCCAAGGGAAGGCAGACAGGGGAGCTTGATACTGCTTCTGATGTAAGAAAGGAGTCATTATTTTTCCTGCTATATTGACTATAGGCCTAAGATTACTAGCACCACCTTGTGACAAGAAAAGGAAACCTGAACAGAAGAGAAATTAGTATTCATCCTGAGACTAGTAGTGACGCTTATTCCTTTGGCATTACTTGCTATGAAATCAGCATCTGAAATATCTAAAACATCTCCCTCAAGTGACCAGATTTCAGACGCAGAGAATTAATCTGTCAGATTGCTGTCTGCCTGGATGATGAATGTGTGCCTGCAAGTGGGGGTGAGAGACAGCAGCACCAGCTCCTTGCTGTGCATGTAGCATCACAGGAGCAATGCACGCCTGCATTTGGAGTAGGTGCGCTCTAGGTATGTGTGCTGGGCGTGTCTCAGAGAAGGGCTGATAGTGCAGAGTGGCTGCTCTAGAGGGCCATGTAGTGGGATCATGCTTCTGGATTTGCTGGGCCAGGCACTGGGATCATGTTCTTGGTTTTGCTGCTATTCTACCAGCCCAGTAGCCATTTTGCCCGACCAGTAGTCAACAAATCCCAGATCAGGGTGATGTGACATCTGATGTGGGGGTCTGGAGTAAGTAGTGAAGCTGCAAAAACACAAACTGAAGGGACCATGGCAGAGCCAGAAGACTGAGTGTTAAACTGTGTGTCAGAGGTTTGATGGGTCTGCTAATATTTGTTTTTAATATTTTTCATAGTATGAAACCTCCCTCCTTCCATAAGTTTTTGAAAAAGTCAATAATTTAAAATTTCACATTTGCAGTTCTGTATTTATAGAGAAAAAATAAGATTATTTCCATGATATTTGGCTTAATTATTCTTTTAGAAACCTCACACTTATAGAACTTGATTAAATTCGAACAATGGAGGTTGTTGTTGTGTTTCTGAGCAGCTCTGATATAACGATATTTGTGGGAGAATGAAATTTTATGGGTTTGCATGTTTGGCAATACACTGCAGCAAAGAAGATCCTTTTGACTATGTGCTGGGATTTGTCAGCCTGCCGTTTTCACCTTCTCTTAGTGAACTGAAGTTGGGAAAAGCAAGGTGGACACATCTAAATTCTTCACAGCACTATAAGATGGCACAGAACAAACATACCTGTCTTTTTCAGCATGAAGGGTAATATATATTGTGACAAGAAAAGGCAGAGACCCCTTTCTGTAATGCGTTCATGAGGAACACTGTAAAATTAATTCTACCAGATTAAGTATATAGTTTGATATGCTGTACGTGGAGCTTGTTCACTACAAGTTCCCACAAAGGAGAAACAGCTGCATGATACAGCATTGTCTCTGGAATACAATTTGCCCTTCCAGTAGACAAGGAAGATGAATAAACCAGTGAGGTGATTTGTAAGAGTCACTGACCAATTGATTATTTGGTATCATAGACTTTATTCAGCTTTTGCTATAGTACATTGGCAGTCCAGGATCCTCTCTTTTGTTTGTTTGGGTTTTTTTTGTCAGGCCTGTTTGGCCTGCCCAGTGTCTCAGTGTGACCAAATTGCCATTCTGAAGCCTCAGTTACTTTAAGCCTTTGGACTCTCACATTCTGCTTTTCCCGTGATGATGTCTTTCAGGACAACAAATTTAAGAAGAGTTACTTGCTCAGTGCATCTTCGTCCTACTACTTATGCCAAAATAAATGCCAAAGTAAATATCAAGTCTTGCTACTGCATAGTAATTGTGTAGATGATGCAGCTGATTGATAGCCTTAGCAATCTCATCCACCTTCCTGCATGTCAGATACTTTCTGAAACTGATTTGGTTAACCAGTAATTGGCAAGAGTTGGGGTAGTGAGGCTCTAAAGAAGGAAGAATGACAATCTTTTTCTCCATTGGGATAGGGTGATGGATTGTGATGGTCTCAGGCTGGACGTCCAAGGCCAGTTCTCCACAGAGAGTTTCAAAGGTGGCCCTCTGTATGGGGAAGTTCTTTATCCATTCTGATCATCCCACTTGTAGCACAATGTAGTCTTGCCAATGGGCTTTCTGGTCTTAGACCTCCTTTCCTTTGAAAGGTAAAGTGTAGCAGACTTGGATCCTCCTTGTTGCTATTTGCCTTGGCAGGTGTGCTGGTTTTGGCTGGGGTAGAGTTAAATTTCTTCACAGTCGCTAGCATGGGGCTATGTTTTGCATTTGTGCTGGAATCAGTGTTGATAATTCAAAGATGTTTTAGTTATTGCTGAGCAGTGCTTACACAGAGTCAGGGCCTTTTCTGCACCTCATACCACCCCACCAGTGCGTAGGCTGGGGGTGCACAAGAACTTGGGAGGGGACACAGCCGGAACAGCTGACCCCAGCTGACCAAAGGGATATTCCCTACCATATGACATCATGCTCAGCATATAAACTAGGGGGAAAGTTGGCTGGGGGACCGCTGCTTGGGGTCTGTCTGGGCATTGGTTGGTTGGTGGTGAGCAGTTGTTTTTCATTTGCATCACTTGTCTTTCTTGGGTTTTATTTCTCTCTCTTTTTGTTATTTCCCTTTCTATTACTATTAATTACTATTACTATTACTATTACTACTATAACTACTACTACTACTACTGTTATTATTATTATTTCACTGTTCTTTAACAGTGAAAGATTATTAAACTGTTCTTACTCAACCCACGAGTTTTCTCACTTTTACACTTCCAATTCCCTTCCATCTTACTGAGGGGATGTGAGTAAGCAGTTGTGTGGTGATTAGTTGCTGGCTGGGGTTAAACTATTACAGTCCTTTTTGGCACTCAATGTGGGGCTCAATGGGTTTGAGAAAATAATAGATTGACCACAGTGTATTAGAGGGGATTTATATCTCTTAACAGTTGCGGTCACGATATTGATTCTTCTGTTCTCGATATTAGTTTATCTGATCTGTGCTGTGCTTTTCTCTTTGCTGTACCTATTAAAGAGTGGTGTTGGCTTTTGCAGTTTGCTGGGCTCTGTAGTGATTAGTGATGTTTTGCCTGAGAGATATGTTATTAAAAAACTGACCTTTAGCTTAATCTGGTATTTGGGTTTTGTACTGAAGCCACTTTGGGTACCATCTCATGGGAAAAATTAACAATTATACTTCTTCCTCTGAGAGTTTTTTTTGTGAAGGCAATACAGAATGGCATCTTCACTGCCTTATTCTGTTTTCTCCCTCATTAAAATAACTTCTCAGTACCTAGAACACCCTTGGGAAGTTAAAATACTTCTACTGGTATTTCTTAGAAATATTGCTTTGGTTTTGTCTAAGGTAACAAACAATTTAGGAATACAACCCAGGTTCCGCAAGAGTATGGTCATGGGTGGCATGGAATGTGGGAGAATGTGGGCAGTTATCTAGAGAACTTCTCATCTCCAACGATCTGCACTTTCACTCCTGAACAACTACAGGATCCTGATGAAGTGACAGAATGTTTGAAAAAAATAATTTTGTGGCTATTCCAAAGATGCACAGTTTACCACACTGTGCTGGGCCCTGGCCAGTATCTACCAAACACTGCTCAATATTGTGCAGCACCCTCAGGGAGAAGAGAGGGAAAACAAACCAACAGACACTATGGCTAAACCAGACTATATCAGTCGCCCCTATAGCGAAAAAGAAACAATGGAAGCGGAAGTCAAGTCATCTAGTAAGGGATGAAGAAGCTTCTCCTAAGAGGGAAAAGAAGAACGAATCAGAAGAGGCAGCCTACTCTGCAACAGAGCAGTCACAAGAATAGGAGGAGAAAGAGACTGAAATCATAAATGAGATAGAAACCACCTGATCCCTATCCCTAAGTGAGCTGAGAGATAAGCAAAAAGATTTTAGCTATCAACCAGGTGAGGTGACTCTCAGTTGGTTACTCTGATGCTGGGATACTGGGGCCAGTAGTCAGGAATCAGAGGGTCAGGAAGCCTGGCAGCTAGTATCCCTTGTTAAGGACAAGGCCATTGATAAAAGAATTGGAAAAAAGGCAGGAGTCCTCAGACTTTGGCGGCAACTCCTGTCAAGTGTGAAGAACAGGTATCCCTTCAAGGAAATTCCCAAAGCAAATGGACTGACATTGAGGGAGGTATCCAGTATCTGAGGGAATTAGTCATGTTGGAGGCATTAGTCATGTTGGAGGCATCCAAAGACCCAGGTGAAATCCAGTGCACAATTTCATGTGGTGAAAGTTTGCATGAAACCCACCGACGTTATACACCCACACCCTGGTGATAATGAGCTGGCCAGACCTAGAGGCACTAACTATAGATGAACTGGCCAGACAACTCTGAGAATATGAAGATAATCTCGCTCCCTCCATGTGTGCCTGTGTCTCGGCTGCGGACAGATTGACCAAAAAAAATATTATTATATTATTTCAATTATTAAACTGTTCTTAACCCACGAATTTTCTCACTTTTACACTTCAAATTCTCTTCCCCCCCATCCTGCTGTGGGAGGGACTGAACAAGCAGATCTGTGGTGTTTAGTTGCCAGCTGAGGTTAAAGCACGACAACAGGGCAATCTGGGCCTCAAGTGCACCCTCAGCAAGTTGGCTGACAACACCAAGCTGTGTGGTGTGGTCAACATGCTAGTGGGAAGGGATGACACCCAGAGGGACCTGGACAGGCTGGAGAGGTAGGCCCATGCTGACCTCGTGAAGTTCAGCAAGGCCAAGTGCAAGGTCCTACATCTGGGTCGGGGCAATCCCAAGCACAAATACAGGCTGAGTGGAGAATGGATCGAGAGCAGCCCTCAGTAGAAGGACCTGGGTGTGCTGATTGATGAGAAGCTCCACATGAGCTGGCAATGTGCGATCACAGCCTGGAAAGCCAACCGTATCCTGGGTTGCATCAGAAGCATGGCCAACAGGTCAAGGGAGGTGATTCTTCCCTTCTACTCTGCTCTGGTGAGATCCCACCTGGAGTACTGCATCCAGCTCTGGAGTCCGCAACATGGGAAAGACATGGACCTGTTGGAGCGGGTCCAGAGGAGGGTCACAAAGATGATCAGAGGGCTGGAGCACCTCTCCTATGAAGACGGGCTGAGAGAGTTGGGGTTGTTCAGCCTGGAGAAGAGAAGGCTCCGGGGAGACATTATTGCAGCCTTCCAGCAATTAAAGGGGGCCTACAGGAAAGCTGGGGAAGGACTTTTTACAAGGGCATGTAGGGATAGGATGAAGGGCAATGGCTTCAAACTGGAAGAGTATAGATTTAGAATAGATATTAGGAAGAAATTTTTCACTCTGAGGGTTGTGAGGCACTGGAACAACTTGCCCAGAGCATTTGTGGAAGCTCCATCCCTGGAGGTGTTTAAGGCCAGGTTGGATGGGGCTTTGAGCAACCAGGTCTAGTGGGAGGTGTCCCTACATGTGGCAAGGGGGTTGGAACTCAATGATCTTCAAGGTCCCTTCCAACCTAAACCATTCTATTATTCTATGATTATATAATTCAATAGCAGTTTTCTTTTGTGCATTGCTGGGTCCCAGAACCAGACATGGGATGCGTGCGTTGTGGAGCCTCTGCTGACTAAAATTTTTGTTGGCCCCAACCAGGAAGACAAGCCTGAGAAAGCATGGAAGGCTGTCTGATATGGAAATAAGTAAGAAAAACTCAAAGCAGTAGGAGCTTTGGGAATATAAGCATCCAGAGGCAGCATGGTAAGACACAGTGTGGTCAATAACTGCTCATGTGAGATCATCTCTGGGTCTGAAGTTATCCACTGTGTGGGGCAGATGAGTGTGTGTGTGGCCTATAGGACATACTAGAGAGGTGTGTGAGTAACTTCAGAGATATGAGAGGTAAATTCTGTGCCTGGGTCTCTGACACCTAACTGGCATCCAGCACAAGGTCGCTCTGTTTTGGAAAGTGGTGAGTTTACTAGCCTGGATGCACACTGTGCTATGCCAACTTGCCGGAGGGCCAAAACAAGTGCTCTGGCATGTTCATTTTACTAGTGGAAACATACTGTAATGCCCAAATTAGGCAGAGCTAAGTACCTGTGGATGTTTCATGGATGCCAACATGCTGTTTGGGAAATGCTTCATTGTTGAAACTGTTGAAAGTAGCAATATTGTTAATCATAACTTTTCCCACCCTTCTCTGCAGCAG
This sequence comes from Vanellus vanellus, assembly GCF_965231255.1. Taxonomy (NCBI): domain Eukaryota; kingdom Metazoa; phylum Chordata; class Aves; order Charadriiformes; family Charadriidae; genus Vanellus; species Vanellus vanellus. Next base: position 195,112,518 of record NC_138905.1, on the reverse strand, counting down.
AATCACTGCCCAGAAATTCCTTTGAAGGTAGAGCCCTTGTAACAAAACTGTGGAAACACCAGTCCTTTCTCTCAAAAGACAATCTGTGGAAAGACATTTTACCTGCCTTTTCTCTGGTGTTTTTCCTCGCTTTCTTCCATGCTCTTTTCTCCTGTCTCAGTTGAAGAACATTTTCTTATCCATGAAGAATGACCCAATTCGGACAGAGCTATCAAAAATAGCTCCAATTTCCTTCACTTTTCCCTCACACTGTCATGCTACAAACACACATTTTTCTGAACATCCTAAAGCTGTGGGGAGGGAATTCCTTGGGAAAGCAGGAACAGTATCTTTAATCACTCAAGTAAGGAGTGGACTTAAATGCCCATCATCTGCATCTTTGTGTTAACCATTGTGGAACCACTAATGACAGCAAAAGGGACACTTCATTCTCCTTTAAAGTAAGAAAGATAGATCCACTGCATATGCTCTTAACATGCCTCAGGAATTGAGCTCTTAAGGTAACAGGCCTGGGACTGGAGGAACCCCTAATCTGGTTTATGCATGAAATTGGTGCTGAGCTTCTCAGAACAGATACCTAACGATGATTTTGCTGGGCTACACTTTCAATTAACACACCTAACATAGCAGTTGGGACGCATCTGCAGTGAGGCTCAGGCACTTAAGGAAAATCTGGATTAAGTTATTTAATACTAATTTTAACTGTAGTAAAATTAATAACAGATCAATAAAATAGCTGAAAGCAAGGCCTTTCATTTTTTTTCCTCAAGCCCAGAAAGAATACCATTACATTATACTTCTCTTTGCATGCCTCAAAATGTTAAAATTTTCAATATGCCTCTGGTTTAAGTCAATTTAACATGCTATTCAGTATAAGTAACATTTCAGTATAAGTAACATAAGTAGTTCTGAAAAGAAGTCAGATTAAATACTACTAAACTGACATAGCATGGAAAAAATCACCTGGTGAGAAGGCCAACTATCCTTATGATGTAACTTTTTCTTATATATCAGGTCATAATTTTGTTTGAGGATATATATTTCTTTCCAGCTATTGGCAGCCTCTGCTTTTCAGCTTTGTGAGCCTCAAGTGTGTCTGTTAAGAAGAACATTGACGCAAAGCCATTTTCTTTTTGTTGCTTTCTAGATAGAATAGAGTCACTGCATCTTCTTTTTGTGTAGAGAATCCAGAAAGCTTTGCTATGGGAATTTACTTCCTTTTCATTTTGGCTTTTTATTTTCTTTCTTTCATGTATTATTATTGTTATACAGTATGCTGTAAATGACAAATAAGTCCAAAACTTTGAACTGATACTGAAATCAAGAGTATTTGGCACTTTCTTACATGAACAAAGCCAATTTGTTCCATATGGTAATGAAACATTGATCTGTAATTTCTGTTTATGTGTTAAGTTAAATCTCTTATCAATAATAACACCCACTGCTCATGATTCTAAGGACTTTTTCCTAGGGAGTCCATTTCAGTCTTGGAAGCACGTATAGCCAGGTCGGCTAAATGAAGAGACTGGCCAGCGCAAGGCTGTGGCCTTAAAAGAAGCATAGTGCACCTTTCACTAACCTGGGTCCCTCCACAATCTGAAGTCTCTTTTGTTCTGTGTTTGTTTTGTTTTGCTAGAAATGTTAATTACTATGTGCAGGACAAACTGCTGCCTGGAGAGTAACATACTTTTTGACTTTGCAGATCATACATGTTTGTATATTCTCAACCCGATGGTGCTTTTAATTATTCTCTAAGCTCTTGATATGTCAAGGGCTATTTTTCGGTGCTTCTGGTCTTTTGTATTAATATTATCACATTTGGTAAGGGAAATAGGAAGTCCATCATGGCTTCTGGTGTGTGTAAGGGCAAAGAATGGACATTTCTTACTTAGGACTTGAAAAGTTGACTTGATACCTGAGAACATCCCATCCATTCCTATGTTTGTTTACATTTGTAATCTCTATGGAGCTCCCGACAGGATATGTTATTTCTATTTTAAATTCTTATACATATTTTCTTATATCGTTCAAGTATTTGTATCTTCAAGAAAGCAAGATGGGAATCATGTCCAGGCAATAGACACCTAAGCTTCTGCATCTTGTTAGAAGTTTCCACATTGACATGAGGTGCCTTAGATGTTGATACAGTAAAGAGAGATCAATACAGGGAGCAGGGTGGGATTTAATTGCCTGAATCCAGCCTAATAGTCTTAGAATATTATCCATCTGATTGTCTGTAGGTGCCTCTTCTAAGGTAAACTGGATCAGTCTATCAATTCAGTTGATTATATAGGCTGGAGGAAGATTTTTTTCCTAAGCGTTTTAGTTTAATGTCCTTTTCGGTGGTAAGGGTACGCTCCTGGACTTCAGTTGCTGCTCCACATTTTTTCTGCAAGTCCTGTGACATATCTGCTAGCTCTGTGCAGACGTTTTGGATTGTCCGTGAAACTGGAAATCTCTCTTAAGGCCACTGAATCCCACCTTAGACTTGGTCTGGGAACATCAAAATGTTGTCTTCAAATTCTGAAACATTCCAGCCTTTTTCTTTCATTGTCTCACTAATCACCTCCCTGTTAATCTAAGTCAGATTTTTGTGTCATGCACAAAGTGTTGGGCACTGGTTCTGCATTGATGTTTTAAACTTTATGTCAAGTAAATAATCCTGTTTTAAGTTAACTATACTTCTCAGACAGTTAAACCTACTGATAAAGTTTTTAATCAGAATTTTAAATTACAGATTGTATAACATGTTCTTTACAAAACGCCTTATGAATAGCAGAACATAATTTTTCTAGTATAACTGTGCTGTATTTCAGTTACTTATGAAGTCATTCTTAATTGCAATTTTTGGATCCTTCTGAATTAGTGTCATTGGTGTCATTGTTATTTGCTTTAAATAAGGGTTTTACCACCAGTGCAATTTATCTGATGATGTGGGTTATAAATACTGGATGTATTGACTCCATAACCTCATCTTTTAAGCAACTCGAGCATTATTCTGATGTAGACAGTAACTATCCAGTTCTGCAGATGCTAGGAACAGGCGTAATTATAAAACCTCACTCTTCTCAGCAAAGAATATTCTGAATTGCTAGACAAAAAATCAGTTGTTGAAGTCGGTCCAGCTGTAAGCTGGAGAAGTGTCTGGCATTGCCTTTTGCAATTTCTGTCTGAAACTAATACCTACTACAATAACTAAGTTTTATATCATTTCAGACAGCTACCTTTTTCAAATGCAGCATTTACTATGTAATATATGAAAAAGTATACAACATTTCATGACAATAAATGAGTGAGAATGCATTGTGAGGAACAAATAGAAATGCCTCAATTTGAGTTTATCCAGGTATTAGGGTTGCCTTACTGGACTTCCGAGACTTACAAAGAGTGGTCAGCATATGTGAGGCCTAGGGTTATGTTTCTTCATAAAGAACCTTTATATTCAGGTTTGATTTTAACATTTTGCTGAAGATTTATTTCCATACTTATTGACTCATATTGGATAACACTCAAATAATGTCTCAATGCTCTATCACTCACAGTCCAAGATATTGTAGGAAGACTCCTGGCAGGGCAAACAGGGAGACCGAAGAGACACTGCTTTTGTGGCTAAGCCACAAGAAATAAAGGTTTATTCACTAGTTGTGGTACTTTACATGCTATATACCTCTCACCTTCCAATGCTTTCCTGTCCTACTGTGGCAGGTTGACCTTGACTGGCCAGGAGGTGCCCACCAAGCCGCTCTATCACTCCCTCTCCATCAACAGGACAGGGGGAGAAAGTATGACGAAAAGCATGTAGGTTGAGCTAAGGACAGAAAAATCACTTACCAATTACCATCATGGGCAAAACAGACTTGACTTGGGGAAATTAATTTAATTCATTGCTAATTAAACAGAGTAGGATAATGACAAATAAGAACTAATCTAAAACCACCTTCCTCGCACCTCCCCTTCTCCCCGGGCTCAACTTCACTCCCTACTTCTCCACTGCCTTCCCCTGAGTGGCACAGAGGGACAGGGCATGGGGGTTGGGGTCAGTTCATTACAGCTTGTCTCTGCCACTCCTTCCTCCCCACACTCTTCCCTGCTCCAGCGTGTGTTCCCTCCCATGGGATACAGTTCTTCATGACTTTCTCCAATGTGGGTTATGGTTTGAAGAATCCACAGCAATTTATTGTCGTTCAGACAATTATTCTATCACCCAGTGACCCCTCCCATCCAGGAAGGGGAATCAGAAAAAAAAAAAGGAAAAGCCAGGGGTTGAAATATAAACGGATTTAATAGAATAGGACTAGATAATTAACATTAATAACATTAAAGAACCAATATTGATCCCGATACCAATATAAAATATACAAGGGTTATACTCAGCCAATTCTATCCATAGGAAGCTGTTCACTCCCAGCAGTGGAAAGCAAATGTCGGACACTGTGAGTGCTATAGCTTCAGGAGGAAGGGAAGGGCTCAGGGGTCTGGTACTGGCAAGAAGTTCTCAGGATCACTGCCATCATGGAAGATGAACTCCTCAGCAAACTTTCTAATTTATATTGAATGTAACTTTCATGGTATGAAATAATCCTGTTGGCCACCTTGGGTCAAGTGCTTGGGTCTCGTTCCTCCTCATCCCTGGACCTGGCTAACTCAAAACACTGAAATCTTGAATACCACATGGCATAGCTGGCTATAAAGTAAATATTTTCACAAATTCAGACACTAGAGTCTTCTAAAAGTGCAGTTTTCCCAAGCGTTAGAAGAGAAAATAGTCCTGTGTTGCTCAATCCAGGACAAGTTCTTCAAGAAGTGCTCCAGCACAGGTCCTTTCCACAGGGTGCAGTCCTTCAGGAATGGACTGCTCCAGCATTGGTCCCCCATGGGGTCACAGGTCCTGTCAAAAAAATCTGGTCCAGCATGGGGCTCCTCTCCACAGGCCACAGTGCCTGCCAGGAGCCTGCACCAGTGTGGGCTCTCCATGGGCTGCAGCTTCCTTCAAGGTACACCCCTCTGCTCTGTTATAGGGTCCTCCACAGGCTTCAGAGGGGATATCGGCTCCACCATGGACCTCCATGGGCTGCAGGGGAACAACCTGTGTCACCATGGCCTTCACCACAGGCTACAGGGGAATCTCTGCTTCAGTGCCTGGAGCACCTCCTCCCCCTCCTTCTTCACTGACCTTGGTGTCTGCAGAGTCGTGTCTCTCAAATTTTCTCACTCCTCTCTCCCAGCTGCTGCTGTGCAGCATTTTTTACCTTTTCTTAAATATGTTATTGCAGAGGTGCTACCAATATCGTTGATTGGCTCAGCTTTGGCCAGTGGTGCATCCATCTTGGAGCTGGCTGGAACTGGCTCTGTCTGATATGGTGGCAGCTTCTGTCATCTCCTCACAGAAGCCACCCCCGATACCAAACCCTTGCCCTATAAACCCAATACACCTACTTTGACCATGAATTAAGTTTATCTGCAGGAGCCTGCAGTACCCACAACTTGTTACTGAAATGGGAATGTCTCTCTTAGCCAATATTTGCAAGAAGAAAGTTAATTTTATTAGTTATATGTATGACTGCAGCCCTGGAGAATCCTGTGTTTCTGTCATGGCTGTGCTATGTCACTGAAAAAGTAATTTTCTGGTGGCCAGCAAATGGTCAATAAATGGCCGCCCAGTCTGAGATCTTATGGCTACATTTGTAGAAGTGCTAAGGACTCGCAGCTGGATGGAAGTCAATGGGAGCTCTCCTTTGAAGTGTCACATAATGCTCAATAGACTCAGGAGACAGATACAATTTCAATGACTGTAATTAACCATGAAAAATTACCCAGAAACATACAGTTTTGTCTTCAGAGCAGTGTTGAATAGCCTACAATGAATAATGCATGAGAGTGAACGCAGAGTAAACAAAACATTAAAAGGTTGTTGGCACATTGGTGGTCTGTGTGCGGAGTGAGTGACAAAGGATTTGATAGAAAATGAACAGTTACATGATCTGGTAACCAGAAATCGTGTTGTAGCTGAGGTCACCTTCGTTGCCACGCTGACCGTGGGTTTTATCTCAAAGCGCTGCTCCTGCAACATGGCAGTTCTGGCTGAGGAAAGTGCTCTCCAGATGTCAGCAAAGCAGCATCACACAGGTGCCAGGTTTTTCTTGTGTATCCAAAGTACTTTTTTGCACAGATGTTTCGGCACAGAATTTTTTTTTAAAGTGTTACTTATTGTATTTTTTGGTGAATATTACATGTTTTATTTCCAGATTTCCCCACAGTTTCATTAATTTGGTGCTCTATTAATTTTATCAGCATTAATTGTTACAGTCAGGAAAAATGGCCCACGTGACTGTATGAGAAAAAGTTTAGCTGTCATTAATGCTTCCTTCCATGTTTGGAGGTCCTCATGATAATTTTTCCTTTGGCTCCTTTGGATCAATGTCACTTGTTGTTCCACACATAGGTTGTCAGTCTAGTCCTGACATAGCTAATCCTGTGTAACAAAAATGCTGCATAAAGAGGAGGGTATTTTTTATTAGCTTAAGGTATTTTATTTTTACAGCTGAGCAGTACTGAAATGACTGCACTGAAATACAAGATAAAAGAATCGAGACTACTGCAACTGATTGATGGCACATAAAATATGTAATTAAATGAATTGACGTGTAAGCTTTGCCTCTTAATTTTGTTGCTTCAGGGTTGTTCAAACCATCGAAAGAAAAAGCAGTTGAAAATGTACCCAGGAAGGAATAATTGTTTCATATTTCCAGTTGTTATTTTAGAAAAAAACCACACTTTCCAATCAGTCCCACTTTAAGAAAAAGAGCCACCTCTGTAAACGTGGAGAAAGTTAGCCAAGCACTTAAATGGAAAGCTCAAAATTGCATGAAAGAATGGGAGAGGTTTCAGTAAGAAACAGATTATGTCTTTCCCTCGTTATATGTCTGATTTGCTGCTGATAGATTTTCCTTTCCTGCCCCCCTCAAAATAGCACGGTGCAAATAGCATGTGGCCTGCATAGTAGATATAGTAGATATAATTTTGACAGATAAATGATAAAACCACATAGCTTGGAATATAGTCTAGCTAGGGTTTCCAACTGGAATTATCTTGCAAACCCAGCAAGAGGTGGACTAAATGGTTTAGGGTTCTTTTTTCACCACTACTTTTACCACTACTTTTTCCTTTCCTCCTTTTTGTCTTAGAATGAAATAGAATAACATTTAAGGTTTGTGCTATTTTCTTTATTCTGTGGTTGCCTCCCCCTCTCTCCCTCCCCCCCCACTTATCTGTAAGTTTTAGAACATCTTCATGGGAAAAATGATAAAATGGCAAAAAAGAAAAGGAATAAAGAGAAAATATGTCCATATGTGGGGGAAAACTTCTGTACTTATACTAACTCATTTGTATTCAGTGGTGAAAGAGGAAAAGGCATTTCCAGTCATTAATTTTCATGCTTTCTGAATACCTTTTGGTAGAGAGGTTGAATAAGAGGATGACTTTGCACAATTTTTCATCATGCCAAAAAAGGCAAAAATAGGCATTTTTGATCAGTCAAATGGATGGAAGATGGTCTGCGTAACTTAGAAATGGTGGTCTAGATACAAACCCTGGCTTATCAAGTCCCTGGACATTGTTCTTTATTTTAAATTTCCAGTGTAAGAGTAAGATGTTTCAGAGCCCACCGTTTGACAGATGTCTCCTAGAGAGATGCATAGCAGCAGTCAATACTGTCAGTAAACCCTCTGTGTCTCTGACTCACATTTGTTTGTCTTACATGTTTCCTGGTGAGTCATTGTATGGCTTTTTCCCTGACTTTTCATGTTTTAGTCTTTTCGTGTTTAGTGGGATATTATTCTGGCTGCAGGCCATACTTTTCTGTATTTCTATGTATTGTGTATGATGAAGGAACACGATGAGAAAAAACTGGCAAAACCAGCGACAGGATGATCACAAGAAAGTCTTTTTTTTTAATTAAACAAACCATTCATTTAAAAATAAAGGTAAAACTGTAAATGCGTCTTCTTGCTGTTGACAGGGCACATGATGTAACAGCTGGAAGCAAGTGACCAGGGAAGTCAATCTGCATGAGGAGATCCCCATGCTCACCACACTGACTTACAGGGAGAAAATTGAGCTGTTAGGTCTGTGCTTCTAACTCTCCAACCCTTGTATCGCCAAGGCTACCTGCAACAAATCTGCCAACCGAACACTTGGATGGTGAACTGGGGGTTGTTGAGGTGAAGAACTTTATATAAAAAGTACGGATTTTGCTCAGAAAAAAAATGTTTCTTTTGGTGGTTTTTCGCTGCTTCCACCTTCATCATGGTTGCATGTCTAAAATGGTCAGCTGCTAAATTAAACGGAGAAATGAAATCAGTCCATATAAACTTACAAGGACAGATATTTTTATGTTCACGTGCGTGACACCATACTTTTGGACTGCTAGAATAATAGTACAAAGGCTAATAATTAATAAAGATTATATAGGTTTAAAATTGGGGCCTAATTTTCTATTGGTGGAAGTGTGCTTGGTTTCTTGTTGCGAGGTAAATATTACAGACACAGAAATATGCATCATTCCCTCGTCCTCTCACCTCTAGGCTTTCCACTTCAGCGCCTGACTTCTACTCTCTCTTCTTTTTTCATTCTGGGGAAAGTTTTAGCAAATGAAAGGGCTTTGTATTCTTAGCAAATTCGAAAATTGGAGCTTGTGTTGATATGTGGTAGCCTGTTACTGACAATCCACTGTCCTGCGGTCTATCTGCAGGCCTGTTTCTCTTTGCAGTGTTTCTGCAGATTACCTCGGTAGCTGCTAAACTGTCTATCAGGTCAGAGCACTCTAAAGGCCTTAAATTAATGTTGGCAGTTTGGCTTGGAGGCAGGAGAAAACAGGAAGGCAGGGAAGCTGTCTGCATGGAGGTGGTGTATCAATGCTTAGTTTTGGCATTAATTAAGCCGGCTCTAACAACTTGAATGGGCTGTTCACACAGTAGCCGTGCATGACTGTGGGTTCAAGGACTCAAAGGAGCATAACATAAAGGCAGAGGTTGCAGATTGAGTCACTGTGTCACAGATTTCTCTTACGTAACTGAATTATTTTGATGAGCCACAGAAGCAAAAGACATTTCTTGTCGCACTATAGATTATGTAGTAGAATCTGTATGTCCTGAGTTTTCTGCTGCCTTGCTTATAGGAAATTACAGTCCATGATTGAGGTTGAGACTAGTGTGGCCACAAGGTACTGGAAGTAATTATTTTTATGTATTACTGTCAGACACATTTTTCCTGGTTTACATTCAAGGAGGGTTGTTTGCATCCATCTGTTATTTTCTCCACGAATTGAGACACACGAATAATGGATGAACCTGTATCAGTTAAGCAAGACACATTTATTTGAATATTATTTCAATTTTTTGACCCTTTGGCATATCAGAGACCCTCTGATCAGCCTCAGATTCACGTGTGAAGAGAAGAAGCACTGAGCCTCCTGGGCCTGCTTGTGGAAACTGTGGTGGGTTGGCGCTTCTGCTCAGTATGCAGTTCTGGGACTGAGAAGTTTCAGAAGAGGAAGCTGATATCACCCATAGGACTGATCTGCAGGACAGTGGAGTTAATGCTTTCTGAACATTATTACAATGGATTGCTCAACAGCGTTGTGTATGGATTACAGTCCAATATAGTAAAAGTCTCAAAGAAGAAACCACTTCTTCTCAAGCTAGTAAAATTCAGTTATTCTTTTCTTTGGGTATTCATAGAATCATAGAATAGTTTGGACTGGAAGGGACATTTGAAGGTCACCTAGTCCAACCCTCCTGCAATAGGCAGGGACATTTTCAACAAGAGCAGGTTGCTCAGAGCCCTGCCCAACCTGACCTTGAACGTTTCCAGGGATGGGGCATCTACCACCTCTCTGAGGAAGCTGTGCCAGTGTTTCTCCACCCTCACTGTAATTAATCTCTTCTTTATATCTATTCTAAATCTACCTGCTTTTAGTTTAAAAACATTACTTGTCCTATCGCAACAGGTCCTGCCAAAAAGTTTGTCCTCGTCTTTCTCATAAGCCCCCTTTAAATATTGAAAGGCCACAATAAGGTCTCCCTGGAGGCTTCTTGTCTCCAGGCTGAACAACCCCTACTCTCTCAGCCTGTCCTCATAGGAGAGGTGTTCCATCCCTCTGATCATTTTTGTGGCCCTCCTCTGAACCTGCTCCAACAGGTCCATGCCTGTCGTGTGCTGAGGACTCCAGAGCTGGACGCAGTACTGTAGGTGGGATCTCACCAGAGCAGAGAGGGAGGATCACTTGCCTTGACTTGCTGGCCATGCTTCTTTTGATGCAGCCTAGGATACAGTTGGCTTTCTGGGCTATGAGTGCACATTGCCGGGTCACGTCCAGCTTTTCATCCACCAGTACCCGCAAGTCCTTCTTGGCAGAGCTGCTCTCAATCCCTTCATCCCCCAGCTTGTTGCCCCAACCCAGGTTCAGGTGTGGGACCCTGAAGCTGGTCTTGTTGAACCTCAAGAGGATCCCATGGGCTCACTTCTCTTGCTTGTCCAGGTCCCTCTGGATGGCATCCAGTCCCTTGTGTGTGTCAACCACACCACTCAGCTTAGTGTCCTCTGAAAATTTGCAGAGGCTGCACTCTATTCCACTGTCTCTCATTGATGAAGAATTAAACAATACTCTTCTCAATATAGTCCCCTTAGGGACTTATCACCAACCTCCATCTGGGCATTGAGCCAGTGACCACTGCCGTCTTGATGCAACCATCCAACCAATTCCTCATGCAACGAACCGTCCACCTAGCAAATCCATCTCTCTCCATTTCAGAGAGGAGGATGTTGTGGGGGACCTGGTCAAAGGCCTTTCAGAGGTCCAGGTAGATGACATCCGTAGGTCTTCCCTTGTCCACTGATGTAGTCACTGCATCATAGAAGCCACTAGGTTGATCAGGCAGGACTTGCCCTTGGGGAAGCTATGGTGGCTGTCTCGAATCACCTTCCTGTCGTCCGTATGCGTTAGTATAGCTTCTAGGAGGCTCTGTTGCGTGATTGTCTGTGGCACAGAGGTGAGGCTGACAGGTCAGTAGTTCCCAGGGTCCTGCTTCCTACCCCTTTTTAAAAATGGGAGCAATGCTTCCCTTTTTCCAGTCACTGGGGACTTCACCTAACTTCCGTGACTTTTCAAATATCATGGATAGGGGCTGGGGAACTACATCAGCCAATTCCCTCAGGACTCTGGGATGCATCTCATCAGGTCCCATAGACTTCTGTATGTTCAGGTTCCTCAGATGGTCACAAACGTGATCATCTCTTACAGTGGTAAGGACTTTGTTCCTCCAGCCCCCATCTTGAGGTCCATGCATTCAAGAGGTGTGGGAAGAGAGGTTGCCAGTGAAGACCAAGATGTTGAGTACCTCAGCCTTCTCCTCATCTGTTGTTACCAGTTTGCCAGTCTTGCTCATCGTATTTATCTCTTCTTTATGTCTAGAGGAAAACCCTTAAGAGACAGAGCTTCTCACCTTTGATATAAGTACTGTAATAATTTGCTTTTTGATCTGACTTCATATATAACTATGGAAAAATGTTCCCACACTAGGCTGCTATGCTCTTGTGAGGAATGATGAAGCTATTGTTCCTATCTAAGATGTCCATATCAGGATTGGATCACCCTCTGGAGATTCTTGTCTTTCCCTGGTGACTGTCAAGGGGGCTTTGCTGTTCAGTTCAGATTTGTAAATTTTTGAGTAGCTGAAAGAGAATGAGATAAATCTCTGCTCAGTATGAAACAATCAGTCCTAAAAGTCTTCAAGTGATTCATCTCATCCTGGAGTGTTCATCAAAGACAGAGCAGATAAACCATGCCATAGAAGTGTCTATTTTTTAACCATAATGATAATGTTTCTGTATAAAGATCTAAAGTTAGGTGAGATGGATCCCATGTCTAGCCTCTATCTCTGATGGTCATATTTGTTACAAAATCAACATTCAATAAGGAAAGCTAGAGTAAGCTGGTGACACCAAAGTCCATAGTGGCTTATATAAGTTGAGAACATGGCCAAATATTGTAATAAATCAGTGATTTCAGTATTCAGAAAGATATTGCATCGCTTCTGTAGCTTTCTTCACTTATGTGAATGCAGATGTTTGTATTTCTGGCAGATAAGTGCTAACACTTCTGTTAGGATTGTTTTAAGCTCGCTTTTTGCCTGCTCTTTGAACAGGAATGAACTTTGGATAGAAAGTTTTAGAAACCTGGAGATGCTTCATATTTTCCTGTGTCCCCTGCATTAGACTGACTGTGTCTGTCTAACAGATTTGCACATGTGCATCTGGCACTTCTCTAGGTTTTCTGGACATACAACAGTCAGTAGGTCATCGCTTGGAGCAGTAGGATGGCAGGGTATTGCTGTGTAACACCGAAAGCAAAGACTGAGAAGTAGCCTGAATATTCACAGTCTGTTTCTCCTTTGAGTCATAGCCCCAGAGGTTCCAACATTAGCGATGTTGCTTTAATCTGGTCTGGGGAACTATGCAGCTGTTACTCACGACTGATTCCTAGTAATTCTTTTATAGTATTTGAGTTTTTTTGCCACAGTGATTCAGTTATGGAAGAAGCTTAGTAATATTCATTGGCACCCTCATCCCTTTTCTGTGTTTACTAGAATGAAGTCATTGACATATGGGAACATTTATATGATTGTGTCAGACAAGCTAGACTGAAAGCAACAGACAGATGTTCAATGAATTAAAAATGCAAATCCTTAATATAAATGTAATTGTAAATGATGAAGCAATTAGACTAATGAACAGATGAAAAATGAGCATATTAAAAATGACTGGAATCTGATCTCATTCCTTCTGGGAGAGTTTTTGTGAATCACATTATTATCACAAAGACAGTGTATTTCTGTTTTAGTATAATTCCTGATAATTAGGACATCCTTTGCTACTATCATGCTCTACATGAACGTGTTTTTCTGTGCCTAAGTGGAACTTTTAGGCAGGCACTTTCTGAAGATTTATCATTCACATTCACATTTATTTGCATATAGCACTAGACAGGTCCCAGTAACAGAAGTTCTGATTCATACTCTCAGTAAATTTAAAATACCAACAATGGACCTAAAGGTGTCTGATCAAAGTAACAAAAATAAAATTCTGTGTTTCTTTTGTGCATATATTTTCATCACTGGGAACTGCATGCAGATATGAAGCCTTGATTTTGAACCACTGAAGACTGTAGGGTTTTGCCACTGGCAGGGGCACAACTGAGTTGATCAGATTTAATATGAAATGCATTAATTACAGAAGAGATTAATTTCTGTCTAGCAGACAGCCTCGTCTGAGCTGTTTTATTTAAACTTCCTCTACAGCCAGTGGAGAGAAGTAGACTGAGGTCATGGTCAGAGGCCCACTTTAAGCCAGCATGCCTCTGGGCTGCTGCTGAAGGAGGTGTCCCCTCATGCCCCATTCATCCCATTGCTCCTTTTGTGCCTCTTTCAGCAGCTGCTGGAAAGAGAAGGGTCAGGGTCCAGCACACTACTGGTATCCATAGAGGGATGTGGAAATGACACTTTTGGTGGCAGTTCAGGTTTCTGTTGCATAAAAGCACCCATTTAACCACGGTTAACAATGAGTGGAATGAACTGAACTGCCTGTAGCAGGAGCCCAGGCAAATAATTTAGTTAGCTACCTAGGGAAATAGACTTAAGTAAGATGAATCCTGGTTTAAGATGAATACTGGTTTAAGTAAGATGAATCCTGACTTATGGTCAACAAAAATGCTTTTTAAGTATCTACACAACAGGCTGTGTGATAGTGTGGTGTGATAAGTTTCTTCTGCATTTCACTCTTTACAACTAGTTTATAAAATATGAAATAAGAAAAGATGAAATAAGTTACAGATGAGTATGCACTTGTATATATTTATATAATTGCTTATTTTCACAGAATCACAGAAAGGTTGAGGTTGGATGGGACCTCTGGAGCTCATCTGGTCCAACACCCTGCTCAAGCAGGGCCACCTAGAGCCAGTGGCTCAGGACTGTGTCCAATTGGGTTTCCAATATATCTGAGGATGGGGGCTTCACAGCCTCCCTGGGCAAGCTGTGCCAGTGCTTGGTCGCCCTCACAGTAAAGAAAAGTGTTTCCTGATGTCCAGACGACACCTCCTGTGTTTCGGTTTGTGCCCATTGTCTCATGTCCTGTCCCTGGGCACCACTAAAAAAAGCCTGGTTCTGTCTTTTAACTCTCCCTTCAGGTGTTCTTACACATAGATAAGATGCACTTGAGCCTTCTTTTCGGGAGCCTGAACAGTCCCAGCTTTCTCAGCCTCTCTCCATAGGAGAGATGCTCAAGTCCCTGCATCATCTTCATGGCCCTTCATTGGACTCTCTCCAGTAGCTCCATGTCTCTCTTGTACTGAGGAGCCCACAACTGGACACAGAACTCCAAGTTGTGGCCTCACTAGTGCTGAGCAGAGGGGAAAGATCATCTCTCTTGACCTGCTGGAAATACTTTGTCTAATGCAGCCCAGGATAACACTGACCTTCTTTTCAGCAAGGGTACACTGCTGGCTTATGTTCAAATTGGTATCCACCAGGACACCCATGTCATTTTCTGCCAAGTTGCTATTCACTTGGGTGGCTCCCACCATGTACTGGTGCCTAGGGTTGTTCTTGCCCAGGTGTAGGACTTTGCATTTCACCTTGTTGAACAAAAAGTTATTAATCTTTTTTTGACATTTAGAATAAAATTCTTTATAACAGTTGTAACCCCAGTGATATTCTTTCCTGAGACACATGGCTTGCTTTATCTAACTAGGTTTTCTCCTACGGTTCTTGTTTAGTTTGTCTGGGTTTTTTTGTGTATAGTTTTCTGAGGAAAAGGCAATATAACATTGACCTGAAGAGTCTGGTTACAGTATTTTGTGGTTTACACTGGTAGGCAGCTAAGCCCCACATGGCTGCTTGCTCACTCTCTCCCAGTGGGATGGGGAAGAGAACTGTAACAGTAAAAGTGAGAAAACTCGTGGGTGTAAAGACAGTTTAATAGGTAAAGCAAAAGCTGTGCATGCAAGCAAAGCAAAATCAAACATTCACGGACTACTTCCCATCGACAGGCAGGTGTTCAGCCACCTCCAGGAAAACAGGGTTCCGTCACATGTAGCAGATACTTAAGGAGACAAATGCCACAACTCCAAATGTGCCCCCTTTCTCCTTGTCCCAGCTTTTATTGCTGAGCATGATGTCATATGGTATAGTATATCCCTTTGGTCAGTTGGGGACAGCTGTCCTGTCTGTGTCCCCTCCCAACTTCTTGTGCACCCCCAGCCTACTCACTGGTGGGGCGGTGTGAGAAGCAGAAAAGGCCCTGACTCTGTGTAAGCGCTGCCCAGCAATAACTAAAAAGTCACTGTATTATCAACACTGTTTTCATCACAAATCCAAAACATAACCCCATACTAGCTACTATGAAGAAAATTAACTCTATCAAGCCAAAGCCGATGCAAGCATATTCAGTAGTTTGAAACAATGTACATCACTTCCTCATATTATTTGTAATTCTAATCAGAGCGGAACATAGATTTCATCAACTGATTTGTGAGGATGCCATATGCTCTTGGAGGATTCTCTACTACAAACCTGAGACATTAGTTTAAAATTCTAGGTTCAAAATATTGCCTCTAACCATTGTGAGTCTGCAGGTAAACCACCTTCCCTCCCATTGCTCATTACTCTGTTCTGCTTTGAGCCTCAATTCATGAGGAAAGGAGCAGAAAGGGGGATGGCTAACAAGGTTGCCTTCCCTCTCCTTTCACCCCCTGTCATGTGAAGACAGCTGAACTTGCTATTTACTAATTGGTGAAGTGGCAAAATTGCAGTGTCATGATTTAAAGTTAAGTTGTCACCAGTTTTTGTCTGCCTTAAATACCACTTTACTAGGCCGGTTCAAAGGGTGACATGTAACGTGTTTAGCATGGTTTTATCCCCTCCACTGGAGACAAGGTGGACTTCTGGCATGGAATTTTCAACAGCCCTGTTTTGTTATGTCACCATTCAGGAATCAGAACATTTCAATCCTAATTTAGCTCTTTAGACCAGGGGTTTTGACTCATAATGCATTCTAGTGTGTCATCTACCATGAGAGGCCCTTCACGTTGCCTGGGACTTCCAATCACTATGATCATACAAATCATAACAAACTAGTGAACATCTGCAGGCAATTATGAAATGATAATATATAACTGAGTAGTTGTTAAGAGATTTCATTAACCTATTTTCAGAACAAGCAGAAGTGCAGGGTTTGGGAGTGTCCCTGCTCTGTGAAGCTGACTCACACGTGAGTACTTTCACCAGCAAAATTTGAGCTGGATTTATGCCATAATGGCGGGACGTCTTCCAAATGCTCAGCTTCCAGTTGTGGACGGAGTGGAACGTTGTGGCTTTGGATATAGCCTATTGGAGAAAATGTCACCCTGTTTTGGTCATCCCCAGAAGACCTATTGGGAGGTGCTAAGCTACTTTTATGGGAAAGTGGTGTTACGGATGCAGAGAATACAGCTGCATTTATGTGTATTGTGCAGTGGGAGCTATATACCAGATACAGGGATTGATATGAACAGGAGCTTTAATTTGTGCACTTCATTTTCCAGATTGCTTTCATCATGTGACCAAAGACGACAAATGCTGTGATCTGCTTTTTCTGACAGCCTACCAGTATGTGTGTCTGTTTAAAGACTTTATCTTTATTCTCTCAACAGAGGAGAAAATATTAGTTCCATATAAATTTAAGGGATATTTGCAGCAAGTATTTTTTCTCAAATTCTAATTCCACATTAAATAAGTTGTATCTAAGAAGTGATTGTGGCTCATAGATATAATATTTTGACTTTAAGATGACAGATGAGTGTGAAGTATGCTACAAAATATTTATCAGTGGGGAATAGTGAGGTTTGATGACTTCCTAGACCTTTCCAAATTAATATGAGTCACCCTTATGTATTTAATTTCTTGCATGATTTCTTTGCATTCTATGACCTTGAAAATAATTCCAGCATATGGCTGCATTCTTAAAATATTTATATGCCTAGGTAAACTGTAAAAACAAAACAAAACAACCCCCCCCCAAAAAAAACGGAAACATAATCAGACCCCATCATTTCAATTGTTCTTTTTTACAGCTAAAAGACATTGTTTACTTGTGGTGGTAAGACATCCGTCTGACTGCATGACTAATTCAGGCAATAGAGAAGGCGGTGCGGTGGGGAAGGAAGGTGGGAGTGAGCTACTTACATGAGAATTGGTCATTGTTAGTTGGATGTCAGAATCAATACAGATTCCAGTTCTTATGAACTGAAAACCACATTTTCCAGTAAAACATGAAGCTCTGACTCAGAAGTTTGATTCCTAATTATGAAGTTATTGTCTGTCTCCTTTGGTATTACATAAACTACTTTGGGATCTAGCCAGACTACAGCAGTGAATCCAAAAGCAGTTAACCTTTTACTAAGGCATCTGGACTACCACTTTGCTTAAGACATTTAAAACACCCTTAAGATAGCATATTATAAAACTTAGAAAATATGCAGACAGAATATGTAATAGTAAAGCTTTATATTCTTCACTTAAAACTTAGATTTTTTACTAACTCATGTAAGTCTGTTTTTAACAACATTTTATTGTGTGAGTAATTGAAATAAGGGGAAACTTAGAACCTGTTTGGGTGCTGAAATTTGAGTAAGTCTTTAAATGGATATCCACATTTCAGCTTCCTTGAAAATGAAGGCATGTATGTCAGTCCCTTTGTGTCTGGTTAAGTATCTTGTCTTGAGGTCAAAGAAAGTCAGAAGCAGAAGCTTTGATGTCCTGTCCCACACTTCGGGCATAGGCATCAATATGAACAGGAGCTTTAATTTATGCGCTTCCCTTTCCAGTTTACTTTCATCATGTGAGCAAAGGTTGTATATATGCTGTGATCTGCTTTTTCTGACAGTCTACCAGTATGTGCTTCTGGTGAAGGATTTATGTTTATTCTCTCAACAGAGAAGAAAACGTTGGTTTCAAATAAATTTAAGGGACATTTGCAGCAAGTAATGTCTCCTTTATCTGTACTATATTCTGTGTGCTGCTTTGTAAAGTTTTAGCTTTATTATAAAGGAATTCCCTATTTTCTCACATAGCCATATGCATTGTCTGTGTTCATGTGATGGAAAGAGCCTGTATTGCCATATTCACCCCATATCACTATGACAGCTATTTCCAGCTCATTTACCTATAAAATTCCTTCTGGGTAATTTTTTCCTAGCTGATCTCCTCTGGACCCAGGGAAGTTATAATACATAAATTCTGTCAATGGCTAGTTTTCCAACAGAAAATCTCCAAACCCAAATTTAGGCAAGCTTCCTGTTATTTCAGATATCTAGGAGCTGTACATTTTCCACTATGTCTAACCTGAAAGGTATAGTCTGTAGCTTCTTAAATTATACCTGCTTCAGAATTAAGGCAAGATTTCATGGAGAAAGTTCTCAGTTTCCACAAGCATAAAGAATTCCTAAAGGGAAAAGCAGGGTAAAAAGCAGACAAGCAATAAAAGTAAAGTGAAAATGCTAAATATATTTGCAAACCTGACATCTATCTACAGCTATTGGCTTAGAATGATAGTGAGTGGTGCCAGGGACAAATATAAAACAAGTTCATTGCTTGCATATGAATCTTTAAAGGCCCTGTGTTAAGTTAATGTGCTGCCGATAACTTATCTCATTTTCTGTCTAGACATCCAAGCTAATGTGAATGGGAATATTTTCATGTGATTTTTCCCTCTTTTTTTTTTTTTTTCTCCACAACAATGCTCTTTTTCTGCTTCTGTGCTGCTAAGAATAATAATGGAAACTTGCTGTCAAAAAAGACAGACCCACCCCTCTCCTTACCTTTTCCTGATGCACTGTGGAATATGGAGCTTTGGGCGATGAGACGATGTACTTCAGTTTGAAAGCAGTACTTTCTTCCTTGCTTAGTATATGTGATAAACTGTATATATTTAGACTGATTCTTGAGGGGCTTAGAATATTTAAGTCTTGTTTTGCATCTGCTATATTGCACCTGGATTATAGATGGGTTAGCAGAAAAGACAGACAATTCTCCTGGCTTTACACTGTTTTTTTATACTATTGTGGAACCATTCACTTAGATAAGGTTCCATGTCAAGAGGAAGGGTCTTAAATTTATGATGGTTTAACTGCTCCAGCAAGAGGTTTTCCTTTGACTTTGTATAAAAACTCGTTCAAAAGCTCTTCTATTAATAAGGTTCCCCTGCTGAAAGATTAAAAGGTGGCAAGACTGGGAATTGTCTAAAAAACGCTATAGAACCTATCTTAGTTACATAAGATCTAGCCATCTGACAACCTTTATAACATCCTTTGTTCTTGTTAGCTGACTAAATGTCATTTATATGTCCATATAATATTTGTTTATATTTTACCCCATTGTCAGTTTGGCTCATGGACTTGATTCTATCTTTTTGTCATTAAAATTATGATAAATTTTCCTAACAATGAGCAGTGGACAGATATCCATGCTGATCTGTAAGGTTTCTTAGAAGCTTTCAACAGTATTCGCGATGAGGTATCTTGCCTGAAGGAGAAGTAATATCTAGGGTAGTGTACCAAAATAATTCCTTGAGATAATGTCTTTATTGATGATCTTGATAAGGACATAGGGTGTATCATCAGCAAGTTCACAGATGACACCAAGTTAAGCAGGAGTGTTGATTCCCAGGAGGATAGGGAAGCTCTGCAGAGAGACTTAGATAGATTGGATCATTGGGCCAACATCAATGGTATGAGTTTCAACAAGGGCAAGTACCAGGTCCTGCACTTGGGCCACAATAACCCCATGCAGCGCTACAGGCTTGGGGAATTGTGCCTGGAAAGCTGCCTGGCAGAAAGAGACCTGGGGGTTCTAATTGACAAGCGGCTGAATATGAGCCGGCAGTGTGCCCAGGTGGCCAAGAAAGCCAACGGCATCCTGGCTTGTATTAGAAATAGCGTGGCCAGCAGAAGTAGGGAGGTGATTGTGCCCCTGTACTCAGCACTGGTGAGGCCACACCTCGAGTATTGTGTCCAGTTTTGGGCACCTCAATGCAAGAGAGATATCGAGGTGCTGGAGCGAGCGCAGAGGAGGGCAATGAAGCTGGTGAAGGGCCTAGCAAGCAAATCATATGAAGAGCGGTTGAAGGAGCTGGGACTGTTTAGTTTGAGGAGAAGGAGGCTGAGGGGAGACCTCATCACTCTCTACAACTATTTGAAAGGACACTGTAGAGAGGTTGGTGCTGGTCTCTTCTCACAGGCAATTAATGACAGAACAAGAGGGAATGGCTTCAAGCTCCAACAGGGTAGATTTAAACTGAACATTAGGGAAGAATTTTTCACAGAAAGGGTGGTTGGGCATTGGAATAGACTGCCCTGGGAGGTGGTTGAGTCACCATCCCTGGATGTGTTTAAGAGACATTTAGATGTGGTGTTGGAGGATATGGTGTAGGGGAGAACTTTGTAGAGTGGGGTAGATGGTTGGACTCGGGTCTCTTCCAACCTAGAAAATTCTATGATTCTATGATGTATCTGCTGAGTAGGGAAAGAGGGCTGCTGATCCAACATTTGATCTTGCACTTGCGGTGTTATCTTTTCTCTTTCAACATTGTCATGGCTGTGAGGAAGCAGTGGTTGCGGTGCTGTTCTGCAAGGGAAAGTGAGCCCAGGGCGAAGGGCAGAGGCCTTCAGACAAGAGGTCCATCCCATGGTACCCAAACAAGAGGAGCAGAGCAGGTCTGGGTAGTAACCAGGGTAGCTGATGGCCCTGATTGCTAGACAAGTTTGTGGTGATGAACTTGGTCTGAAGCCAAGCCAGAAAGGCAAATCAGCAGGTGAGCACAGCACAAGGCTGGGCACAGGCATCCCTACAATACAGCTCAGGCAAGGACCATGCACCAGGATTGAGCCCAAAAGCAGCTCCTGAGCCATGAGGAGGCCCCCAACAAGGCTTCTCCTGGCTCTTTTTCACACAGATCTTCCCTAGCAGCTGCACCCAACATTATAACCATACCATGCCAGAACAGATCTTGAGCGTCGACAGCCAAAGCTGGAAGAGGGAAGAGGCTGCAGAACCTGTTGGTGCACTCAGCAGGTTGAAGCTGAGGAATAACAAGTCAGGGATGAATGAGAGGCCAAGACCACTGAAAGAATCACTGTTTTTACGTGTCTGAAGATACGTAACCCCTGTTGGTCAATTTAGTTTGCAGTTTAGAAGTAGCCATTGTTTCTTTTTTCATGTTAAGGCAGGTCATCTTATAAGCTATAACAGGTAAAAGTACAAAGAAGAATGAAGATGAAAGACATGAAATTTCATCCATGCAAAGACAGAAGACTAGAAGTCTTAATGATGAAAAAGATATAACTAGGGGAATTTGATAGCAATCCATAGACTGACTGTTAAAGAGAAAGTGAATAAAGAATTGTCACAATTAATTTCATTAATAACCTTTGTTTTTTTCTTTTTAGAGAGATAATTGCTGACAAACTGAAGGTAAGGTAAACAGGAGTGAGTATCTTTTTAGATAATGAACAGCTAAATCCTGGAACATTTGTGGCAGCAGAAGCCTTAATCAGAAGTAGTTAAAAATAGTTCAACTACGTTGTGGACGATGAATCCACAGATGACCAGATGACCACAGATGTCCACAGATGACAAGTAAACTTCATAATCTAGATGTGACTTTTGGTTCAGGGAGATCCTACACCATTGACTGTCAGCAGCTGGAAAGATGTGCCAGGGAAAAACCTTCTCTGCACCAGACATATTTGTTAAATACTGTAATAATGTTAAGGTAGTTGAATATTAAGGTAGTTAATCATGCCTTCATAATAATTTGTATTCACTACAGTAATGTAACTTAGCTGGGCATGAGTCTTTTAGCTCTTAGGATGTTTGAAATAATGCAGTTTACTACTGCATGTCTTCTCAGTTACACAGGTGCCAACATCAAACTTGTCCTTCAGACAAACTGGCTTCCTATGGTGCTTTTCATCAGTTTCAAAAGCTCATAAAAATACTCAGGGACTCAGGCCAGGGGTATCTAAAAGCTGTCCTAAATCTCTAGGTTGATGATTTTCTTCCCTGCACAATGCAAAACTCATGAAGTTTTCCTGGCAAAGTCTGAGGGTTTGGAAAGAAGTCACTGGGGAACTTAGGATCATTACAAATCTCAGCATATTTTTTTCTTTCACATTGGCTTTTTATAAGATAAATACATGTGACTATGTGTTTTAAAGAATAATCTAATACAATGTGAAAATAAACAACCCCCTCAGAAAACTCAAACATCAAAGTGAACAAAACCTGAATTGCAGTAGGACAAAGATGTCCTGTTTCTGGCTCTTTGCTCTTTTCTGCTCCTGGAGAACTGATGAGAAAAATACATAACAACGCACAGTCTTATGCTCCCCTTTCTGTCCAAATGAAAGTAGCTCAGATTGTACTGTAATAATTACATAGGAGGATAAATATAAAACAGGACAGATGTCACAGTTTATGCCAAAACAAGTCATATTACACAATGTTCAATCAGTGAAAAAGAGCGGTAACTTTTTTTTCCTTCCTTCCCTTCTAAGCAAGAATAAGCAGAGAGATTTGGAAGTCCACTGTAGATCCAAAATGCAGATGCAGTGGTCCGTTATGCCATTTAACTTTCATTTATGGTAACTTATGAGCTGTCTTTACATTCTTACAATGTTGTTCATGAATATATATTTCAAGATTTTGTATTGAGAAATAAATACAGAAGCCAATTTATCTTACAATCCTGTTTGCAGAAAGAATGGTCTAAATATTATCTGGCCAGATAGTCAAGTAAAATGACTTGATATGGTGTCAAATGACTCTTCTCTGAGCATATGAGTATAGAGTCCACTGCTGGAACATGGAAAGAAAAGCAGCAATCTGCATCATATCAGCTTCCTCTGAGGCTATATTTTCCTTAGATTTGACTCCTTCTATCACTAAATGCCTGATGTCTCTTGGAGGGAGAACTGGAGCCTGCAGAAGATCATGAACCAGCCACAGAATTCTTAAGTTCCTTCTATCCTCATAATTTCTGGCCATGCTACATGAACCTGGATTATAAACTAGAATCATAGAATGGTTTGGGTTGGAAGGGACATTTAAAGGTCACCTAGTCCAACCCTCCTGCAGGGACATTTTCAACAAGAGCAGGTTGCTCAGAGCCCTGCCCAACCTGACCTTGAACGTTTCCAGGGATGGGGCATCTACCACCTCTCTGGGCAGCCCATTCCAGTGTTTCACCACTCTCATTGGAAAAACTTTTTTCCTTGTATCTATTCTAAATCTACCTGCTTTTAGTTTAAAACCATTACCCCTTGTCTTATCCAACAGGTCCTGCCAAAAGGTTTGTCCCCATCTTTCTCATAAGCCCCCTTTAAATATTGAAAGGCCACAATAAGGTCTCCCTGGAGGCTTCTTGTCTCCAGGCTGAACAACCCCTACTCTCTCAGCCTGTCCTCATAGGAGAGGTGTTCCATCCCTCTGATCATTTTTGTGGCCCTCCTCTGAACCTGCTCCAACAGGTCCATGCCTGTCGTGTGCTGAGGACTCCAGAGCTGGACGCAGTACTGTAGGTGGGGTCTCACCAGAGCTGAGTAGAGAGGGAGAATCACTTGCCTTGACTTGCTGGCCATGCTTCTTTTGATGCAGCCTAGGATACAGTTGGCTTTCTGGGCTATGAGTGCACATTGCCGGGTCACGTCCAGCTTTTCATCCACCAGTACCCGCAAGTCCTTCTTGGCAGAGCTGCTCTCAATCCCTTCACCCCCCAGCTTGTTGCCCCGACCCAGGTTCAGGTGCGGTACCCTGCAGTTGGCCTTCTTGAACCTCATGAGGATCCCATGGGCTCACTTCTCTTGCTTGTCCAGGTCCCTCTGGATGGCATCCCGTCCCTTGTGTGTGTCAACCACACCACTCAGCTTAGTGTCATCTGAAAATTTGCAGAGGCTGCACTCTATTCCACTGTCCATCTTCCAATGAAGATATTAAACAGTACTGGTCCCAATATGGTGCCCTGAGGGATACCACTCATCACCCATCTCCATTTGGGCATTGAGCCGTTGACCTCACCTTCTTGATGTGACCATCCAACCAGTTCTCCAGCTCTTATGCTGCTGTGTCACAGCTTACAGTATCTTTACCAGCTGTATGCCATCATAGTGTCTCTCCTGCTCCTCCTACACTAGAAAAAAGGTATAAGCCTATGGAGTGGATGGAAATGTTTACTTGTCTCTAGCTTCAGACTATGTCCACAGCCAAAATGTTAGACCCAGTCTGGAGGAGCAAATAGGAACCGAATTCCTATGTGTGGCCTGACGTGGGGATGTGAGATGTGGGCATTCACATCACATCTCTTCACTGCTGGATAGGACTAGTGAAATAATGCAGATGATTTGGGGCTCTGAACATTTAGTTATGAATCTGCTGAGGCTGGTGGGCCAATTTTGAATTGCGTCTAATACCCAGCATTATTGACATGAGGTATTTGGACTTGGATTTAACCTTATGCTTTGTATTGATACTTAGATCACATTCCATTGATACCGTTTACTCCTTGGCTTTATTTTTCTCATTTATAAGCAGTTAATAAAACATTCAAGGTCATTTGTCAATGACATGTAATTTTCAAACATTGGTTTTACCTGGAGAATTCTACTGTTCACTTCTCTGTAAAAAAAAAAAACAAAAGTCATTAATAAGATAAAGCAAACTATGTATTTTATAAGTTTTCGATGCCATAAGTTAGATGCCTGGCTCAAGCAGAAGAAGCCTAATGTTAAATGCCAGTAACGTCACTGCACACTTTGTGAAAGACCCCACTGTGCTCTGATTAGTAACATTTGACTGATCTGATCTAGTGCAGGTAATTGGCAGCTAAGACAACTTTTGGTCTCTTTATTTCAGTGGAGTACCAGAAAGCACCTGGGGTTGATTTGTGAATGTAGCGGTATTTATGCATGCAATTCTGAAAAATGATAAGGCTGTCTTGTTACATGTTAGAGGAACAGAATTTGAATTTGACTCATCATAGATGCTGTGCTTTACACATATCTTACACAGTTAAGCTGGGCATTGCTG
The DNA here is from genome assembly GCF_965231255.1 of Vanellus vanellus. Classification (NCBI taxonomy): domain Eukaryota; kingdom Metazoa; phylum Chordata; class Aves; order Charadriiformes; family Charadriidae; genus Vanellus; species Vanellus vanellus. Next base: position 195,087,346 of record NC_138905.1, on the reverse strand, counting down.
CTTAGACATTTTGACTGGAAGTGAGTAAATGTGATGCTGGCTGCTTTGCTTTTTGTGTATGTAGAACTGGATGTAAAGAACTGGTGTGCCTTAACTTGGCTGGTCTACAGAGCCACTGAGAGATCAGTAGATATTTATGGACTTACTGAATGAAAAAAGAAAAGTGTATATGTTGCACATTATGCGCACATTAGTTATGGTAAAATATGGGAGAAAAAAAAATCACTGATGAGTTTGAGGTATGTTGGAGAAACCAGGAATAAGCTATGGAAGTCAACTCAAGCTAGAGGAGATAAACTACTTCAGATATGCCTTCTGCACTCACTGTCCATTTTGCAAACAATTTAGGTAGTCTTCGGGAAAAAAAAAAAGGTGGCATTTTACCTTCCTCCATTTATGATATGACTCTGAGGGACTTAGTTGTGATTTCTAGTAACATGTCAGAGGCCTTAATGTGTGCTGCCTGGGCTCCAGCTTCCTTTCCTTCGGCGCATGGGTCATCCATAGTTTCTTGTCATACCGGCCAGCCCTGTGTCTTCAATATTGTATGTAATTGGAAATGACACTAGGTACCAGTGTAGGACAACTGAATCAGCTTGACTGCCCTTTTCCCTGCATCTCATGAATCTGATTTAGTAACCTCGACCTTGACCACATCAGCTCTCCCCAGAGTCCTGGCCTCTCAGTCATGCATCTCCAGCAGGTGGTGGAGGCTGCGTGGCACCTGTCCAGGGCAGGCGCGTGGGCTTCTTCTGCAAGAAAAACAGGGCATGTGGGAGGATGAGGGGTGTAGGCGGGGGCACACCCACCCAGATGAGAAGCTGGGATATGGACATCTGGGCCTGAGAACTGGGATGTGTACCTGTCTGTGGGGACTGTGCATGGTCTAGACTATGTCTAGACATGATCTAACAAAAAGTACTAGGTTTTTGGCTAGGGGAAGCTTGAAATCTGCCCAGGTGGAGCAGGAGGGATGCTGAATCAATAGCCCTCATCCAGCTGCCTCAGGATGAATTAATAATGGAAAATTCTCAAATATGGTAGTTTTCACAGCTCTGCTGGTGATCTGGCAGTCTTACCACTGCTGAGGGTAGATAGTTTTGAACTGGATTTGTGGACATAAAATGAACGCTTATTATTCATCGTGTAAGATATAGTAAGAAAACTATAGTTCTGACAATTTTCTAGAAAAAAAAAATGGTGGTTTATGCACCTAGCAGAAGAGCATGTTCATGCATATGTCAGAACTTTTCTATTCACAAACACATTTTTCAAACCAAGAATAAACTATTCCTCCCCATACTCCCCAACCCACCAATTCCAGGTTACATTTAAACTTGAGACCATGCAACTCAATTTCTTTACAAACAAAGGTTGTAAAGACAACTCTTTCAATTCAGCTTATCACACAGAAGTAAATCACTGCCATAAATCTCATCATTCAAAAAATGAGCCTTATGATAGAACAATACACACTTCATACTAGAGAGATTTCAGTTTTCCTTTTGGGAAACTTGAGAGGAGTTTGAGCTAAAGAGAAAGAACTCAGGAAGCAATTTAATAATGACTGTTCCTTGATAATAATTTTTTATCACTATGTTTCCTTAATTGCCTATGGCCGTACATTAGGATCTAGCTCCTATTTCATTAGTCATCATTCAAACACACAAGAAGGATAATTGCTGGTATAAAAAGCCTGTGTTTTAATCAAACAATTATCTTTTCCAACTCAGATGTACTTGGCCTGGCACCTTGTAGTGGACTGGCACTGATTTCTAAGGGCATCATGCATTCAGGAAATACAGGAGCAACAAAACAAATCTTTTTCAGATCCTGGGACTCCTGCAGGCACTGAATCAGGGTCTTCATTCAGTTATACAGACATAAATCACGGGGCTGTTGCAGAATACTTTGATAGATGTAACTTTGCTAAAATGTAACACTTTTTCAGCAAACTAGGGGAAAAGTTCCAGTGTGCCTTGGTTTACTGGGGTACCAGAGAAGATTGTCGTGTATGCCCTTAAATTTTAGGAAATCTTAGCCGTTTCATTAAAGTATTCCACCCAATAAAGTCTATGTTGACTCTTAAGTGAGCAACATTGGTAAATAGGTCTGGGTGTGCTGTAGGAAAATTACTGGTAGGTAAATCTGCTGGGAATCACTCCTCCAAAAGTACATGCCTCTTTAATTAAACATTCAAGCAGAAAATCTCTTGATGGTACTAAGAATTTAAAACTTCTTTATCAACAAAGATACTTGATGGCTTCCAAAAGAAAGATGTTACCATGAGAGATTTGTTCACCAACATATAGTGCACAACCTGTGATTTAAAGGAAAGGGAAGAACCTAATCCAAAAGTTCTGTTGCTGACCCTCAGAAGAGATTTCCATACTTATTACCTCCCAATTAAGTGTCCTTATCACTACCGTCTAATCACGCTCCCCCTTATCTGTTCTCCTTCTGGCCTGATGACTCTTGCATGCCTGACCACAGAGCAACCTGACATAGCTGGAGCAGATCACCTCTCCCGAGTGACATGCGATCCTGAAGTCCAGGTCTGTTTTGTGGAAGGTGTGGGTTTGAACCTTTTCTGACTGAAGGAAGCCAGTTCATGGCAAGTGCTCTTCCTAGTAAGTTACTCTGCTGAAGGTGAGAGATGTGGCTACCAAGTCCTTAGCCCTTCAGGTGAAAGATAGGTAGGCTGGATCCAAAATGGATCTAGGTATCAGTTCCTATGAATGCAGAACAGGGGAGCAGGATTTCCCTCCAGAGGTCTTCAGGACCTGTTGCTTCTGTCCCCTGGCATTCCAGCATAATTGGGTGCTGATTTTAGGAGATCTGACTCATTTCTTGGAGGAGATCACTGAACATTAAGTAAACTGAATGTGTAAAACAGGCAATGAAGATGTGCATTGTAAATTACACCCAAGATTAATAGAGGCCTTTAAAAGAAACTCTTTTAAAAAAGCCATCTTTAACGGGGTTTGTTCAGGCCAGAATTAGTAGACTTACACAATTCTTGCCAGTTTCATCTGGACTAAGAAACTCCTCGTGTTTCAGCCTCAGTTACCTCCTTCCACTTGCAATGGCACATTGAACACACTTGACAGCCTGGTACCTAATGCAGACACATTGCTTTAAACTAATTATAGACCAATCTCTGGTTATCATTTTGCACAGTCTGTTTTCAGATTGTTGTGGTTTAGGCCAAAATCCACTACTGGGGTCCTGAGGGACCCCAGGTGGGACCGACAGATGCTCCCCTCTACCCCTCTTCAGAGAGAGAGGCAGAGGAGGAAAAAGAGACTTACGAGTTTAGAAGAAACTAAACTAATGAAATATGAATCATAAAATAAAAACAAATAATGAAATATATACAAAACTGTATCAAGCTCCCGAGATGACAATCACGTCACCGGCTGGCACTGGGGCAGTCCCAGGCTGGACTCAGTGACGGACGGGAACTGGATTCCAGATCTGGATTCAGGATCGGGATCACAGGCAGACGAACAGAGTCCTCCTCAGACGTCGGCCATTGAAGGAAGAGCGGTGACCCTTTGATCCCTCAGCTTTTATACGGAGCATGAGGCAGATGGGATGGAATACCCTGTCAGTAAGTTTTGGGTCACCTGTCCTGTCCGCTCCTCCCTGCAGGTGGGACTCCACTATGATTTTCCGCTTCCGACCCTCCAATGGGGCAAATAACAAAGTTGGTTGGCCTTGGGTGGCATAGCAATAAGTATAAGCGAGAGCCTCTCTGCATACCATGCCTGGGCATCAGCTATAAACAATTGGTCTTCTCACTCTGAGAGAGTGAACACTGACTGCACAATATGCAGTTAATTTCAGTAGTTAGAAGAGGCCCAGCTAAGAAGCGAAGTTACTGAACAAAATTGGTTCTGTTTTACCTCAAACCAGGGCACAGATCATTGCAGATTTTGCAAGATAGGATTCAATTGATAGAAATACCAAAGGAAATATTTCCTTTAATAATTTCTGATCACAAAACCATTTTCTTTGTTGTGGTATCTAAATTTTAGATATATCCTCAGAGAGATCACTTGCTGTCTCGCTGCTTCCCTTTGATACTTATCAGGTACAAACCCTTTAGATAAAGTCAGCTGTTTAACTGAAGACAACCAAAGCTGATAAAGAGTGATAGACCTGTGTTACTATCGTTATCAATGATTTGTGATTATAGTTCAATTTGTGAATTTATTAATAGTGAACTTCTTCATCTTTCCAACCCGTTCTGCACTGTTGACTATGATGGAGATGAATATTAATTCTTCCCTTTAAAAAGCATCCTGAACAATACTGCAGGAGTACTTTTACAGTCTATTTTGGGTATATTTTATCACAGTCAAGGACTCACAGCAGTGCAACAGGTAAAGTGCCATTTTCTCCACCTCTTTTTATTACCACTGCTTTCCGAACCAGATGGTGTTTTGCATCCATGCAGGTTGCAGGGATGCCAAGGTAAATGCTACTGAATTTGAGTTGCTTTTGGTCTGATCATGGTGAAGGTGATTCCTTTTCTTTTTCCCACTGTTCTTTGAAGAGGCACTGTGTTCTTTCATGAGGAGCGCTGTAGTGTGTACCAATTGTTTTTAATAGCACACAAAATTATTTGCTTTCCTAGGAGACAGGCAGTTATCATAAGTCACACACTGTCTTCAGCATTTTCATTTTATAAATGTACAGGGAAAATGTAGCTTCTCTCAGGGGAATATTTAATTATGCTTTTCCCTCTCCTGCATATCTCTGAGGCAGTCCCAAGAGTGAATTTTCTCTCTGAGGCGGACCATGGTGTGAAATCCCTGGCCACCTCCTCCGGGCAGTAAGTGGAGAAGCTGTAAGCCACCTCAGCTCTCAGCCCTTAAACAGCATTTGTTTAACCTACATGTTATTTACACACTTGTTTATGGACGGGACCACATTTTATCCAGGAAAGCACTCCTTCGCCCTTCCCAGCTGGGACTGGGGAGCAGGGGGGTGCTGTGGTGGGGCTGCTGCAGGGTGAGGACTCTCTGCAGAAGGACAGCTTACAGTGTGCAGGCTTTCCACAGCAAAATGAGGGAAAAGACTTCTTTTTGCTGCGGTTCACAACTACTCACAGGCTTTGGAAAGGGTGCACTTTAAAAGTATTAGAAAAACCAAGCTCTGAGGTGTCAGTTGAGTCTTGGAAATCACTAAAATGGTTTCTTTCTAGTTTTATTTTGGGGGGAGAAAAGAGCTTTTGGCAGACTGTGAAATTTTTCTTTATGAAATCTCACCTGTTCTCATAGCATCTGATCCAAGAACCACAGAAAACGTTGCTACGGTTTTGTCAGGCTTCAGACTGCACCCTTTACCCTGAGCTGGGAGTGCCTAAACGCGACATCAGTAACTGGGTTCGGTACCAGTAGCACATGCAGGAGAGGTTGCGGAGATGAAATCTAACCCCAGTTCTGGTCCAAAAACCCTTACACAACTTTGGGCGAGGGTAAAGCAAAGGACCCCCTTTGGCATAGGGAGAGATAGTAGCACTCTCCTACTCCAAAGAGGTGCTCTGAGGATGAACAGGCGCATGTGCCTATCTGTGAGCAGGGCTGTGAGCATCACTGTTAACATTCCGGAGGGCTGACTTAGAGGTGGGGAGACTCTATGACCCCGTGGCCACAGGGAGATCAACTGCAGCCCAGATGAATTAACCCTGCGTGCCGACTTCAAACCCAGATTTTTCCCTCACATTTTTCCAAATGCAGTTAATTTAAGTAAACTCATGTTTTCTACACAGCTGATATTTGTAATTTCACTAGTTGCTTCTTGTAAAGGTTTAGGATAGTGATAGCTTTACAAGACTTCTGTAGTATAGTAAATACAATAACGTTTGTTTTGGTTATTTGTAGCAATTAATTATAAACTTTTAAAAATTCCTGTTATTCCTGATCAACACACACTGAAATGTACTCTTGCCTATCTAAGTTTGGTATTTTTTTGTTTGTTTGGTTTCATGTTTAAAAACTGTAATAGCAATGAATGGCAATTTCTGCTCCTTATAATTTTTCTCCGCAAATGCTGGCGTGAAAAAAACAATCTAACAAACCCAACCCAAACACCAAAATGTTTTACCCAGTAACTTATACATTTGTTTGGTAAGATTGGATATGTTTCTCTCCCATCTGCATTCCTTTGCAACTGACAAGTCAGCACAAGGGGGTGCTAAATAGCGCACCATCATTCTTTTTCCTGTATACAGACCTGAAGGGAGCTTTTGGAGAAGGCAGTTAAAGGATCTTTTTTTTTAACTGCCAGTTAAAATACTTTTATTTTTTTTGTATTTGTTAATGTATTTATTTCTGTGTGTCATGGCTGGGAGAGTTTCCCCAGTAAAGCCTGCCCACTATGGCTGTCAAATATGTCTCCTCTGAGAAGTCTGAGCCCTCAGTCTTCAGATTAATGCAATAACTTCATGTTCGGCTTTCCTTACAGGAAAGTGTAGCCATTATCTACTTATTTGTAAATGGGTGGTGGTATTTTTCACCTCTGTTCCACAGGTCTTTGGGGTTTGTTAGTTGTTTCTGAGAAAATAGTACAGCATGTGTGCTGTGGGCTTAAATTACAGGGTTCTGTAGCTCCTTTGGACAAATTACTAAGGAGATATTGAAAATGCAAAATGAGTGGACATGACTAATCATAGATGGGGGAACTTGACTGTTTGTCCAAGTTCAGGACTGGCAGCTCCAGGGGGAATGGGTGCCTCTTCACCCAAGAGCTGCTCCATTCTCCATGCTGCTGTTCTGCCCGGAGAGGGAAGAGACGTGGTGGCCTCTTTGCTTCGCCTCACAGCAGAAGTGCTAATTAGATATTTTGTTTTCTTGGCATCAGATCACCTCTCCTATGGAAGTGTTCCTGAGATGCAAACTGGAAAGGATGGACATCTTTAAAAGCATATTTTCTTATTTTTAAGGAAAGGCAAAACTGGTCTCTCTAAAAAAACAAACTGTGTTTTTGCTAGTAAACACAAAGTAGATCAGCTGGAATCAAGTAGGCAGAGTACTGGACTTGCTGACACTGTGTCTCTTGAGGAATCTCACCCCACAGATATTTGGCAGCACTTTGACATTGTATCTGCTCCTCAGAGACCTGTGGCATCATCTGCCCTTTAAAAAAGCATGTTTTATGGCTAGAAAAGGTCTCTAGGAAAGCCTGGAGCATTATTTCCTTTTGCAAAGCAATGGAAGGTTGAAATGGATCCTATTCCTTTCCCATCGTGTAAATCCCAGCCTCAGAAAGTTTCCGAGAGGACCTAGGGGAACCAGTTATTCTTCTACATAGGCAGCTGAGCTATCCAGTCACTCTTGCTATGTGCAGGATTTGATGGGCTCTTCTGCTTATCACAGTATTGATATATAGCACGAAGTTCAGTGTGGTGTGGAAACCTGTATTTCATGGAGTGATCCGAGATGTCCACTTAGGTGTGTCGTATTATATTGACTTGACATTAGGAAGCATTTCTTTACAGAGAGGGTGGTCAAACACTGGAACAGGCTTCCTAGAGAGGTGGTCAATGCCCCAAGCCTGTCAGTGTTTAAGAGGCATTTGGACAATGCTCTTAAGAACACGCTTTAACTTTTGGTCAGCTCTGAAGTGGTCAGGCAGCTGGACTAGATGGTCATTGCAGGTCCCTTCCAACTGAAATATTGTATCCTACCCTACCCTACCCTACCCTACCCTACCCTACCCTACCCTACCCTATCTTATCTAATGAATAGCCAACTTTCTCTCATAACTTATTTGAGCAGGGGTTAGACTAATGAGTGAGAGGTGATTAGCTCTATTCTCTTTTATGTGTATATATATTAGTTAATATATACATTCATATATACTGATATACTGATCTTGCCAGAACTGTGGGGTTTGAAATCCAAGCTGAGTATCTCTCTAGTTCTTATTATGTAATTTTCCATCAGTGACATCAGATCTCTGAAACACATTTGTAATTTTAGTAAACCATTTTCTGTTGGAAGCAAAGTGAAAATCAGGACTTGTTCTTTCCGCACTCCATTGACACTCAGTTTCACTAAGAAACATTTATTTGATTAAGAGTTAATGCTTTATCTATTACCTTTTTATCAGGCTTTCTGATTCTGTTGTTGTAAGTTAACATGCTAACACATGTTTTGGAACTAATTATTCATAGACTTCTTCATCAGGATCTGAAACATCCAAATTTATGGTGAAGTTCTTACTTTAGGTGGTTGTAGTATGAGCTGTTGGAACAAAATTTGGCAGGCATCAAGAGATTAAGCATGTTTATATAGTGGGAACATTGAATTAGTTTTAGATAAGTATAACTGGACTTCAGAACATAGTTCAAGAACTGTCTGTCTGGAGTGAGCAAGACGTTCCTTCTCCAGATAGGTTATCCCACAAGTTTTTACTGGATAGATGGATCAGAAGTCTGTTCTGATATGGCAATCTCTTTCTTTTTATGTTTTAAGCATTAAGTGCAGAACAGACCTGGAAGCACAAAGTGGCGTTTCCAAGGGTGAGCTCTGATACTCCCCATCCATATTTTCAGTTTCAGTCAGTAGTCCAAAGAGCAGCACACACAGCCAAGAGTAGCTATTTCACTACCAAAGGAATTGATTAGAAAATAAAGTGGTTTATTATGTTTCTAACATGAAGCACATGAATTCATATTCCAATAGTTTTCCTTTTTCTTATGGTCCATCCAGTTTTTTGGACGTGGGTCTGTGGATTGTGCAGCTTTGCAAGTCACGGGCTGGTGAGTTTTTCTTTGTCCTTCACCCCTGAGCGCAGTCTGTCTGTTACCCATTTTGGGCATTGGCAGTGAATTGCTTTCATGTTTACCCAAGTCTCAGGTAGGCAAGAAGACCTACTTTGAGTGCATTCAGCCCAAAATAATTAACTTGGTGTGGACAGTAGGTACATTTCTATTCAGGAAGGCAAAAGGGAACACCTGAGGGAGCAGCACAGTTCCTTGGTTAGGGGGCATGTTTCTAGAAGCTTCTTCATAAGGCTGCTTTGCAGAGTTACTGAATTGGCACTGAAAGAAATGAAAAAAAATACCCCAAACCCAAAAAGGATAATACAGAACGTCACAGCATTAACAGCTTTTATAGATAAGCATCCTCCCACTATCGGGAGAGGATCAACAGAGAAAAAGCAGGCAGTGAGGCAGAAATCAAAGTTTGCTGATCTCATTGCTCCTGTCAATACTATTTCACTGCTACTTACATGTGCCAGTGGGAAAATTTGCTTAATACCACAGCAGGGTGGAAAGCTTCAGAAGTGCTTTGTATAGTTTGAGAACAAGTTTACTGTGTTCCCTATTCTTCAAAATAACTACTGAGAAATTTTGCTTGATGTTGTAACTGTTCACATTCACCATAGCCCACTTTCCTCTGCTTTATGTCTCATAATCATAGGTCTGCATACGAAGGTGTGAGGTTTTGGCATCTACGTTACACCAAGTGACTGGAGCACTGAAAGAGGAGGCGTTTTCCTCATTTTGTAATAACACTGCCTTCAATGAATGCTATACATCACTCGGTCATTATGCTCATTTTCCTTTGGCCTTCTGGTGTTGTCCCTCCTGCAGTCTGGAACACTGCTAAGAAGCACAGTTTGTTCCTGGGAAAGTCTTGTTGGCGTTTGCAGTTTAAGGTCCTCTGGAGGATATGGCCTATGCATTCACAGAGAGGCCTAATGCTTCTCTTGCTGGAAAACTCTGTACTCTTTGGAGCTGTAGTAGCTTGAGTTACTAGTGACTGCATCTTTCAGGCTTCCAGTCTCTTATTCCTCTAGGAAACAAAAACTTGATTGTTTGCTTAATGAAAACATTGTCTTTTGCTTGGTCATTCTAATTTTTTTCACAAAAAAAAACAAAGAAAAAGAAAGACATGTTTTTGAAACCAGAGATCTCAATGATATAGAAACATTGTTTTCCATCCAACAGCGTGATGCTGAGCAATTAAAAAAAAGAAGGTCCCTAAGGCAGTATTGACCTTCAAGCTATGATACAGTAAGAACAATGTGACTAAATAGTAAACATAAACCGAGGCCACATTTGGTTCAGATCCAAGTTTGAGTAACTTCCACTCTTAGAGGTGCTTACAGCTAAGACTTGTGTTCATTCTGGGGCAAAGAAATAGGTCATTTGCACGGAAGCTTAGTTTTCTACAACTACCAGTTTGCACATAGGCTTTAGGTTGGGCCCATTTCCTTAACATGGACATGGCCCTTTGCATATGATTATATATTCGGGCAGACTGCGGCTCTGAGGTGTGCTTTGGTGTCCATCAGATATTGGGAAGCTCCTATGAGTGGCTGCGCAGCTCAGTTCTGTCCATGCTGAGCAGAGCTGCAGACACTGCTCTGCTGAGTGCGTCCCTCTGAGATCTCAGGGGAGAAACGGGCTGAGCTCTTGCAGACTGCGTTGATAACAACTGGTGTAGCTCTGTGTTGTGGACACCTCACTGGAGTCTCCAGGGTCAGCTGACAGAATGAGGAACCCTGGGAAGCATGACGTCGTCAGGAGTTACAGGGAATGCCGTGATGTGAAGATAAGTAATGGTGTAATGTATGTGCAAGGGGCCTCTGGAAAATACCTGAGAACACCAGAGATAATAGCAGGAACTCTATTTATCTGTGAGCTAAGAAGAGTTGCTTGTTCAGTTCAACATCCAGTCCCAGCAAAGCCAGCATCTGAGAAAGATATACAAGGTCAGACAGATAGCTAAGGGAAAACCCACATTTCAGAAGATTCTTCCTCCTCGCGGCTGTTTCATTAGTTTGTGAGCTAAGGTAAGAATAGCATATGTCTTTAAAATTTACCTTTTGAAAACGAGGCCTGGATGTTCCCATTATCTATATGAATGCCTAATTCTGCTTTTATTGCTGGCCAATGCTTGAATCTATCTCATAGCAGTGACCCACACAGCTACGTATGATATGACGTGGCAGATATGTCATGTAAAAGTCACCTCTGTAAAATGTATTTTTTTTTGGTTTCACTACTCGTGCCTTTCCTTCTTGTGTAGAAGAGTTCTTTGCATAAGACTTCTTTCAAAACTTACTTCTTAGAAAGAGCCTGTTTTCACACAAAGGTCCTGGTTATCACTCTACAACCGTGAAATTTGGGAACACTAACCTTACATAAGAAAGGGCACGTGGTCTACAAAAATGTGCATTAAGGTTTTCTGTTACAACTACAGGGAGAAGAAAGAATCATGGAATTGTCTAGGTTGGAAGAGACCCTTGAGATCATTGAGTCCAACCATCTACCCTACTCTACAAAGTTCTCCCCTACACCATATCCCCCAACACCACATCTAAATGTCTCTTGAACACATCCAGGGATGGTGACTCAACCACCTCCCTGGGCAGTCTATTCCAATGCCCGACCACCCTTTCTGTGAAAAATTCTTTCCTAATGTTCAGTCTAAATCTACCCTGTTGGAGCTTGAAGCCATTCCCTCTTGATCTGTCATAAAATACAGGGAGCTGCAACAGGTCCCTTTAACTAATGCATAAGATGTTGACTTGGAAAGATCTTTGATTTTGTTCCCATTCTCTTCGCTTTTATATTTGCCGACCTGAGTAACTTAATCTAAGAGAAGGTGTTTTTATTTTTAATATAGACAAAGCTGTTACAGGGTTTGAGCGTATCAGAGTCTTTGAAAATAGTTGGGAAGCTGACACTCCTTTACATTAACTATTGAGCATTGCTCATGCACTCAGGTACTCCATGCTGTTGGTCCTGCCTCTGTCCTCTTGTGCTCCATACTGTTTGTGTGTGTGTTAGTGTATGGGTGTGTTGACACAATCAGGACAACTGTCACAAAAGTACCTACTCAATTTAACGAGGGGATGGTTTCTTTTTCTCATCAGAGGAGTGGCTTTTCTCTGGGTTCTCATACGAAATGTTTCTCTCACTCTTTGAGGAAGATTGCATTCTACAAATTCCTCACAAATCCCTCAAAACCACCCTTCTTCTGCCTGGTAGGAGCCATCTTCATGGGCGCTTCAGTAGTTAGTTGACAAAGACGCTGGTACACACATAGGAGCTTACTCAAGTTTCCTGAACTCAACAAAAAGTCTCTTCATTTGACCATAGCAGAGTCTGGGAGTGATTTGTATAGTCTGATGGGCTTTTCAGAATGGGACAAAATCCATGAATAAGTTTTTCAAGAGCTTGTTAAAATGTTCTATTAAGACTAATTTAATCAGTAGCACAGTGCTATCAGAAAGTGAAAATTTCCCTGAGGTAAGGACAGAAGAGGGATCACAAATCTAACACAGTAGATTGGAGTAATATGGTATACTGTACAGATACAGTTTCTATCAGATTAAATGCCATGGAAAATTGGGGAAGTCCCTCTAAAATTTTATGTGCTACTTTGAACTTGTGTAGTTAATTTATTCTAGAATTAATATTCTTCAGTGAAACTCTTCTGATTTAGACCAGCTGGAGATGTGGTTCCCCATATGTTGTCAGGAAAAAGCAGGAATGCATTTAAGGGAATCTGGCAAAAGTTTTCAAGTTATTCATGTTTTAAGTGTGAGAGAATAAGGAAAGTGAGAAAGCTGCCTTCGTCCATGGCACATATGCATATAATGCATGAAGTTCACCATGTACAAACCCAAAAACATTGCGAAGGACTTCTGTTGAACCTAAAGTTAATCAGCATTTTTTTCTCCTTACCGTTCCTCTGAAACATTTTGAACTGTATTCTGTCTGTACAAGAGCAGTTGTCTGAAGTATATGATTATGCCGGAACACTGTGAAACAAAAAGAAAAGGCACACCAATACTGTCAAAACTCAGAAGTCTTCTGTAGCAGCTGAATGAGTGTGAAATTTGTTCGCTGGGTTTAAGCTAAAACCCTGTCGGGGTTTCATGCATTTCCACCTCATGCTTCACTAATGGAAACCATTATGATTTCATATGAAACCATAATGGAAACCATATGATTTCAAATCAGTCCAGTACTTAAACTTTGTCTTCATGAAGTATATCGTCTATTATTTCTTCTGTGAATATTACACTATATAGAAGTAATAATACTTGCTCCAATACTATGAAAATACAGACAGGTCCCTGTACTTAGCGGTCTATTTCTCTTCCATCCTCCAACAGCCTTCTCTTTCCGTGCCTCATGAGCCCTATCTCTGCAGTTTTCATTTAGTACACTTCTGTCTCTTCAACGAGCATCTATTCCCATCAGAACACCCTCCCAAATTCTTTCCCTTCATGGTATGCTCTTCACTGCTGAATGCCACTACTGCATCTCAGCTATTCAACAAGCTACCATACTAAGTGAATAGATGGAGGAGTTGCAAGCAAAAGGATGGTTTTGTGCTATAATCTGTGTGTAGACCTGCAACAGATGTTGACTCAGATAGTGCCAAAGAACATCCTCTCTGTGTGTTACACAAACCCCCATTTTTTAGTGTGCCATGACAAACTCAAGACTGCAATATAAAAACCCAAGAGTCATAAAAATGGCTTGAATGGGTCACAGGGACACAATAGCAGGGAAATACGTACAAATGACAGAATTTATAGGCAATTGAATTTAAAGTGTGAATGAATGAGTTGCCCAAGAATGTGTTTTATGTCACTATCAAAACTTTTAAGAGAAACTAAATGGCTTTATTTGTAAATCTTTGTTTCTTCGTTTGTTTAAAATAATAATACTAATAGTCTCAGCAATACAAGGATTCTTTAAGTAATTTAACTCCACTGTATGAAAAAAAAGGCAGTTTATGATTTATTCTTCTGGCTGCCTTCTATAGACATCCTTGGCTAAATTCTGTAGAGCTGAAGGCAATGGATACTGGCATGTGGCCATGGAGCCTTAGTTAATATAGTAAAGCAGAAATGCAAGAATTATAATAAGTTCTGGAGTTCTTGGAGAAAAAGGGAAATAGTTGAGAGAAAAGCTGCAATAGGCACTATAATAACTTGATAAGTCAAATGTGAAATGAATGTGTGGATTGGCCTCACTAACAGCCGGAAGGGGAGCTATGTGTGCCCAGTCCCACACACAATTGTGATTATGCCTGTGTGAATGAAGGTATTTTCAGGGAGAGACAGTGAGTTGAAACTGATTGTGCAAGTCCTCCTGACACAGCTTGACTGATCAGACATGAAAATGTCAGGGAACGACCTCCTGTATTTTCCCAAGTCTCATATTTTTTCTTGGTAATTCAAAACCAATCAATAATAGAGGGCCCTCATAATTATCGTCTTTCCCTGATATTTTCAGGAATGTCCCTCACTCCTCTTAGACTTAGCTCTTGTTAAAACCACTACCAGCTCTTCTACCACAGGAAGAAACACAGTTCTTCCACTTTTATCCCCAGAAATTACTTAAACAGGCTGCCTCTGAAAAATCTGCCTGTGTCTTAGCGTGCTGTTTATCTAACTTGCACGCTACTAGGCAAATACAGAATTATAACAAAAGAGCAAAATAAGCATGCACATAGAGGGGAAAAAAAGAAAAAAGTGAAAAAGTGTTTCACTGGAAAGTCATCATTTCATCGGAAAGTCATCATTTCCTTGAAAAGTCATTATAAACAAATAAGTTTGTTTTCATATGCATGCCCTTGTCCTCAATGTAGGTTTGATTTAGGGAAAGAAGAGACATCATCAGACTCTGCTGGTTTGATGATCTCAGTCTCAGTGATTCAGTAATTCCTGATTTGTACAGACAGCACATGTAGACTCGAGGGTTCTCTGGTTTATCAGTTTCCAAGAACTGGCTTTAGCAAACTTTTTTTAAAAGTTCAAAGAGCAATGTTTTGAAACTATCTCTGGGATACATTATATCCTAAAGGAAACAATAATTTCAGGGTCCCTTGAGGTTTGGTGCTCAGTTCTGTTTTACTCTGGATGAACTCTGGTGTAGGCAGATGAAAAAGGAGGGTGTCAGTATTTGGTCCTACTCCTATTTAAAGAGGTGATTTCCAAGAGAGCAAAATTTCTTTTCATGCTCTATTGCAGACTAGTTAAAAAATAGCCCTCACCTGTTGTTGTTTCTGTCTATGATTATGGCTATATTTACTCCTATTACAAATTCTGCTGTCACTGGAAGTGTTCTGCAGTGAACACAGTATGGGCTTGCAGGTGTTGACGTACTTTTAGAGCACTACAAGAGCTTATCCCGCTCCTTGGTTATGACAGCTGGTTATGACTTTTGCAATGTGTTCATTGCTTTCAGTGAACAGTACTCTGCATTAACTTGGTACATCATGTCTCCAGGTTGCTAAGGACCTGACAAACAGTGCGAGATACATACACTGGTCAGACTTCCTACTCTTTTTATCATGAGGAGTCATTTTTCGCTAGTTGCTCTGAGCTTTCCTGGAGAGTAGATGAAGATACAACAGGCAAGTGTTGAGTGCACCCTCAGCAAGATTGCCGATGATACCAAGCTCTTTGGCAAGGTAGACACACTGGAGGGGAGGGATGCCATCCAGAGGGACCTGGACAGGCTGCAGAGGTGGGCCCAAGCCAACCTCATGCAGTTCAACAAGGCCAACTGCAAGGTCTTACATCTGGGTAGAGGCAACGCCAAGCACAAATATAGGCTGGGTGGGGAATGGCTGGAGAGCAGCTCTGAGGACAAGGACCTGGGGGTGCTGATCAATGAGAAGCTCAACATGAGCCATCAGTGTGCGATCGCAGCCCAGAAGGCCAACTGTATCCTGGGCTGCATCAGAAGAAGTGTGGCCAGCAGGTCAAAGGAGGTGATTCTGTCCCTCTGCTCCACTCTCATGAGACCCCACCTGGAGTACTGCATCCATCTCTGGAGTCCCCAACATAAGAAGGACATGGACCTGCTGGAGTGTGTCCAGAAGAGAGCCATGAGGATGATCCGAGGGCTGGAGCCCTTCTCCTATGAGGAGATGCTGAAAGAGATGGGGCTGTTCAGCCTGGAGAAGAGATGGCTCCGGGGAGGTCTTATTGCGGTCTTCCAGTCCCTAAAGGGGGCCTACAGGAGAGCTGGGGAAGGACTTTTTACTAGGGCATGTAGCGATAGGACGAGGGGGAATGGCTTTAAACTGGAAGAGGGCAGGTTCAGATTGAACATTAGGAAGAAGTTTTTCACTTTGAGGGTGGTAATGCACTGGAACTGTTTGCTCAGAGAGGTTGTTGAGGCCCCATCCCTGGAGGTGTTGAAGGCCAGGCTGGATGTGGCCTTGGGCAACCTGGTCTAGTGGGAGGTGTCCCTGCCTATGGCAGGGGGGTTGGAACTCGATGATCTTCAAGGTCCTTTCCAATCCAAACCATTCTATGATTCTATGATTCTATTAATATATGATTCTATGATTCTGTGATTCTATGATAGATGGATTTTGGCCATTTTTGAGGTGACGACTTTACTTTTAATTGCATTTTCCTTTTTACATTGCAGTTTTTATTAACTGGAGGTGTGCTGAATGCACAGATTATAAAATATTTACTAGCTAAAGGTCTTTCCAGTGTTCATCTCAAGTCTTTTCTTCCTGTCAGCTATATTCACATCCTTTATGTTAAAGAATATTGCTGCTGTCCATAAAACCATGTCAGACTTGTAATTAAGTCTGCTCTCTCCAGCTTCCCTTCACTGAAATCAAACCTAGAGCTAGATTCAACTTTATCATCCTTCCAGTTAGAGCATAAACAGCACACGTCATTGCTGGAGGCTTTGAGCAGAAGCTTACATAGCACCCACGCTCATCTGTTGGAAGACCTTGCAGCTCTTTCTGGGGAAATGTATCCAAGTTTCTTATCAGTTCAAGGAGAGTTGGAGGGAGAACAGGAAGAGAAGCATCTGTTTCTCTCCTGCTATGGGGTTAGGCATGGCTAGAGAGCTTGGGAGATTAGTAACACTTCCAAATGTTGAATGTTGATGTATTACAGTTAATGGAGCATGCATGCCTCATTCTTTGCTGCTTATGGGAGAAGTCAGACTAGAATGAGTGCTCTGTAATGGTCTGGGAAATGGGGTCCAGCTGAAGGAGGGAAAGAATTACCTGGAAGAAAAAGTTAATATTCTTCTGAGGACCCAGAAACTTGTTATCCCAACTAATGTGTCATCAGACTGCCAGCTTTAATGTTGCCTGTAATGTTCAGAATGAAAATTCATTCTTTTTCTGGGTCATGGCATCATTTTCTGATCACAACCAAAAGCCTGTTAAGATAGGCCTCCTCAGCTTTATTCGGACAATATTTCTATCATCTTTGCTGTTTCCTTGAATACCAGAAGGTCAAAGGTGCAAATATAGGCAAATATCAAAATAGTCACATGAGGCATATGCAATAAGAAATCAACCACTGAATTTGAGAATTAAGTACCAGGTAACTAACCTCAGCAATTAGTGTAGCTGCAAAGAGTCAGAGGATGTTGTTTTTATATCCACCTATTAGAGGATGAAGTGCATGAAGTTTTAATCTATTTTCTTATTATTTCTTAAAAGAGAAATTCCTCAACAGTTCAACAAAGCAGGGTTTCATGTGAGTGTTGCTCAGCACCATGGTGTATGGATGGCCGGTTGGAGGCAAAACCTAGGCTATTTTAGGACACATCATTGCACATTAGCTCTTCCCCCTGGAGACTTTGTTATCCTTAAAAAATAAATAAATATGCTAACTGAATAAATTAAAATGCTGCAGCAGGTTCTATGACGTGTTTGTTAGAATACGTTTATATGTATGTGGGAGAGACCATCAGCATCATTCTCAAATGGTGAGAGTTGTCTTGTGAGATGTGAGGCTCAAATATTTGGGAAAAAACCAACTATGAGACGAGTAGCAGCCTTTGTATGAAGAGTCAGGCAGCTCCATCATATAGGTGTGTTGTTGCTGCCACTGTAAGCAACTGATTTTGAACATGACATTACTAAGGGGAGGATTGACTGATTTGCCATGCTTCATGGTTAATTTAGCCTCTGATTTTATAATGATTTTATAATCACAGAACACTGAGGACTGATATTTTAACCACCAGCAAGTCACCGGAGCATGAAGTTTTGTGGCACAGTGGAATCTGGATCCAGGACATGCCCTGTCTTGGCTCCTTACATGAGCTTTTAACATTTTTTGCATTCACATTTATTTTCTTCTCAAGCTTTAGCGTCCTGTCAAGTTGTTCCCTTTTCAGTCAAAGACTCAGTCAGAATGACACCATTCATGTTTCTTTATAAGAATCTCAAGACAACACCGATTTTATTTTAAATCTGAAGTGTTCCTCATTCAGCTCTCTATTTTGCTCTGCTTCACTGCATTCAAATAGTCTAGTGTTAATCATTATTTTTTTTAATGAGAAGCAACCTAACTTTTTTTTTTAAAAAGAATTCTGCTGGCTGTCTTATACAATATACTGGCTTTAATTTACTATCAGATGAAAAATAGGATATATTTGCAATGGCAATTTACTAGATGTATTGGTTTCCACTTTGCATTTTTGTATGGTGAGAATGTGTATGCTTTTGTTTATATGTTTCACAGACCAGTCACATCACTCTCGTATCTTACACACAACCTTAGATCCTCGTCTGAGCAACGCTGCTCTCAAGCAATGGTTTCTAATCCACAGAATGTGGGTAAGAAGCCAAACATTACTCATTGTGCCTTTATTTCTATAGATTTTTTTTTTTTTCCTTAAGATGACATGAGATCAAAGTGGCATGTGTCCTCTGAAAGCAACAGAGACTTAGCCATGCTTTTGTACATAGTACTTACTATCTACTCGAGAAGATTGGTCATATTTCACAGCAAAGCTTTTCAATTACTCAGATACAATCTAAAGAAAGGTTATACCTTAAAGGGTATTCTGACTGCACAGGAAGATCACTATTTTTCATGGGTACCTTCTGCTACCTTTTCAATTTATCAGACATGGAAACATTTCCTATCAAAAACAATATAAGTCAAATATAAAAAAAAATTATTGCTTCAGTGGAAAACACTGTCATCTTCTATATTTTTAAGACTTTACAGTCTATGCTATATGATAGGTTTCACGTATTTATTTCCTACAGTGATCATGGGAGAATACAAACCTTGTGGGCTCTTTTGCTTGGCTGTGATTTCTGGAGTAATCAGCTTATTTACCTCTTCTTTAGTGCTGTCTTTTCCTCTTGTCCTGGAGCTACTGGGTTATTCTAGTCTATGTTGTATTCTGTTGGGAGCTTCTGTAGCTTGAAGGTGTGTCAAGCTCTTGCTTAAATATGTTGGCTCCATCCCTAGTACTCCCTCTAGACAACGACAAAAGCAAAACATATTCTTAGCAGTTTAGTGATACTGTTAGACGTTGTATTTTTTCTAATTTGCTATTTACTCCCTTATATAATACTCATATTCCTGTAGTGAGGCCAAATGGATACTTTAGTTCTTGAGTTTTACTTCTACGCTTTCTGCTTTTGCCCTGCCTTTCTCTGCTCGCTTTCCTTTTTCTCTTGCCTCAGTGACTGATATATATATGTGCCTAGGTTAAAATTTTGGTTATATTGGTTGTTCTTTCTCAGCTGTAATTTTTTTTTTGGCACTAGGAAAGATTTTCCGCCCTTTTCATGTGCTTCTGCTGTCATCTCCTTTGTCTCTTTGTGATGGAATCGGCAAATTCTTGCAAGCGGTGTTGTGATTCTTCCTTTTTTTTTTCTGCAGTGGTTGAGCCATTCCTGGTTTGTATTATTTGCCACAGTACGTAAAACTGTTGTTTGTTCTGGACTCTGATTTTGAGCTCTGTGTACTGTTCCGTCTAAAGTCTCCTTCCTTTTAGTGTGCTGGACTATTCGTCATGTACCCAGTAGTTGGGCACAAAAGACCTTCCATAAGCATTGGGGAGGGGTGGGTATCTCCCTTAGCTTTTTTTTTTTTTTTTTGCCTGGTTTTCAGGTGGAGGGTTTCCTTTCCCGATAATTCTTTGCATAGCTGGCAAGTGTTCAGACTGGGCAGTGAGACATTTTTGCAGAATTCATTTCTATTGAGAGAATTATTTCTTTAGTTTTACCTCCAGAGCCATAGCCTATTTCCAAATCCCACGGAGTGTGGCAGAGGCTGGTGACACTCAGGTCTGCCTTAGACTGTCTCTGTGACCCCACGACACAGGAACATCCAAGTCCCACACCAGTGCAGGTCAGCTGGCTTTAGCAGGAACCCCTAACAGGTACAGTTTGCCCAGACACACCAGGGAACCAGCAAACATGACAAGTCTCTGGCTGTTGTACCATTTACAGAGTTTTTCCATTGTCTAGTTTTGGCAATTTTGATGGTTACAGGTATTTTCTTGCAGTAGGGTATGGGAGGTCTTTCTGCAACTGGCTCCGCTGAACTTGACTCTTGCTCCCTCCTGATCTCCCTTTGACTTTTTCAGCTATGATGAATGACTCAGAGTCCGCAGGTGGTGATCCAGGCACAGGCTTTTCTTGCGTTGCTGCCAGAGAACTTTTTCAAAAGGAGAACCAAATGCACCATTCTTTAGGAGTTTCCGTCTTGCTCTCCTTTTCAGTCTTTCATGTATATTCAAATATGACAGCATAAAAGACCGCCGTGTGTCAGAACTCTCCTGGTTGCTTGCCAGCATTCAGGCAACAGATTACGGTAAACTGGAGAGAAATAAGCCTTTCTTAGAAAGCTGGAATAAATCAGTCCTGTGTTGTCTGTTACATGCCTCTTAGCGGGTTCAGGACATCAGTGCTCTAAAACAATTATATGGCAGACGTACACATAAATAAAATCCTGATTATATGCTGTTAGCTACAAAGTGCGACTAAAAAGTCCTCAGAGCTTTCCTTCAGTTGATGGAAATGGACTGTTACCAAAACAGAGAGAGAAAAATGTAATCTTTCTTTAGGTAGCGCATTCACCATCAAAAGGGAAAAAGGAGAGAAGCGCCAAAGAAAGCCTCACAGGTTTTGTAATCATCTTCCTGACTCTTCTACTGGAGGCACTTACAAGCTGCTAGGATGTGTGGCTATAAAACCAGCAAGGAACTAATGACACTCAAAAACCTAGAAATTACCCTACCTTTTCCCCAGGAGGACTTTTCTCTATATAATCTTCAGTAGTCCTTGAAAGTGTGTCAGGGCCAGTGAAAGGCTTATGGTTTAAGCTAAACCCCAGATTTTTGAATGAAAGGGGCTGAGCAGCCAGTGATTATTTACACCTACACCTGCTACAGCTTCTGGCATGATGGTGAGGTGGGCAGGAAGAGGCAGCATTTTCTTGAGCTGCCACAACTTAACATTCTTCAGCTGATCTGTTTGAGCCCTTAGGCTCCTCTCTCTCTTCTGTATTCATAATTCAAGAGGTAGTTACATCTGAACTTCAGCACTAATTCTCCCTGCTCCTCCTTCCCCATCCCATCCTGTAGGACAGAGGGCCAGAGCCAGGAGTATGGCTGAAGTCGTGTGAGAGCTTTCTATACATGGATGCGGAGAAATGGCTTAGGAAAAAAAATTTTTACCTAGAGATTGAATAGAAGATGTTTTCAAGATGTGGCCACGACAAGAGTCAAGGCAATCCGAGACAATATGAAATTTGAGATGGTAAAAAAAAGACAGTAAGATATATTCTTAGGTTACAAACTTGTGCTTACCTTTGAGCACTAAACAAAGCAGTCATCCTAAAATAAGTGCCTATGCTGAGTATCTATCAATCTAGAGAGGCAGATAATGTTGAAAAACTCCAGAAGGAGATATCCACCTGACACGGGTGCCTAACTTGTGTAGACATGACCTCTTCCTGAAAGCCTGCAGGGACATCTACCTATGTCTATGTACCCTAAAGGCTCTGTAGGCCTTCGCTCTATTGGGTTCCTGCAAGGTAGGTGAGCATCAGGTGTCTACAGTGATACTGATGGGAAGACCATTGCACATAGAGGAGTCAGTGATCCATGTGACAGTGACCCTGTGTGGGCCCAGGTCTGTGCTGTGCTGCGCTGCACATACAGTGTTGCCTTCAGGCCTGTGCTGTGCATCCTCCTTGGCACTGGATAAACTCAGCCAGGCGATGGTAATGGTAATGGAGGAGACTGCAAGGCAGCTCCCATTCGGTACTGGTATGACATTGTCTTTATCAAAAAGTGCAGCAACAAGTTCTCCTGCAGACATCCTCTCTGTTTGGCAGTAGAAATGATGAATACAGTTGCATTCTTCTAAGAAAACTCTATAATGGCTTGAATGACCCAAACAGGGCAAATCCTCCAGAGACATGGTCTGCATAGCATGCTACATGCAGATCAGAGCCTGTTTGACCCTGCCCAACTCAAGGTTCGCAGCATCTAAAGGGACAAGAGATTATCTATACTGTCATCTCTTTCTTTATAGTTAGCTCTAATAAAAGCATTTTATATGATGCTTTACAGAGTCCATGTGCCTTTCTAATCAGGATTATAGCAGACCAGCACCTCCTGGTGCAAAACAGTGTCCCCTGGGAATGAAAAAAATGACAAAGGCACCTTAAAACAATGGATCGTGTCTGAGGAATAAATACGAATCCAATTCTGCAATAGGCTTCAGGCAGGTCCAGGGGACTTTCCAGGCATGTTCAATTACAGGGTCAAGGATAAAGTTGAAAGTACCTCTCCATTTTCCATTAGAGAAAAGAATAGCACAGAGCACAGCACAGTAACTTTAGAATAATATTGCTTTGATAATAAGTGGTAGGGGTAATGTTAACCCTTTGATTTTCACTACTTTCTATCACCATAGTAGTAGTTTAACGATGCGCTACATTATTTGTTTTCTTACAGAGAATGAGTACTCCGTTCCTAGTCTGGGGTCCAAGGAAACTTGTCCAGGAGACATTTGTTAGTGCACCAAGAACACTGAACTGTTGCAATTTTTTTTTCCAGATTGACTCTTATTAAACAATAAGCACATTTTCATCTTCTCTTTAATAGCAAAAATTTTGTTCTTGTTCAGACAGAGCACTACAACACAGAGTCCTTAATCTATTTTAATCAGTAGTGTTAAAAAAATGTTTAATCAACAGACTCACTTTTTCTATAAAATCCAGACAAGGTGGATCATCTCCTGCTCAGGAAAAAACAGTCTGAGGATTGTTTGCCTGGCTCTTTTCCTCATCGCCTTAGTCACATGACAACATAGCTTTAAGTCATGGTTTCTCTCCCAGTAGCATCCTCAGCTCACAAAAGGCACTCAGCAGTGTGCCATTAATCCTGACTTCCAGAGCATTTATACTTAAATTACAAAATTACTGGGAGGGTTAGGGGAGGAAATTCAGCAGCTTGTTTCCACAGCTGTGATTCAAAACCTCACAGGCATTCACAGGGAATGAAGCTGCCACAGACCAACTCTCTTTTCATATCCCATTTGCTTTCTATCACCTCATTAGTTTCATTGTTTTTGCAGTCAGAGATCAGCTGTGTTCCTCTCCCATTTGTACATCCGTAGAGAGAAAGACTTGGTGACTTTTCGCAATAGTATGAGATTTCATTTTAGGTGAGGCAATGAAGTTGTGTAACTGCTTTGAAAATCTCACTTAGTTTTATTCTGTTCATTTTATTTCTCCTATATCCTCTTTGTCACACTTAATCTTCTGTGGGCAGCTTCCGAATATTTTTCTTTATAAATCTGATCACATGGAATTGGTGTTCCTTTCTTTTATTTAAAGCATCAGTAATTGGAATATTGCTGCTCTATACTGCTGTGTTAAGTTGTATTTAAACGAACTTGGGAAAGGGACTGAACAAATGTGCTTTTACTTAGGGATATGTTTATCTTAAGCACATGATTAATCCCATTGAAGCTGTGCTTGTGCATAAGTGCTTTCTTAGATCAAGGTCCTTCTAGCAACAATACAATTCCTTTGATACTGGGGCAAAATATTGCTAATGAAAAACTGTGCAGAATTCTTCTTATCTACCATTCCCTAAAGGATGGAAATAAATTTTTCATTTTTGGCAAAATATTTCCAAGGAAATGTTAGGTAAATTATTAATATTTTTGGAAGCTGGGTGTCAGGTTTAAAGTATTGGTGACAAGTGGGAGTAAAACCTTTAATAGTTCTTCCAGATTTGTCATGCTATGAGTAATCTCCGCTTTCGCAAAGTAAGAAAGATTTCCTTAGAAATTACACAGTTGCTCAGAGGATGTTTTCCTTTGACTTCTTTGATTACCCCTGTGGAAATAGCATATTGTGTCTGTTAGTTCGGAATGTTTTATGACAGACAGCACTCAGCAGAGGATGTCTGCTTACTGCGGGTTGTTTAGTGTTAGTGTGTGTGAAACCAAAAATAAAGGGACTGCATTTGACATGCAAGATGAAGTAAAGGAAGCAGTTATGAGAAAATGTATTTTAATATTTAGGTATGTCTGCAGTAGTAAAGAGGATGGATTATGAGATATGTCTTGTCTATCTTGAGGCATGTGAACCCACTTTTTCTTATCCCTGCTCCACATTTTGCCCCATAGCACCTCACAAGAGGGCTGGCAATCACAAACAGGGATTTTTAGGAATGTTGTTTATGTCATCTTGTTTTCAGGTGTTAAATGAAGAACAAGGTCATGTCTCAGCATGCTGTGTGAAAGCGCCAGGGGGCTAGAGGTGCATGAGACGGGGTTATCCTCCTGACTAACCCCAGCAGGTATTTCAGGGTCAAGTTGTGCAAGCACAGGGAGTTGCTCAAAAGCTTCACAGTGCCAGGGGTCAGCCAGGAAAAACCTGTCAGAGCAGACTTTTTTCTGATCCTGGACTCTGTTCTGGGATGAAGGGGGAAGAACAGGTGATGTACCGTTAGCTGCTGGGTCGTCGCCGTGATAAGGCAGGTTGCCGGGTGCCAGTGGGAAACAACATTCAGAAACGCTGGTGAGGAACTAAGCTTTCAGTTTATGGTTATATCAAATCACAGCTGTGTGAATAGATGAGCCTTTCTGGGTATTTTGAGAAAATATGGACAACTAGTAATTGTGTTATATAAAATGTTACCTACTTTTCACACATAATTGATTTGTACCTTTTCAGAATATAAAATACTATAAACCAGTTTTCAATAAGGTGACTAAAAAACCACTTAAAATTAATAAGATCTCCTAGATTTTTGAGTAAAAAAATGCAAGAATTTTAAAGGAAAAAAGAAGATAGAAAAGGAAAAAAAATCAAGGGGAAAAGATTAAATTAATTGTTTATTCCAAATTTATTTGTTCAAGTATATTCCAACTTCCTAGCTTTTCATTCCTTATTTTATGAACCTGAATATTATAGGAAGTTGTCTTGGTCATTGGTTTGATCATTTATTGTAAGAAAAAATAGCATTCCATTCTCCAACATAGAAGGGTTATTTTTGTGTTTGGTTTTTTGTTTGTTTGTTTTTGTGGGTTTGTTTTTTCCCCCCATTCTTGTATTTAGTAATATCACATATTCTTTGAGCCTTACTTGGAGCAGATGCTTCAGAGGACACAGGGAAAAAGTATCTTAAGGATTGATATAACAAGCCATAGGGAGAATTTCGTTGTTTACTGTCAGTAACAGAAGAGAAACACAGGTTCTTGTATTTGAGGAAAGAATTTAGAACTATTAGGGATCAGAAATGCAAAGTGTTGCTGTGGTTTCAGCATGTTCATTTTAGGGAGAAAATGCTTTGAGAAATGCTAATTAAAGAGATGTTAATCTTCCCCTCTGGACTGCAGGGAGATTTATTTGAGTTCTGTTGATAGAGATCACTGTCATGTTTGAGAGAATAACAACTTCCCAGAACTGGATCCCTGTGCAAGACTTTCCAGGGTATGAATGGGAACACAATGGACAGGTTAATCAAAATGAGCTGTTGTAATTATTACTTGTTTTTTAATGCTACAAATGAGCTGGCTGAAGAAAACAATCACTAATGGGTTTGGTCTATATGAAATGAATAAATAAACAAAGTCAGGTCTAAATAAAGTGCCTGATTTTGACAGAGCAAAGCTTGGTTAACTAAGAAGCTACTTAGTGGCATCAACTAGATCAAGATGTCAGGGATTTGCATGTGAAGAAATCCTAGTATTACTTTATTTGTGCTGAAAATAGCATAAATCTGTACCTCATGCAAAAGGAAAAAAGCTCTTTGGAGGAACTTGCAGCCTTTATGGCTAAATAATTTTTCTCTACAAAGTCATTAGAAGAAGTGCTACAAAGAATGGGAAAAATGGATGATTAGGCAAGGAAAAATGCATCTATAGACTAATGTTTTTAGAGAAAAATTAGACTTAGAGTGAAACTTTTTACTGAAGTTGGTACAGAAATAATCTGTGTGGTCCCAAAACTACATGAGTATTTTGCCTAAGATTTCCTGTGCTTGGTGAAGTGAACTGCCCTGTGCTCCATTGACTAGAGATTCAATTCAGTGGCCCACTCAAGGGCTTGTTAGGATTCTCCAGGGTATGGAAGACATCTGCAAGGGACTGGCAGGTGCAACCTGTGCCCTTCTGTAGATGTACAGGAAACCAGTGGGATACTCTGTGACTTCTCCAATGGCCTTAGACATGCAGGTGAGAGCAGAGCCCCAGCTGTACTCTGACCCTTGTGGAAATGGAGATGCCTCACTTACATGCAAACACCCACCCTTTGGTGTTTCAGTGCCACACTGAAAATTGCCAAGAAAGGGTCCTTGCAGGGGCAGGGAAGCTGTCACAGTGATCCTCCTGGAAACTCTGCTAAGGCACATGGAAAATAAGGAGGTCACTGGTGGCAGCCAACATGGCTTCACTAAGGGCATTACAGCATTGGTGGATAAGGGGAGAGCAACAGGCGTCATCTACCTGGGCTCGTGCAAAACATTTGACACTGTCCCACACGACATCCTGGTCTTTAAAACGGAGAGACTTTGATTAGATGGATGGACCACTCGGTGGACAAGGAACTGGCTGGACGGTCACACTCAAAGAGTTGCGATCAACGGCTTGATGTCCAAGTGGTGACCAGTGACAAGTGGTGTTCTTCAAGTGTCGGTGCTTGGACCGGTACAATTTAACATCTTTGTTGGCGACATGGATGTTGGGATTGAGTGCACTCTCAGCAAGTTTGCTTGGTCCACACCAAGCTGTGTGGAGCGGATGACACTCTGGAGGGGAAGGATGCCACCCAGGGGGACCTGGACAGGCTTGAGAAGTGGGCCTGTGGGCCTCTCATGAAGTTCAGCAAGGCCGAGTGCAAGGTCTTACATCTCGGTCGGGGCAATCCCATACATAAATACAGTCTGGGCAGAGAATCAATTGAGAGCAGGCCTGAGGAGAGGGACTTGGGGGTGTTAGTTGATGAGAAGCTCAACATGACCCTGCAATATGCGCTTACAGCCCACCTTATCCTGGGCTGCATCAAAAGCGTGGCCAGCAGGTGAAAGGAGGTGATTCTTCCCCTTTACTCTTCTCTGGTGAGACCCCACCTGGAGTACTGCAATCAGCTCTGGAGGTCCCAACATAAGAAGGACATAGACCTGTTGGAGCAGGCCCAGAGAAGAGCAACAAAGATGATCAGAGGTTTAGAGCACCTCTCCTATGAGGACAGGCTGAGAGAGTTGGGGTTGTTCAGCCTGGAGAAGAGAAGGCTCCAGGGAGACCTTATTGC
Source organism: Vanellus vanellus (assembly GCF_965231255.1). Lineage (NCBI taxonomy): Eukaryota > Metazoa > Chordata > Aves > Charadriiformes > Charadriidae > Vanellus > Vanellus vanellus. Next base: position 195,059,782 of record NC_138905.1, on the reverse strand, counting down.
GGCCTTCCAGTACCTAAAGGGGGCCTACAGGAAAGCTGGAGAGGGACTTTTTACAAGGTCATGTACTGATAGGCTGAGGGGTAATGGCTTCAAACTGGAAGAAAGGAGATTTAGATTAGATATTAGGAAGCAATTTTTCACTCTGAGGGTTGTGAGGCACTGGAACAGGTTTCCCAGAGAAGTTGTGAATGCTCAGTCCCTGGAAGTGTTCAAGGCCGGGTAAACCAGGTCTAGTGGGAGGTGTCCCTGCCTATGGCAGGGGTTTTGGAACTAGAAGATCTTCAAGGTCCCTTCCAACCTAATCCATTCTATGATTCTATGATTCTATGGTCAAGTACTGAAGAGCTCAGTTTTGAAGCTGGTCAGGCTCAAGGGACAGACTCCAGCAAATGGATTTCTGTAGGATTGCTTTGTAGGTAAATTTTCCTAGAGAAAAGCCACAGATTATGTCGCAACCCTAGTTTTGCAACTGTAAATGCGGAGGCAGTAAGAAGAATCCGTTAGCTAAACCAAATGTCTGAGCAAGCTTCCTGTGTGCCAATTTGTTGCTTTTGAAGAACCACCTTTTAGACTCTGGTACTCCAATGCAAATCTGTACAGAGATTTGCTGAGGTTGTGTGCACAGAGGAAATAGAGGATAACGTGACTGCAATTTCCATCCTTTAAGAATGCATTCAACTTTTCAGGATGCGTAGCTGTGTGTTATATCAGGCAAGGCAATGCCAACAGCCCTCCCATAAATCTGCACTTGCACTGTGTGAGTGGCACAGGTCACCCTCATGTGTCAGGTATGACCTACTTGCCCTGTAGGTCAACTGCTGCCAGATGCCCTGGAGACACAGTATGTGCATGGTATGGCCAGGCTCCTGGCATTGCCCTGCCTGCCCTGTGTGATGATCCCTGGGGACATTACTGTAAGGCTGGCTGATAAGGCTGACATCACTCCGATCTTCAAAAAAGGCAAGAAGGAAGACCCAGGGAACTACAGACCGGTTAGTCTCACCTCTGTCCCTGGGAAGGTAATGGAGCGACTCATTCTGGATGTCATCTCCAAACGCATTGAGGAACAGGAAGTGATTGGAAGTGGTCAACATAGATTCACCAAGGGTAAATCGTACTTGACCAATCTGATAGCTTTCTATGATGTTATAACTGGTTGGCTGGATGAGGGGAGAGTCGTAGATGTCATCTACCTTGACTTTAGCAAGGCTTTTGACACTGTCTCCCATAACATCCTCATTAGGAAGCTGAGGAAGTATGGGCTAGATGAGGTGACAGTGAGGTGGATTGAGAGTAGGCTGCAGGACAGAACTCAGAGGGTTGTGATCAGCAGCACAGAGTCTAGTTGGAGGCCTGTAACCAGTGGTGTCCCCCAGGGGTCAATACTTGGTCCAATTTTGTTTAATATATTCATTAATGACCTGGATGAGGGGACAGAGTGTATCCTCAGCAAGTTTGCTGATGATACCAAACTGGGTGGGGTGGCTGACACCCCAGAAGGCCGTGCTGCCATCCAGCGTGACCTGGACAGGCTGGAGAGCTGGGCAGAGAAGAACCTAATGAGGTTCAACAAAAGCAAGTGCAAGGTCCTGCACGTAGGGAGGAAGAATGTAAAGCACCAGTTATAGGTTAGCGGCGGACCTGCTGGGAAGTAGCTTGGAGGAGAAGGATCTGGGGGTCGTGGTAGACAGTAAATTATCCATGGCCCAGCAATGTGGCCTTGTTGCCAAAAAGGCCAATGGAATCCTGGGCTGCATAGGGAAGAGTGTGGCCAGTAGGTCGAGGGAGGTCATTCTCCCCCTCTACTCTGCACTGGGGAGGCCACAACTGGAATACAGTGTCCAGTTTTGGGCTCCCCAGTTCAAGAGGGACAGGGAACTGCTGGAGCGAGTCCAACGAAGAGCAACTAAGATTAAGGGATTGGAGCATCTGCCTTATGAGGAAAGGCTGAGAGAGCTGGGACTCTTTAGCCTGGAGAAGAGAAGGCTGAGGGGAGACCTTATTATGGCATACAAGTATCTAAAGGGTGGGTTGAAGAAGGATGGAGCCAGGCTCTTTTCAATGGTTCCCAGTGACAGGACGAGGGGCAATGGGCACAAGTTAGAACACAGGAAGTTCTGTTCAAATACACGGAAACACTTCTTTACGGTTCGGGTGACAGAGCACTGGAACAGGCTGCCCGGGGAGGTTGTGGAGTGCCCTTCTCTGGAGATTTTCAAGACCCGCCTGGATGCAGTCCTGAGTAATGTGCTCTGGGCAATCCTGCTTTGGCAGGGGAGTTGGACTAGATGATCTCTAGAGGTCCCTTCCAACTCTGAAAATTCCGTGATTCCGTGATCCGTGATTCCGTGACAGGTGACCTGGAGTCTGGGACTTCCCCAAACCTGTGTGGGGAGTTGGCTATGGGGTAGATGAATGGTCCCACCACTGGCTCATTGCTCTTTATTGCTGCCTGAGGCTTTCTGCACTCCTACCCCATCCCATGGCCTCTGCCATCCTCATGGGATCGGAGGATTTTGGGAAGCAGCAATGGATGCCTGCCATTGCAAAAGCAACTGGTGTAGTTCACAGCTCGTTCTCTCAGCAGGCTGAGCACTGCTTGGTGCTGTAAGGTCTGTAAGATGTAGGGCTGATTTTGGCAAAGGCCTTTAGAAATAAAAATTGCCTTGCTACTATTCATAAATTTCTTATCCTTAACAAGAGTATTAAAGGCTGCTGAATACAAGAAAAGCATTGAACTATCACAAACATTTTGGAAAGACTGTCAGCTTGCTTCCACAGAAAAATAATATCTCTTTGATAGGTTACTAGAAACTACATATTGAACTCTTCATCCTCCATCATTCTTTGTGGAGACACATTTCTAGTTCCTGTGATGATGTTGTGTTATCCCAGATGTCAGCCCAGTGGTACCTTCTTGCTCTCTCTCTCCCCTGCCTATTATCCTTGTTAGAGGGCTCCCGAGCTCACTTTGGTTCCCACCATCAGGGTTGATATCTGATAACCAGGAATGCTGGGCTGAGCTCTGGAGAGGCTTTTATCTTGGTATTTGTTGTCCTCAGTTATGAGGACAACAAATACTATTTGGTAAGTCTTTTTGTTAACTGTCTTCAGAAGTTTCAGTTTGGGGAAGGTGTTGTTATTTATTTGCACAAAGCAAAGGCTCCCTCACAATTACTTATCTTTGATATCTGCATTTGACATATAAAAATAAGGCTTCATTGAGGGAGGAAATTTTATACGACCTTTGTTGATTTGAAATGATTTAATTGGCAAGAGTTGTCTCCTGATAATATTTCTGAGGATGACACGGGTTCTGGCTTATTCTGGGTTTTGATAGCTCTCTGTTGTCAAGTGGTGGCCAGGACCAGTGCAAGACAAACAAGTCACTTTCTCATTTGGGAAAGATTACTGTTCCTTTACAGGGTTAGTGTTGATCCACGTCCTAATTTCTATATTGTGGAAGTTGTAAGTGGAATGTAAACTCCTTCCTTCATATCTCTCGCATCTTCATCAAGAAAGAAAATAAGAAAAAAATGAAAAAACCCTCTTGAGTGTGTTGCTTGGTGTTGGTTCTTTTCCCATGGTTTTGCTCACCCAGTTGGCTTGAACTGGTTAAAATTTTTTGTGCCTGCAGGAATGCCTGGCCATATATCGTGAGAAAGCATAAGTAGAATCTGTTGGCTCACAGACTGATGCCTGAAGAAAGGCTGATTCACGGTTGTGATATGGAGTAGGTCAGGTCTTTCCCAACAAAGCATAAACTGCCCATTACTGGAAATACTATATTTTTAAAAGATTTTGGGTACCTTAAATGTGGACTTGTGCTGTAGCTGTCTAAAGACGAGCATGTAACAAGTGTCAGCATCCTTTAAAACTTTTCTTCTTGTGGGAATAGGGTCTTAAACTTTGGGATGTATAGCCTATATAATAAAGTAAGAAATGCTAATTCCTTGTCTCGATGGTGTAATTATTCTTGTTCATGTGAGAGTCTTCTTTTCCCACAGGCATTAGTTCTTTTTGTTGCTCCAGTTGGGTAGGTTGGGTGAGTGTCTCATTTGTATGGGCAATTTCCTTCTGTCACACCTGCTGGTCTTTTCCTCAGTTTGCATCCCAGATAGCTCTGTGTCTCTCTCACTGTACTGTGATGCTGATGGCATAGCTTCAGAAAGAAAGCACATCAATGTCCTCTGAAGCGCAGGGTCAAGGAGCTCCCGTAACCGTGTATGTGCCTGGCAAGAACTGTTGCCAGCCGTGTCAGCAGATGTAATAACGCAGAGGTAATGGCTAGAGCTGTGCAAATTGTCCCTGTGAACAGAGATGAAGCCTGAAAATAAAAGATTGTTTTGTTTTTCAAACACTGTCCAAGGATCCGGTACTTTTGTTTTGTTCTTCACTGGACTACGGGTGAATGCTGTCGGAGAGTAAGCGCAAGGGTCTTCTTCCCAGTCTGCAGGGTGGATGCAAGGGCTTACCAGAAAGCTTAGACAAAATAATTTATGTACCGTGCTACTGCATGGTACTCTCAAAATATTTGAACTTCCTGATAACCTTGCTGTTCTTCAGAGGTCTGCTCATCAGGTCCCCACGGCTTTGGGATCCATGTCCATGCCTGGCTCTTCTGCAGCTTGGCTTCTAACCTGAGCCCAGCAGGGCCTCAGGCCTTTCTCTGCTGAGGCCCAATGACCAACCTGACCCATAAGACATGGTCTGAACATGCCAAGGTTGGAGCAAAGTATCATGCTCTTGGCATTGTCTGACATGCCTGGCATGGTCATGTCTCATGTTCGTGCCTCTGGGCTCTTCCCAGTGCCTGAGCATTGTCAGATCGGTCTCACAAAGTGCAACTCGCCTGGTTTCATCTTCATGGGCTTCAAACCTGTGTTTTCCACCTCCCATAACTGTACTAAAGCCAGCAGGCTCTGGGATCTTCTTGTCCAATAGAGATAAATAGCGGTGGATGACTTTGTGCATGAGTTGGTCTCCTGCCGCAAAGTGGGAACAGTGCTGCAAAAAAATTGTGATTCCTTGGTGCAGAAAGGGAAGAGGGACAATACAGGGAAGGACTGCTATATATTGGTTGGAGCACTGAATTAGGAGAGAGGTTTTAATTTTTGATCCCTTCTCTCAGGCTCTTAAAACCTTTTTGTCTTATAATAGCTTCATGCAAAATGCATTTTAGAGAGAGGAAGGGAGCAAGAAAGCACAGCGCAGGACTCACTCTTTCACTCCCTGCCCAGTAAAGTCACAGACTACAAAGTTGTGCTCCATCTCATTAACAGATATGCTTCATAATAAGTTTCATTTCTACTATTTTACAAGGAAGGAAAAGTAAAAGTCTTTTCTCTGCAACATTTCCCGTTTCAGCTGTCAGTGTAACTCCAAATGAATTTCAGAAGGTTGTTGCGTATTCTACTTCTGCAGTTGTTTACCCACTTTGTGCATAAAAATAATCAACTTCTTTGGAAGGTCTGACAAATGTGAACCTTAACTATACAAAATTGGGTTGCAGATGAATTTAGCTCTTAGCCACTGTGTGGCAGAGGAAATAGCCTAAATACTCGGGCTGGACTGCACTGCAGACTTCTTACGGGAATTGTTAACTTTTCCTGGATTTACCAACAATATTTCACTTGCCAACAATCATCTTTAATAGGGTTCCTCACGGTGAAACGTAAAGTCAGTCCTTATGCTAAAGACTTGATTTCACTGTGCGGTAGAGGATGGTGTAGAGATGCTGAAGCTTACAGTGCCAGGGCTCACTCCCCATCTAGAAGCAAGTAAACTGGGTCAGCACAATGCTAAGATGACAAATGTTGGTGAAAGCCCTCATTAGCTCATGTGCAAAACCGTGTCAGTGCTGTTGTACTGTTCTGGGATGTGGGATATTATCTCCATTGTGTCCCAGTAGTGTTTCATGGACGTTTCTACTCTTTCAGTGATAGTTTCAACATCACCATGCTCTCTTGTGTAATGTGAAGATACCTACAGAGACAACAGACACTTCGAAGACAGTACAGACACCACAGTTGTGTCTAGTGGAGTAGTTGGGCGGCAAGGGAACAGAGGTGACTCTACTGCTTCCCACCTGCGTAGTACCATAGGCTGATCCATTAGATGGAAAAGGACATCTACATTAAGATATAACAGCAAATAAATTCTTACAAACGACTTCTATGTTGGGATGTAGTCTTTGGTACAACAAGTGATTTAATTTTGCAATGTTCCATTTCTCTGTGCCTAACATGCAGAACACTTGGCACTCATTGCTCAACAGCTCCACATTAGAAAATAGCATCCACGGCTGTTTCCTCACTAGTCTCCTTGTGTTGTGTCTGCAGACTGCAGAGTTAGCATCCAGCAGGCGTTTCTTGATGGCCAGACACAGGGACTCCAAAAATCAATTAATATTTGGGTCAGATTTTGATCTCTGTTCTGCTGATGTGAACTTGGAAAACCTCACTGGGTTTCAGTGATTGATCCAGACTTGCACTTTCAGTGACAGAAAGTTTCTTGGGCTGGATTTCTGGCTGAGATGAATGGGTGCGCCTTCCTTGGACATGAGGAGTTATGGAGTCGACTACACTAGACCAAGGGATCGCCATATGGAATCATGACTTTACTGAAACTATACTGTCTTTACATTAGTGTGTCAGAAAAAATGAAGTGGTATGTTTGTTTTTGTTATCCTTTGCTTTGAAAGTCAGGTCTGGAGTAGATCTCCATTCTGATTACAACCACTGAACAGTTATTAATTCATTGTCTGAAGTGTGGCTGGCTGAGTAGCTAAGGAGACATGAGCTCCAGATGGGTTGCAAGATCCACCCGAGAAACCAGGAAAGGAAAGTAGCAAAGGTCAGGAAGAGAAATGGCATCATCAGTCTGAGCAGCTGAATGTTTATCCTAAAATCATTAGCAATGAAGTCATTAACCATTTGAACCATTCACCAGTTTTCTTTGGACTCCAGAACCACGGCTCCATTGAGGTATACAGAAAGTCTGTGGCAATCCTAGAACTACTGGCCTTCATTTTGACGTCTCACTCTGGTCATATCAGATGTCACTCTGGTTAACTTAATGGAGTTCAGTAGTATTAAACTCATATGAGACCAAACTCCACCTGTTTTTTCTGTATGGTGGAAGACTCACTTGATGACATGCTTTCTCTCGTACTGAAGAGCTTTAGTAACTGCTTGCCTGTGTCTTTCCCAGGTGGGTTATTGCTGCCCCTGCTCTGCAGTTCTCTGACTTCAGCTGTGCCGGTGTGGAAGTGCTCAGGGACTTCACTGTAAAGTGGATGCAAAAGTGGCTTTATTGGCACAAAAGAGGGGCAGTGGACTGTGATGGAGTTGTGGGAAGAAGAGGTGAAAGCTCCTCAAGGCAGCAGTGTCTTTGAAGAAAATGCAGAGGGAATCATACCTTCAGTAAGGCAGCACGTTTGAAAGGGTTGCTCTGCAGCAGAGTGAGAAACATCAGAGGTTAACAAAAAACACCCCTGGGTTTGGCAGATAACGTGTGGCAGAGCATACACCAACACAGCTGGCTCAGAATTATCCATGATAAAATCCTTCCATGGGCAGCTGCTCAACCTCTCTTTCTCCTTTTGGGTCAGTGCTCATAGATAGAAAAAAGCAGGAGTAATGATTTGGACCTCTGATATGTCTTGAGCTTTGCCTGAAATTCTTTCTATAAAGCTGCTCTTAGAGGAACTTTTAAATCATGATAAGAAACTGGTTACCAAGGCTGGATGCAGATGCTCCCTTGGGTAGAGCTGGTCTACCATATGGTTGCTCCTGCTGCATGTGGCACTTCACATCAGAATGGAAGAGCTGCCTGCTGCTTCCCCTGTAAACCCTCATCTGGCCACTCGGTGTGCCTGTCCAGAGAATCACCGTTTCTCATATGATTTCTTTCCACTTTTCTTTCAGAGTGTGGCAGCACTTGTGCTCATTTAGCTTCTTTCATCCAGCACTTTGTTACTTTATGTACATGTTCCTTGTTCATACCAGCAGAGAAGAATATCCTTGTAATCACTGATTGTTACTCTCAATTTTCTTCCAGCATCCTAATTATTGACATTCTCCCCATTCACAATACAAATGCTTAAATATTTGCCAATGTAGCTTGGATGCTCTTTCTCCCTCCTGCCTCATATCAGACGGAAAACAATCCCGGGTATCGCTAACTGTTGACATCTATAATGACCTTCTTGTTCAAATCACTTTAGTTTTGTAACATTTATCAACACAGATATTTTAAGTAATGTGGTTGATCATATTCCTTAGACCTCATCAATTTCACCAATGGCTCTTGTGCTCTTTGGTATAAGAATCCATTTTATTTAGTATTTTTTCAAAGGGACTTAGTGACTAGAAATCAGATTTTTTTTTTTTTCTAGGGCAGTATTTTTCCCTTTGGTATAACTTTGAATGGCTCAATATAAAGGTAGATATTAGAATGATGCATTCAGCAGTAGTTTCTGTGGGAGACTAGAGAAATTTTGTGTAATACTGGAAAGGCAGTTGCCACCTCCCTAAATGAAATAAAGAGAAAATCAAGGAAAGAAAGTAAATCTTGCAATACATTTGCTATTCAATTGCTGTTTAAGTGGGTATCAACTTGTCAACTTCATGGGGAGATATGTGCTAATTAGCCTTTCATCTGCTTTATTGCAACAGTGACTTCTTCCAGGCTTTTATGACTTATTTCTTGAAATCCTATTGTTTTGGAGTAAGCATTTTAGGAATCCCTTCAGTTAAAAAAAATCTGATGAAAGACAGGAAATTATTTTGGAAAATGGTCTCTTCAGGAGCGAAGGGAGGAGCAGCTCAATGCAAGGCAAAGACTCTTGCTTTTATGAAAAACACACTTGTTTTTCAGATACAGTACAAACCCATCAATTTGATTTTAACAACTGCACGTGAAAGATGCATTTTTGTGACATTTATACACCATATTAAATTGTTCTCTAGGGCCATACTCATTATGGCTAGAGTAAATTCACTGATAATTGACTTGCATGTAAAAAGTTGGAGTGTTCCTCAGCAGTCCAGCAGCACTCTGTTCTGCAGCTACAGTCTGCTGAAGTCAGGGGTTCAGCTGTGGGGACTGATATTTCCATCTCATCATCACCACATTAATTTGTTTCACTGTGAGTAGCAGTGCATAGAAGCCAAGCTAACTAATGAGGATCAGGGGATTAAAAGGAAAACTGAGGTTAAGAATGGAGAAATAATTTTAAAATGCTTTAGATTGGCTAATCCTGGTTCCCTACAACTCAGTCTCAACTGATTATTTAAATAGACCTCAAGGATTTATTAGCCACTTCTCAAGTTATTCTGGTTTCTGTCCAGCTTCAGTCTGAGAGGACAAAGAGAGCAAAACTTCTCCCCAGTGTCAAAAAGGCAGCATACCAGTAATTTTTTCTTCCTTATTTTTCTGTGCAAAATACATCCCATACATGTTAGGTGCTTAATAACTTAATGGGACACTGCTAAGTCTTGCTTTGGTTTTGGATGCATTCCAATCATCCACGTAAGACCACTACCACTGATGACACCTACCTAATAAAACCAAGGTTTGCATATCCCAAAGACCTCTTGGACTTTTTGTTTCTGTTCAAGGAACATCAGCTATCATGATAACATCTTCATTATTCTTGTGCCAAGGGTTTTGGGTTAGCAGGAGCAACATGAGAAATGTTCTCCCTGTCATCAGCCATGATGTCCTCTTCCTGGAAGACTGAACCTGCTCAGGCCTTGGATAGAAGATCATGGAGGGACACACTGCAGACAGTGGCATGGCACCTTTCAAATCTTCCCCAAATTAACCCCTTCCTACTGTAGGAGGACCGGTGCTTTTAGCTTATATGCAAAACATGGGATATAGTTGAGAATGACAGTAAGTCATGGCCCTGATCACCAGGCACACTCCTGCTAGGACAACTGATGTGAAGGGAGGGCCTCAGTTCAAAGTCCTGGTTGGAAGCACAGGACCTGAGCACGTGTACATACCCAGCACCTCAGACCCTGTCTGAATTTTTCCTGCCCCATCTCCACATAGAAGCTATGGAGCGCTTCTGCCAGCAGAGAGCACAGGATGCCTATGGGTGAAGGGTCTTGGTGGCTTAAGTATCCCCCTGAACCTGTGCTTTGCTATTGCAGGTCTCAGGAGCAGCATGCGTTCAAGATCCCATCATGCTGTCCACAGTTACTTGTATTTAGTCAAATTTTTATGTAGATCAGTGATGTATTGCCTGGAATGACAGTTTCTAGTTACTTTAAAGGGCTGATACTGCCTTTTCATATACAGTACTGAAACTGGGTAGACCTGCTACTGCACTTCAGCCCAGAATGGATGAGGGATAAGGGAAAGCGATGGTTTTAATAATAATAAAAAAAGTTAATTTGTGACTGAAGCATGTTGACTAATAAATAAAAGAGTGTAGAGCTTGCTGATACCACATACTTTAATTTCGTTCTCATGATATTGAAAAAAAATACCATGTTATAAAGATACAAATCTGATTTCTTTAGTTGGCTAAACAAGTGTTGCTCGAGGTAAAATGTATAGTCATCAACACAGCAAAAGCTTATCACCCTCACTAAAAAAGACAAGAGATTTATAAACAGTGGCTTCCAGGTGAAACTTAGCTACATATGGAGAAATTCAGTAAGCTCAAGGTGAATAAATTCTGCAAGCAGACAGTCCAGTGGGAGTATGTATTGATGAGCAGACATCTGCAATGACTGGTGAGGCGCAAGAATAACCCTTTCATCAATCAGGCTGAGAAGAGGTACCTCAGAGAGATATCCAGAGTTTCTTTTTTTTCTTTATTTTTAAAAATACTTTGGAAACATCTACTTCAGAAGCCGGGCCAATTAAGTGTTATAGAACTGAGAATACACTGGAAAATCAAATGGAAGCAGTGCCGCAGGGTGTCTGCCAAGTGAAGAATGGAAATCGGTGAGGAAAGGTCTGACAAGGAGCAGAGGCACTGGATGAGACCAGAGAGATGTGTCTGGAACCATTGCACAATGACATCTGACATCTGAGGCTTAAACTGCAGCAGGGTGTGCCAACTGCTGCTGGATGCTGGGAACGAGATATAATGAGACACCATATGTCTGGCATGCTCTAACACTGCTGGAGATGAAGTTTGCACATGAACTGTTAGGAGGGGTGACCGGGCTGCTGGAGCCGCAGTCATAACAGTTCAACAGCTTGGTTCCTTCATGGGGGTGAATGCAAATGCATGTAAAGCAATAGGATGGGCTGTGGACAAGTGCCCCGTTGCTAAGAAAAGGAACATCAGAAACAGATTAAAAAAGATATGAGAGGAAGTTTTTCTCTGACATGTGCAATCTCCCTGCACCGTGACCATACTCCTGGAAAGTTAACATAAGAGTTAGTGTCAGCAGATACCTATGGGGCCAGCAAAAGGGAGGTTGGAAGATCCAGTTCTATATCTTAGTAAAGAGGATGCTTTGGTAGTTAGACTTTATAATCTGTACCTTGGTAGACCTGGTTTTGATCTTCTGGTCTGCTATAGAATTTCTGTGTAAGACTGGGCAAGACATTGCAGCCACATCACACATGTAATTCTTTGGCCTGGGTGTCCCTGGGCCATGTATGGTGAGCTTAAGATTTGTTTGTTGTGCTTTGGTTTGTGGTACCTAAAAGAGTACAGGGTCTGTGTTGCAGCCCACCAAATTGTGTTTTCATAACCTGAAATTGAGATTATGTGTTAAGTCCTGGTAAGGGAGAGCTGGGGAAAGTGTGGGGGGGTTTGTTTCAGAGTGCAAATCTGAGGACACGAAGGAGAGGAACAAAATGTGATGTAATGTTGTCCATATTGCCTTTTGGAAGGCTCCCTGGAGTGAACTATCCCTAGAGCAACACTCAGACTTTGCCTGGGAGAGAGCTTGCTGGAGCATGCCAAGACAGAGCCACAAAGCAAACTAAAAATACAGCAGTGAGAACAGCAGATGTCGAGTGGCTGAGCTGGCTCCCCAGCGTCTTCTCGTTTAGCAGTGCAGGTATCTCACTGCCTCCTGCTGGCTTGCCCATCAGAGTGGTTTCTAAGTTCTACGGGTGGTATGTGGGGAAGAACCAGCAGAGACAGAGAGGCCATCGGGAACCACAGCAGTGATGCTGGATTCCTCTTTAAATGGCTTTGAAAACTGCAGCATGAAACATCATCAAAACCAGTTACACTGAAGAAAAAAATGGAGTGAAATAAAAGTTCTGAGCAAAGAGTGAATGGGGTTACTAGTGAGTGAGACAGGATGTCTCTGAGAAGCAGCAGAATGAGGCAGAATTGGGGAAATAAAGGGTTTTAAAAAGACTGTATGGTATTTAGGCTATCTTTACAGATATCTGTCTTTACTGCTTTGGTCCTGAGAGAGATGAACAAACAGATTTAGAAATGTGTCTAATACATTTGAATCTACTATCCAAAATTATAACATATTTTAATTTTCTGATTGAGAATAAGGAAATTGCCCTGGTCCTGATAAGTGTACCTTCTTTGCATGGAGGTTTTTCAAACTTCAGAAATGGTTTTTACTTGAATTCCAGAAATCCCAAAATAGGTTTTCCTATTTTCAAAATCCTCCCGGGTGAATTATTAACGTACAACGATACAGCTGGCTGCTGCCTGCCCTGGGACTGTGTGCTGCCTATGCAGGAGTGCAGCAATCTGCCGGGGAAGAACAAGCAAGACATACCTGACAGGTCTTGTTGAAATGGGACTGCTTCCATCAGATCATGATAAACCAGCAAACTCCACTTAAAAAATGTTCTCTTGGAAACATCCCAAGCGGAAACACCCATTAGTGACACCACATCAAAAGCATCCAGACCCCACTCAATCATCAGCAGTATGTTGAGTTTGCTGAAGCGTAGAAAACATGAAGTTGTTAAAAGATATTTATGAGACACAATCCCTGAAATATGCTTTGCAAAGTGAAAGCAAGTGATTGTAAAAGGCTCCAGTTCTCATAAGATGCCTCTCTTTGCCAAAACATGGTGATGGATGCATGTATTCACGTATCCTCTCATTTACGTGAAGCACACAGCTATTTTTTTGCTAATTAAATCAGTCAGGACTTTTGTAGGAACTCACTGATATAGGTTGTGAGGTCAAGATACTATGAGCATTAGTAGTGACCAATCTTTAGAGCATTTCTTTAACAAAGTGGAGTTATGCTGTGTTGACTTTTGGACATTGAACAAGGTAGGGAAATGCCAGTGTTTCCTTGAGGGAGAAATATTTCTCGTCATACTCTTGGTGACAGGCATAGGAAAACATCTTATAAAAAAGAGGTGACTGTATGTGACAGATAGCAATGACTGTAGGTGGAATAGGTACACAAGCAAAAGGAAATGGAAGACAGGTACCACCAAAGAAAAGCCAGGAATAAAAGATGGTTGATGAAATGGACAGGAGGAGGAGATATTATGGTTGGCGTAGGTATCTCACATAGATGTTCCTTATTTCCTGCTCCCTGCAAGAATGACTTCCCTCTCTTCTGGATTCTCCTGGGGACATAAACTCCTAATCTTGGTACTCTGGCTTGCACCTGAGATAAGTATTTACAGGCACCTAAAGTAGCTAGGTAACACCATTCCCACAGCCTCCATCCTGTCTTTAGTTCTGAATAATCCAGGGGTTATGGAGAGTTAGCACTTGAAAGAAACACTTTAAAGAAGAAATTTGCAAATCTTTTGCATAAAACCAGAAAATATTCATGAAATCAGAGCCTATTAGTAAATTAGTTGAAAGCTCTCAAAACCTGTAGCAACTACACCATTGCAAAAACATTGCAAGAATGAAGGGTAAACAGGGATACTGCAGAATTTTCTGATAATCACGGTCCTTACTGAAAATTGGAAAGGAAAGCTTTAGAAGCTGATGCTGAGTCTTGCAAAGCACAGGGGAAAGATATAATGCTACGAACAGTTAAGGTCATAGTATTATAATCTGAGAACACAACCACTACTGGCAGTTATGCTGTAAGAGGGTGCCAGTACGAGCCCTGATTCCTTTATGATGAATGATTTGGAGCCCTCTCACAGCCATGAGTCACTGTGCTAGGAACTGTACAAACAGGGCTGACCCAGCATGCGGTGGGTGAGTGGGTCCTGGAGGGAGGGTGGGAGGCGAGCATTCAGTCCTGCACGTGAGCAGGCAGCGCAGGTGGTGCTGAGGGAGGAGGAAGTGCATGAATCCTACCTGCCATTAGACCTCACTGGTATTACAGAAAGATAGCTGTTACCCCAAAGCACTGATAACGTGTGCCTGGATCTGTCCCGGCAAAATATTGCATTTATCTTTTCATCACACTCTAGTGAACTTTACACGTGCAAAAATTCAGTTCCTTAAGAATTCTGTTGGCTAAAGTTTGCATGGTCATGCTGTTGTTGTTATAATGGAAGAAGTATTTATCTCATTCTCCATTTTTTCCAGAAGATGACATACCTATCAAACAAGACATAATGCAAAGGTTATGGGGGTGCTATAGTATGTATTACTACTACATTTTTCAGTTTTCTGTGTGATAGCTTATTTTTTTGTTATGGGAGTGGCCAGAGCTCATTTTCTTCATGGTTTTAAGAAAAAAATATTAGGCATAATTAAATCACTGAGTGTGAGATCATTTGGCTTCATGCATAGTATGAAGATAGTTGTATATTGTAACTCCCTTGCTAGATATTTATGAATATCTCTTCTTAATGATGTACAAGCTGCATTAGTGTTTCCCCTCAGTTCAGTGTATCCCTTAGCCCTTAGTGAGCATCTCTGCATTGTCTCTGCTTCCCATCTGCATCTCCACCCCATCCCAAGCATAGCGTCATCCCATTCCTCCATGCTGTCTTGGGGTTTCTCCCTCTTCTCTTTTCATGTCTGTCCCTCCTTCAGCTCCAGAGTTCCACCAGAATTTGACCATTATGTCCACTGCCTCTTTATCCTATTGCTCAGTCCAACATCACCAGAAAAGCTTATTAGTGCTAAATTTGATTTCTAACATTGCTAGGCGATGCTTCACACTGAGATGCGTGCACACACACACACTCTTTGTGATAGAGGTGCATTCTCTCTGGAGATGGGCTCTCACAGCTTGTGGACAGTGGTGGGGCAAACCTAGTTTTTCAAATGTTCTTAAGAAATGAAGGCAAACAATCCTGCTAGTTAACATTGATCCCAATCCAGAAGAAATTAAATTATATGCTGAAATAAGGTAACAAGAACTTCTTAGTGTTCACTGGCCATAGCCTAGACCTAGTTACTGCTCCACATGTTTTTGTTTAGCATCAGTGTGTCACTGGAAACATGGAGAAAGCTACATGCAGAGAAACATGACCTTGCTTTTGAAAGAACTGGCACATGATTAAATTAAACTCAGAAATTATCACAAATGTAATAGAACAAACCTTTAAGCTGCTCTAACACAGCCTGTGCCTGCCTCTGTCTTCATCTATATCTTTGTTGCTTCAGTGATTGTCCTAGAGTGAGAAGCATCATTAGGAGAATCGTTACTGATCATAAACATTGGTCTTACTCACCGGAGCAGGAATTATTTTCAGCTTCTGCCTGCCAAGATCCCAGATGTCCTATGCTGGTGTTCAATATTTCTTCCTAGCATTTCACTTTCTTCTGGGGTCCCCAAGCACAAACAATTGGATTAGTTTTAGCTCAAGTAAGTTTTGACTGTCCAGTGCCAATTCCCAAAATACTCAGTGAGTTCTCAGCACCAACTGTATCCTGGGCTGCATGAGAAGTGTGGCCAGAAGGTCAAGGGAGGTCATTCTTCCCCTCTACTCTACTCTGGTGAGACCCCACCTGGAGTACTGCGTCCATCTCTGGAGTCCCCAGCATGGGAAAGACATGGGCCTGTTGGAGTGAGTCCAGAGGAGGGCCACAAAGATGATCAGAGAGCTGGAGCACCTCTCCTCTGCAGAAAGGCTGAGAGAGTTGGGGTTGTTCAGCCTGGAGAAGAGAAGGCTTGGGGAGATCTTATTGTGGCCTTCCAGTACCTAAAGGGGGCCTACAGGAGAACTGGGGAAGGACTTTTTACTAGGGCATGTAGCAATAGGATGAGGGGGAATGGCTTTAAACTGGAAGCGGATAGAGTTAGTCTGGATATCAGGATGAATTTTTTCACTCTGAGGGTGGTGAGGCACTGGAACAGCTTGCCCAGAGCATTTGTGGAAGCTCCATCCCTGGAGGTGTTTAAGGCCAGGTTGGATGGGGCTTTGAGCAACCTGGTCTAGTGGGAGGTGTCCCTGCCCATGGCAGGGGTGTTGGAACTAGATGATCTTCAAGGTGTCTTCCAACTCTAAGCATTTGCTGATTCTATGATTCTTGTGGTGTAGCAATGGCAGCCACCTTATTTCTTTCCTGTCACATTTTGACTTTCTAGTCTTTTTCTTGCTATACCACCTTTTAAAGACATCCTTTATTGTGTGTCCTGTTTCTTGTAGTCAAGCATCTGTGCATCTGTTACAGAGGAATTCACCAAATGGTCCTGTTAAAGACTCCACAATTGACTATTTACAGTTCTCTTAACACATTGCTTGTTCCGAACAAAGTTTTTGCTATGTGCACAACACCTTCAGCCAAACTAGATGGACTGGATGTTTTATTCTGAGTGTGCTTTGTGTCTTTTATGCATGTTCATGTAAAGGCCATTTTTAGTATTGAATGCCCTTCCTTGGTAATCTTACAGGGACATTTTTGTCAAGAGCCAGGATAATCTGTTGTCTGAAGGGTCTTTTAATATTCCATATTCACAGGACTGGTTTTTTAGATGTAAGCCTCTGAAAAACCTCTGCCCTTCTCATACCTTCTCCTTTACTTTTATCCCAAGCAGCTTCTTTTAAAAAAAAAAAAGTAATAAACTGTTTAGACATGAAGATCTTTTAAGTTTTTCATCAGTTCCTCAGAGCTTCCCCCTTTTTCTGCACCTCCAGCCTCATGGAGTGGGCTGTGCTTTGTCTGAGTTTCTCTGCCTGCCACTGCTGAGCGTGGGTGAAAGATCAGCTTGGATCCGTAGTTTATTTGTCTGTCTGGCTTTCATACAATGTTCAACTTGCTGCTTGAACCCCTTCCAGATGTGTACAATGTTTCCCTGGATTGTTAGGGTTGGTGGGGATATCCTTGGAATTACACGGGCTCTGTAGTAGCCATTTGAAGCTCATGGGGCCTTCTGGCCCTCTGTGTCTTGTACTTCTGGCACCCCTTAAAATTTTGTTAATGATCATGACTTGTTTCAAAGCAAAGCTGTCATTAGGACCTGAGATGCAGGACTGAAGTAAAACAATGTCCTCCTTTTTGCTTGTGGTAACTGGAGAGAGCTGTTGTGGTCACAGGTTTCATTGTGGTTCCTCAGAGAAAACAAAGAGTGAGATGCACTCAGGGCATCATCAGGATTAGTGTTCCCATGGGTTCAAAAGTGCACAGGCTCTGGGGTATCACAGCAGACACAGCTCAGTTTGGGGGTACAAGATGAAGTAAACCTGCTGGATCTACTTGTCTTCATTTTTGGGTCTTGAAACTGTGGCCTCAAAGTTGCAGGATGTGGCTTTCATGTCTATAAATTCACGCCAAAGTAGTTTATTGACAGCTTGGTTTGTCACAGTGATGGAAATAGCACTCCATGATAAATTGTAAGGGCTGACAGTGAATTTGAAGTTTGAAATTACCTTCTTACTGGAAACAGAACATGTTCAGCAATGACAATGTCATCTATCTTAGACAGCCTCCCCAGCCCTTAGTGCCTGGCCTTGTTTGCTCTCTGTACGGAAGAGAAAGATATTCTGGAGACACCTAACTCTCAGTCTCTCTTGCTCTTCCTTCTCTTTAGCTTAATAATAAAAAAGAGAATAAAATTGCTTCAATCCAAGCCATTGATTTGTGAGAACGTGGAAAATATGAACTTAAAAATGTTTTTTTTGGAAAAATTAGATGTGAGGGAAGAGACGGTGAAAATGATGATTTTCTGCAAATGTAAGAGTAATAATTTAAGTGCCATGGTTGAGAGCCAGGAGAGAAACAAACCAGAAAACAAACCATAATGTTAAATATTTGCCACTTCTGTAGCAAAGAACTAAAGCAAAGCAGTTGTGAGGAGCAATTCAGCAGCTTGCAGAGTCTGGTTTGCATTAGTGAGCATCAGGTCACTCCAGTCCACCATGTTGTCTTTACATATTGCACAACTGTTTATTTATTTTATCAGGAGCAAAACACAGTTCTGAGAAAGGGAATCAAACCTCCTTCCATGCCAATGCCCCCAGATCACCCAGATGTATGTAAATGATAATTGATACTGTCATATATGATATATAAGAGAGTGTTGTATCCCTTTTAGGAAAAAAACTTTCACTGACTTCAAGAGTTGGCAGTATCTGCTCTGATCGGCCCAGCACAGCGTTGACCCAAAAAAGGCTTCTTTTGGATATTAATTCTACCTTAGGAAGAGTCTCACTATGGAGCACTTGTGGATGGGGTTTTTTTGGGCCTGGTGACCTCTGGCAGATGAGGCAGCACTAAGCGGCCAATGTCTCAAGAAGATCTGTAAGCACATCCTAAGCCAGCGTATGTCCCCAAGCAAGCTGCGATCCCACGACAAACTCTTGCATGACACTGTCATCTGGAGTCTGTATAGGTGTTCTTGGTATAGGGACATTCCTCATGCTTCTTTCAAGGTTGTGTTTTAGAAGAGCCAGACAACTTGCAGGAAGAGATGTCCCAGAAAAATATTTCGGGTCTTTCGTAAACAGGAAAAAATGACACAAACTTCTTCTTACAATAGCATTTGAAATGTAAGTATTTTTAAAAATATTTCAAAAATTGGTTGCAATGGGTAGAAACCACAACACTGTGCTTCTTGTCAGAAATATGGAAGGGAAATTGGTGTTCTCACTTGATCATTCATGTTACGTGTTGTGTTTTGCATATGATATATCTGAGGATAGCTCAAAGGGCCTCAGTGTAGCAGCACATTTAAGCCCAGGAATCTTCTCACTTACCTTAGATATGCAGGGTCAAGCAGTAGCTTTCTGTCTTGCTCTGAATTATGTATAGATACAGGTGTTCACTCCCATGCCAGACACTGACAGATCCGCATTAGTTTATACAAAAGAAGTTACCGTGTCCAATTGCTGAACTTCAAAGAACATGGCAGCAGGAGCTGTCTGGTCCTGCAGTTCTGGAATTACTATAAATTGCACTGATTTTTTTTTTTTTTTACCGAAAAAAAATACAAATGTCTGTTTAAAGGAAAACCAGAAGACTTCCATTTATTTTTTCCTTAAAAGGAAAAACAACATTTATCTAACCCTGAATAATTCCCTGACTTCTTCCTGTGCATTTTGTAGGTCTACCCTCAGAACATATGAATAACTTGAGTAATTTGGTTGCTTCTGGGCACACTATGGGTATTCAAAATCTTCATCAATTTTATAACTTATCTTTTTTCCTTAAGAACATCTGCTGCCTTGGGTAACAGAGGAAGCACTGGTTTTGCTCTAGGCTGAAGAGATGAAGAATGTCACACCCCTGTTTTTAAAAATTGTGACCTGGTTTTCCTTCCATGTCTTTATGTTCATCCCCCAAGCAATATGCAAATAGAAATAGGAACTTGAAACTCAAGAACTTGATTGCTCTGAACTTACAGCCAACAAAACCAAGTTTTTTCATTGTCTCTTTTTCTTCTCCAACAGAGTTTCACAACTTAGGGACCTGAAACGACAAAAAGAATCATAGCTAATCATAAATAAATGCAAACTTTTCTTGTGATTCATGGTGACTGTTTTCATAATAAATTTTATAATTATTATTTTATTAACCTTATTAATAATTATTTTATAATACTTTATTACCCCAATAATAAGGATGCTGTTAGCATCCTTGTGCAAAATAATTATTTGGACCCAAGTCAATAGCCTCCCTCCTTTTGCTGTTCCTGCCTGAATGTCTTACAAGTGAGTGTTTGAGCCCTGAGTTTGGGTGCCAGGTAGCTGGATCTCTGTGTGCATTGGAGGTGGTCAAAGGGGAAAAAGTGCAGTGATGGAGCAATCCTGTGGAAGTGATGCCAGACCAGAGGCGTGGGTCATGCTGAGAACTGCTGCTCCTGTGTCCATCTGTCATGGAGCCAAGTTGCTGGGTTTGGCCACAGACCTTTGTGTGTCAGGACGGAGTACCTGACTGAGATGCTGGACTCTTGCCAACAGTGGAAAAAATGGCGTCACCGGACCCTCTGTGTCTCCTAGGCTTTGCTCCTTCTTGGAACAAAGAAACAATGGTGCAACTGTGACCAAGGAGGGCTGCCCTGGCTCAGCCTGAGCACCATAATCTTGAAGATGAAGATGGAAAGACCAGCACAAGATTGCTGCCTGCCTTTCTTTCCATGGAGTGGTAGGCCTCCTGTCATACACTGGCAGTTTTAAATCACTAATTTGGGGATTTAGCATGGAACAGGAGCCTGAACTTGGCGTGTTTAGAGGGGAAACCAGCAGCCTAGTGCAGGCCCTGGCATGGACAGGGGAGCATTGCAGGACATCAGTGGATAAACAAGAGATAAACAGAGCATGAAGATGTACTTTCTGCCCTGAAGAGTTCACAATCTATGCACAAGAAATGAGAAAACAGCGGTGTAGAGGAAAGTACACAGAAATGAGCCAGGATGGACTCCAGAAGCCATGGGAGTTTATGTGGAGAGCCCCGCTGGTATCTCCTTGCTGTGCCCTCTGCAGGTGTGGGTCTCACCCCACCCTACCCCATGTCAGTGCCACCCCAGCTGTGGGGTAAAAGACTTGTGCATATTGCAGAGTATATATTTCTGTGTTGCTACTCAAGTGCTGCACCGATGGAAGCCATCTGATATGTTTTATTTGGTGTTTCCCTCACAAGCACAGACCGGCAAGAGTCTCCAGTCTTTCAGGGAAGTCTGGGATGGAGCAGGGCACTTCAGATGCTCTGAGGAGCTCCCACCAGTGCATGAGAGAGCTCGTCAGCAACATCAAGCTTGAACCTCCTCCCCAGCCCAGAAGGACCTTCTGGCAGTGGGCCCTCCCCAGGCTGCTCCGGGGTGGGGATGGGAGTTGAGGGGTGCCTCTAAAAGAACATCCTGCACAAAGCTGCCAGCAGCAGCAGCCTGGGGGAAAATGTCACTCAGCATCTTGGAGAAGTGCCCTTGAGTTGTGAAGGAGCTTTCATCTTGGGTACATACCATTGTCAGCAAAGCCTGTGGGGCAAGGGCTGCATCCCAGCTGCTGCCAATATTCCAACCTTCCCTCCCTGTCTTCCTAGTTGTCCTGGTTTGAGGTAAAACTGAACCAATTTTGTTCAGTAACTTCGCTTCTTAGCTGGGCCTCTTCTAACAACTGAAATTAACTGCATATTGTGCAGACAGTGTTCACTCTCTCAGAGTGAGAAGACCAATTGTTTATAGCTGATGCCCAGGCATGGTATGCAGAGAGGATCTCACTTATACTTATTGCTATACCACCCAAGGCCAACCAACTTTGTTATTTGCCACGTTGGAGGGTAGGAAGCGGAAAATCATAGTGGGGTCCCACCTGCAGGGAGGAGCGGACAGGACAGGTGACCCAAAACTGACCAACAGGGTATTCCATCCCATCTGCCTCATGCTCAGTATAAAAGCTGAGGGATCAAAGGGTCACGGGCTCTTCCTTCAATGGCCGACGTCTGAGGAGGACTCTGTTCGTCTGCCTGTGATCCCGATCCTGAATCCAGATCCGGAATCCAGTTCCCGTCCGTCACTGAGTCCAGTCTGGGACTGCCACAGTGCCAGCCAGTGACATGATTGTCATCTCGGGAGCTTGATATGGTTTTGTATATATTTTTCATTATTTCTTTTTATTTTATTATTAATATTTCATTAAAGTAGTTTAGTTCCTTCTAAACTCATAAGTCTTTTTTTCCTCCTCTGCCTCTCTCTTTGAAGAGGGGTAGAGGGGAGCATTTGTCGGTCCCATTTGGGGTCCCTCGGGTCCCCAGTGGTGGATTTGGCCTAAACCATGACACTAGTGCAGCCTTTTAGGGCTTCATGAGAATATTTTCAAGGCATGGCTTAGTTCAGGAATTGCACCGGTGTTTCCCTACTCCTCAGTCCCCTCGCTAGCCTTGGCTGCACCTTCAGCAGAGCTTCACCTCTTGTCCTCAGCCATCCAGATTCTTCCCCTGTCTCTCTCTTCTCCTGCCCTCACTCAGGGAACAATATTTATTCCTTGCATTTTTTCCTCCCTAACCAAGGGTTAGGGAATTCTCCTATACAGCCAACTTAAATCCATTCTTTCCCATGTAACCTTTGTCTTCCTGTGCTCCACTTACATGTTTTCTTTCTTTTGACTAGATCATGGTGATTTTCTGTAAGAGACAGCAGGCTCCCGCAGAGGAGCAGATGTAGCCATTGGGCAATTTGTAGTCAACAAATGATGGCAAAAAGCAGGGATGTGGTGACCTTGGGGGGATTATAGCTGTTTGCACAGCATGGAGCCTAATAAGGCAGTACCTAATAAGTCCTGTCATCCCAAAATGTTTTGTGCTGGGATAGCCCCAGAATCTCTGCCTCTGTGGCATGTCTTGTCTGCAAACCAGATAGTCTGTCTGCTGACACCAGAGAAGTGTTTTTCTTCTTTCTCTCAACAGAAAGCAACGTATTGTCATAACATGTTAGAGCCATGTTGTTTTCTGTATTGCTTCACCAGCTTAAGTGGAGGAAACTTAGTTTATCAAGAAACTGCTAGGCTTAGCTTTGTGTGTTTCTTCCCACTATCAGTTCTAGGACAAAAAGCCGTAATTCTTATGTTTTTATCTATTGAGCAAAAGGACCAGATGCAGAAGAGGGCTCTGGGGAGTGATTGTTGTCCTTCCTCAGAAAGGGAGAATATACTTTAGCGAGAAGGAATTTCATAACTACTTAGCTCTCGGTCTAGTTTATTTAAGAACACAATGAGTGTTAATGGACATCCTATACTGGTTAAATCCTATCATAGCCTTCTTGAGGTAGCATTACATGCAGAGAATTATGGAGGTAATTCACATGCTATTTTAAAGTAGTTAATGACATTTCTGTAAAATTGTTAATATTTGTTAATGCAGTGAAAATTGTAAAAGGTCATGCGGCATTCAAATTAATAAATTCTCCTTGAGAATAAAATTGTAAGATTTGCCACCTGATCCACATTCAGTTAGGCTTTCTGTGTTTGTCTGCAGTCTTCTGGGCCTGTGTGCTCCAACCCTCTGTGGATCAGCAGGCTCTTTCCTTTCTTGCTTCCCTCAATGTTTTTCCTGGACCCAGTTTCTGTGTTTCTTACCATTGTGAGTCTCTGCAGCCCTGTGGACCGACACTGAAATCTCAGTGGTCCATCTGCTCCTGCTTCTCCATGTGGGTCCTCTGGGGATTCAGTGTAACTTTCTAAGGCATGTGATAAGCTCATCCTGCAGGCAGGCTTTGCACAAGGCTTAAAAATATCCTAAAATTATTAGAAATCACTTTATTAGAAGTGGTTTTCTAATAAAGAAATAAAGACATTCAAACAAAAAGATGTAACCTGCTTGCCTTCTAATCCCTGATTTTCTCTCTCTTCTGATTTTTTTTTTTTTTAGGCAATTAGAACAAAGACTTCTTTCAAAAGTCCTTTTCTGAAGAAGGGTGGCCCCACTTCAGAGTTACCCCACCTCAGCTTGACTTTTTTGGTCTTGTTAGGTTTCATGGTTACATTGCATGTTATACGGAAGTCTGTTAATCTTTTGCTCTCCCCTACCTTCTTATATCTTTACCATCAACGTTAAACTTGTTACATGGCATTGGGGACAATTTTGGGATCCTATATGATGTCTAGTGCAGATGTGCTGCGTACGTCTTTGACCAGGTGTCCTGCTTGCTTGCCATTGCAGGGGATTCAAAGGATCTTTCCAGGACTATCCTTTTTGACCGCCACCTTTCTCTTCTGCTGTCTAGGGCAGTTTTCAGTTTATAAAACATGTCAGCAGCCATTTCCAGCCAGTTGTCTACAGCGCACAAATTGTTTGGTCAAAATAAATGCTGTTTTCCCTTGGGCAGAAAGCCCCTCATGTCTAGGAGCCTGTGCTGTGCTTGGTCCCTTTCCAAACATCTTGTCAGGCTCAGCTCAGCTCCTTTTCTCTCCTAGAGTGCAGAATGTAGTCCTGTTGCAAAAAAGAATTAATTTCTGATCCTTCTCCCTGGGTATCCAGAAGACTTTTCTGCCCTCAAGCCAAGCTAGTGTGCCAGAGCTTCACATCCCAGAAACCCTCCCTTCTCCTGGCATGCCAAGGAGAAAGAGCTCAGCAGCTGTTTTGATCTCTGTTACTGTGTCTTGCTTTACTTCCACCATCACTCTCTTCTCCTTCTTCAGCTTGGCTACAGAGCGTTATAACAATGCCTGGAAGATTAATTAGGTGTCTGCAGTGCAAGGCTTATAGGCTGTCTTCCACTCTTTTCTGATGGCACGTTGCAGGCCCTACCATGTGATAAGCCTGGTCTAAAATGTCCACAGGACAGAAACATTGAAGCCCTGTTACCAAGATTATTTGTGAAAATATACCAGCTGAATAATTTATTCTATTTTTTGAGTAAGTCCTGGAAGGTGGCCTGTAGTGTATGTCCATTGTATATAAAGCATCACATTAATAAAACAAGCAAAACAAGATTAGCATCAGAAGCCTGAGGAGATATATTGACTTTAATACTTCTTCATCTATTCAAAGGACTTGTGTGTAGTTATTCCTACTCTCACACGTTATATTTGTGCTGAATTTCAACAGAAATTGAAATGACCCTTAATGTCACAGCTTTGCTAGGAAGGGAGAAGAACCGGATGGATTGGAGAGGACAACGTGTTGTAAAGCATAAAGGAATCATCAGAGTACAATGTCCTGCTACAGAGTAAGTGAAAACTTGCGTGTCCTTTTCATGTGACAATTCCAGCTACCGCTTTTTTCTTTTTTTTCTGGGCTTTAACAAGAGGCTCATTTCAAGGCGTGAAATCTTGACCCTGCTGTAATTGAAGACAAAATGCTCATTGTCTTTGATGGAGGTAGTTTTTCTCTTCAGGGACTTGCATGGACATTGCGGGCCATGTCCAGCTTCTGTTTTTTTTCAGAAATGAATCTTTTAGTAGTCTTTGTAAATCATTAAGTGCCTTTCAAATTCACACCCTACTACCTGCAAATCCAGCTGTCATAGGGCATCTGAAAACATAGGAGCCAAAATCATTAGTGGTTTTAAAAAATCTTGACATAATATTTTTTTGGCATGCTCTCCTTTTGGCATATTGCATATAGAGAACAAGAATGCACACAGCTGTCCTTAATTACCACAAATTATTTAAAAACACCCTCATCTGTTGCTTTACATAGTCCCCTGTGGATAAGCATTTTTTTTGTTTATTCTAGTAGTCAGAATAAAATTTACAGAAATTAATTTTTGTTTGTTTGTTTGTTTTTTCCTCTGGCAACAACCAACCACAATTTCAACACTATTTTTTCTCTTATTTATGAAATTTTAGATTGTTTTTGGAAATATTTATGCTACAAGTCATATAGTAATTAGTTCACCACATTCCACAGTCTTTTCAGAAGTGTTGTTTGCAGAAAATGATCAAAGCTTGTCTGGTGAGCCTCCATGTAAGGATGTGAGGCACACTGCTGGCCCAGATGAAAAACCTCTCTCATCAAATGGTCTCTTCTACTGTTTCCAGCCTGGCGTGAGCTGTGCAGCACCAGCCTTTTCTAACAGGCTCTTATCTCTGCAGATAAGTGAAAGAGAAGGGAAAACACATCAGATGGCTCGGCTCACAGGTTTCAAAAATGAATTAAACCTTATTTTAAGACGGAGGATACTAAGTGGGAAGAAGGTGAGAGAGGGAAAGAACTCATTTGTTTCCGGCACTGGAGAAAACAGACTGATAGTTTCTTGGTTGTATTTGTTCAGCCAATTTATTTAGGCATCTTCTCAGGTGTAGCACAAAACCATTGGTCAGATATAGCAAGAAATGGACTTCATTAAAGAGAAATAAATAAAAAGTGAAGTTATTTTGGCATGTAATTACACAACCCAGAAATGAAAGTGAAAAACGAGGTAGAGATTGTTGAATGGAAACTTTCTATATGTTTTTGATTACCTTGCGTAAGCAGCTTTTCAGATGATCCTGATTCCTAGACCAATTTGAATTGAATTTGCAGAAAGAATTTATGAAGCACTGTCTCATTTCTAGGCTGGTGTTTCACACGTTTTCATTAGGCACACTGCATTTTGACAGGAACGTTGTCTCTTGGAGAAACTCCTTTCCCTTTCCGAACCCCATGGCTCTGATGACAGGCACAACTCACACAATTTTTAGATACAGTTGTAAATCAACAGTATATTGCTCATTGTTCCACTATAAGGTAAAAATGCTGCTGATTTTATTTTCTTCCCTTCACCCATTCTTTTCTGCTCTTTTGGCTCTCGACACACATTTCAGTATTAGCTGATTCCCCCTGTGACCATCTTCCCCCTTGCCCATGCAGGTTTTTTCTTAGGTCTACTCACCTGGCTGTGCTGTGATTCCTTTCTGTACCATGCTGTCCAGAAACTCGAGTGTCTTTTGCTTCCAGGCATTGCTACTACGCTGATGGCTTTTTTCCTCTTCTAACCTGCCATGCCTAACTAGCACCCCCTTTTTATAGCAGCTTGTTGCTATACAGACCGGGGTAATTTTTTGTGTTTTGTCGTGTTTGCAGAGTGGTCCTGGCCTGTGACTGTAGCTCCTTAGCTGCCACTACAGAGTTCTTGTCTTGTTGTTATGAACACCTTAGGTTGATTAGGGTTTTAGTAAAAGATTTCAGACAGTAACTCAGAATATTGTAACATCGGAGCCAGTCCTATCTTGCAAGTGACATCTGAAGTAACACTCTTAAAACAAATGCTTTAGTTCATTTGTTGTCAGTGGAGCAAAGTTACGATCTTTCCAATAGCCAGAGGCAGGACCTCCTGCGCTTGATATCAGCTTAAGCTGACACCAGATTTCATGGGAATCCTTCAACAGCACCTGCCTCTCCATCAATTAGAGCAGTTAGGCTTGCACTTATACTGCTCCATCAGGCTCGTACAATTAGATCTGCAAGGGAGCTAAGTCAGAGAGGTTTGGTCTGAGCTGGGTTTTCAAAAGAGTTTCATGCTGTGTTGGGTACAAGGACACTCTGAAAGACTCTCCACGTAGGGTAAAGGTCCCCAGTTTATAAGCAGCTTCTGTTCAACAGTTGTAAATTCCAGGAGGTCTAATCTCTTCTGCTTTAATGTGGCCACTAAATTTATTTTTCTTCTTGCCAACATATTAATAAATATTCATTAATGTATATTCAGCTTGGACCCTTGGGCTAGCACTGACTTCTTCCAGATATTACCTTCTTTCTAATCATATTCTTCTCTCCCTGACCTTTCTGGATCCCAGCTCAGACTTTCACAGTTGGAACATCTTGTACATTTGTACATGAATAAAGCAATACTTATGTACTTTACAGCTAAGCCATGAATTCTAGTAACCAAGGTTTTTCTGAAAGCTTGCAATTTGAACAAGGAAATGTCAGCATGATTTGCATTTTCTATTGAATCAACGTAATCCAAGATAAAGCAAAATCAATTTATCAAGGGTTTTAATGCCTGCCGGGCTTAAAATATTTGAACATGTTTTTTCTGGTTGACTGATTCCTGTCCATGGGCATTTCAAGTCGGTTTAGGATATATAAAACTTGTATGCATCCCAAATAATGCCTAAAATTATGGCTTAAATCGAGCTGGTTTTATATATAATGTAATCAAATAAAAAAGACTGAAAGCTCAAAGGGTGCTATAAACGCATGGACTCATTCAGCCTTACAAATGAAAAGTTATAGAGGCCCAACATAGAGAGTTATACATAATTACTTCAAGGCTTATATGTCCACAGAAGTTGCCTGTAAAGTCACCAAAGAAGCTTTAAGGTATCTGAGTTTAATTAGCTGGAAGAAAAATACTATTTCTTATACTTTCATAGGATTTTCATGTGGAAATGACATTGTCTTATATAGATACACTGTCACTGTTAATGTCAGGTTTCATTGGTTTAAGTGGAGTGAAGATTCTTCCTCTGCTCTCATTATTTTTCCAGTGAAACAGCTGTTAATGCCCCAGGTGAAAAAAACCACCTCCTTTCTAGTATCTGTCCGTGTCATATACAAATTAGTGGAAAGAAAACGAAAACAAAAGGAAAAAGGAAAGGAAAGACAGTGAGATCAGCTAAAATGTATTATTAGAAAAATGTGGATAGTAAGGTACAGCTGAATTATTTACATGAAATCAGAATTTTGCTTGCATTTACATACATGAGCATGAAAATCTATATTGAGTGGAAAAGAACTGCTTCACATCTAAGCTTTTCAGAAAACAGAGAGTGAATCTGAGAACTGATCTCAAGGTGAAGCTTTTCTTGGAATGACATCCATGAAAGGCATGACCAACTTGGGAAGCCCAACTGTGGAAAATTCTCACTGACCAAAAACCAAACTGATGGAGACAGCAGCAACCTGACCGACAAAGATCAGAAGACATCCTATGAAATTTAAAAGTCCAAGGAGGATTTGGTCAGTTTGGACCTTGTCTGGATCTAATATACGAACTATGAGAAATCAAGTAGTTGAGGTGACAGCAGATGCTTCAATGAATTGACTCTACACCGTAGTTCGTCAAAGTGGGTTATCCCAAGGTGTGGGATGAAATACTGAATCCGGAGAACTGCAGACTTGTTAAAGCTTGAGGATCCTGACATTTAACTGACCTCTGTGTCTCCACAGTCTTGTGGAAACTTGTATTTCAATACTTTCTAGGGCTTGACCTGTCTGATTTGTACCAATTGCACACCAGAGACCAACCTATTGCAAAATCCTTTGGCTTTTATCACCAAAATTTGGAAGGAGCAAGCAGTAGAAATGTAAAGTGCATCTGGGCAATGTTTGTGGCTGGATTTCAGGCAGGAATCCATAAAGAGATCCTGTATAGATTTCCAAAGCTGGACTATTTGGGCTCAGAACCCTTGACATTTGTGATGCATGGTCATAAAGGAACATCATAACAGGAGAGCTTTTAATCTGATTTCACACCTCAGGAGAAGGTGTAATAAACTCAGATGCATATTACTCTGTCGTGATCTAAATGTATGAAAAAGGAGATAGGATCTGAGTACTTTTGAGTATTCAGATGAAAACCTAACTAGTCAAAAAAGTCAATGAGGAAGAACTAGAGGCCAAGGTTTTGGCAATATTTTTTCACACACAGATTTTTTTTTTTTTCCATGTATCTGTGGAGACATGCTGGAAAAGTGATGTTTTTCAACAGAACAATAGAGACAGAATTTGCCCCAGTGAGCAGATTTGCTCAGGAATACAAGGTATAACTTGTATAACCAAGTATAAACTTAGTATAACCAAGTGTAAACTTTGTATGGCAAGAAAAACTCTTGAGATTGTTTAAATGGCACTACAATGTGACAGAAAGTTATCCTTTGTCCAAAGTTACCCAAAAGGAAAAACATGATAATAACAGCTAAGAACGCATCATCTGAGATTTACACCAGTACTGGCAAAGACCTTCTGAGTCATGAAGTCCATACTCCAGTTACTGCAGTACTCCACCACATCATGTAATGCCTTTCATTAAATTATCAGGCTCCAACATAAAACCAGTGAACTTTTTTCCAAGGCTACGCATTATGAATGGCTGTTACAAAACCTCACAGCCATGATGAGCAGAAACCTTCTAGTTTGCAAGCTGAATTTATCAGTAGCCTTTTCATCTCCATTTATTTCTAGGTCAATATTATCTTGTGACTTCAATTGCCTCCCACCCTCTCCCACCCCCCCGTTTACCCTCACAGTATAACTTTGAAGATAATAACAGATAATTCGTCCTGCCTTCGCTCTGATTGGCTAAAAGTGCATTTTCTGGTGTAAGGTAGGCTCTCCCTTACCTTGTCAACCCTGTGGCCTTTCTCTTTATGCATTGTTACTTGACATTAACTTATACATGTCCTCAGTGGCTAATAATAATTTAAGATTTTTCTAAAGCCATGCCCTTATCACATGCATCCTTTTATTTTTTCTCGTTTCATCCCTTTCTCTTACAGTTTATTTCCCTTTTTCCTCTGTTTGGGGTGGAGCTTTTTCCTTAACAGAGTCAGAACTATAGGTTACACCGGGATGGTAAATGGGCATCAGGAGGAGTTGCTACTATGAGATGGCTGTTGCTTTAGTCAGCTGTAAAAACAGTGTGAAACTGCTTTACATACCAGCAAAGTACAATTGTAATGTATTTATGAATGGAGGGGTGTTTGCTGACTTTGTTTTTGAAGGTACATCTGTCTATGAGGGAGAGGCTAAGGGACAAAGAAAAGGAGAAACAAGGAGTAAAGAATAACCAGCCACAAGTGCAGAAACACTGAAATAAGCTTGGTGAGGGGATTTGAGGGTCGAAAAGTTAGGTGACAGATGTTGGGAGCCGTGAGCAAAAATCTATTTTTGATCCTACCGTGTGGAGGTAAATGGAGCTTTACACGTCTTTAATTTTATTGCAAATAAATATCTCTGCAACAAAGACATGACTCACTTTTCAGTTTTTCTTAGTGAAAAGGACTTGGGAGACCTTGAACCTTGGTAACCACTTGCAGGGATAACATAGTTTTGGCATGTATGTAAACAAATTCTACCCAGTTGGTACTGGAACTTGTACTGTTCACCATCTTTGTCGGTGACATGGACAATGGGGTTGAGTGCACCCTCAGCAAGTTTGCCGACGACACCAAGCTGTTTGGCAAGGTAGACACGCTGGAGGGGAGGGATGCCATCCAGAGGGACCTGGACAGGCTGCAGAGGTGGGCCCAAGCCAACCTCATGCAGTTCAACAAGACCAAGTGCAAGGTCCTACATCTGGGCTGGGGCAATCCCAAGCACAAATACAGGCTGGGCGGGGAATGGCTGGAGAGCAGCCCTGAGGAGAAGGACCTGGGTGGGCTGATTGACAAGAAGCTCAACATGAGCCAGCAGTGTGCGATCGCAGCCCAGAAGGCCAACTGTATCCTGGGCTGCATCAGAAGTGTGGCCAGCAGGTCAAAGGAGGTGATTCTGCCCCTCTACTCCCCTCTTGTGAGACCCCACCTGGAGTACTGCATCCAGCTCTGGAGTCCCCAACATAAGAAGGACATGGACCTGCTGGAGTGTGTCCAGAGGAGAGCCATGAGGATGATCCGAGGGCTGGAACACCTCTCCTATGAGGATATGCTGAAAGAGATGGGGCTGTTCAGCCTGGGGAAGAGAAGGCTCCGGGGAGATCTTATTGTGGTCTTCCAGTCCCTAAAGGGGGCCTACAGGAGAGCTGGGGAAGGACTTTTTACTAGGGCATGTAGCAATAGGACGAGGGGGAATGGCTTTAAACTGGAAGAGGGCAGGTTCAGATTGAACACGAGGAAGAAGTTTTTCACTTTGAGGGTGGTGAGGCACTGGAACAGGTTTCCCAGAGAGGTTGTTGAGGCTCCATCCCTGGAGGTGTTCAAGGCCAGGCTAGACATGGCCTTGGGCAACCTGGTCTAGTGGGAGGTGTCCCTGCCTATGGCAGGGGGGTTGAAACTCGATGATCTTCAAGGTCCTTTCCAATCCAAACCATTCTATGATTCTATGAACTGAAGGGATATGAAAGAAAACCAAAACTGATACATGTTGGAAGCTGGTTTCACCTGAGTTCTTTATGGTGTGTTTGCATTACACAACTTAGGGCTGTGAGGATAGTCATCTGTGAAAGTGGCAGCTCATGCCACCGTAGCTGGGTCAATAGGTCCAGCTGGGACCAGCACTGCCATCACTAGTCAGATATTAAAGGCAAACCTTCAGTGCAGTATTAAAACCAAGAGTGTGTACCTACTTGGGCAGTGAGAACTGAGTGAGCTTTCTGTTGCCAGAGAGGGGACAGGCAGGTTCTTTTTATCTGTACTCACCCCCAGATCTGCTGATTTCCACTGCCAGAATGGCATAACAGCTTGGCCCTTGGAAGGAGACGACACATTGTTGGATTCTTCCCCCTCCAAGTATTTAAGTGTCTTAGTGTTACATACGATACAACCACTGCAGCTGCAATTCTTTGTGGCACTCTGCTGCACTGATAGTCCTAAAATTATTTTTCCCACTCACTTGAAATCCAGAAAATGGATTTAACAGTAAACTGTACTTGCAGATAGAGTGAGATTGAGGGAAAAATGAAGGGAAGTGGACTATGCTGTCAAACTTATCTTTGTGAAAGAGAAAATCATCAAAGAATAGTTAACACAATAAATTAGATGAAATGATATTGAAGATAATATTTTGGAGTCAGAATAGTGTCATTGTTTTAAGATGAATGCTGGTGCTGCAATAGTGAAATGCAAATGCTGGGCTTTGGCAGTTGTGCATCTCTATTCATCTTGCCTAGACTTTTTTTTCCATGAGCTAGTTGTTGTAGATTTACTGTGGGTTTTCTTTCTTGTGAAAAAGGTTGTGGATTTGAGTAAAAGATATCTGATAACTTATACCAAGACATATCACAGAATAACAGTGCTGAAGAGATCCAGAGAAGAAGCATCGGGAAAAGCTGTCAGAGGCAAATTAGATCCTTGCCTCCCTGAGGCCGGTGGGAAAACTGTTGACTTGGGTCGGGACAAGATTTCTCTTTAACAATTAAAGTATAATACTCCTCAAATAACACCCCTAAAAAACATGTTCTGAAAATATTCCTTGGTATTTTCCCCTTCTGTGCATTTGCATATCTTTGGCATATCTCCTGCAATCACTGTACAATAATAGCACAAGGTTGAACGTGGGCTTTTGGGAGGCCCAAAAGACAAAGGGGAGTTAGTCAGAAAAGTTTTGGTGGCATCGCAACTGGAGTCAGGAGTCTTTCCATCAGCTGCCCTCAGTGAGATAAAACTGGCTCCATGCTGATAGGAAAAGTTACTCAAACAGGAAGTGTTAATTACATATGTGATTAATCATCAGTCCTACTTCACCAGGACCTTTACTGAAGTTTTGCAAAGTCAGAGTGAAGAAATCTTGTTTCAGTCTTTACTTCAGTGAAGAGGTTCATGTTACTGTATCAAGAAGGCAGTTTTTGCTATTCTGTGTGTCTTAGAGCTTAGAAACTATGCAGTTCTTTTAGAAATAATTTATTTTTCACCTCAG
This sequence comes from Vanellus vanellus, assembly GCF_965231255.1. Taxonomy (NCBI): domain Eukaryota; kingdom Metazoa; phylum Chordata; class Aves; order Charadriiformes; family Charadriidae; genus Vanellus; species Vanellus vanellus. The sequence goes on along the minus strand of NC_138905.1, from coordinate 195,026,517 downwards.
GTATATTTTAAATGAAACTATTATGGAAACTGAAATTAATTTGAAGTTTTCATCACTTTTACCCAATGAGGGTAAAACTGTGATGTTTCAAATGGAATACTGACAGAATTTGGCTCAGAAACTTAAAATGTAGCTTATAACATTCCTCAGGTATTATTTCATTTAGCAATTGCAAGTTAATAAATCTTTTTAACAGCAGAGGTTTTTTTTTCTGAAATTACCAAGAGATCTGGAAAAAAGGGCATTTCCAAACACATTGATTTAACTGCTGGAGAGTCTCTTTGTTGGGTCATTACTGCCAGGAACAAGATGCTATTGTGTTGACTTGGAGTCATGGCAGGAGAACATAACAAAGATGAAATTTAAGTTGTGTCACACATGTTGGCTGCGAAGTTTTAGACTTCTAGGAAGGGGATACTTCTGTCTTCTGTTTTTCACATTGCCTCTTGTTTACCTACTTCTGAATTTATTCGGTGAATGGATTTTAAAATTATTTCGCCTCTTTCTATGAAAGAAGCACAGAATATGCAATAGTTAATTTTACTCAAATCTGTATTGTGGTGAATTAGGTCATCATTCTGCTTTGTTTCAGTGGAAAGCTAGCTAAACCCATAAGTACTTAACCTAAAATCCAGTGTGCTTCCCCAGAGAGGCAGCTGGATGCTGAAATTTGAAAAATTATGTTTATTAATTTGTAGGCTTAAAAATAGAATTTAAAGTAAGTTCTGGGCTAGCTGTATAAAGTTGAACTTTTAAATCTGAAAGAAGTATCTAGAAGCACCTGACATTTTCATGGCAGTAGGAGATGCATAACAGCTAGACTTTTGTAAATCAGGCTGTTTTTTCAGTATCTCAGATTGGATGTGTGATGCTTGGTCTTACTTAAAAAGTGTTATGACCCAAAACCTCTCGAATTCCCCCACAATAATAGATGGAATGAGTTTATTCTTCCCTGTTGTAACTGATAAAAATAATTGAGATGGTCTTACTGCATAACACCCATGTGGTCTGCTCTTAAAAGTCCCCAAGTGTTAGAGCCCCAAACACCGTGATTGTGTCAGAGTCACTTTTGTATTGGAGCTCACCAGACACAGAAGAGGGCGGTGGGGTCCGCACCTCTGAGCTGGATGAGGATCTGCAGCAGTAAGTCGTGCTGCATGGTTTCCACAACTTCAGTGTGAGGTAGTTTTGATGGGACTTCTTTCAATTCATGGCCATACTGTGCAAAGCTCCTCTAGTTACAGGGCAGCGGAATAGACCCTGCACTGGTGACCTGCCTCAGTGCTCTCCCTGACCTACCCACCGGCTTGTGTCTGCTGCAGCTGGGAGGTATTTAAGTGGCTTTATAGGGGCAGCTGTCAGTGGGGGTGAGTCTTGCACAGAGTTCATGAGACTTGACACAAGTGTGATAGTATGTGGCATGTGGCTTGCTAATGCCCTGATCAAGTCTATCTTTCTGGTCTACTTTAGAGCGACAGAAATTGTCATAGAATCATAGAATCATCTAGGTTGGAAGGGAACTTTAAAATCATCGAGTCCAAGCATTAACTTAACACTGCCAAAACCACCACTAAACCACGTCCCTCAGCACCACATCTACGTATCTATTAAATACTTCCAGGGATGGTGATTCAACTGCTTCCCTGGGCAGCCTGTTCTAATGTTTGATTACGCTTTTTGTGAAGAACTTTTTCCTAATATCCATCCTAAACCTCCCCTGGCACAACTTGAAGTAATTTGCTGTTGTCCTGTCACTTGTTAATTGGGAGAAAAGACCGACCCCCACCTCACTACAACCTCATTTCAGGTAGCTGTAGAGAGCGATAAGGTCTCCCCTCAGCCTCCTTTTCTCCAGGCCAAACAACCGCAGTTCCCTCATCCAACTGCAGAGTCAAACAGGAATATGGAACATTTTTGGATCAGCCCATCATAAAATTAGGGACCATTTGCAAAAGAAATAGCCAGAACCATACTTCAGATGCCTCTGTAAAGCAATAGTTGTTCAGAGCCATATTTGTTTCAAATTAATTTCTACTTATTCTGAACAGGGGGAAGGCATAAAAGCAATTTTAATAATGGGACAAACTTTTAAAGTAAATGTGGTCTTCTGAACATCAAGTTCACTTTAATAATATTTTTTTCTTAAACATAATCATATACATGAAAATATCTTTTCTGTTACTTTCTCAATATTCTTCCTAAATTCCTGGTCAGCAAAAAGAAGGAAAAAGAGAATTTTCCCACACTCATTAACTTCTTGGAAATCAGTTCTAAAATTTAGTCAAAAACAAAATGGAAAGATTTGTAAAAATGAAGAGTAATGTTGAATAGAAAATTTGAAATGCTTCACTGAAATTTTTAAACAAAATATACTTAAGAAAAGTTAGTTTATTAAAGCAAAACAAATACACAAAAAGTTTTCAAGTTGCTGAATCTGGATCTTTTTCTGAAAAATATGTTTTTGAAAAAATTAGCCTTATTTCTGAAACCTCAGCTGATACATTTCTGGAGCAAGAGTGCCAAATGCCCTGGCTCTTGCTTTTCCTCTTTTAGGAGAATAATGCGCAGCTGCACTTTTAGCACTGTCTTTAATACAGTGTCATAAACTGTGAGTTGTAACCCTTTTCAATTTATACTAGCTAACATAATAATTGGTATAATCCATTGAATAAATCTGGCCTAGGTAGAAAAAGCCTCTACTGCCCTGCCCAGCTGTTTCTAAATCCCCAGTAACTGCATCATCCAGTCTTTTCACAGTCAGAAAACAAAGCCTTGAGGAAAACATAGGGCGTATGATTGTGAGGGATCCTCACTGGTCCACATGCTTGGCTACCGCAGGTCACCGTATAACTTAAACTGTAAATATATAAACTTTCATCTTTAAATCTGTTGGGTTTGAATGTACTGTTTTTCTAATACATCAGTTTTAACACTTCAGTAGCAATTGTTTTGTTCATCATAGATGTTATTTAAGTAGTATAAAGTCATGTACTGATGTACAAGAATAAACGTATAGACAACACATTTGTATTCAGTTTATGCAGATTAAATGTTAAAGGAAAGTAAATTTGGAAGTATTATAATTTCAGGGAAAAGGACATAATTTGCTTTTCTAGCTACAAATATTTTGCCGAAGAGATGTAGGAAAAATATGGCATTACTTTTTGCAAAGTTTTGTTTCTATTAATGACCACTCAGTTTCTGAGCAATTGTTGGGTAGGTTGTTTTTATGAGCTGGTGAAAAATCCATTGGAGTAGATAAAAGAAGAAATCCATGATTAGGGTCTATAAGAGTGTTTTTTGCTTGATTTGGTTTATCTAAGAAAAATTTGGACAAAAAGTTTTTGGTTTCATATAAAAGTTACTTCTAGGAGGTAAATCAAGTAGGGTATTATTTTATGGTTCACTAACAAAGCAATTTTCTCAGAAATAAAATCAATGACTGATTCTGAGATAAACACATTTTTTTTCAAGAGAAGTCTATCATAAAATTGATTTTTAGCATGATCATCAATTGACTGGGTACAGTAAACAAAATGAGCTCAAAGAGAAATTTGCTCAGCAGAGACGGTGCAGGACAGATGGCTGCCGTTCTGAGAACTTCTTGCCCCAGTGCCGGACCCCTCAGCCCTTCCCTTTGTCCTAAAGCCATAGCGCTCACAGTGTCCGACATTTGCTGTCCACTGCTGGAATTGCACAGGTTCCTACCAATAGAATTGGCTGAGTACAATCTTTGCATATTCTGTATTGGTATCGGGATCAATATTGGTTCTTTAGTGCTTTTAATGTTAATTATCTAATCTTATTCCCTTGAATGTGTTTGTATTTCAACCCCTGGGTTTCCTTGTTTTTTCCTGATTCCCTTTCCCAGGTGGGGAGGGGGCATCAGGTGACAGAATGATTGTCAAATGACAATAAATTGTTATGGCTTTCTCAAACCATAACATGGGTAAAGAAGTATTTCCTGCTGTCCATTTTAAACTGATGTACTACCAGTTTCAGTGAGTGTATACCAGTTGTAGAAATGTCAGTTTCGGTGAATGACAGCCTTGTATTTGCCCAGTTCACTGCCTCCAATTCTGCAGTTTTCTACTAGTGCGCTGAAGAGGTACAAAATACATCTGATAAGCAAAAAACCAGACAGTCCACCCCAAACATATGAAACATTCAGTGCAGGATCAGATGATCCCTGGAGGTGATGCAAAGGAGAGGCCAGGAGTGCATGACTGGAGTCGGCAGAAAGCATGAGGCCAGTGCCACCGGCAGTTAGATGGGTTCAGACTTCTGTGGAAAGACAACTTTTAATGCCAGCCTGCACACATTTTATTTATTTTTTTTTTCCAAAACAGTTGCAAGCCTGGATTTTCTGTGTTCAGATCAAGCATGCATCAAACCCTTATGACATACTTGCACAGAAATATGCTAGATGGTGTTATACAATTAAGCAGTACTCGTTTCACTGCTTCTGAAAGGTTCAACCGACCTAGTAGTCCCTAACTTCACTTAGAGTCAGTGGAGTGAGTGTCATGTCTCTGGTTCATCTTACTGACTGTACGTAATAAGTAAAGCTGGGCACTAGCTGTGCATGTTTCCCTCCGCTGACTGTAAGGGGCATCCCACCTCAATGGAGCCATCACCACTACAGTGTTGAGGCCCATCCCTTGGGTTTGCCACATATACTGTTGAAGGTACTTCAGTTTATTAACTGCTGACTGAACTCCCAGGGTTAGTCAACACTGCAAACTCAGAAGTAGAAATGGCAGAGTTGGCAGTTCTGGGAAGAGGGTCACAGGGCAAAAAAGCTCATGACCCACTGCTGCAATTATTCGCAGAGCTCTTCTCTGAACCTCCTCCATCTCAGCAGCCTTTGGCTTGAACCCAGCATCCAGCAGCACCATGCCAGATGTACAGCACCATGCCAGCTGTGCAGCCAAGGACAGTTTTTGTTTCTCCAGCTTTAAGGTTGTTGCTGGAGCTCAGTTTTCTCAAGTTGGTTGCCTACCATGACCCCCAAATCTTTCTCAGACATTTTTCTTCCAAAGATAGAGTGCCCTGTCATAGATTTCTGACTTAGAGTCTGATGATATTTGAAAACCATGTTTCTCTCTATTTCACTTGAAGTGCGCAGCATAACTCTTGATCATTATGAATTATAACTAATCTATCTGTTATTTGCTATCTCTAGCAGTAAGGGCTTATGTTTTTAGTTCATTAGTAGGAAAGTTCATGTGGTATGGGAAGACTGACCCTTGTAGGACCTCACCTGAACAATGCCTGCATAACATATGTTTTCCAAACACTTGTTGGCAGCTACATTTTGAAACTTATCACTTAGGTACAGGACAACTAATACGTCTAGTTGCTTCTCAGATAGAATTCCTTTTTCTGTATCTTAAATAGTTTAACATTTCATTAAGACATTAAAAACACTTACAAATTCTCCATGGTTATTGCCATACAAAAGCCCTTTCTATGTAGACTTATACAGAGAAAGGAATACTATCTAGAATGATGTTACTGGAAGACAGCACAAGCGAGATCTAAAGTCAGAACTGCAGTCAGCTAGAACTTGTAGGCTTAAAGAATTATGCATAGTGCTGAATGATGAGTTATGTACAGAGCTATATGCCTTTAGATCGGGGAAAAAAAGTAAAAGAAAATGCCTTTTTAGCATTTTCATTTGAGAAATACCAACAGAACAGCAGCTGAATGTACTTTTACAGTCCTCAAATATTTAAGCAGGCAATTAAATGCATTTTTCAAATAATTAATAGTTTTAGTATCGATGTATGAACATTCTAATTTTTAGATTATTTATCTGTGCTTCAATAATTTTGTTTTTTTCTCAGGAAAGAAAACGTAGCTGAATTGGTGCCATGTGAAAATCACAGAGGAAATATGTGAATTACAATATGTTTTACTGAACTAGTGCTTTAGCCAGTAAGTATTAACATTTAAATTCATCCATACTCCTTGAAAACAGATCTTTAAGTGCTTTCATCCCTGACTCAGCCTTCTGACCTTTCACAGCGGACAAACCATGTATTGTTGTAGATCTGTTCACTAACATCTTAAGAAGTCTAAGTCATCAGTGCCTCTGTGAAAACCAAAGGAGAATGGTTTTGTTCTGTATCCTCATTCAAAACAACTTTCTTTCTGTACCCTGGTTATTCTCTATTCGCTGTCGTTGAGAAACCTTCACTTAATGCTGCTTCTTACAGTTAGTCTGTGAAGTACGTAACCTGTAGAGATGTTGATAAACTTTTCTCATTGGAAAGTGGAGATTTTATTTTTTTTTTTTTTAATTTTCACACAAAGTGCTCCAAACTTTCAAAATTTGACTGAAAGAAAAAAGTAATATTTGGTCCTCTTGTAGTGTTAATGTGGTGTTTCATCACACCTGGTGTTGGCTGTCACAGGAACCTCTTTGCATTTCTATGCACAGTACTAGACCTGCAAACTTCATTACCAGTCACACAGTCCTGCTTATGACTGAACTGATTAACTGCGATAGGTTGTAGTGAATGATGGGAGATGTAGTTTAGGAAAGACACTCTGTCTAGACATGAGGTTGGGATCATGAATTGTCCTATTAGCTACTCCTGTGAGGCATTGTGGCTACATTTCAGAAATATTTTGGAACATGTGTTTCAGTTTTGTAACTTTTCTGAAGTCTGAATGTTTTCCATAACAAAAACATCTCATTTTCTGCTTAGTGTTTAGACAGAACTTAAATACACGTACCTCATCATTAAGTAAAACTCACCATAGATTAGGTGACTTGAGTCAAAGTTTTGATCGAATCAGGCCTTGGTCATTACTTGTAAATACTGTTCCAATGCTAAGACACAATAAGACAGCTTACAGACTACTACCTAAGTTGCTTGTTTGTGACTATAGTATGATAAAGGCAGAAAAAGTAGATCTGAAAAGTTGGAAAATGCACAATAAATTTGGTGAAGTCTTGAGACCAGTAGTGTTTCACACCTTCTTTAATGACATAGACAGTGTGAGTGCACCCTCAGAAAATTTGCAGATGACACCAAGTTGAGTGCTGCGGTTGACACACCTGAGGGACAGGATGCCATCCAGAGGGACCTGGACAAGCTTAAGAAGTGGGCCCATGGGATCCTCCTGAGGTTCAACAAGGCCAAGTGCAGAGTCCTGCGCCTGGGCTGGGGCAACCCCCAGTATCAATACAGGCTGGGGGATGAAGGGATTGAGAGCAGCCCTGCTGAGAAGGACTCAGGGGTACTGGTGGATGAAAAGCTGGACATGAACAGACAATGTGTGGTTGCAGCCTAGAAAGTCAACTGAATCCTGGGCTGCATCAAAAGAAGTGTGACCAGCAGGTCGAGGGAGGTGGTTCCACCCCTCTACTCCACTCTGATGGGATGCCACCTAGAGCCATCAGCACATGACAGGCATGGACCTGTTGGAGCAGGTTCAGAGGAGGACCACAAAAATGATCAGAGGAACAGAACACCATTCCTATTGAAGAAAGGCTGAGAGGCTTGAGGTTATTCAGCCTGGAGAAGAGAAGGCTCAAGGGACACCTTATTGAGGCCTTTCAATTCCTAGAGGGGGTTTATGAGAAAGATGGGAACAGACTTTTTAGCAGGCCCTATTGCAATAGGACAAGGGTAATGGTTTTAGACTAAAAGAGGGTAGATTTAGAATAGATATAAGGAAGAAATTTTTTACAATCAGAGTGGTGAAACACTGGAATGGGCTGCCCAGAGAGGTGGTAGATGTGCCATCCCTGGAAACATTCAAGGTCAGGTTGGGCAGGGCTTTGCAGAACATGATATAGTGGAAGATGTCCCTGCTCATTGCAGGGGGGTTGGACTAGATGACCTTTAAAGGTCCCTTCCAACTGAAATCTATGATTCTATGATTGGCATGACTGAAATTAGGCAGAATCTTGGGTTTGGTTGTAGTAGGACCAGATTTTAATTCTTCAAATGACTTCATAGAACTCATCTTATGCAAAGATAAGCCAAAAATTCAGTGAAAGCTTTCAATTCGGAACCAGAGAAACATTTGGTATGGGCCATTCTGTAGAACAGCTTTGTTCTGGCAATGTTAGGGCCAAGCATAAGAACTAAGATATGAAACACCTCATGCTCAAAGGGTCAAGTACCAAAAGACAAGAGTAAATTTGTATTAGGTAGAATTAATTGCACAGTTAAATTGTATCCTATAGCCCTATTTACAAACTCCAATCTTCTTGGCATTTTTCATATTTTTTGCCTGTTTGTAAAGAATATTATGAGCTTGCCCCATGTCTTCTGCCTTAGCTAAAACCACATTCCAACACAATTAATCTGTAATTATAAGTTAAGACAATACTCAGCTGTGTTTTCTCACAATAGAAAATAATATTCTCTAGGAGCTGGACAACAAGAGATGGATATTATTAGGGTCTTAATTTTCTGTGAAAGGTAGTGGCAGAATTTGACTTTTGGAAAATAACACATTTGTAATAAATTCCTTTAAGAAAGCACATAAATTGAAGTACTTTGGCATTGGGGTCCTTTGAGAAGTATACACTTTTTTTTTTTTACAGCAGCTTTTTTGTACATTCTGCTTTGTCCAAGCAGGGTTTCTATGCCGAAATACCACTTCATATCAAGTAAGGACTGTAGTTGTCCTAAACTCTTTCTGTAATGTTCTGTAATGAGGGACAGATATGAAGAGAGATATGTAGGAACACTTTACTACACTTTAGATGTCTGATTTAGGTACCTTGAGAGTGTAGTTGATCCTAGCATAGAAGCTTATTTCCCTCTATTGGCAATGAAAAGAGTCTAGAATGACTAGGTCAGGTAATAAACAGTTATACTGGGATTACCTAAAATTAGATTACCTGAGTCCTGCTTATCCAAGTGCTAATTAATCCTCTCTTCTCATTTAATATGCAGAGACCCTAAAATATCTATACTTACTTAAGTATAGATACCTTACTTAAGTACCTAAATTTAACTACAGCTCCTTTTCTGCAGGAATTAGCAAAAGCGAATCTTTTTAACTCAGTGGCAGATGGTTATAGAAATAGAATAATATAACCTCATGGAGAAAAAAAAAGGAGGAGAAGATTTTCTAATAATACTAAATGGTTCCTAAGAAGCTAAAAAAAAGGACGAAACCAAACCAGGGTGACTCAATGTTGCCACTGACTTAAGACAGTGCAAGACAATACTGAACCTCAGTCTGGCTTATTGGGAAGAAATGCAAGGAGAGATGGAAGGGTAGAAAGGATCTCTTATTCAGAATCCATGGACAAATTAGTCCAGAAAGGGTAGCAAGGGCCCAGGGATGGTTGGGACTCTCTCTAGGCTGTGGTCAAAACACAGAAGCAGCATGTACTCAGGTCTTCTTCCTTGCACTGATGCACGGGGCTGTGATACAGATCTTTGTAACCTCTTTGGGGCAGAGATTGCATATTTTATATTTTTTTATTCTAGCTTTTTTCCAGTGTTAGGTGCAGGTGGCCTCTAAACCCTGATGAGTGAAAACTGAACAACAATAACAACAAGTTTTTTTTTCCCCTAAATGAATTGCACAGAAATGAACTAGAACTGATTATTTAAATAAGGAAAGCTAGTCAGGTTGGTTTAATTGTGAATTGTAACTAGTTCATGTTGTATTTCCATTACTGTGCTATATTTACATAAATATTTTTATAAAACTGATATGTTAACTAGCATATCATGCAGTTATATGGCTTTGCGTTTTATACGAGTAAGTTTTATTGGGTTCCTTTTACCACACAAGCTCTTTCCCACAATGTTTTGTAATTTATATAAATGCTTACTTTAGCAAAGTTTTGGAGGAATCAGATTCCCATGTCAACTCCTTCAATGCTAGCGTGCAGAGAAAGTTGCCTGAAAACCGTTGTTCTGCTCCCAGGATATAACATCCCTGGGAAGGTCTGAGTCTGTAGCCATATATAAATACCATTTATTTCACACTAATTGTACGTGTATAGAGATTACAAAAAAACCCATAATGTAAAGCAATTACACCTTCAATGTTACACATAGGTAGTAGACCAACTTTATCCCCATTGGCACAGTAACGTGTTTATTCCTAAAGGTACTAAATGGTCCTGGTGTCGGGTCCATTGTGGTTCTTTGATGGCAGATGATACTGGCAGCAGGTCCATGGTGGTTCTGCCCTGCAAACTGTAGGATACCATTCTCCTCAGTGTAACAGGCATTTTAAGGATCTTCAACAGCTTTCTTATAGCTTCTCTGAACCAAAGGCTGACACTGTACAGGCATTACCCCTGAGTCAATTAAGCACAGCGTAACTTGGGTTAACTCTGAACGTGCTGCAGATATTGCTAAAATTTTGTACTTTCAGCCATTCTTGGGCAGCTGTTTTCTTTTTTTCTTCCACAAAACACAACAACAGCAGTCACATCCAGTCCCCTGCTCTTGGTCTCCAGAATCACAGCTGGTAATTACACATGCTCTTGTGCTGGGCAAAACAGCTCCAGCTTAGTTTCCACATTTTGAAGAGACTAGGAGATGAAGTAATAACAGTTAGGGAAAGAATCAGAGATCTGCCAAACTACTTGAAACTGCTGACATCTTAAAAACTGCCTTAGGCAAAATTTCAGTTCAGATGATCTAGTGGGAAACGCTTTGGAAGTGCTTTAATAATCAAAAGGAAGCATGCAACATTTTCAGCAAGGAAAAATTCTCAGCATTAAAATCAATGGATGCAGTCAATGTCTGATGAGTTTCTTAAGGCGCTGCTGCTAGATTGAAAACAATTGGAAACATGCTTGTATTTGTAATAAAATCTTAAGCTATCTTAACCAGAAACTAATTCTTAATATCTAATGCTTCTCAGCTTGCTCTTCTCCATTGATAAACAGCATAGGTAATGGAAATACCTGGAGATGATCAATTTCCCTGTACCTTTCAATGAGATCTTTTACAAATCTTTTGAAGTGCCTAAGTATTTGAAGTTCACATTACTGGTTAGAGTATGGAACTAAGGAGGGCATTCACACGGAAGCAAAAGAACCCCACTTTTGTCAATTTTAATAAAGTATGCTAATTGTTAGTCTTTCATAAACAATATTTGTTTCATAACACCTAAATCAAGTGATGGATCCACCAAGCATATCAAAGCACCCTGTGGAAATACCGTCATGGTTCATGGCTGCATTGGGCACATCACTGAAATACCTGCGCGAATAGTGCATTTTTTGGCAAGATTAAGTGGGCATGACATGGCTCTATGGTGCTGTGCTACATTACTTGTGGTGATCACTCAGCCTGAAAAACTTGTCTATCTAACTACAGTGCTGCACTGGAAATAGTTGCTGTACTTGGAAGAATTGCATGAAGCTCAGACCTCACAGAAAAGCAGCAGGATTTTGCATTTTTTCAGTACGGACTTGTTGCTATTCTCTTCTTTTTATGAGTTTTGACAAAATCCAAATCATACTGCCATAAACATCTCATCACAATGCATAAAATAATAAAACAAAATCTCACATTGCATTGAAGTCTTACATTGTACTGGGATCTTTCAGAGGATATACAATGTATATTAATAAGAATAAATTAATAGCATAACACTATCTGTATTTGTTGTCAGTTATGGGCACAAATATTAGCACATCCTCCTCATTTGGTTCTTGTTGAAAAAGGGAGGAAGAATGGATAGACAACTTCATCCATTTTTTTCCCCATGCTTTTAAAACAGCATTGTATACATTACCTTGTTAGTATTATTTTAGTTAGTCCAGTAAAACATTACTAGTTATGATTAGAATCATAGAATTGTCTAGGTTGGAAGAGATATTTAAAATCATCAAGTCCAACCATCAATCTAATACTGCCAAAACCCACCACTAAACCATGTCCCTCAGCATCACATCTTTTAAATACCTCCAGGGACGGCGACTCCACCACTTCCCTGGGCAGCCTGTTCCAATGCTTAACAACCCTTTCTGTGAAGAACTTTTTCCTAATATCCAATCTAAACCTCCCCTGGCACAACTCGAGGCCATTTCTTCTTGTCCTATCACTTGTTACTTGGGAGAAGAGACTGCCCCCCACCTCTCTGCAACTTCCTTTCAGGTAGAGCAGTAAGGTCTCCCCTCAGCCTCCTTTTCTCCAGGCTAAACAACCCCTCTTCCCTCATTCGCTCCTCATAAGACTTGTGCTCCAGGCCCCTCACCAGCTTCGTTGCCCTTCTCTGGACACGCTCCAACACCTCTATGTCTTTCTTGTAGTGAGGGGCCCAAAACTGAACACAGTACTTGAGGTGAAGCCTCACCAGTGCTGAATACAGGGGAATGATAACTTCCCTAGTCCTGCTGGCCACGCTATTCCTGATACAGGCCAGGATGCCATTGGCCTTCTTGGTCACCGGGGCCCACTTACATGGTTGTGTTCTTTGTCTTATTGACTAAGAGATAAAATGTCAACATGCCATTTACTTGCTAATGTAAAATCAACCAACTGGCACAGTGCCACCGGTATTGTCCACCTCTTTCATGATGATGGGATGGATATCTGTGAATGTTAATATGGGGTTTGTAGTTTTAAGGGTAGCTCTAGTACAACTGACCTTAAAAATCTGGGCTGAATGTGGTATATGGTGAGGTTCAAAATCAAATAGATTTGAAAAGAGTAACTGAATTTTTCTTTTCTAATGAGTTCATATTTCATTTCCTGTAAATTTTATAAACTTTTGCAGAGATTGCTGGGAAAATGAGAAGTCAAGAACATGATATTCAGATGTTTTGGTAATCACCATTTACAGTGGAAGTGCAGCTTGCCCTGAGATTGGGTTTGTGTGGTGAATCCCTGTTGGATTGCTTGCTTGACAGTCTTGAAAGAACCATCACACCAGTTCACTCATCTTCTGATGACACATAGGCAGCAGATAAACCAAAAAACCAGGTTGTTGGTGGAGTAAAGATTTTTTTTTTTTATATCTTACATCTTGTATATCTTATTTTAAATCCAGACCCTCCAGACTAGTCACTTAATTTTGATACAACTGCATCTAGAGAGGAGAGCTTTGGACTCCAGTTATGGTGATTTTCTGTGATAGTACAAGTTTCTCTCTAAGTACTACTTTGTATTTAGGACATGCAGCCCATAACTTTAAAAAACTTGAAACCATCTGGATGAACAAGGAGGTTTCCTCTGTTTTAGGTGGTGCTGCTGGGAGCTGGAAAGTAGATAGATTGAATTCCTGTCTCAGTTTAGGTCCTTCAAATATAGCTAATGGGTGCCATTGTATTTGTAAAGAGTGTTGGGATAGATCAACCCCACCACATGTGATCATTTAAAAACGGATAAATAAAGTATTAGAAAGCATCACGGCAGCAAGATGATGTTCAAAAAAGAGAGCCATACAAGTGGCAAATAGGAGAAAGTGTGGGCCGTTTGAAAAAATCTGCTTTGTGAGGAATGAGGGCAGCAAATGTAGACAGAGTGCGCGCAGGAAGTGGTTAGATGGCAGAACTACTGTCTAAAGCTGTGGTATGCTGAAGCATAAGCACAAGAAGAACTAGGGTACAACATGTGCCTGGCACCTTCAGCACAGACTATAAGGCAGAGAGGAAGGGTGGGCCACATCACTTACATTTTCTTCTTGCCAGCTTGTACTTGACATTAATTATCCTGGTATATTTTCTTTTCTTTTAGCTGTCGAACTACTTCAGTCATTTCCTTTCTAGCATGGGCCAGCATTAAGGAAAGCCAAATGACACAGCAGTTTCTGACCACCGGAGGCTAGAATGCAAACAACTTTGCAGACATCCTAATGAGGATAGGAAACTAGGAGTGTTTCTTTTTCCTTTGCAATTTAAACAGATCTTAAATGTAATTGCTCTTGAGGACAAACTAGCTTCGGGAATTGCTGTGGCTATATGGAACTCTGCTTCATTAGTTTTAAACTTACCATGACCAAAAATGACCAAGGAGTGGGCTGTAAATGAACCGGTTTGCTCAGTCCGTACTGAAGAATGCATGTCCTTTTCTTAAGAGCGATTGCTGATTTCCACCTTCTGGCACTCCGATCGAGGAAGAAGTGCTCATATCTCTGAAGGATGACCTTTATCTACCAAGAAAGAAGGGAGTATGTGGAAAATTGCACTTTTGTAATAGTTTCATTCAAGGCTTGTAAATTTGCTGTTTGAAGTGACAGCTGCTTTGGGTCCAAGACTCAAAAAGTGTCAGAATATTATTTGTCCTGTAACCACCATGAATTTTGTTAGGATAGTAGAAATATTCCTGCAGTGACTTCTCTACTGTGAAAGGAATTTCCTCAGTGTGGCCAGGACAGGTCACAGCTCAGCCAAGAGTAAACACTGTTGTTGCCCAAAACTACCTCAAAAAAAACCCAACCCAAAACAACCCAACAAAAACTGTAATGAAATACTATCTGGGTATTGAAGAGAGAGACTGCAGGACCCATTTTTTTTTTTTGGATTGCAGTGCTGGTGGAGTAAGTATCTGAGCTGTAGCAAGCTTCCTTGTAGAAGAAAGTACTGAATTACAGAATAGACCTTGACACTGTGATTGCAGGATCTTAAAGTCCTTAGAACACAGCATGAGAAAACCAGATGAGTTACATTAAACATGTGACCATGGCTTCAAAAACTGAGATGGGCTTGTATGCCTTTCTAGAAGAAAGGATCTCAATGACAGAGCAGTGTAACTGCTGATGTGTATATATATATATGGATATGAATATATACATACAAATATATATTTATATGTAACATTGCTTTTGGAATACACAATTACATAAACATGCATTTAATCAATCATAGAAATGGGAGCCAGTAAGATCTTGCTGCTAGAGACCTGTTTTTCTGATTAGAGGTGAAAATATGTCACATAATCTAGCTGCTAACATATAATCTAACTATTAAAAGTTACAGGCCAGAGGAGTCACACGCCTCTTGCACAGTAATTCAAGCAAGCATATTTTATAGACTCATAGCAGCGTAGAATTGTTTAGGTTGGAAAAGACCTTTAAGATCATCAGGTCCAACCATTAACCTAACACTGCCAAGTCCACCACTAAAACACATCCCTAAGGTCACAATCCTCTTGTCCAGGCTGTTGATAAAGATATTAAACAGAACTGGCCCCAGTACTGAGCCCTGGGGAACACCACTTGTGACCAGCTGCCAACTGGATTTACCTCCATTCACCACAATTCTTTGGGCCTGGCCATACAGCCAGTTTTTTACTCAGCAAAGAGTATACCCATCCAAGCCATGAGCAGCCAGCTTCTTGAGGAGAATGCTGTGCGAAATGGTGTCAAGGGCTTTACTAAAGTCTGGATAGAGAACATCCACAGCCTTTCCCTCATCCACTAAATGGGTTACCATGTCAGCTGTATTCAAGCTCTCTAACAAGGTACTTTCTCTTGGAGAATGATTATGTGCAACGTTTATGGGCCATGAAAGCTTTCTTTTATTCCTCTTTAATTCAAACTGTGGTCATAGGGGCAGATATCAGCCTTCTTGTACGATGGATAATATAAAAAGTTTGCTCACCTTTTATCGTGGCTTACTTTGCTCTCCTGCATGCTGCACTCTGGGCCAGGCAGATCTCTCTGAGAGAAGGAGATTGCTCTTTCCACAAGATCACAATGGGAAAGCTTTGGAGTATCAGGGAGGATGGCATGTGTAAGGAGAGAGAAGAAGGGACAGAAAGCAGAAAGTCTGCAGCAAAATGCAACTTAAGAGGTAACTGGCTTCCTCAGGCTCAAGAGATTGTAGCATGTGTTACAACAGAGGAAGACAAAAGGGTACTGACCTGAGGGCAAGATGTACAAAACCCTGTCCTTTTCTCCAGAAACATAATCAGCAGGAATGAATGGCTCTTCAGACATTTTACTTCAGTCTTTCTCAACACAACAGATGTTATTTTTCTATGCCTTTAAGAATGACCTCCCTCTATTTTTTTAAAAAAAACCCTAGCTTTAGAGACTGTAAGCCTTCAGTATCTTTATTCACCAAAAGAAAGGTGGGACAATGTCATCTCCAGGATCTTGCTGGCTTGGGAGTCTCATCTTCTCTGGAACCAACAAGTCTGTAAATCACTTCTGCTAGACATACTAATAGAGATGGGAAAATATTTTATGTACACAACACATTTCTTGTTAAAATAGGAGTGGATTGTGTTACAATAATTCGCAGCTGGCCTGTGCTGACTGAGAAGAGAGACTAGGAGGCAAAATATAGAATTACAAGGGTAAATACTTATTCATGTGCATGAGGAGTCCCAGACGAATTGGGGACCCCAAATGTGGTTTTACACAGCATTCTTACACCCTTCAAGCATTCAGGTACAACACGATCTGACTAATCACTAACACACACACTACCGATTACTAATCATAGCGAAACTTAATCTTCACAAAGCAACTATATTTCTGCAGCGTTATCATCCATCAGCATTCCTGCTTCTTGTCTATTGAACCAGGCATCTCTGGAGTTGATCTTGCTATATTTACTTATCTACGATACCAGACGACGCTGGGAGGTTTTCAAAAATGTATTAGAGGGGCTAGGATGCTAGCGCTATGTTGATCGTCCAGGGGTACCTTTTATCCATCATGGACAGCTGTAAGATTCTGAGAAGCAAAGTCCTTGTTTTCAGGGCTGGACTGTCCTTCTCATCCTTGCAATGAGGCGGCGTTCTTTAATTTGTTTTACTTAAACATGAACAATACCAAAGTCTCCAGTAAAATTCTACTACCTCATTACATCACAGTATGGAATGTAAACTAATTTATATTAGCAAAGTTAATACAATATCACAATGTAAAGACTGACTGATATAATAGTTAGGGAAGGAACTTTTCATGACAGTGAACTGGGACATCATGATGAATACGGACCATACCTTCAATTAAAAGATAAAAGGTGTTATGGCATAATTCAGTTGTCTTAGCAATGCTTGGGACCATTTAAGATGCATTAAGGAATCCTGCATGACCTCCAGCAGCCATTCCAGAAGGTGGCTGGTGTCCTTGAGGTCCTCTTTTAGCACCTTGGAGAGCCAAGCAAGTTCCTACAGTCAGTATGACACCCGTGATTGAGTCAAGACCCTAGTCAAGACAGTCAAATAGAGTCTGGAATCAGTTCAGGTGACCTTCAGACTCCACTGATTGCATTGACTAAATGCCCTGTTTATTTAGTGACCTAACTACAGATATGTGCAATCTGGATTTGAACCCCACCTTAAATCTAGCAAAGGCTTAGGCTGAAAGAAAACAACCCTCTCCTCCCTGTGTAGTTATTTACTTCACAAGTCTGTATAGTTATAGGAGTTTGCTAAATCTCATTTGGTATTACACAGTTTTACGCATAATTGTTATGTGTCTGTGCCTCAAATACCAGGAGTAGGTCCAGGTAGACGTAACCCTCAAGTGTGAGATCTGCACTCAAAATCATATAGCATGACAATCCTATGATGTAATAAGGTATACTTCCAGATGGAAAGCCCACTTTTCAACAGCAGATAACTATATGTCTACATGTACATATTTCAGTTCCCTTCAGATTTTTCTGTATTGTAGAAATCACTTTTTATCTGCCACTGTGACACCTTATCTAAGAATTTGGTTCAGATTTAGTTCTGAAGCTCAGCTCTTCCCTCACTCTTAGCCTTCTCAAAAAGAAAAGGACTCAGAGGATCTGCTTTTGGTTTCTTCTTGATAATTGCCACATGAATATGAAGTCCTTAAAAGCATTGAGGTCAGAGACTGAAAAGTGCAAATAATCCATAGGATGTATAGCAGATTTCCTTGTCATATGAGACTCATGAAGCAGAAGATACCCTTCTGCCTCCTGTGGTCCTCTACAGGACAAGTCTAAAGGTAAATTTTGAGTTTCAGCAGGCAGAACAGTGTGTGCTCTGTGTGCTCTCTGAGGGTTTGAGGAACAGAGGTGTTCCAGGATATCCTCTTCCTCCAAAGAATGGAATGCTTCCTCTTCCTCCTCTTTCTCCACTCAAAGCTCAGCTACCTGTATGAGAGGTCCGCCCTGAATTTATGGGCTACCAAAATCGCTGTTTTGTCTCTATGTCTTACTCATAGCTTCACTATGAAAGGTTGCAGAACTGGAAGAACTCGGCCTCAGGCTTAAAGATGTGGAGTTTTGACTTCAATAATTTTGTATTAGAGAAAGGATGGCCTGTAAAAATGTGAAAACTTATAATTTTAAAAACTAGTGAGATAACATCACCCCAGTATTTCTCACATACCAGAAGTCTTGACACTGTGTTCAGTAACACAAAAATTTCATCCTTTCCGTTTAGTTCTCAACTAGTCTGCTGATGGCCTTGTAAGTAAACTTGAGTAAACTTAGTTTTGCTTCAGCTCCAGCTGTGAGCTTTTCTCTGCTCATCTGCTAGACTATTCCTTCTCTTCTGCCAGTTTATCCTCTTTTCCCACCACTAGCTCTTTCCTTCTGAAAAACAACAGGTCTTGTTTTAAAGGTATGAGTTTTACCCCAAAAGACAATTCTTTAATAAAAACACCTTCCCTCCATGTAAGAAGGTCAAAACAAATGTTGCTTTTCCCCATGTCTACTTCAACCCTGTTCTGAATAAGAAAAGCTGTCCGGTTATATTTAAAAGTACAAATGATCCATCAGTGAGGAAGAGGTAACATATTACTTCACTAGCAGGACAGAATGCCTTCAGATACTGCAACAGAAAGCTTTATGTGAAAATTTTAGCAATGACTATTAACTCTCCTGTATTTTTATAACTCCTTTTATCCCAAAGAGTCTGGATATATCTCTCAGCTTGTCTCTAGTTTACCTGCCACAAAGCTGGAATGTAGCTGTCATTCTTTGCAAGTAACAGTATCATAGGGTTCTTTAAAGAAGGGAAACAAAATAATATACACAATTAAAATGTCAAGAGGTGTTTTGAGGCCAGGAGAGTATAAAAACACAAACTGGAATATATGCAGAGTTCTAGGTAGTGCTGTTATGCCCAAAGCAGCAGCTCTGCAAATTTACTTTAGGATACAAAACTAGTAGAAGCACTTCAAAGGGCTTCTTAAAAACAAGGAAGGACTTAATTTTGCTAATGTTTTGTCTCCTCGGAGCTCTAGGGGATGTACACAGAAATTTTGTTCTGGGTGGGGTGAGACAGGTAACACAACAAATCATTCCAGGAGAACACCATTTCTAATCTGTCTCTCTTTCCATTTCTTCTCATGAGCCATCTAAATTTCATTTTTCCCAGTTTCCTGTTAGAAACATAAGAATATCAGGCTCCTCCTAGGTCACTTTCTCACTATTGCAGGCATCATTTCATGTGTCCTTCATATGCTTACCAGGATGCCTTACTTCTAAACCAAAGTAATTTAGTATTTCTGGTTCTTATATTCTCTGAAACAATACACTTCTGGCCACAAACAGCTTCCTCACCCAATCAGTTTGAAATGGTAGAAAATAATGCCACTACCAAATCACCAGGAAAACATTTAGTACAACTTCTCTTGGAAATTGTTCAGATTCATGTGCTAGACAATTTTGCTTTGCTTATGAGATGAGATGCGATGCTCAAGAAATCTGGCTTTAAAATGTTACTGGGATGGGACATAGTAAATAGTCAAAAAGCTGAGTTCCTTGGGATGCAAGAAGTGCAATTGAAATCTAATTTGTCAGATAAATGGAGAATGGCATGGTAAATCACACAGTTGCCTAGTTACTACAACAAGAAGACTACAAATGAAATTATATCCTCAGCCTGGGCAACAGTGAAGGAACACTGAAAGTAAAATACTTCTTTTTGTAAGTAATAAAGCTACAGAAGTCATTACTGTCTCTGTAGAACTTATACTGCCTGTAAGACCTCTTATAGAGCTATCAGAGAAAGTAAGGGGTTTGAAATATCTCCCTGATAAAAGATGGAGATAAAGAGACCTAGCAGAGGGTACAGAGTATTGGCACAGCACACAGAAGGTCAGCAAGCATTGCGAAACTAGCCACTGGAATGAACGGATGCTTGCTTTTCAGTGTTATTTTGTGGT
The DNA here is from genome assembly GCF_965231255.1 of Vanellus vanellus. Taxonomy (NCBI): domain Eukaryota; kingdom Metazoa; phylum Chordata; class Aves; order Charadriiformes; family Charadriidae; genus Vanellus; species Vanellus vanellus. The sequence goes on along the minus strand of NC_138905.1, from coordinate 195,006,468 downwards.
TTATTTGCCATTTAATGGTGTGAAGAATCTCTGTCTTTGTGGTGGGGCAGACCTCTTTGAGCAGATTGTGTTCTGGCAGCTTCCTGCCTTTGCCAGATGCACGCTCAAGGAGATAAGGAAGGACACTGAACGAACGTACACAAAAAAGTTCAGAAGAAATAGCCAATAAATAGAATGGTCATTTGAGTGGAAATTCATAGATGGGAAAATCTAAAGTTTATAAACTGTTCTTCCTTGAGGCCAAGGAAGCCTGGGGCAGAAGATGAAGATGAACAATGAGGGCACCTTGGGCAACTCACTGAGAAGAGATATGGAGTTACTGACTACGTGTGGGTACCTGACTAACAAACTTGTTATGCGCACATTGCGTTTTGATAGCTCTCACGCAAGAAAATTACTAAAGATATAGCTAAGAAGGGCAATAGCTTGAGGAGGACAACAGGAAAAGAAATTATAAATACAGCTACCAAACAACAGGACAAAGGAGACAACTGCTGGACAAGAAATAACACATATGGAAATACATAACAATAGAGGTAAGCTAGAAGAAGAGACTGGCTGGTAGAGAAGAAACGTAACTGAAACAAAAAGTCTCTGGGCTACAAAGAAGAACATAGGAAGACTGTGCTGGAGAAGTATCACTGTGGATTTGCCCTATGCTGGTACTCTTTATTAAGCAATTTCTGTTGACCATGGAGGCAAGATAAGGGCCCAGGGGACCTTTGACTTTACCCACTACAGTTATTCTTATTTTCTTTCATTTCATAGGAATAGGAATGGGAAAGTGAAGATGGATGTCTTGGAGACCTCTAAAAGGCAAGAAAAGGAAATGGGGACAGCCAGGCACTAAAAGAAACAAGTAGACATAAAGGATTCTATAAGATAATGGTCCCAGCCAAAGAAGCTGACATTCACATCAACATAAAGAACAGAGAAGGTTCTACATGAATGCAGTTAAAAGAAATGAACTGTTAAGATGAATGAACATGATTATATACCGGAAAGAAAGAAGTAGAGACCCTCTAGCAAGGGTCTCAAGACAAAAAGGAATGAGGAGATCATTGGAGAATCCATGTGTTTATGCTGCACATCAAACAAATGATACTGCCAGGTCCCACTGTAATGAGCTGAGAGCAGCTACATTGGGGTTAGGGACCAGTCTCTATCAAGGGAGAAGTTAAGCTCAGTGATAGTACATCGAACTGTCTTGGGTCCACAAACTCTAATTCTTACTGTATATCTATCAACTGGCAAGATAGTTGATGTGAAGACATGTAGATGTCCAAGTACAAAGTACACAGCACATACATTGAAAATGACAAAACAGACAGGTATGCATTTGGTGAGAGAACTATACCCATTCTGTTGAGGGAATCCATTAGAGACAGTCCTTGACAGAGACCTGGTTGATTTTCAAGGGTCTCTCATATGAGGAGAGGCTGAGGGAGCTGGAAATGTTCAGCTTGGAGAAGGCCCAGAGATGATCTTGTCAGTGTGTATAAATACCTAATGGGAGGGTGTGATGAAGAAGGAACCAAACTCTTCTCAGCTGTACCCAGTGACAGGACACAAGACAATGTGCACGAACTGAAATACAGGAAATTCCATCTCCACATAAGAAAAAACTTTATTTATTGTGAGGGTGGTCAAATGCTGAAACAGATTGCCCAGAGAGCTAGTGAAATCTCAGTCTGTGGATTTATTCAAAACATGAGCAGGCATGGTGCTGGACAACCTGCTCTAGACGACCGTGCTTTGAGCAGGGAATTTGGACTAAATGGTTTCTAGAGGTGGCTTCCAGCCTCAGCAAAGCTGTAATTCTGTGATTCTGTGAGTTGGATGACAGGACCGATCTCTTGGTACTTCAAAGGACCAAAAAATAGATGAACCAGAATACAGTATTTCCAACTGGGACACAGGTGTTAAATACTATGTACTGTTCAAGGAAGGCTGAGGAACAAGCATAGGTAAGTCATTTAAATGGGTTACAGGTTATAAAGACATAAGTGATAAGGTAAGTAAAAGAAAAAATCTTTTCAAAATCACTTGGAGAAAGTAGAATTTAATAGCAGTGAATAGGACAATAAACATAAGTATGTTTATAACTCATATCTTGGACTTCAATGGGAAAATATTGATAAACTAAAGGAACTGGCTAATGTTGAGCTCTGGGACTGAAATGCAAAGGAAACTTGGAATTTCTTTGAGAAATAGGTGCAAAAACTGTCTGAAATTGATAGTCAAGTGAATGGAAAAAAGTTGTGAGAGAGGTACCCTGACTTAATTGGATGATTAACCTAAAGGAAGAATATCAATAGCAGAGCTAAAGTATACTGGGAGTGGGAATCCAAACTGATCAGAAGAAAAGTTTGTCCTGGATGTCAGAATGCATGGGTACAAAGTGAAAAGGGAGGACAAGATAAACTCTGCAGCTGTGAAACCAGAGAAACTGGTGATTCCTGGCAGTTTGCTGTGTGGCTGTTCCTATATGGGAAAAAAAGTATAATTGACATTTTTACAACAGTGGATAACCCTAGATGTGGTGTTGAGTACGAGAGCCATCCACGCTCAAGAAAGATGAATTCAAATTGGCCAACCAGGGAAAATGTTCACAGTATCACAGTATCACAGTATGCTAGGGATTGGAAGGGACCTCAAAAGATCATCTAGTCCAATCCCCCTGTCAGAGCAGGAACACCTAGATGAGGTTGCACAGGAAGGTGTCCAGGTGAGTTTTGAATGTCTCCAGAGAAGGAGACTCCACAACCTCCCTGGGCAGCCTGTTCCAGTGCTCTGTCACCCTCACTGAGAAGAAGTTTCTTCTCAAATTTAAGTGGAACCTCTTGTGTTCCAGCTTGAATCCATTACCCCTTGTCCTATCATTGGTTGCTACTGAGAAGAGCCTGGCTCCATCCTCATGACATTCCCCCTTTATATATTTATAAACGCTAATAAGATCACCCCTCAGTCTCCTCTTCTCCAAACTAAAGAGACCCAGCTCCCTCAGTCTTTCCTCATAAGGGAGATGCTCCACTCCCTTAATCATCTTAGTTGCCCTACGCTGGACTCTCTCCAGCAGCTCTCTGTCCTTCTTGAACTGAGGGGCCCAGAACTGGACACAATATTCCAGATGCGGTCTCACCAGGGCAGAGTAGAGGGGAAGGAGGACCTCTCTCGATCTGCTAACCACCCCCCTTCTAATACAGCCCAGGATGCCATTGGCCTTCTTGGCCACAAGGGCACAGTGCTGGCTCATGGTCATCCTGCTGTCCACCAGGACCCCCAGGTCCCTTTCCTCTACACTGCTCTCTAACAGGTAGCTCCCCATCCTATACTGGAACCTGGGGTTGTTTCTGCCCAGATGTAGGACCCTACACTTTCCCTTGTTGTATTTCATGAAGTTATTCCCTGCCCAAATCTCCAGCCTGTCCAAGTCTCTCTGGATGGCAGCACAGCCCTCTGGCGTGTCAGCCACTCCTCCTAGCTTAGTTTCATCAGCAAACTTGCTGATAGTACACTCAATTCCCTCATCTAAATCATTAATGAATATATTGAATAATATGGGCCCCAGTACCGACCCTTGAGGCACTCCGCTGGTTATCGGCCTCCAACTGGACTCTGCCCCATTGACTACGACTCTCTGGCATCTCTCCTTCAGCCAGTTCGCAGTCCACCTAATTATCCGGTCATCCAGTCCACACTTCCTCAGTTTAGCCATGAGGATGCTGTGGGAGACCGTGTCAAATGCTTTACTGAAGTCAAGGTAGACCACATCCACCGCTCTGCCATCATCCATCCATCTCGTTATTTCCTCATAAAAGGCTATGAGGTTGGTCAAGCATGACTTCCCCTTGGAAAAGCCATGCTGACTGCCCCTAATAACCCTCTTATCCTTGATATGCCTTGAGAGGGCACCAAGGATAAGCTGTTCCATCAGTTTCCCAGGGATGGAGGTGAGGCTGACCGGTCTATAGTTACCCGGGTCCTCCTTCTCGCCCTTTTTGAAGACTGGAGTGACATTTGCTTTCCTCCAGTCCTCAGGCACCTCGCCCGTTTCCCAAGACTTGGTAAAGATGGTGGAGAGTGGTCCAGCAATGACTTCAGACAGCTCCTTCAGCACCCGCGGGTGCATCCCATCTGGACCCATGGATTTATGGATGTCCAGGTTGTTTAACTGGTCTCTGACCCAGTCCTCATCGACTAAGGCAAACTCATCCATTGACTTGACTTCATCTTCATCTGGGGTCTCAGCGGAACAGGACTCCTCAGGACAGCCCCCGACAGAGTAGACAGAGACAAAGAAGGCATTCAATAGTTCTGCCTTCTCTGTATCTTCTGTCACCAGGGCACCCACCCCATTCAGTAGTGGGCCTACATTGCCTCTGGTGTTAGTTTTATCTGCCATGTATTTGAAAAAGCTCTTCCTGTTGTCCTTGACCCCTCTTGCCAGGTTTAACTCTAAGGAGACCTTAGCTTTCCTAGTTGCCTCTCTCATGTTGTGGGAGGATGCTGCGAAGGTGGGACCTACAGCTAGACATCTAACCCTTGTCTGTCTAAATTAAGAGACAAATGTATACTCCCTGGCATGCCGTGGAGAAGAGGCAGCTGCAGATGGATATCCATCTGCACCTACTCCTGACTGGGCTCTTGGGGTTTGTGTGTGCTGGGTCTGCCAGGAACCCCATGGCGGGACATGGTGTGTGAGCTGGATGGCTTCCCTGCCTGCAGCGGCACTTGCAAGCTCACTGCTTGCACAGACAGCAAATTCCTAACTCTGTAAAGCCATTTGGCTTTTAAAAAGAAAAATGGGCCATGTTCCTGGGTGATGCAGCTTCACTGTGTGAATCTAATCTTTTTACAAAATATTTTCTTTTAAGCATATCAAATCCAAATGGTCAAGATTTCTGAGGAACAAATAATATAAACAAGATAATTCATTTGTTGTTGAAAATTTCCTTGCAGATTACAATTTAATTAAAAATGTTAACAGATGCCTTTTGAGATGGTTTTCTGGTAATAACAAACAGAAACGGTATGTGGAGTGTCTTTATTTGTCTGTAGAGCCGTCTTTATATCCAGGACAAATTAAGATAAATTAAATGGGTTCTTGTTATGGAAATAAGAACCACAGCTTTTATTTACTCTGCCTAAACAGACTTATTTTTTTACATAAGCTTATCTTACTATACAATTATCTCATATTTATCACTGGATTAGGCACACCAAGCAAAACCACAAAAACAACAGGAGTACATCAGTGCTGGGCAGTTAGAAGCCAAATGTAAAGACTGAAGAACTGTGATTTCCTTTGGCTGTTGCTGTCCCTGCCTGGGTCTCTCTTTCCCCACTACAATAATCAAGAAATCACCAAAGTCTCAGGTCTATTTCCACTGCTGCTGAACTCTGAAATTGGGGTTCACCTGGAGGTTTTGAGTTTGTTCTCAGCACTTATTCCAATGACCGGGAGGTCTATGTAAAATCTGCTTTCAAAAGGTTGGATTACATGAGCACACACTCTACAAGACAAAGACAGTGGAACAGAGTAGTACGTAGACAGGGACTGTTTCACTGAAATCTCCACTTGTAAGGCCTCACCATTCGCTTGGACAGCTATGACCTGGATATCGAATCAGAAAAAAATCCACACATAGAAATTCAATTAGGGCTTATATATATTAGCAAAACTACTCACTGTTTTCAATAAAAACAAAGAAGTTAAAGTGGTTTGGAGTTTGTGTACGTTTTATTTGAGGCTTTCAGTGAGCATGTAGCTTTTTTTTCTTATGGGACCATTCAAAAATATACACAACACAATATATAGGCACATACATATATATATGTAAAGCATGGCTTTACCATGAATGAGGGATTTGTAATAGCAAAATTTATATGGTCTTTCTGATTCATGTTGGTTAGCTGAGTGCCTTTAATTTCCTACCGAATGTGTTTTCAGCTGGCTTCACCTTTTTGGTTGTTGTATATGTTACCTGAGGAATAACTCTAAAAATATTCCTCTAGACATTTCTGCCATACAGTTTGTCTAGAAGGATGGATTCAGCTATTTGCCTCCCTGAATCAGACATTCCTGAATCAAACTTTCCTGCAGAAAAGCCAGAAGAAACTGCAGAATACAATTAAATAACCAAAAATGAGAAATGCAGGGACACTGGTTTTCACTTGAAATAGCTCTTGCTGTCCTGTAAGGCTGTGTTACAGCCTCTGGAAAAGGAAAACAAGAATGAGGTGTAAGAGATTTGCCATCCCAAAGGCCACGTGAACTCTATTGTCCCTCGCTGCTTTGGGCAGCTCTTTACATTATTAACTAATACTGTATCCTTCTTTATAGTAGTTAAGCCCAATAAACTGTCATGCTTCTGTATCCACTGACCCAGCTGCTACCTTAATGCCCCTTGGGTGGGAAAATAATATATAGCTACCAACCTAAATAAAGAAAAAAAACAGCGGGAATAGACGTGGTCTGATGTGGATTTACTGGGGAAGCAGGAGAGGTAGGAGGATTTTGTTTCTCACCATCTCCGGGAGCTGAGGTGGCACACGAATCTGAGTCACACAGTGAATGTGGGTCACCTGCCCCATCCCTGTTCAGCTCAGCATCCCCCTTCGTACGCATCGTGCCCTGGGCATAGCATTAACTTTTCATGCTGTGCTATCTCCTATCCACACAGGAGAAGAATACCCAGGAAAGTATGTCATTCTCCAGCACTAGAGCAAAAGAAGCTACTTTCTGAGAAAATGTCTTTTTTTTTGTTTTAGTATCTGAGAATGTAATGTTCAAGACAGTGACATCTAGCAGAGTGGGAGGGTTAGAATGTGAACTCCATGGGAAATGCCAATATTTCAAAATGTAGGTTTGAATTCTAAGAAAACTCTCAAACAATTTGAATTTGCCTGCAAAATGGAATTGTAATAAACTGCTTTCAGTTATTGGAAAGATTTTGTGTGGAATTTATCTGTTAATTTAACTTTATTTTAGCATATAAAAAATACAATGCAAAAAATAATTTTTCAAATGAAAGTTTCAGGCATTCCATTATAGCAATGTTAAAACATTCAGCTGTGCCCTTATTATAACAGGTTTTATTTTTTTAATTACAGTTGTGTTTGAAACCGACAGACCAGCAGAAAAAATTGTTTTCTATGGAACCAGCATTTTCCAATGAAAACCTGCTCTAGTGAAAATGGTTTCAGAACTAATGACAGCTGTGATACCCATAGGTTTAAATCTTACATGCTCAGCTCTGGGAGCAGGATTCATAACATAGAGTAAGACACCACAGTCCCAACAGCTGAAAATAGCATTAGGCCCATCTTCTTTAAGAAGAAAAAAAAAAAAAATCAGCGGAGAGAAAAAAGCATACCTTCTGTGTATACATAAGCTTAGATTACTCTGCTGAGTCTTCACTGTAGCCAGCCATCTATCTATTTTTTTTCCAAGTAATTTTCCTTCGAGTGCTATACAATCAATCTAATTTCCCAGTGGGGTTTAGTTGCAGTTTGTTGCTGGAATGCCATGACATTCCTGTAAATATTTGTGCATCATCCAGTTAACCTGACTTTAATTTAGATCTAAAGCTGTGTAATTCTGTATGTTTTGTCTTTTTTCCCCTTTTTTGGCTCAAAATACTTTTGCTAATTTGATACAAATCAATAAGTAATTCTAACAAAGCCAAATCTTCTTAAGCGTCAGGAAGCATGTTTGTGTGAAACACGCTGTTTATTCAGAGTGGCTAAAATATTTTTTAAAATTGAAAAAACAATACAGCAGCTATTTACTCACTCAATTCTATGGAAAAGTCAAAGAAATCTTCAGCAGTCAGTATATATCAACCGCAGTACTGGGCTCAGCATCAACAAAGAGGCCCCAGCATCTTGATATTTACTGTCTCTGAAAGTTTTTGCATTTATTTGAAGCCAAAAATCAAAACTGAACGAAAGAAATGTAGTTAAGTTTGATAAAATAGAAAACAAGTTTTCTTTCTAACTTTGATCAAACTAAATTTCTGAGTAGTCTTTTGCACGTTTTAAGAACTATATAGGTTCTCAAGAGCTTTTCCAGCCTGTCTTTAAGCTCGCTTTACGTGTCACCAACCTACTTAATCTCCAGGTAGTTTTGTTAGTCTAATCTCATTAAATAGTTATATTTGTCACAAAATGTCAAAATGCATTTAGTACCTTTCCCATTGCCAAAGACACCTTTGATCACAAATATTGTAATAATACCTGATATCAGCTTTTGTTCTAGGGACTGTTACAGATAACAGAACACTGAGTCAAATCTGTCAGCTCAGTCATCTGTGCCGCTAATCCACATTACAAACAGACAATGTGAACAAAGAACTAACCAAAATCAGTCTTTACATTCAAATCTCCTATGACAACAAGAGTATTTAGCAGTTGTTGGTAAGAGCATTTCTGCGTGGGAAAAAGCACAGTAATACAGTCATGCATCAGATCACTTGTTAATTACATATGTCAGTTCTATAACAGCAAGTATTTAAAAGACTAATGATACCGCATCCATGTTTACAATATCTTTTACTGCTTATTTTGGCACTGAAAGGTTTTGAAGTAATTCTTGTGCATGCAAAGCTATTAATTTTTATACAGATCTGCTTAGATTCTCCAGCCATAACTCATAGCTAATGTCATACTGTTCTGGTGGATAAGCATGAAATTCTAAACTTTTGTGTTCTGGAATATTTAAAATCTGTGCTTTTTTGGCTGACCTTGCCTGTTTGACTTTTACATCATTAAATAGTCTTCGACTCCACTGCAAGATTGGCCAGTTCATGTCAGATCTGATTTCATGATTGTTGGGTGCTACAGGCAAAGAAACCCGCTTTATAAAAGAAATCGTAAAGTGATGTCTGTCTTCACCTGTGATTTTTTTTCTTTTACTAAATAATGGTTGCAGCACTGGTGACTTTTTGTCCAGAGGGAGAGTGTCCTGATGAAAGCTCTGCAGTTGCTGTCCTCAACACTGCAGTCCTTGCAGCAGCTCTCCTGGCTACCCACAGCAGGCAGAGGAAACTAACTTTCTTATGTACTGGAAAAAAGTGAACTTCTCAGATATTTGCATGTAATAAAGTATATAATCTAAAAAGACCTCTCCCAAATATTTTGTACTCATATGGTTTGTTGGGATATGCTCCCTTTTTATATATATGTATATGTATATGTATATCTTGGCTCTAGTAGCCTTTTCCTTCCCTGATATGGTTTCTTCATTCTGCTTCTCATTGATAGCTTTTATTTCCATCTGAAATTGTCATCCTCAAATGACATCTTCCTTCACTCCAGCATGCTGGCACTCCAGGGAAAGTACCAGAAACATGCCTTCAATAAATGAACAAGTAACAACAAACAAACGAGTACCTATTACAGCTAATTCAGAGCTGGAAGCAAAATCTGAGTTTTGAGAAACATATGAGAAGCCCTGGAAATAGATCACATGAAGAACTGAAAGCCATTCACCTCTAGAAGCAATGCTTTCACTACTGATTTATTCGGGGACAAATCTTGAGGGATTCTTGGTTAAGACCACTTCAAGTGTCTGGAAGATGCCCAAGATCTGATTTCAGAAGTATACACACAGAAACTCTTCTAAAGTTCCAAACGCACAGACAGAATCCCATCTACCAAAAACGGCATCAGGCCACAGACTTTCTGTCTCTTACTTGCTTGACTTTCTGGGACACTTTAGGTTTTGTTTCAAAAGAAAAAAATATATGTATGTGTGCATGTGTGTGATGTGCATGTATATACAAAAATATAAACAAGCAAACATCCAGACATATGCAGACATGCATAAATACATATGCTGTCAAGAAGCAAAATACCACTCGAATTAAATGGAAACTTTCATTTCCTGAAGGCCCATATTGGTCCAAATAGCCTGGAACATATACACGCTGCACTTCCATTTTCTACCTGGGAGACAGACAATGTCCAGCACTGTTCCAGCATATTATTTCCTATTAATATGTCAACTGGAATGTAGTTGAAATATGGACTGGACAAAGCGGAGGCAAGTAAAGTTAAGTAAGATTAACCTTATCAAAACAGTCTGCTCTTTAAGACTTGAGCAAAAGCCTTGAATGAATAGATGCTATCTAAAGTAGAACTGCACCTGATATTGGTTTGGAGCTTTATAGTAATCCTACACAGTGAGTAAATGCGTTGCACTAAATTGTGTGTGCCTCTGGTTAGGACTGAACCGAAGAAACCTTCCCAAGGGAACCCAAGGTAGTACTACCAGATAGCCAACTTCCCCCAGTTTATTCATTCCACCTGAAAATTTTATTCCAAAAAAATTGGATGACACTATGAATTTTTATGTTTTGGTTGGGGTGTTTTTTTGACATCTGGCAGTCCCACTATTTGTATTGCACAGTACCTCTGTCTGGGCTGCTGTGCATTTCTAAAATGTGTGTAGAAATCACAGCACAGGGTATTTCAGTAAGACTGGGAAGGCTGACGTGAGCTGTGTTTGTGCACACATAGTGAATCCGATACACTTTGACAACATCAGATTTACTGCATGTATTTCTCATCTTTTTTTTTTTTTTTTTTTTTTTTTTTTTCAGGATGTACAAGCAAGATCTAGTAGTTCATTCCTACACAGAAATCATAGAATCGTAGAATGGTTTAGTTTGGAAGGGACCTTGAAGATTGTCTAGTTCCAACCCCCCTGCCATAGGCAGGGACATCTCCCACTAGACCAAGTTGCTCAAAGCCCCATCCAACCTGGCCTTGAACACCTCCAGGGATGGAGCTTCCACAACTTCTCTGGGCAACCTGTTCCAGTGCCTTACCACCCTCAGAGTGAAAAATTGCTTCCTAATGTTCAATCTGAACCTGCTCTCTTTCATTTTAAAACCATTACTCCTTATCCTACTGCTACACTCCCTGATAAAGAGTCCCTTCCCATCTTTCCTGTAGGCCCCCTTCAGGTACTGGAAGGATGCAATAAGGTCTCCCTGGAGCCTTCTCTTCTCCAGACTGAACAACCCCAACTCTCTCAGCGTGTCGGTGCTCCAGCCCTCTGATAATCTTTGCGGCCCTCCTCTGTACTCGGTCCAACAGGCCCACTTCCTTCATATGTTGGGGGCTCCAGAGCTGGATGCAGTACTCCAGGTGGGGTCTTACCAGAGTAGAGTAGAGTAGAGGTGCAGAATCACCTCTTTTGACCTGCTGGCCACACTTTTGATGCAGCCCAGGGTACGGTTGGCTTTCTGGGCTGAGATAACACATTGCCATCTCACATTGAGCTTCTCATCGACCAACACCCCCCAGGTCCTCCTCCTCAGGGCTGCTTCTGATCCATTCCCTGCCAAGCCAATATTTGTGCTTGGGATTGCCCCGACCCAGGTGTAGGACCTTGCCCTTGGCCTTGTAGAACTTCCTGAGGTTGGCTTGGGCCCACCTCTCCAGCCTGTCCAGGTCCCTCTGGATGGCATCCCTCCCCTCCAGCATGTCTACCTCGCTACATAGCTTGGTGTTGCCAGCAAACTTGCTGAGAGTGCCCTCGATCCCACTGTTGATGTCACCAACAAAGATGTTGAATAGCACCGTTTGCAGTGCTTACCCTGAGGAACATCACTTGTAACTGGTCTCTCCACTTGGACACAAAGCGATTGCGCAAAGCAATGGATGTGATTCTTGGTCTTTATTTGTTGAAGTTTTTTTCATGGCTCTTTTTGTGTGTGTGTGTGCATGTAAGTTTACCTCATCCTGAGTCTGCTGCCACTACTAACATGAGCAGAGTGGATGTGGGCAGACTCCTACCTGCACTCACATATCTGTAAGCACAGTACTTAAGCCCTATCAAAAGCGCTCTCTGAGGAGACAATTGCTGAGGAGCTCGTGGTGTAGTCTGTAGGAACATTGGTCAGTGTTAGGTCAGACATTCTGTGATAGAACATATCAGGTACCCTGTTAAGAAAAAGAGTGAGTTTTTTTCTAGGGTGTTGATTGCTCAAAAAGGTACCTGCTGCCAGTGCTGCTGTTCTTCAGAATCACAAACCGTATCCTCTGACTTTTCGTCCTCAATGTACTGATTCAGACTTAGAAGTTTGGCTAATCCTGTTCTACTACTCCGGTTAAAAAAAAATTACTTCTTGGGAAGAGAACTGACAACAGTCTCATGGTAAGTAAGGCACATTTTGGAATGAATATCACTTCTTTTTAGAGAGACAATATAGGGAGTTGTTACTATTTAATTGGCATCCGTACATGGTAGAAATTCACAGACCCATCTTAATTTATTCCAGACTTTAAAAAAAATGTTTCTATCTAAAGTAAAGTACTCTCCATAGGAAAAATTACTCAAATCCTTACAACTTCTCTGTGGAGTATTTTTAACATGAGGTAATTCAAGATCATATTTTTAGGAAAGTCCACTGTGCTGTTGCCCTGAACTTTCTGCTGTGGGGGTCTGCAGCTAAATTCAGTGGGTCTGTAAATATTTACAGAACCCACAGTTTCAAATTAAAAAGAAGAAAAAAATAATCTGACCCTGAATGGACATATTAGAACAGCACAAAATTAAAAGCTAAGACATGTTTATTGAGTCAATGTCTCAATGACCAAGTGGAAAACAGTAAGGAGTGGTGTCCGTCAAGGATTCGTACTGGGACCAATACTATTTAATATCTTCATTAACAACACAGACAGTGGAATTGAGGGCACCCTCAACAAGTTTGCATATGACACCAAACCGAGTGGTGCAGTTAATTTGACAGAGGAAGGTATGCCATCCAGAGGGACCTTGACAGGCTTGAGGAGTGGGCCCATGTGAACTCAAGAAGTTCAACAAGGCTGAGTACAAGTTCCTGCACCTGGGTCAGAGCAATCCCCAGTACCAATACAGGCTGGGGGATGAGTGGATTAATAACAGTTCTGTGGAGAAGGACTTGGGGAAACTGGTGGATGAAAAATTGGACACGAGTGATCGCAGCCTAGAAGGCCAACCATACCCTGAGTTGCATCAAAAGAAGTGTGGCCAGCCGGTGGATGGAGGTGATTCTGCCCCTCTACTCTGCTCTGGTGAGACCCCACCTGGAGTACTGCATCCAGCTCTGGAACCCCCAACATAAGAAGGACATGAACCTGTTGGAGCGGGTCCAGAGAAGGGCCACAAAAATGATCAGAGGGCTGGAGCACCTCTCCTCTGCAGAAAGGCTGAGAGAGTTGGAGCTGAAAAAGAGAAGGCTTCAGGGAGACTTTATTGTGGCCTTTCAACACTTAAAGGGGGCTTATAAGAAAGAGACAGTCTTTTTCCAGGGTCTGTAGTGACAGAACAAGGGGAAATGGTTTTAAACTGAAAGAAGGTAGATTTAGGTTGGACATAAAGAAGATTTTTTTTTTTTATGATGAGAGTGGTGAAACACTGGAACAGAGTGCCCAGAGAAGTTGTGGATGCCCCATCCCTGGAAGTATTACGGGGCTTTGAGCAACCTGACCTAGTGGAAGATGTCCCTGCTCATTGCAGGAGTGTTGTACTAGATGGCCTTTAAAGGTCCCTTCCAACCCAAACTATTCTTTGAGTCTCTGATTTTATGCAAAAACTTCTGTAGTAATATTCACTCTTCTTTGCTTCCTGAAATTGCACAATCCAAATGCAGCAGTGATGACACCACTGCCTTCCAGGAGCTCCTCTAAGCTCACGGTCCCAGGTATCCACTAGTAAATACACTTCTGTGAGCTTCAGTGGTCTCTCTATTCATCACAATATTTTCAACATGTCATAATATTTTATGTATCATATATTATAAGAAGTGTTTGTTATGCAGCCTTGTCAAGCACGGAACCCGCAGTTGCTTCTGACTCCACACAGGTGTCACAGGAGCAATACTGGTGACTAGTTTGGCATTTGGAATGCTTTCACTAAAGAGCTTCTTCTCTACACTCCCTTTTTTGTCAGTTTTAGGTGCTCCAGTTATTATGGATAAAGAAGAACCGATAAATACTAGAAATATCTCTTTACTTAAGTGGTAAGAGAGAGGGGTCAGAAGGGGCAGCAAAGGCAAAACTGATCCCTTCATAGCCACAGTCTCATTTCTCCCCAAATTTCTCTTATAAAAATGTTAGAGCTTTATCATCAGTTTTCTACTCACCAAATTTTGTGGCAAGAGGCATTGCCTCTCAAGCCAGGAATCTGTCACAAATAGAAGAGAATTATTTTAACCTACCTTTCTCTCCTTTGCTTTTATAATTATAATCTCTCTACTGGCTAAATAAAGCACAAAGTTAATAATATAGTTTTTTTTATTTAGTGATCAATTAGTCCTTCAAGAAATTATAATTTTATTTGAAAAGCAGCTATCAGAGAGAAGCCAACAATGTCTTGAAACACTTACAAAAAAAAACGTGCTGTCCACCATCTGACTTTGATTAAATTACCCAGAGAACAGTCATATCAAATGAAACCCTCAACTCCCAAATATTTGGAATTGCTAGTGAAATTAGCTATCGGATTCTTAGATTAAAAGCTGCTTTCTTTTTTAGAATACCTCAATTTGAGAGTCTCTGACAGACAAAGAAAAATATAAATAAAATAAACCACTTAACTAAATGATGCAGTTGAAACAAAAAGGAAATGTTAGATCATTTAGTTTAATTTTCTGTGTGAAATAGGTTAAACAACTGCATTCACTTCCCTTCTACTGTCCTAATGTGTTTGGCTAAAGTTTATCTCTCAAAAGCACATCTAATCTTTATTTGAAGACACATGAGATGGGTAATGTGTCACTTTCTTTGGTAATCTGTTCAGATGATTGATTGTCATCTTCATTACAAATCTGTGTTGAATTTGAAGCTGTCTAGCCTCAACACCCAGCCATGGGTTATTGCTGTGCCTTTCTTTCCTCTGTAAATGAAGGTTTCAGTGCCCCATCATTTTTCTACTAAAGAAAAATGGGGAAAAAAAAAAGAAGAAATCTTTGAGACCCCACCTGTTGTACTGCATCCAACTCTGGAGCCCCCAACATAGGAAAGACATGAACCCATTGGAACGGGTCCAGAGGAGGGCCACAAAGATGATTAGAGGGCTGGAGCACCTCTCCTATGAGGACAGGATGAGACAGTTGGGTTTGTTCAGTCTGGAGAAGAGAAGGCTCTGGGGATGCCTTATTGTGGCCTTCCAGTACTTAAAAGGGGCCTCAGGAAAGCTGGGGAGGGACTTTTTACAAGGTCATGTAGTGATAGGATGAGGGGGAATGGCTTTAAACTGAAAGAGGGTGGATTTAGATTAGATATCAGGAAGAAATTTTTCACTCTGAGGGTGGTAAGACACTGGAACAAGTTTCCCAGAAAAGTTGTGGAAGCTCCATCCCTGGAGGTATTCAGGGCCAAGTTGGATGGGGCTTTGAGCAACCTGTTCCAGTGGGAGGTATTCCTGCCCATGGCAGGGGGGTTGGAACTAGACAATCTTCAAGGTCCCTTCCAACCTAAACCATTCTGTGATTCTATGATTCTTACTGACCTATGAGTGGGCAGGTCACCTAACAAATATCATCTACAGGTTATTCACCTAGTCTAAACTATTCTTCAGCCTGCAGCTGGAGAACTGTAGTCCATGGGAAGCGGGAGGTGATTCAGCTACAGATCTTCCACTCCTGCCCTTAAGATGAGAGGAATCGCTGATAGAGGTACTCTTTCCTTTGACTTTTCGAGAGAGCCTAGTTGAGAAGCCAGGTCAAACTTTTAGATGGCTAAAGCTAAGTCAGTGATTTAGTGGTGGACTTGGCAGTGCTAGTTTAACGGTTGGACTTGATGATCTTAAAGGTCTTAAAAGGAATAACCTCAGTTATTCTATCATTCTATGATTCTATGATTCTAGGTCATATGAACACTGCTTTTCTTTATCTACACCTTTCCCAGAGAGGAAATTTATTGGGGGAAGGAAAAAAGGAGGAGAGAGATGTCTAATGTGGCTGTAGTGTGTGTCCCTCAGATCATTGCTCAGGACAGAGCACGTTCTGTGTAACACATATGAGAAAGCCTGTGCTTCCCTTTGGGACTTCATCTAAGAACTATAAAAATATTTAACCATAAGAAAAGTATAGATCTATTTAATGGGTTCCTCCAAACTGAAAGGCATTTTTTTTTCACTAGGTAATGGAGCAGTTAGAAGATACAGCAATTTGCCTGAAATTACCAGTGTTCATCTCTCTAATATATGAAAACTAATTCCTCTATTTTTGGGAATGTGAAGTTAATTCCTTCCTTTTTCAAGAAGTTGAGTTGTGTAGTAGATGCAGCTATACTGTATTGCTATGTTTGATTTTTTTTCTCTACCTCTGATTTGTGTGATCTATAAAAAAGAAAACAATGTTTTCAGGTATATTTACTTCCTTAGTATTTAGAACAATATTTCTCATGACTCCTGAGCCTACAACACTGATTTTTCACACATTTCCATGGTTAAAATTCACCACTCTGTTTTGGCAGCTTTTGTGATAATCAACAAATACTTCAAGAGCTGAAAGCCAGCTTGCAGACTGCACTGTGAGTCACACATAAATAGGTCCCTGAAAACCTTATTGGAACAGATCTTACTGGGACACAGGTGGAACAGTCATGACAAAACAGGATGAAGTTCCTAACCTGGGGTAACTTGTGCTTTTCTATTTCAAATGATGCAGTTTCAAGCAGCAGTAGTATTCTGTACCACAGATCCCAAAAAATTATTGCCAGACTTCCCCCTCTTCAGCTGAGCTGAATCAAAATACATCCTCTACTAAGGAAATGAGTTTGTTTTTTTTTTTTTTCTGTGATTAACTAATAAACCATAAAACCCCCACACTGTTAATTTCTCAAGTCTCAGACCCATTATGTGAGAGCTTTTCATGTGCTCAGCAAAACAAAGGCATCTGTCCCTGATGGGATACTTATGCAAGGCTCGTTCAGCAATAAAGAAAAATATAAACATGGAAAGAACAGAGACACATGCTCATGACTTCAAAAGCATACTTCCATGTAATCTCTTTTTTTTGTTTCATTAAAAAGGGAAAAGAAATTTCTCTTCTTCCTACAGCAGTAGAACCTGGCTGTTGACTTGAGTATTTTTTTCAAGCATCAAACGAACAGTTCACAGACTTCATACCACCCTGATTGCTTTAGAGCTGCTCCTGGATCTTTCCTGTACCATGAATCCATGACCAAGAAATCAGAATATGCCATGCTTGTGCTGAATTAATTGATATGTTTTAAAACTATGTGTTAAAGACCATGTTTATGTGATAAATTTGACAAAGTCCCATTAGCGCCAGGGAGGGGAATTCTGTCCTGTATCCTGAAAGGTCTTGGGCAATCAGGAACAAAGGAAGGAGATTCTTGGTATGGAGGAGAGGAGCTGAAGACCTGAACAAACATTTTGGTCGAGATGGAGTTCAGAAAGCAGTGTGGTGATGACAGGAGACAGATCTGTAGAGAAAAGTACACAATGAAAAAGAGACAAGAAATACTCATCAGAAAGAACATTGGATTAACTGCACCCAGATGGTTGTTGCTTGGCTGGATGATTTACTCAGCTTCTTTTAATGTTTCATTCTGGTTTCACCACTCCTCTATATCTTACACCTTTTCACCAGGGAGCTCTTGTGAGACTTCCGGTATTTTCTAGGTTCCTTGAATGAAGAAGAGCACTGTGGAGAAGGAAAAGGTGTTTTATGGCCATATATGGCTTTGCAGTGTCTGTGGAAAAGCATTTCTACTGAAATGTCTTCAGTGTTTACCTCTCCTTGCTAAATGCTTAACCCTTAGATGAAATTTGCTTACATCACTAATTCTAGTTATTGTTCAGCAGTGCAGTGGCTTCACAGTGTCCATAGCTTTGTTCAGTGTTTTTCAGTCTCCAGAAGTAGCTTTGAAAGAACCTCATGTTATTACCACCCTGATTACACTTAAAGAAGATTTAAATGTTTGATGAAATTGGAGCTTCACATGAATCTAAGCATGCTCTTTTGGTTTATTTCATGTTTGCTGTGCATACAGAACCTTGTTTATTTTTCTTCTTTCACAACTAAATTATACTCTCTATGCTTTTTCTATTATTATTATTATTGGCTCTCATTGGTAAGGACTTTATTCAATCTGCTTTTCATTTGGCATTTATGTAGACCTCTATATTCCTGCCTGATTGAGCTTTTCATTAGTTCTTTCATAAGTTTGTTTGCTCTTGCACACACAAATCTTCAACTGCTCTCTAAAAAACTGATGCACAGAGTCCACAGACAACACTGAACATCCAGAGCAAAGCCTCCCTTGCAACTTGGTATCTCAGAGTTGCTTCACAGCAGTTCTTTTCCTCATTTCATTAAACTACAGATTTATTAACTATCCGAAAAGAAGGGTGTTTTCTTCTCTGTCACAACATTTACTTATATAGTCTCAAAGATTAAGAACATATGGCCTAATAAGAAACTACCGTTTTCCTATCCAGCCCATCTGAAAAGTCAGATGAGTTTGAAGGTTTACATGGTGATTGTTCACCCATGAAGTCTAAGACTGAGTGTTTCCTGGAGACTTTGAAGCTGCTTTATTTTATTGGATCAATTATATAGAGAATTTAAGAGAAACTGGGTTAAACCAGAATTTACCTGACTATTTGCTTAGGTCTTAAAATTAAACCAAAGACTTTTGTTTTTTACTGTGTTGCATTAAAGAGCCAAGAAATAGGCTCCCGTCCTGTCCTTGCCTTTACTCTTGCCTTCAATTTCTGTGCTATAATAATGATACATGGTGTGATACAGCACACAATGTTAACAAATGTATTATATTTACATTTCTTTTATAGCTGTAAAATGCTTGTAGTGTTTCTGGCACAACTAAAAAGCAGGCGCATCAGTGATACAGTTACACTGTACCTAGAAATAATTTTAGGCAAAATGTTTTTATGTGTAGGGGTGAGGGCTTCTGGATGACTCACATAGACTAGGGGCTAATATTTGTCAAAAATATGAAAATACAATTTTACTTAAAATTCAAACAGCTGCATAAAGATATATACCTTCAGTATTTCTCACTTTTTCCATCAATGAGTACTCTGTCTGACTCAAAAAAAAACCACCCCAAAATTGAGAGAAAGAACACTGTAGGCAAGGAAAAGCCTGTGCAGCATGGAAAGGTGAAAAATGCCACTATAAGTGGAAAAGGCTGATGCAAATATCTATGCTTATTTCCAGACATCCGTGGCTTCAGTCTGTTTCCAACTTCCACATGAAGAGTAAAATGAAATGGACACAATGTGCTTTGGGCTATAAGACCTGAGAAAATGCATACAGTATGCTTTAAGTATGCACACAGGATGCTATAGTACCTGAGAAAAATTACAAAACTTATAGTTTGGATATTTGAACCAATTTACCAAATATTTAATGGGATTTTAGGTTAGGTGCTTTCTCCTGCCTTTATCCGTAGTTTGGGTCAGAATCAACTACAATTTGGTCTCCTGGAGATGAGGAATTGTATGTTATGGTCAATTCAAGCACTAAAGAGGGCAGAGTCTAGCTAAGCCTATCTTGATTTTGGGCAATTGAGTGAGATTGATTCTAGAAATCAGGAGATCATAGAATCATAGAATAGTTTGGGTTGGAAGTGGCTTTTAAAGGTCATCTAGTCCAACCCGCCTGCAATGAGCAGGGACATGTTCAAACAGATCAGGTTGCTCAGAGCCCATCCAACATGACTTTGAATGTTTCCAGGGATGGTGCATCTACCACGTCTCTGGGCAACTCAAGTATGACCTTTAGATTTAGCTGTTTAATAGTTAAATACTTGTTGGCCCATACAATCCTTGAGGTCCCTTCCAACCCAACATTCTATGATTCTATGACTCTATGACTCTATGATTCTATGATTTTCTTCCTCCACAGTTTATCTTTCTGGACTTTCTTCCTTTTGGACTCATACCAGCAACTTAACTACTGTCTTCCTCAACACGGTCAATGCTGCTTGTTCTCTCTCCCAGTTTTAGTTCTCAGAAATGCACGGCTTTGCAGAAGTAAATTTGCATGGGGCTTGAGAATGTCACAAAGATCTCTCAGACATAAGATAATAGCCATAACTGGTAGCCTGTGAGTTCAATCTCTTGACAGTTTCTTGCTTTCTTTATCTGTTTGCTTGGTTTTGGTTTTGATCTGTGAAAAACTTCAAAAACCGTTAGATTTGTCTGGGAACATTTCTTCAAGCTTATAAATTTTTGCGAGTTGGGAAAATACTTTCCAGGCAAATCCATTAGTAGTTTCTAGGCATTCTGTAGTGCAAATCAGAAGTGTGTTTCAGCAATAAGTCAATTGCAGGTGTTGCTTACTGTAATTTTTAGCAGCAGACCTAAGCTTTTTGGGTCAGGAAGTACAAGCTGTTTCAGAGGACACTATATGTTGAAGTTGGGAAACCTCTGGGACTCCTGGAAGTTAAGCTATATGACTGAAACTCCCACTTACAGACACTGTAAAGAAATCCGTACATGTGTCCATGCTGACGAACCCAGTGCCAGTCTCCTCACTTAGTATTGCCAAATGTCCTGATAAAATTGTAAATCCCAGTTTTAGTTCTCCGTCCCAGTGGAAAAGCTAAGTTTTACTGCCCATGTCACAGCCGAAAGGCTACAACGGGCTGCAAGCAAGCCTTTACAACTGCTGCCTCACTGGGCAAAGCTAATCATTGGGGAATTAAAGAGGGTGTGGGTCACCTAAATCTAGTTCTGAAGAATCCCTTTGCTCGAGTAATGGGAGGTGAATATCATCCCTGATATTGATACCATGTTTGACAAAATTTTTAGCTGTGGAGAATTACAAGGGACTGATGGCAGGATTTGTTTGACCCTAAAGTAGATGGCTTGAATCAGCTGGCTAAACATCCAATCTCTAAAACCAGATGTGGTCAATGATCGTTTTCTTTGGACAGAGCCAACACTGAGATGTGATACTAGCACTCTAATTAACGTTAACACATGATGTTAATGCATAATCTGCAGATACACAAATCCTTCCCAAATGAATAAACAATTTAAAAGTTCAGCTGGGGAGAAGCTAGGACGCAAGTAACCACAATTGAGTTTTGTGGTCATATCCCTTACTGGGCTACTGGAGCTGCTGGGATTTAGTCATGAGACAAATATGAGAGTCTACAGAAAACAGACCAAATGAAATAAAATGGACTTATGTCTCAGGAGAGTAGGAACCACCCAGTTCTGTGAGGTCACTCGTCAAAGGAATATTGCCTTCTAGGATTCCACTGTGCAGAGCAGACTCCAGAACAAGATTAGGGTTCATTGAATTTTGGAAATGAAGGAACTTTCTTACTGTCTTGCCCTCTTTCTCTGATGGGAGTATTTTTTTCTGTGAAAAGGAAAAAGTCCCGTATCAGTCTGGCTGTGAAAGGGAAAAAAAACCATGTTTTTGTTCAGTTCCAACTCCAGTTGGTCTATTGCTATCAAGCTTCATTCAAAACTTCCTTTACCAAAATGTTTCATCTGAATGTGGAGAGGTGCTAACTGACTTAAAAGCCATTCAGAAGAGATGAATTAATACAGAACAAATCAAACACTAATACATATTTTTCTCTATTTAGGCCACCCTGTTATTGTATCACACATGAATCTCAGATTCTGTGCTATGCCATCATTTAAAAGTAACCATTTAATAGACATTCCTCCAGTAGCTGTCACTTAAACATTTAAATATTTGATTGCATTTTCACACTAGCAGTTCATTATATATTGCCTGGCATTTAGGGAAATCTTTCTTTTCTTTTATATTTGTGCCATACAGGCTTCTGAATTAACACATTTTGACTTTGAAAGCAAAATTAGTGGCTTTGACCAAAGAAATTATTTTTCAAACCTCATGTTATGACTATTCAGACTTCTTTGGCAACATCTGTGCTTGCTAGTAACTAGATTTGCAGCTGTCAAAGTAAAAGTCATTGTTGAAAATATTTTCTAAAATCTCAAACTTATTAATGGCTTCGATTTATTGTTTGCGTAGCTATTGAAAAACAGAGGATTTTGCCTCTCAAAGGCATTTTATCTCAAAATATGTCCCCTTTCTTTTTCCGTCATCTGTTGGTGTATACAAGAAGTAAAAAGGAGGACTGCCAGAAGAACTCCTCCATGCTGAGGGAATCAGTAAGTGGAAGAAATCTGGAACTGAATAGAGGGATTAGCCTTCAGTTTGCAAATCCTTTTCTTAGCCTTTGTGGCTTGACTGGGTACCAGGGCCCTCATATACAAGTAGGATTCATTATCTTCTTCTTGCTTCATATCTATCATGAGGATAGGAGGGAACAGAAGATGCCAGCTAATATCCCATAGTTTCTCCTCTGGACCTTATCTTTGAACTGTGAGCACCACTTACCAAGTTTGAGGTTCTGCTTACATGGGTAACAACTTCTAATGAAAGGTTTTGCAAGGTCAGGCCCAACTGGGTCTTTTGGTTAAACTCAAACGATCTCCTAGTATACTTTGGGGCATTTGTGGAAGTTATAAGAATTTATTAAACATATACCTATTTTTAAAAGACTTAAGCAGAAATGGAAAACACCTTTAGGTCATCTAGTCCATATCTTTGCCAAAGCGGAATTGTTCCCTCAAGTATAATTCCTAGGATTTGGAATATATTTCCAGGGTTTCCTCCTGGTATCCTCTTTTCAAAGGTAATCCAGGACTGTAGCCATATATCTCAGATTGTAAACTCAGGCTGGATGTTTCCAAGCTATTCAGTCTGCTGATCCTTCTGGAAATTCTGTTTCATTTCACACTGTGTTTCTGTGGTGGCTGGAAGAGAGTCCATTATTACATTTTGAAAATGATCATGTGTCTTAAATAAAAAATAGTAACCCTCTACTTTAGCAGTATTTGTTAATGCTGTAGGATGAATGCTGTCCTGTGATATGTCACCTTTCAGTAACCTTTCTGATCTGGGCTGAAAGAAAAGCATCTGAAGCAGAACAGTGGATCAAAGAAGCATTGGTCTTCAATATAAACCTCTTTCACTTACTCACCTCCTCTCTTTTCTGTCAGCCCTAAAAGAACTGAAGTGAGATGCAGATATTCATCCAAGTAGAAATCTAATTGAAAAAGTGATTTTAAATTTTTTTAAATTCAATTTATATTTCTTTACATTTCTTTTCACTTAAAACAGAGTTAAATGTGTTGTTGACTTGTATTGGAATTTTTAATGAAAAGTACCAATGGTAGAGTGAAATGTCAATTCGGTGTGATATAAAATATTTCATGTTGATACATCCCTTTGACTGTAGTCTTTTTGGTCACTTAGAGTGACTCAACTAAATCAGATGTTAACCTCAGAAGAGTTCACCCCTGGAACAGTGAAGTTGTAGTCATGAAGTTATAGAGAGGCTGAAATAAATGAATTAAAACACTGTCATAACCTCCGGTTGTGGTGGTGTTATAGGATTACTTACAGAAACGTATGGCCTTGAGAAATGACTGCAGGGAAAACCACTCTGTCCATGACAAGAATGATGTGCAATTGTGCAAAGGAGTTAGCTCTGCCCCAGCAAATATTCTGCTGATGTTAATCATGTTGAACTAATTGATAAAATGGGAATAAAGGCTGAAAGAAGAGTCCAGGATGTTGGGACATAACATGAAAAACTGGGTTTACCTAAGTAATTTGGAACATAGGCTTCTCTACTTGCAAAATGGGCAGTCTACATTTCGGCTGCTCCTCCCCTTTTCTCTTGGGAATATTTTTCTTTCAAACTCAGCTTTCTTTCTTCTCTTCCTTGAATATTTTTTTTACATTTGGAAGCTTGGCTGCCTCTACTAATTTATAGAGGATTTATCTAAACATAAAGGAATGCTTAACCTTCCTTGGGAGTATCTGTATGTTCTTCTGGAAACAAAGCTTTCTTTGTACTTTTATTCTTATTATATATCGAATCTTTTCATTACTTTTATATTACCAATTTAAAAATAATCTCTTACCTACTAAAGATGAGTTTCTAGTTTATTCCGTAATATGATTTAACAACAGCTATCCTTATAATCCACTTTTTCAAGTCCGTGTCTCACCAATTTTTCTATGAAGATACCATGGACTGCATCAAAGGCCGTGCTAAAGTCAAGATACACAACGTCCACTGCTGTCCCCTTGTCCACGGAGGCAGTAATTGAATCGTAGAAGGCAAATAGGTTGCTCAGACACGATTTGCTGCCTGTTCCCAGTCACCTTTTTGTTCTTCATGTGCCTGAAAATGGCTTTGAGGAGGATTTTCCCCATAATCTTCCTAGGAGCCTGAGACTGAGAAGCCTGTATTTTCCTGGATTCTCCTCCCCTTCTTGAAGACAAGTGTGATATTTTCCTTTTTCCAGTCATCAGAAAACTCCCCTGGTCACGATGACCTTTCAGGGATGATAGAGTGAGGCCTTGTAGTGACATTAGCCAGCTGCTGCAGCATCCTCGAGTGCATCCTGTCTCGTCCCACAAACTTCTACATGTCTGAGTGGTATAAGCTCTTCTTAACTGTGCCTTCCTCTCCTGCAGGTACTGCTTCACTCTCACAGATTCTGCTAGTAGGCTTGGGGAACTGGGATGCCAGAGAGCAAGTCTTACAGTGGAAACAGTCTTTTTCAGTGTCTTTTGTCACTAGGTCCTGTGTCCCAATGATCAGATTTTCCCTAACCTTCCTTCTACTGCCAGTGTACCTACAGAAGCCCTTCTTTGCCCCACACTTGGGCAATACTTCTATCTTTCTCCTGGGTATGACCACCTTCTGTGGTCTTCCCTTTTGTGTATGAGCTTTGTCAGGAGTTGCCCTTTCATCCAGGCTGGACTTATGCCACGCTTGTTCAAATTTCTTCACTTTGGAATGTGCACTCAGTGGGTAGCTGTCCTCTCTTTCTTGCAGGGAGACAAATATCAACTGGTCTGGCCCATCTTTGATTACATTAGTTTTTTAACTTTGTGGGTTATTCAAAAACAGCGTTGAGAAGAGGAAGCCATGTTTTAAATGACAAAGTTGTGAAACTTTGGACATCTGCAAGGCACCTAAAGACAAAAGCAAAATGGGCTTCAGACAAATGGAGTGAAGTAGCAATTAAATAAAAAAATAAAAAAAAATCCCACTTTGAAGTAGAAGATGTAGAGCAAACAGTGCCCTATGGTTGTTGCATTCTTACTTGTCTATAAATAAGTCTGAATCACAAAGTTCACTGTAGTGCAGACTGTGAATCCAGTTTCAGCAATTCTAAAAGTGAAAGTAATTTACAAATATTAGATTGGTGTTTGTACTGACTGCATTTGCTGATGTTAAGATGGTTAGCACTGATCAGTGTATTTTAATTCACATTCTGTATGTGACTGTTTGTAAGTGCACAAAATGGAACCACCACATAAAATATGACTGTTTCAGATGATTCTTCCAACCCAACAGTCCTCAGCTCAGACCGAGAAGTAACGGAAATGAAGACTCAGAATTCAGTCACGTCGTATCTATTTCCTTGGCAATGGTTTGCCTGGTTTGCCTGCTGGAGTTCTTGCTAGTGTCTACTTCAATTCCACATATACAAAAAGTTAAATACAGAACCAATGCTAAGAAATAAAAAGACTTTTTTCTAAGTATTATCTGATGACACTTCATCTGGAACTTTTAAGAACCTGTAATCATGAAGAGAAAGAAAATGGAACAGAGATAAATCTAACGGAATTAATATGCACAGAGGGGAAAAAAGAGAAAATAATCCAACCAAACAGCCGTAGGTGTTGGACTCTTTTCATGACACATATCTGAAACTCACATGATTTGGATAAGTCTGATGTTTCATTGTACTGGGTAGCAGTTGACAGAGCCAGATGCTCCCTCAAAGAAAGATAACCACAAAATGAATCCTGCCAAGCTGCTGATGTATTAAACACTCATTCTGTAAGTAGTGTTATAAACAGAGGCTCTTGCTCTCAGCAGTCACAAAACGGACAGTGTTCAAAAGCCAGCTTGGAAATTTTTTATATTCGTGTTTTTTACAGTGGCAGCAAGGCCCTGGTTCCACAGACTCTCCTCTTCGCAGCAAAGCTGGTTTAAGCTGTTCCTGTCCTCCTCCCATATCCCCATGCTTATTCTTGTCTCTATATCATCTCCTCTTTTTTGCCACCAGAGATGCTTGTGATCTCACATGGCAAACATGATTTGCTAATTGATCACACATATATTGGTCAGCTCGTTCTGAGCAAAGATATCTTAAAAAGAAAAAATGAGGCTATTTTCACCCTTGGGTCTTTTGAATCAGTTCCTTGGTTTGCTTCATCTCACAGTCCCACGAACAGCTGTACAGTACAACTGAAGGGGGTGGCATGGGAGCAAGCAGGAATACCTCTGGGCAAGGGCGGAGACAACTGTTTACATCAGAGTAGCTGCCAAGGGAGACATCCGCCGAACCACAGTGTAAGCCACATGATTTCCATTAGAGCTGAACTCGGCAGGTTGCCATATTCAAAGTAAGAAGTAGTCCTTACAGAGGACAGCTTATAAGGTAAAAAGTTAAGACAGAGAAAATGCTCAAGTGTCCCACTTCACCGATGAGGGCCTAGAGGTCAATCCCAAATGATGATAGCTACTGTTGCTACCATAGTGCTAAACATCACAGCCCTTTATTTTGCAGCTGCAGAGAGCGTAACGCAGATTTCTGGGTTACACCTACTCTCCTGCAGTATGGGGCTTGCTCAGCACAATGAGGAGGAAACTTCCTGGAGCTAACAAAAAAAAAAAAAAAAAAAAAAGAATCTCATTCTTGATTACCCAAAAGTGAAGAGAATAGGATATCTCCCTGCACATAGAGTGTGGCAGATAAAAACATCCCCTTAACTAAGAGCAAACTGTCTTTGAAAGCAGAAAGATGCATACACTCTTTACAGCCATAGGAAAAAAGGCATAGACTGAAATATTTTCCCTGTATACTTTTCTTATCCTATGCCACCTGATTTGGAAAAGGTTTACATCCCAGCATTGAATGTTTCTGAAGGCGTGGAGAAGGGAGGAAGAATGAGCAAGGTGTGCTTGCTGAGATCAGGGCGGAGAGCAGGGCTCAGATTCAGGGAGGTATGGTTTGGGAAACGTATTTCCAGTAACTGGTTTGATTGCACTGGTGCAAATGGAGCAGCATCAGTTCTTTTGCTCCACAAGGTATGAGAGAATTGTAATGAGGTGAGGATACAAATGACATTAAACTCACATGTGTTCTGTATTCGATTGGGCTTGTTTCTGGGCAGTTCCCTATGAAACCTGTTGGAAACACTTGTTGTGGATCTTCACAAAATATGGATTCCAACTCAGGAGAAGTCCTGAGAAAGCCCGTCAGATTAGAGCAAAAGAAGCAGTTTTCTGATACCTGTTTTTTATTATTATTATTTATACCTCCAATGATGGGAAGGTACTGCTAATATTTTTCACATTTTATCATGGGCATGGATTAAGTAACTTTTTTGGCATGAAAAATGCATCTTGACATTGAAAAATGTACATTTCTGAAAATATTGCTTACATCTTTTCCTGCATGGTCTCTTTCTGCACCTAAGTTCAGAGTATAAGGTTAAAACTATTAACTGATTCACAATTTGTTATTAATGTGACTTTTCTAATTTATTTCTTACAATGATAGGCTATAACAATTTTGCTTGAAACTGCTGAATGTTAAGATATGTATTCAATGTTTTTTATTCACACGTTATTGGAAGGATTTAACTATACATTCTCATTCTTTTAATTACTTACTTTATTCAACAAGATATCCAGGACATTCCAGGAGATGTTCTGCTCTTTGTTACCCAAAAACCAGGCAGAAATGTCGAAGGAGATAACACTCCTGTTCATAAAACACCCAAACGTGTTTATAATGAATTATAAAGGTAGCTTACATAAATCCTACCTAGCTTTATGCTTTCATAGTCTTTTCTTTGACAGTCCATCTTGGAAAATATAGATATATAGCGCTTGTTACTGAGAGTCACGCTTTGTAGGAAATATTTCCTAGAAGTATTTGTTACTATTATGCAAAGGGTATTTGTACAGATTTTGGGCTTCCTTTTTCCCTCAGCAACTTATTTTTACTCCACTCTGGACCTTCCTGCCAACAGTACTGAATGTGAGCAATTCGAGTACAGGGAGAAGAGACAATTTCCCCTTTGTCAAAATGAGAAGTTATATGTTCAAAATAAATGGGAATATCTCCAGAAGTCTATCTTCAATAATGAATAGCTGTGGATTGTAGGTATTATTATTTTTTTTTTTTTACCAGAAAGTTAACTGAATGAGAAATTTACATTTTACAAGAGATTTTGCAGTAGTAAAAGGAGAAAGACTACAATGCAGTTTGGAATGAGGAAATATGCCATCAGAGCTGTAAGCTCTCTTATAAAGTAAATGTTTTTCTTCTTTCTTATTATTTTTATTTTAAATCTACTCAAATGTTGCAAAATATTTTCTTGTAGAAAACATCAAACTTTAATAATGAAATTTTACCTTCTTTAAAAGCAATCTAAATCATTCCCAGTTCAAGAAAAATATTGGTGGCCAGAAACATTCTGTGAGACATCCACATTCCTCCAGGCAAATTTATTTTTCCTCTTTGGGGTTTGAACTTTCATGTTTTATCTAGTGATTGAGATAACAAAACATTAGGTGCCTGGCCAGCAGTACCACAATAACTCCCTTGTACAGGTGGAACAGTATCAGTGAGATGGTCATGTCTGACAAAGCAAAATCATCTGGCACTGCGGTTGGTTGTTAAATTAAAAAAAATCAAATAGTTTATACAGTGTATACCAATGGCCTATTATTTGTAATACACGATGTATCTTGCAGAGCTTGAAAAATGTTCTGACAGAACAAGAGCTTTCCGAAGTTGAAAGAGATAAAGCCTACTTGAAAGACTACTTATTTACATTTAAAATTCTTCAGTTTTGAATGATTCTGTTAAAGAAGATTATACCTAATTTATTTATTCTTTTATAAATATTTCTAGAGAAATTGAAGTGTTCTAGAAATCAGTAGTATTAAACTGAGGAAAAAAAGGATATTCTTAGGAAATAGATTATACAGAAAAAACTGTCAAAATAGTTTTATCCCAATAATTCCCAGCAGAAAGAAAAAGCCACTAAAAATATAGTGCATTTACACTGAAAATCTGCATTTTCCTCAATAATACTCTCTCAGGTTAAATAAAGATATAAAGTATGTTAAGGAATTAAAAAGGAATAGAAGAAAGAAATGGTTTCTACTATTAAGCATTTCATTGTGTACACTATTTATTCCTGGAGAGGAAATATGGAACAAATATGGATAAACAAAAGGGAAAGATGAGATTTTAAAAGTTTGGATGTTTCCTAATTTCTCTGTCTCAAAGTGTTTATTTGCATGGCTTTTAGAGTAAATGACTTAAAGTTTTCTTTCTTTTCATGGAATTTAGATTTATTCACACTTGCTCATGATTTTAACTCTTCTGAATCCTATATCTTCAGTCCATCTTCAGTGTTTTTTTAGCTAAAATTACCTGATAGTCAACAATCTGTATTATTATTTCTGACCCCACAATTGTCTTTGTCTCAGTTTTGAAGTCATCCATTGCTTAAGACCAAAATTTTGTAGAAGACCCCTGAAAGCTTCAGGAAGACAATTATATTAAGAACTAGATTCCTTCAGGCCTCATCCAAAAGGACTTTTTCCCCTGTGGGAGGTAGAGGCTTCTCTGAGGTCCCAAAGATTGTGGAATAAACTCATTCAGGAAGAAAAGACCATTTGAACCTCTCCAAGAACTGTTTGAACCTGAACTTTTCTAACGTAAATGTATAAAGGTATATGTAGTTACAGAAGGAACAGAGAGAGCCCTTAGACCAACTGTAGGAATAAAACGTAAACCACACAAGCTTCCAACAAACAAACAGCCAAAATGCTGATATCAAGCATGCTATGAAAGATGTTTTGGGGGTTGGATGTTGAGAGAATATATGGCCAGCGTGAGTCACAACATTCATGCCACAAATGGCAGGAGCTCTGAAAGGTGTCCAGAAGGAGAGATGTAGCAAAATTTTTTGCTATGTTTGCTATTGTTACGGCAACTTTTCACACCTGCAATATGGGAAAGTGATTTAAGAGAATTTGATTTGTGCTTTTAGAAAAAAATAAAACAGGAATCATTTTAGGTTCTCTAAAGGTTGTAGGTTTGCTGGCTGAACCAAAAACTGGAGGGGAAATCGAAATTAGTTTCAGGTCAATTGGGTATGTAACCCCCCACCACAACACAACACACAGAAAAAGCATATAAAAAAAAAAAATCCTTTCTTCTGATGAAAGAAAAATAATATTTTTGGAGTTAAAAAAGTTTATTTTGTTTGACCAATGCCAGATGCTTTAATATGGTCTGATTTGAGTTTTCCTCTGCAAAATGTATTGGTAATTCTTACCACAAGAATGGTATTATCACTAAAAGCTGAGATGTTTTGAATATTCCTTTATTTCTTGTTTTTTAACTGACTGGCCTAGCTGAATTTTATCTAGTTGGGCAGATAATTTCTGGTCCCACAAAATATCTTCTTGAAAAATAAGCTGTCCCTGTGTCTAGCTGTAAGTGAATTGACACTTGATTCTTTGCAACCTTATTTCAAAACAAATGATTGCTCTAAGTGAAGATGTTCCTGCTCATTGTAGGAGGGTTGGACCAGACGGACCAGATGATGCCCCTTCCAACACAAACTATTCCATGACTCTATGATTGACATAGCATGCCAAAACATGTGACCTGCAGTAAGATGGTATAAAAGAGCAACAAACAGAAGAGTAGCCATTTCTCTGATGTAAAGCACGGCAGAGCTGAGGCCAGAGTCCTGTACTGACAGAACAGCTATTGACCTGGAGGTACAAGCACAGAAGGGTGTAGAGTGGTCAACACCATCTCCTAACTTTTGTAATTTGACTGTTATCTTCTGCAGAGGCAGCGTTAATATTCACACCGCTTATATTTTACACTTTCCGGAGACATTTTGTTCAGACAAGCACGTGCTGTTGGGACAGATAAGGGTGCCTGACGTTTCCTCTTTTTTCTCTGCTGTTTGGTAGCTTAACAGAACAGATTCTTCAGCTGCCAGTGGAGTAGAGGAAAACCCAATGCCCGATGCAAGGGGACTACAGGCGCAGAGAGAGTTTGCTGTGCAACATGTTCCACGGCTCTCTGCACTGCTGACATGACGGAGTGAAGCTGAACCAGCCAGTTTCTCTGCTGTGTTTCATCTTTTACCCTGATTTCTTTTTTTTTTTTTTTTTTTTTCTGATGTAAGTACCATGAATATGCATGAGCCTCTGGCTTCACAGCCATTAACAGGATGCTCTTATGATCATTGTTGGTGCCTTCTGACAAGCCTACATCTAGCTTTGCTTGGTTTGCTCCACCACTGAGTGCTGGAGCTCTCTTAACCAGTTCACATCCCATAGTAATATCAGCCTGGGACACAGAAAGATCTGGAGTCACTGCGTGAAGCAGCACTGACCTGTAGCTGCATGGTTTTTTTTTTAATGCCTGCATATGGGAGAGTATATGACTCTTAGTGCTGGCTGATCTCTTAGAGAAACTTCTCCTGGGAATACTCCCTTTTTTAAGAAACTTCTCCAGGGAATACTCTCTCTTCTGATAAAGGATAGTAATTTAAGATGTTATGTGAGTCTTTTCCTTATCCAGTATTCTTGAAAGTGACCTTGCCACTGTAACAAAATATGTAAAATCATGGTACAGAAGAGCTATGGGTTTTAGCAACTGCTCTGGAAGAGGCGTCATCCTGCTATCGGTAGTTATAAGCTGTTTCTTCAAAGGTAAAATTACAATTGAGCTGCGAAAAGGTTGTCTCCAATATCAGGTTCCTTTGGGCGTTCACAATTTGATTTGATCTAAGTTGTTTAGACTCTTATTAAAGAACTCATGTCCTTTTGACTACAAACATGGTATTTATGCAGATTTTATAAGGAAAACAAAATGGAAGGTAGGTGGTATGCATTTGAAATAACAGAATTGAATCTTGGCACTAACAGATGGAGCATATTTCACGTTAAGTAGCCTGTCAAATTCAGCAAGCTCCCTGCTGCTATAGAAAACTGACAAAAAAAACCCAACCCAGACACCCTCTTGATTAAGAGGCCATTTATATTTGTCCTCTTTTGTCCTAATAGTAAGTATGCATATATACATATACAGAATCACAGAATGGTAGCAGCTGGCACATGCGTATATGCACACACACACATGCATGTACGTATACCTTAAGAAATAAACCCAAAAATTCTCAGACACTGCAAAATGATTTTCAGATGTAATTTATTAGACTTGCATTCCCTGAAAGCACTTGTAGTCAGAGAGTCCACATTTATCTTTTCTTCCTTAAGAGTCTATTCACAGCAGATTTGCAATGCCAGTGGAGAGCCTATGTTGTGCAAAAATAAACCATTCTAGCTTCTTTTACAGAGCGCTGAAGACTTAGTTTCTCAGAGGAAGTCAAGAAATCTATGGAAAAAGCTGTGATGAGGAAATGAGTAGCACAGGAACAGACAGGCATATTTATTTTATTAGCTACAATAAACATTATTATCAACCCTGAGCTGGCTGCTGCTAGCTATTCTTTTGGATTTCTATCGTTGAACTAAAACTAATACACATGAATGCACTCTTCTGTCTCCTCAGGGAAGAGAGTTTGCCTTTCTTCCTATGGTCACTTTCTGCCCAAAGTCTATCACCAACTCCTGGGAACTTCCTTGGTTAGTAGTTTATCACAAAATCATAGAATAGTTTGGGTTGGAAAGGACCTTTAAAGGCCATCTAGTCCAACACTCCTGCAAAGAACAGGTTCATCTTCAACTCAATCAGGTTGCTCAGAGCCTTATCCAACATGACCTTGTATGTTTCCAGGGATGGGGCATCTACCACATCTCTGGGCAACCTCTTCCAATGTTTCACCACCCTCATTCTAAAAAATTTATTTCTTATATCTACTCTGAATCTACCCTCTTTCAGTTTAAAACCATTACCCTTTGCCCTGTTGCAACGAGCCCTGTTAAAAAGTCTGTCCCCATCTTTCTCATAAGTCCCCTTTAAGTACTGAAAGGCCGCAATAAGGTCTCCCTGGAGTCTTCTCTTCTCCAGGCTAAACAACCCCAAGTATGTCAGCCTTTTTTTCACAGGAGAGGTGTTCCGTCCCTCTGATCACTTTTGTGGGCCTTCTCTGCACCTGGTCCAACATGTCCATGCCTTTCCAGTGCTGAGGACTCCAGGGATGCAGTACTCCAGGTGAGGTCTTCCCAGAGGAGAGTAGAGGGTCATTATACAGGTGGCTTGCTCAGACCATCCTCTTCAGAAGTGGTCTGATCCTCCCTCCGCAACCCCCTGCCCCCAGCTCTGCCAATCCTTCGAAACACGTGTCACATTGAAACGCATTTCTGCAGGTAGCTTTTCATCCATGTGCCACAAAGCTGATATTAGGTGGAACCATATGAAGTCTGGGTCTGTTTACTTGCTCAGCCAGCATGAAGATATTCTTGATCTTAAGTCCAAAAAAGTGGTATGTTGATATAGTGTACATTGATGTGCTCTTATAGAAAAATATGATAATAGCATCTGAAGAAATAGTCTGTATATCTCAGATAACTTTTATTTTTTAGTAAATCCAACAATCTATCTGCTCCTTTCATTTGTTCTGCATTTGAATAGGGTTCCTCCTTTTATCACCATCCCAAACTACAAATAGTATTGTCTCTGAGACAACAAACAAGAAATGTTACAGAATCACAGAATCATAGAATGGCTGAGGTTGGAAGGGACCTCTGGAGGTCATTTGGTCCAAGATCCCTGCTCAAGAGTTTTTTTCCCAGTGCTCATGTTCAAAGTATACAAGTGTTTCCTCATGTTCAGGGGCAACCTCCTGTGTTACAGTTTGTGCCCATTGCCTCATGTCCTGTCACTGGGCACCACTGAATAGAGTCTGGCTCCGTCTTCTTTACACCCTTCCTTCAGGTATTTATATATACTAATGAGATCCCATCTCAGCCTTCACGAGGCTGAATAGTCCCAGCTCTTTCAGCCTTTTCCCATAGGAGAGATGCTCCGGTCCCTTCATCACCTTCGTAGCCCTTCATTGGACTATCCCCAGTATGTCCATGTTTCTCTTGTGCTGGGGAGCCCACAACTGTACACAGTACTCCAGGTGTGGCCTTATTATTGCTGAGCAGAGGGGAAAGATTACCTCCCTCAATCTTCTGACAATGCTTTGTCTAATGCAGCTGAGGATACCATTAACCTTTGCAGCAAGGGCACATTGCTGGCTCATGTTCAACTTGGTGTCCACCAGGACCCCCAGATTCAGTTCTGTCAAGCTGCTTTCCAGTTGGGTGGCCCCCAGCATATATTGGTGCCTGGGGTTGTTCCTCCCTGGGTGCACGACCTTGTGCTTCTCCTTGTTGAATTTCATGAGGTTTTTGTTAGCTCATTCCTCCAGCCTGTCAAGGTCTCTCTGGATGGCAGCATGACCTTCTGGCATATCAGCCACTCCTCCCAGTTTGGTGTCACCTGCAAACTTGCTGAGGGTTCACTTTGCCCCATCACCCGTAATGAAGATGCTGAACAGGACTGGACCCAGTATTGATCCCTGGGTTATGCTACTAGTGACTGGCCTCCAACTAGATTTCTTGCCACTAATCACCACCTCCTGGGACCCAGCCAGTTTTCAATCCAGTCTGCTTATCCAGCTCATAAATCAACAGCTTGTCTATAAGGATCTTATGGGAGACAGTGTCAAAGGCCTTATTAAAGCCCAGGTAGTCTACTGATCTCCCCTTGCCTACCAGACCAGTCATTTCATTGTAGAAGTTTATCATGTTGGTCAAGCATGACTTTCCTTTGGTGAAGCCATGTTTATTACTCCTGAAGATTTTCTTGTCCTTCATGTGCCTGGAAATGGTTTACAGGATTAGCTGCTCCATCATCTTCCCAGGGATCAGGCTGAAGGTAGTTGGCTTGTAGTTCCCTGGGTCCTCCTTCTTGCCCTTCTTGAAGATAAGGTTGGACATTTGCTCTCCTCCAGTCTTTTGGCATTTCTCCTAGTCGCCATGATTGATCAAAGATTATTAAGAGTGGCCTTGCAATGACATCTGCCAGATTCCTCAGCACTCAGCACCTGATGGGTGCATCCCATGATAGACCATGGACTTATGCATATCCAGTTTGCTTAAGTATTCCCTGACCTAATCCTCTTCCACCTAGGGTACATCTTCCTCACTCAAACCTTTTCCCCTCGTATTTGGGACCTGGGATTCCTGAAAGCTGGTGTTGCTAGTAAAAACTGAGGCAAAGAAGTCTTTGAGTACCTCAGCCTTTTCTATGTCCTGTGTCACCAGGTCCTCCTTCTTGTTGAGCAATGGGCTCACATTTTCCCTCATCTTCCTTTTGTCTCCTATGTGCTTATAGAAGCCCTTCTTGTTGTCCTTGACATCCCTAGACAGATACAATTCAGTTTGGGCTTTAGCTTTTCTAACTTGATTTCTGGACACTCGGACATTGTTTCTGGTTTCCTTACAGGTTACCTGTCCTTGCTTCATCGACCGTATGCTTCCTTTTTATGTCTACGTGTTGCCAGGAGCCCTTTGCTCGTCCAAACAGGCCTCCTGGCATTTTTCATAGAATCATAGAATTGTCTACATTGGAAGGAACATTTAAGATAATCAAGTCCAACCATCAACCTAACACTGCCAAAACCACCACTAAACCAGGTCCCTGAGCACCATGTCTACATGTCTACCAATCTTTTAAATACCTCCAGGGATAGCGAGTCCACCATTTCCCTGGACAGCCTGTTCTGATGCTTAACAACCCTTTCTGTGAAGAAATTTTTCCTAATATCCATCTAAACCTACCCTGGTTTGAGGCCATTTCTACTTGTCCTATCACCTGTTACTAGCAAGAAGACTTTTTTGCCTCAGTCTTCACTGGCAAGGACTGCAGCCACACTACCCATGACACAGAATCCAAAGGAGAGGATTGGGAAAATGGGGAACCACCCACTGTAGGTGAAGATCAAGTGCGAGACCACCTGAGGAATCTGAAGGTGCACAAGTCCATGGGACCTGATGAGATACATCCATGGGTCCTGAGGGAACTGGCAGATGAGGTTGCTAAGCCACTAGCCATCATATTCAAGAAGTCGTAGCAGTCTGGCAAGGTTCCTGCTGACTAGAAAAAGGGGAAACATAACCCCCATTTTCAAAAGGAAAACAAGAAAGACCCAGGGAACTACAAGCCAGTCAGTCTCACCTCTGTGCCTGGCAAGATCAAGGAGCAGATCCTCCTAGAAACTCTGCTGAGGCACATAGAAAACAATGAGTTGATTGGTGACAGCCAGCATGGTTTTACCAAGGGCAAGTCATACCTGACAAATTTGGTGGCCTTCTATGAAGGGGTTACAGCAGCAGTGGATAAGGCAAGACCAACTTATGTCATCTACTTGGATTTGTGCAAAACATTTGACACTGTCCCACACGATATCCTGGTATCTAAATTGAAGAGACATGGATTCAGCAAATGGACCACTCGGTGGATAAAGAACTGGCTGGACGATCGCACTCAAAGAGTTGCGATCAACAGCTCGATGCCCAAGTGGAGAGCAGTGACGAGTGGCGTTCCTCAGGGGTTGGTACTGGGACCTGTACTGTTCAACATCTTTGTCGGTGACATGGACAGTGGGGTTGAGTGCACCCTCAGCAAATTTGCCGATGATACCAAGCTATTTGGTGAGGTAGACACGCTGGAGGGGAGGGATGCCATCCAGAGGGACCTGAATAGGCTGGAGAGGTGGGCCCAAGCCAACCTCATGCAGTTCAACAAGGCCAACTGCAAAGTCTTACATCTGGGTTGGGGCAATCCCAAGCACAAATACAGGCTAAATAGGAAAATCATGAATTTTAACTGAGTAAGGTAACACCTTTGGCTTAAGATAACTTCAGATGAATATATATGAATGATTTTGATTATGCTGATGCCCATTTTTGTCTATTAGTAGATGAAATTTAAAGAAAAGATTTTGTTTG
The DNA here is from genome assembly GCF_965231255.1 of Vanellus vanellus. Taxonomy (NCBI): domain Eukaryota; kingdom Metazoa; phylum Chordata; class Aves; order Charadriiformes; family Charadriidae; genus Vanellus; species Vanellus vanellus. The sequence goes on along the minus strand of NC_138905.1, from coordinate 194,969,373 downwards.
TTTCATGTCAAGTACTTGAAAGCCACTACTTGATAGCCTACAGAAAGGGTAAAGCTGCTATTGCACTTTAGAGATATGCACCCCGAAGAACATCTGTTTCTCAAATGTAGTGTTTTTCACTAAGCAATGATGAGGATGCATGGGGAAATGCTTTTATTTGGCATACATACTTTGAAATCAGCCTGTATAAGAATTTTTTTAAATTTCCTTGGGGAGAAAAGATGTAATATTCAGATTAGCCAGCTCAGGCATATTTTTTGTGAAATATATGTGTTTACTTTATCAACAAGGCAGCCTTTTCCCACTTTGAACACTGCCTCCATTTCTAGCTTTTCGTGTGCAGAGGTTACAGCATCTCAGAGGGATTTGCTAGGAACCCCGGGTTCTTGCAGAAAAAGTGAAAAGGAAAGATTTTAAAGTGGAATTTTAAGCTGGTATTTAGCAGGCTATGTATTTAACATTTATGTAGTGAATTAGGAAATCACTTACTTAGTTACTTTAAATCCTATGTATATTTCATATTTCTGTGTTGCTTATATATAGTGACTTCATACAGATAAAGAGATACTGTCAAAAATTGAAAATCAGTACAAGGAAAAGAGTTGTCAGTGAGATGTTGACTTGATATATTGCTTACTTTTTGCAAACCTGCCTCAAACTGGATAGCATTTACTCATAGGAGTAATCCTATTAAAGATCCAGTCTGAAAAGTTTACACACACGCTTAGCTTTGTAGCCTCTGAATATTCCCATTGAAATTAGTGGAAATACTCACAGGCCGTGGGGTTATTTGGCAAAGCATTAAAGCATAGGCTCAGGTCCCTTTACCTTTCAAGGGACGTAAGAACAGGTTTATAATTAAGCAGAGGATTATGAGATCTATTCCTCGTGCTCCAGGTACACAGCTCAGCTGAAACTTTTGGCTTTTTTTACCTCCTCTACCCCAGCTATAAGTATATTATATAGTGGCCTCTTCAAGTGCAAGAATGGTTTTCTTTAAATGCGTAAGTATTAAAGGTATAAGCACTAATATACTAATACATAATACCACAGATGGTGTAAATTAACATGTAGGTCCTGATTTAGAGACCATTTAATCAGGTATTTGACGGCAGTTCTATTCTCTTAAATGTTTATGTATGCATAGCCCTTGTGGCAACACCTGGATGTTCACATCAAGGGGTTGTTCTCTGGCCCTAAGGCAACATCCACCGCATACATAAAGCAAAGCTAAGCTGTTTTGCCTCAATCACTTCCCCAAATCCAGAATTGCTGCATCCAAATTGCCCATGGGGAACAGTCCATGGATCAGACTCCTTCTGAACTGTGCCCAGAAACTGCTGGAAGATTGCTAACTGGGCATGGCCAAAAGCCTTCCAGGGACTGTGCTGAGAACTCAACATTAGGGATGACCACGTGCTGGTATTTAGGCCTATGTCCTGGACCTCGTTAGCTTTCTGGAACAGCCATGCCTATTAAGGGCAGTGATGTGCAAAACAGATGTCTACAACTAAAATTTAAATAGCACATTGAATGTGAAGGGACTTCCTGAATGAAGAAAAAAGGCTCTGGCTGTTCACATTTTATATTAGAATCGTAGAATCTCTGAGGTTGGAAGGGACCTTTAAGATCATCAAGTCCAACCATTAACCTACCCTGACAAAAAACACTTCTAAACCATGTCCCTAAGTACCACAAATACCCTTTTTTTAAACACTTCCAGGGATGGTGAATCCACCACCTCCCTGGGCAGCTTATTCCAATGTTTAATAACCCTTTCAGTGAAAAAACTTTTCCTAATATTCAATCTAAACCTCCCCTGACATAACTTAAACCCATTTCCTCTCGTTCTATCACTTGTGACCAGGGAGAAGAGGTCAGCCTCCACCTCTCTACAACCTCCTTTCAGGTAGTTGTAGAGGGTGATAAGGTCTCCCCTCAGCCTCCTCTTCTCCAGGCTAAACAACCCCAGTTCCCTCAGTCGTTCCTCATAAGATTTGTCCTCCAGACCCCTCACCAGCTTCCTTGCCCTTCTCTGGACATGGTCTACCACCTCAATGTCCTTCTTGTACTGAGGGGCCCAAAACTGAACACAGTACTTGAGGTGGGGCCTCACCAGTGCTGAGTACAGGGAGATGATCACTTTCCTAGTCTGGCTCACCACACCATTCCTGATACAGGCCAGGATGCTGTTGGCCTTCTTGGCCACCTGGGCACACTGCCGGCTCATATTCAGCCAGCTGTCCACCAACACCCCCAGGTCCTTTTCTGCCAGGCAGCTTTCAAGCCACTCCGCCCCAATCCTGTAGTGCTGCATGGGGTTGTTGTGACACGAGTGCAGGACCTGGCACTTGGCCTTGTTGAACCTCATACCATTGTCCTCGGCCCATCGGTCCAGTCTGTCCAGATCCCTCTGCAGAGCCAACCTACCCTCAAGCAGATCAACACACCCGCCTAGCTTAGTGTCATCTGCGAACTTACTGAGGGTGCATTCAATGCCCTCAATATTAATACTAATAATCCAACCAATGCACAATAAGGGAAAACAAAACCAATTTTAAACAGACAGACTGTTTTTCTCCTTCAAATATAAAACTTTACACTGTATCTACAGAGTGAGATTCATTGCACCTCCCTTCAGCCATCTGAAAAAATAAGTATCTAATTTAAAGCAATTGTTTATGTTGCCTCTGCAGCCTGTGGAGAAAGATGATTTTAAGAAGGTGATGCATCGCACCCTGAGCTACAGGACTCCAACAGGAGACATGAATTGCTTGTTTCTCTGGAATTCCATGTTTAGTTACGTTGAAGGAAAACTGTACAATGAAAGAGCTTACACAAGAAGCCTAACATCTAGATGTCAAAGTGATGGGAGATGAATCTCATCCTGAATGTCCAGTTAGCTCAGGATAACATTTGACAACCCAAAGGATTACCAAATAATGATAGTAAACATAAAACGAACAGAAAAATTTTGACACAACACAGTTGTGACCACTATATGGATTAATAAAATACATTATTCGGCTGACAGTCCACCCACCTGCAATTCTAAATTAGAGTTGTGGTTACAAATACAATAAAATTGCCCTGCCATCTATACTACATGCAGGAGATTTTCTCTACTGTCCATGAGGTATCACGTGTTGAACATATTTTTCAAAAAATTTATAAAATTCCTTGAGATACATGCCTTATTAGTATATTACTCTGGAGTATTAATTACAAACACATTTCTGATTACGTTCAGCGTTTTTGTTTGTCCTTTTGAATTAAAAAATTATTTCAAATTCTTGTCGGTGTACTTATCTTCCCATGGGGTTGCAAATAGTTTTGTGAAAGCATTTCTGTCTCTGGATTGTTTGCTAAAAGATTATTTAAGATGTAGTTTTCACTGCTTTCTTTTTATTACTTTTGACATTCAAATCCCGGCTAAATCATAACCATATTGTTCTTAGCCCTAGTTTGGAAGAGGGAAACTTTAGGAGGGGTCTCTCATTGAAGTCTTTTAAATGGTAGAATTTTGGCTAGTTAATGATGAATAATAGGCACCTTCAGCTGAATTTTTTTTTTTTCCTAAAAGTCCATTAACTTTTGATTCTGGAAGAACCTTCATTGAGTCATATCTTTGGCATGGATTCAGGTAAATATTTTTGTTCTCCTGCAAAATAACAGAAGTGGTGAATTGCCAGCTATAGTTTGTGAAAATTTTCCACCAACAGCTGTATGAAATAGTGGTACAGCTTTATGTCAGTGTTAATTTTATATTGGTTTTAGTTTAGAATTTATTTCTCTGGTGCAAAATTTCTTCAGTTAAAATTGACTAGATCTACATGAGTCGTGTTTTGCATACTTTGGTGTCAACAATATCCAAAACCATTATACAACTCAGACACAACACTTGATAGTTCTTTGCCTCTTATTTTAGTGTGTTCCTTTGTCCTGACAGACAAAAATTAGCAGGGCTGTCATACAACCTCATTTCCTTACAAGGATTTATCCTCCTAAAAGCTCCAAAATACATACAATACACAGTAGAGCAAAGTTGTCTACAAAGCCTTTTTTTTTTATTTTCTTCCACTTGCACTTGCAAGAAGTGGCCACTCTTGGGCCGTATGACAAACACCTGGAGGAAAAAGAATTAAAGTCAGGCAACCTGATAGATACCAAAAGAAGCAAAAATTCTATGTATGCTAATCTTTGGATTTTGAAAAGTTATCTTTGTTGTCAGGCATACATGAGTAATTTTTGCATAGCGACTTAAAAAAACCCAATTTTTATGACAGCTTGTTTAAAATGGAATTTTTTTTCCAGCAAAATGAATCAGAGTTGGTGATTTTGGTCAGTCACTTTCACTTCCAATGTTAACACTTTTACTAGTATTAAAATGACCTCCACTAAGCATGGTTTAATTTACTTGGGAAGCCAATTAAATATATGTAGATAATATTAAGGAATTTTAATACTCAATGGGAGTGTTTATGCAAAGGCTTAATGTGGTTTGATAAAACCAATTTAAATTCTCACCTCTAGCCACTTTAGATTAACTGTCCTGAGTTTCCTATTAAATACAGGAAGGCAGCTTTACCATATTCTTTTCTGCTGGTGAATAGGAAAAGCTTGGAAAAAACCTTTTGTGGTACAGAATACAACTGTAACATACTACAGGTCAGTTAGTTATTTTGCCTCTATTTATTACAGCACCTTTAAAAACCTTAGAAGAGATATTTTTCAAAAGTATCATTTGAGGTTGTCCACTGAACTTTGGCTTCCAAATGACCGCTGACGTTCAGGCATTAAACCGTTTTTAGCACCCTTGAAAATTTTGCATCGGTCACCAGAATTCTTCAATTCATTCCAGATCAATGCCGCTCCCTCCTACCCTGCAACACAAGCGAGAAATTGTGTGAGAAATGCCCTAACAACTTGCAGCTGCCACTCAGAAATCCAGGGCAGTGAGTCACCCTGCCTTCTGCTCTCCAGAAATGCCAGTGCTTATGAAACCTACTGTAGACCCTGACTGATGGCTGTTCATGTATGTCCTGAAGGCAGCGTGCTGATGGGCCAGTAAAATAGTGAAATCACTTGTTGAGCATTCATGTGTTATACTGAGCCATTACCCCTCTAATATGTAACCAAGCAAATCATCCTGGGCTCCAGAAGGTCAAGTGTGCAGCCATGAGTTTGGGATGCTCTGGAGTAGAAAATGTATTAAACCCAATTCAGCAAGATCAAGCACTTAGAGAAGCTAAAGAAACAAGTCACACCTTCAGCTCTGTAGAACCACAGAGACCTTGCCAAACACATGAGGTAGACCACCTCCTGAGATCTGTTCACTGGTTAGATGATAGCGTAATTGAAGAATTTCACAACTAACTGCAGGAATCTCTGTGGCTGTCCACTTCATGCCTTGTATGACAGAAAGACAATATTTCTGTGTTAATTCTTCTTATTATGGCACCTTTCTTGCATTTTTCTTACTGAAAATGTTCTGGTACCATAGGGTAGTGACAAGTGTCTTATTCTTTTCCAGTAAAGTCAATGGTATTTCTACTATATCAGGATTAAAAAAGGTAATAATGTGTTTTTAATAAATACCATATTTTTTTCTCTTTTCTCAAATATAAACAGGGGAATCCCCATATTTTTTTTTTTTCCTTCAGAAGGATCTTAAAAATAAGTGATCCATAAGTCTGTATTCAAAGGAATCACTTCAGCACTTGAATCTGACTGGAAGAAGACCCTGCACAGTGACACCTGGTATTATGCAGATCCACAACACAGGAACGTAGGGCAACACCGTAGCACTGGAAGTTGCAGAGTTGTCAGAGTTGCCTGTCTTCTTGACATTTTCTAGTGAGTTACTCAATCTGCTCACTGTACATTCCCTCTGATGCTTCTAACTCTCCCCCTGGATCCAAATAAAAACAGCAGAAATTTAGCCTGTTTCTGGAATCTGATTCCAAAATCAGGTATTTCTAACAGTAAACACTTTAAGAATTTTACATTATCAAAATGATACAAAAAAAAAAAAAAAGGTTATTCTCTGGTTGTTCACAAGGTAGCATGTTTTATATAGGGTCACACATGATGTGGGTTATTGCAGAAAGTACAATCGATTTAGAACCAACTGTTGGGTTGGACAGATTTGATCTATTATGGCAAATTCTCAGATCCCGCCTTTCCTTGTCAAGTAATCAGGGTTCATCCCTCAGTCAATGCAGTGTCATATCTACTTATCACCTTAATATGTAGAAACTTCACTTAGCCTGCACCCCTGGAATGCTACTATGTTAATGTGTGTGACATTGTCCTTTGCTAGTGTGGGAGCCAGCCTGTGTTTCTGGAAACAGAGCATTCATTCAAAAATCTTACACAGAAAATAAATATCTAGAAAGCTTTTTAAAAGACCTGTTACTTGAAAGTCTAACACTAAAACTTGTGTAGGACTCAGCTGGATAATTTCCACTGACTCAAAAGTAATCATCCATGCCAAACCTTATGCATCATTTTGAATTATTTTTAGGATTAGGTGTTCAGGTATCATGAAAGAACCACGAGACTCTTTGAAACATGATTCCTGTAAGTACTATTTCAGAACTATTACAGATCTTCATATTATTCCCCGTGTTTCTGAAGTGTCTGTTTAAGTTTTGATTTCTAAATTGCAATAGTTATTGGGGAATGCAAATGAACCCAATTCTGTCGTGCATAGAATTTGATGCTTCACATTAAAGGAGCAGTATGCTTTCAATTCTTAAATATTGGCTGGAGTCAGACAGATCCCCAGGACAGAAGTACTGTATTGAAGCAGTTGGTTTGCACGAACCCAGAGCTGTCAGGGAGCAGCAGGAGCAGGGCTGCTCTGCAAGGACACATGGGCCCAGGGCCAAGGAGGCATGCAGGACAGAGACCCATGGTACCCAAACAAGAAGAGCAGAGCAGGTCCAGGGATGGTAACCAGGGCAGCCAATGTCCTCGATAGCCATACAGGTCTGTAGTGATGGGGCAGGCCTGGTTGTAGGTCTGAAGGATCTTCCAGGCTACGGGTGAGAGATGGAGGGTGAAATATGACAGAGTCTGGGGGAAGAGCTCGTCCCTAGTGGGAGCATCTCAGTCCTCAACTGGACCGGATGATGACATGATTTTAAGTAGTGAAAAACCAAACTTAATGGTACCCAAAGCAGCTGATTGCAAGAGTACTTTAATGCTTGTGTCAGCTGACTGCAGAAACATCTGTTTTGGTACAAAAGAGGTAAGTGAGTGTGGGGGTGCGGAGAAGGCCAAATAGCAGGGAGCAGACCTGGAGCAACATACAGAGGATATCGCCCAGCAAAGGCTTTACACTGTGCAGACGCAACCTGAGAAATCAAGTGGTAAAGAAGAGCAGAGGGGAATGTGTTCATGTGTATGCAGTGTGATTTTCAAGCTTTGCCTTTTGCATTCCAATACATGTTAAGAGCTGTAAAGTGAGGGCTAGCAACATGTTCACTTGTAGATTTTCTCTTTAATATATATTATTTCAAATTTATCCTTTGCATCAAAAATATTGATTACTGGGTTTTATATTTTTACAGGGATTTCCCTGCAAATGAAGTGCTTGATTCCAGAACTTGTGTGGTTCTTCCTTTAGGTAAGTCAGCTGCTTATCAGGGGTTTAAGCAAAGGAGCTCGGTGACTGAATTCTGAGCAATGTTTCTGCAAGACTGAGAAAACTAGGAAATCTGAGTTAGCTTGAAGACCAGAATAGAGGTGAATACAATAAAATTATACAGACTATGCTCTCTGTATCCTTTTCCTTCTTTAAAAATGAGTTTATAAAAATGTTTCAATCTGTTTGAACAATCGTGAACATGAACTCCAAAGCTCTTGGTTTTGTTTTCATGTGCTCTGGAGTTACTCTTTTGTCATTAAAATTGTATCCCTCATCCTGGTCCCTTCCTTTTACTTACTGTGTTTTAGCCATGTGATGTGCCAAAAAGTTTGAAAATTACCATAAGAAATGAAGAAGTAATTTACAGTAATCATTAGCATTTTTAAGTGCAGTTGTTGCAAAAGTTTTAAGATCCTTGATGTTGTCAATGGACAGAAAGTTCAAAAAGACGATTCTACCAATCTATGTAAAAGTAAGCTGTCCTCCCTAGTGAGACTTTTTTTTGCTTTATTCAATTTTTGTTATTTAGTCTGATGGTTTAGCAACTGCAGCTGCCTAAGTCAAAAACGTAAAATAGGTCAATGAAAGACATGAAGAAATACCATGGAAAAGATATATTGCTCCTATTCTTGAAGTAACTGGTATCTGGGAGGATCTAACACCAGCTTCTCTCTTGAAATGTCACATTTTTTTCCCTCTCAAACATCATTTTGAAAGGGAAATAGCATTTTCTGCTTTGAAATAAGACAGTGACTTGCAGCATTTGGAGCATCAGTGCCAATTAGTTAGATTAAAATCTTAGGAACTGATCACGTTTTGAGAGAAGACAAAGCTTCCACTGCCATTGAAGGCAGAGTACAGCACTTAATGTCTTTACGTTAAATTTATCATAAATAAGGAAGTAGGAGACAAAAAAAAAATCTCATTAGAAAGTTGAACTCCCATTAGTGGTGCATACTTCTGTCTGGGATTCCCTTTGCATATAGTATATATTGACAAATGTAACTGATCTTGAAAGACTTGTAGTTTTTTTACAGGTATGTCATTACACCCATCTGATTGTCCCCACATCTTCATTTTGTCACATCCTGGAAGGACTACTTGTAAAAAAATGGTAATTGCTGCTGACTTTTCTGAGAAGTCACCAGATCCCCTCCCAAGGGCTCATTCTATACCAAAGCAAATACGAAGATAGGTGAGTGGAAAATGATGGTCTGGAAAACTGCATTCTCTGGGAAGCTTAGTGGCACAAAGGGAATATTTTCCCATACAGAATTTACTGTTCCAAAATATGTAAAGGGATAAAACATTACTAGTACCATGCTATGTTATTTTTTCTGAAATGGGAACAGCGTGGGTGGTTGACAAACTCAAGGGAGTGAAAATGTCCATTACTAGCAGCTGACTAATACTGACTATCTTATCTTTTCAGTGGGCTAAAAATCAGCATTGGGAAACGCTTGTGAAATGGTCTTTTCTTGTTTACTGTTCTTTGACTTGACTATATTTTTTATTTAGCTGTTTATACTCCTTCAAATTCTCCTTTATCATATCAGATTGCAAAGTGTAATAAGAAAAACTGAAGGTAAGTAGGAAGTGCTAATAATTACTCAAAGGGCTACTGATTTTTCTTTGGACATTTGTGTTTACGGGGCACTGCATCAGGTCTTCATCAAGGAATAGATTTTAGTAACATGGATAAGATAAAAAGATTACAGTTTCTTCATGTAAACCTGGGTCCTTTTAATGTATTTACCCTGTGTGGGACTAAGCTGGTATTATGTGTTTATACTTAGCTCTGTTTACTCACAGTTGCTTTTGAAAAACTTCTCTTGAGCCCTTCTTTGCTGTTCAGCGGATAACTTTTGGTCATGGGTAATTCCAAAACAGGAGAAATGGATATATGGGGAAATCAGGTGACCAGAGAAATTGTAGCTCATTTAGTTTCCTTTCTACAATGGGAAAGAAATGTTGTAGATTACACTGGATCAGCCAAACCTGATTTCAAGACCTCATCCAGAGTGTTGAAACTCCTTGGCAAAGCTAAGTAACATCTGCAAAGAGTTGGGCGGATGTTATGTATAGCTACGATACTCTCAACACACATTGCAGACTTTTCAAAATTATCATTTTTTAACCCTTTCATGTGGACATACTGCATCTATAAAGAAGACATTTGTAATATTTTGGAAAATTTTCTGGGCTATATACTTGCATATATACATATGTATAGATTATATACATATATTTATATACACATTTATATATATTTGTGTGTGTATCTGTGTATAATTGCTTTACTTTATTTTCAAAATACCATCTTAGATCTCAATCCTGATCTCAATCCTGATCCTCTCAATAGGAATTATACCCGGTGAATAATAGACACATAGAAAAACAATCACAAAAAAATACCATCAGGTTTTACTTTTAATACCACATGATTTTAAAGCTGTCTAAGTTTGTTAAAAAGATTTAGTAGAATGAAAATATATCTGTTGTTAGTTTAGTTTGCCATTAGAGATTTATATTAAAGACACATGTTAAAAAACCCAAAGAAACAAACCAGAAAGCTCACCAGAAAAATCTTTGATTTACAAAGCTATTTTCCATGGGGTTTAAAAGTGGATTTTTCCTAATCGCCCACAAAACCATTAAATTAATCCAACTCTTATCTGTCTTTTTTAATTTTCTGTATTAGATACCAAGCCCAAACCCATTTTTTGGAAAGTGTGTACATATGACTGTCACTTCTAGTATTGCCCTAAAGGGTGCAGTGCTTTGCTAAACAGAAAGATGTCCATGCTTTAGGAAGTTTACAAGTGGTTCAGCTCTCTTCAAGCTAACAGCTCTGATCCATAAAGCAATTAGGCATGCACATGTAGTTTTAAATGTCTGATTTCTCTCACTGAGTTTTTAGTAGACTAAGAGTGATCTACACATTATCATATCCAACCCTATGTACTTGATGACACAGGTACTGGGGAGACGGGGAAGCAACAGTTTTGGGAAGGAAATGGGACATCGTAAGTAATTTTATGTTATTCCAAGAAAAGATCAGAACCTGAAATTTCTCATCCTTAGAAAATTTTGATATTTCAGCATTAGTATTTACAGATTACTAAGGAAAAAAAAACTATCAAAACAACATATGAAACAAAAACATTTCAAAAGCTTTCCAACACTTTTTTTCAAAAGTTTTGCTTGAAATAAATAATTTTCTAAATAGATACATTTTATTGGCGTCAGCTTAGCACTGAATGATATCTGTTTGAATTAATATGTTGTCTTAGGAGACTTAAAATTTATGTGTCTTATCTTTTTAGGCTGCACTTTGACAAGCTTCTTGGACAGAAAACATAATAAGCTGCAGTCATGGGTTTTTCAGTCTGTTATTCAGGCGGGAAGATCCCAGTAAGTTATGAAAGATGTATTACGAATATGAATCTTGCCTTGGGGTGGAAGGGTTATGATCCACCAATATATCTTCCTAAGATTTATGTCTGGCACAAATAAATGTTAAAGTGGTCCAAACGTAGAATAAAAAAGAAAAGAAAAAAAAATACGAAAAAAACAAAAAAAATTAGAATTGAGTCAGTACTACTCCTGATATCTTTGCCATTTTATATGTTTTTTTCCCCCCATATCATGTGGGTGGAGAATAATTTTGTTTTCTAATCAATGTGGTTGAGTAGTTTTACTCGTACTTGAGAGTGCTCAGTAGCAAACTGAATTGAGAGATTAACAGAGTTGTCTAGTTTTTGTATATATATTGCAGTAGAAGCATTCCTTAATTTTGGTTTCAAGTGTGGGCTTACATGCTCCCTCAAAAAGGCCCATCACATGCATGATATGAAGAGAAAGTAAATGAGTAGTAATCAGGGTGAAATTATTGGAGGAATAGAAGGCATGCACTGGGACTCTGAAAGAGATGCATGCTGATGTTTACATCTGCAAAGAAGAAAACTTTTTTTTTCTTAAAAAATCCTTATGTAAAGGGATAAAACTTATCAGCCTATGTAAAGTGTTATCACAATGTTCTTTTTAGCTGGCACTGAATGCAACTAAATATGCATACGTAAACTCCTCACTGTTAATATATACTCGACCCAAATCATACAAGCATGAACAATTGCATGGATTGGTAAAACAGATCTAGTTCTACCCTTTGCACCACTTATTTCTTTTCAAAATCCAAGTATAATCAATCCCAAACTCTAACTGGTTGGGACCTTTACAATCACTCATTTTTTATTAATAAAAATCACTTAGAACCAAAACACGTTGTATGCATATACCAGATTTGGTGAGACTGTCAAGAGAAAAGCTCTTCAGCTGTCTGTTGGATTTTCTGCTTAATCTGATACTCACTGGGAGTGGAATTTTTGGGAGCAAAAAATGTTTTCGTGGACAGAAAAATACTTCCATCTCAATCTGGGCTTGATCAATGTATCTGTATGTGACACAGTGTATAAAAGCCTGCTTTCTTGGGGAAACAGGCCTCATGCAGACTCCCCTCTCTTTCTTTTTCTTGGCCTATCCTCATCTAACAGCTTTTGAGCCCACAGTCAGAGAATGGAGCTATCAGAGCTATTAAATTCTGCCAAGAATTTACTAATTACCCCAATGGCAGAAGTGAGCTTCGTGTGTACTAGACACCTTGGAATGTACATTAATCTCCAAAACATGGCTTCCTAGGAAACCAGGCCTTACTGTCTCCAGGGCTCTTGGAGGTACTAGCTGTTTGTAAATGCATTAACATTTAGCTTGGACGATAGGAATCTAAAGGATAAACTGTTTTGCCCAGGGATGTTTCTTTGTTGCTTTGTTGGTTTGTTTTTTTTTTTTTTAAGAAATGCATGCACATCACCACACAAATCTCCGCAGAAGTGTGCTCCAAGGGACCAAACCCTGCTATTAGGTGAAGTCAGCCAAAGGAAACTAGGAGGCCAGTAAGTCAGCCTCTCTGCTTGTCTTTGGAGAATAAACATGCTGAGGCCTGGGAACTCTCCAAACACCTGCACCTCTCCGTGTACAATATCAGGAGCGTGAGTTTCATCTACAGAAATGGATCCTAAATGTGCACAGATATCTCATGTCTAGAACACAAACTGTCCCGGCAGCACTTGGCCTAAGCCTTCCCCTCCACCTCCATACCTTTAAATTCCACATTCATTTGGCTGATGTGAACTAGAAGGAATTGAAAGCATTTGGGTGTGTCCAGCTTGCCCCCCCTTTTGAAACTCAGCAGCGTCATAAGCTGTAGGAACCAGCCATGAGGCTGGTAGAGATGAAAGCATCAAAGCTGGGAGGCATCTGGCTCTTCACTGGCAATGAACTATCAACCAAAAGCAGCAAACAAAACAAGGAGGGATGAAGTTGGTCAGCTGCTATTTCACTGCACAGAAAAGTGCCACTTGAAGAAAGGCAGGCAGTCATCCTATTTAGGATCAAAAAATTTAGCTGGCAACAAGACAAATCGTGGTCTCCTGCACCTCCCATCATACAACCATGTGGTGACTCACAAAGTCCATTACGCAGGTCAACAGGAGATGGAAAACATCCCACACACCATGCATTCCTCTTCTACAGACTAAATGAAACCTTATCACAATAATTAATATCCTGGCCCACTGCCAGAGTAAAAAACAACAATAAATAATAAAAAAAAAATTCCATTTGCTTGAAATGTTTTACTCAGTGTTTTCTTTGTAGGTTCCACTTTTAAAATCATTTCAGTTAAGGGTAAGCCTATATTTAATTTGAATATTTGTTTAATGGCTGTTTTCAAAATGTTGTTGGAATGTTTTGTATGAAACATTCATGGGGCAGAAATGTTGGTCCATCTCTTATCAATGACCTTATAGAGTCATTTATTTCACCCCACTTTCTCCATCCCTCAGGTCCAGAACATATTCAACTAATCATGCACTGTGGCCTGGATTCAATGGGAAAAGCGAGAGGGACTTTTCTCCTTTCTGCCCCATAGCTGTTCAGTCTCGGATACCCTTAAGAGAATGAGTTCTGTTTGTTTGAAAGGAGGATTTGATCCTGGGTTTCCAACTCACTGGTGCCTTTTCCTGACCAGCAAGCTGCTGAGGTTAATGGCTACCACTATCTGTTTGTTAAATTGGAGTTTATGTCTAACTCTTTGACTGTAACTTTGATTGAAGGACAGGTGTTTAAGGGCTGATGTTCACTGGTGAGTGCCTGTGGCTTGATGAGCAACTGCATGTTAGATGAGCTCTGGTAACTCATTGCTTTAATCTGTTACAACTGTGAGGCAAAGTGAAAAAAAATATCTTTTTTCATTGAAATTTAAATGTTTCATCTCATGTTTGCCACAGAGGCTACCAAGTAGAGCATAGTTGCTCACATGAAGTTGTGGTAACTTGCATGACTGTCCCACCTTCGTTTCCTTTGGGTGGTAAGCACAAGGTCCCATACTACTTCCTTACGGCCAGCTCAAATTTCTCACCATTTCATAAAGTTCTCAACTTTAGGATAAAGGCTCCTTGGTCAGTTCTGAAGACACATTTAGGTTATGATGTATTCAAAAGTTAGGTGCCGTTGTAGGTATATTCTTTGATTTAAGAGTTTACTCTCTCATTTACCTGTCATGATACAGGAAAATGGCCTGGAAAAAGCAGAGAACTCTGTTTCTAACTATTTTAATGAGTCTCCTTCACAATCTTGAGTATTTGATTACTGTCCCAGACTATCCAATCAGTAAAATCTTAAACTTTTCCTTTATGAAGGTACTTCCAGTTATTTATCTTACTTTCTGGTAGCTAAAGACTTAAAATATTTAATGTCTGGAGAAGAGAGAGTGAAGGGAAGGGTGAGCCTTTTAGGTTCAAAATAAGTACAAATATTAATTCATAAACCTTGTGCTAAGCAAGGCAGTAATCAAGTTTTCTCTGTTTCCTGATATAGAAATGTTATTGTTTTTTTGATACAGTACTCAGCATCCACAGCTTCTGTCCTAATAATGCGGATTACTGATGACTATTGATTTCCACAAAAGCTCAAAAATAAGTTTTTTAAATAAAAGTCTTCCCATAGAGTAATAATGAACACAAATCTTAATCCTGCATCTATGATTAGCTAATCAAAGACACGAATAACTGGGTCTTTTTCAGCTCAGGTAGATAGCACATCCTAAAGGCGAGAAAAGCAGAATAATTTTAGTCTGAAGGAAAAAAATAATCCCTAACTTTCAGGTAGCCTCATGTGAGCACTCTGCCACACCCTTCATTTGCTCATGAATCTATCACCACACCAGATACAGTCTCTGATCACACTTGTACAAGTATGGCAATGGGGGAGTCATGGAAGGGGAGGACCAGATAGGGCCATAGCTGTATTTTCCTTTCCAAATAGCAGCTATGAATACAACTGTAAAGACCTGCTCCCATGCTTCTCTCTAAAGTGACCGACAGGTTTTGCCTATCTTTTTTGGCTATATTTCTTAGCCAGTGGCACCCTTTACTTTTCCAGACTGAGTAACATCCAGCTAAGTTTTATGTTTGCTCTATCCTCTTTCTAACACTCCTGTGTCTACAGAAGATGGCCAGATCAGATATTGTAGAACAGCAGCTTTCATCAGTTTTTTTTTGTTAGCAGAGATTAAATCTTTTTCCAGTGAAGCTGTAGATGGTAGCATGTCACATTCCTCCTTCTTGAGAATTGTCTTGTTAATTTTGCATTTCCAGAAAAAGTCCATGGACTCATGGTGCTTTATGGACCACAGGTTGAAAGCCACTGTTTCAGAAATACAGCCTTAGATGCTTGCAAGCTCATCGAACAACCCACAGGCAGACATCACTATGGAACAGGGACTCTTCAGTCCCTTTCTTAAGTTGCTGATGACCAGTGTTTCTTTTCTTGGAGCCATTCATGAAGCTACTCTTTGTTACTCTTTTCTAAACTCCACCTGGAAGAAAAAATCCCCGTGAATTGGATGTGAAACTTTGTTTTGTCTGCACATTTATTTTCTTAGGTCTTAAACTAAGTTTGTTAGATATGTGTAGACAGGAGGGGGTCTGGGATTATGCTGCAATGACTGAAGAGCGTTTTCTACTTGGTGTTTAGCTTGGCCAAAGTCCTGCTGAATGCTGCCAGTCCCACGAGTCCTTTCTTACAATCACTCATCCCTAATTATTCCTACTGCTGTTATAAGATAGTTCCAGATTTTCAGCTGCAGACCTGGCATGCCGATTGCTTGGCTCATAATAACTACAAGTGGCCAGATTTTTCTCTCTGAGGAAGAGCTTAACAGAGGATGGCATTTGGTCTGGCAAAATACACAGAGCTGTAAGTCTGGAATGTCTAATCTTCTTAATGGAAGTAATAGATGCCTGCGTATTTCAGTTAGGTGGTCAGCCAGTCAGAGGGTGCTCCTGGACTTAGCACAGGAAGTAATCTCAGACAAAACACATCTCTCACATTTGCTGGTCTTTTTGGCATTCCCTACTGGAAATAAGCTCAGCTATAATAGAAGGTGAGAAGAGAAGCATCCATGAACAGGTACATTGCTAACCTCAAGCTGCACTGAAGGCATGAATTAAGAGGTCAAAAGTCTGGAGGTCTTTGTATTCCAAGTTTTGGTACAGTTCATTATAAAGAACGACCTATAGCAAAGTTCAGGTCTAAGATGACTCAACTTTTGCACTTCTGTGTGTTCAAATTTTGATTTTTGGGGACTGATCACTGCTATATTTTAAAAACCCTCTGCTACTTAACTGTGAGGATTTTAGAATGCAGTCTGTAGGGAAAGGGGAAAATACCTCAAAAATAATCTTCCCCCCAAAATCTCCAAGATTTTAGATTAAAACTACTTGAAACTGATTTTTGTTTTCTGAGTATTTTGGAACTGAGTAGATCATCTGATTAAGCTGCATTAACACTAATGATTCTCAACTTCTCTTAGCCCCTCTTTATTGGCATTCCATGGTTTTAACTTTATAATATTAGTTAGAAGACATTATTAGTAAAATAAGGAGGGGGTATAAGTTATGAGAAATGTGTTAAACATGAATCAATTATTCTGTTACACGGTCAAGCAATTTCAGGAAACTATTCACACATTTTAATAAAAAAATACCCCTGCTTGCTTTCTTGCTTTCTTGGTGAAGAATGAGTCAGCCTCTTCATACACACTTTAAATGTGGGGAGAGAAAAAAACATGGCTTAAAACATTTTAACTACTTACAAAATAAATTAAAACCAATAGATTCCTGTAGGTTTCAGTGCATCAGACTGGTCTTTTTTTCTATTTCTCTTTGCGCTTTTAATTCTCATGACTACAATAGTAGTTGTTGTAGGTTCTATTTAGCATAATCAATTAAACCCAGAGATACAAAGAGTTTGTAGGCTCCAATATTTTGCATACCCTTAGGAATGTAGGTGTTCTGGTAGCTAAACTCCTTCTCTAGAGAACATCAAATTCATAAAAACATAAGAAATAAAAGTAAATTTCAGGTGAAACCAATGGTTCATCTTACCTTATATTCTGTATGCTCTCGTGGCTAACAGTGGATGCTCAAGGAAAAAATAAGAGACTAACGAAAGTACAGAGGGAGCCTTTCTCATATCTTCCCAGCCCTAGAATCATAGAATAGAATAGAATAGAATAGAATAGAATAGAATAGAATAGAATAGAATAGAATAGAATAGAATAGAATAGAATATTTCAGTTGGAAGGGGCCTATAAAGATCAACTAGTCCAACTGCCTGACCATTTCACAGCTGACCAAAAGTAGAAGCATGTTGTTAAGGGCATTGTCCAAATGCCTCTTACACACTGACAGGCTTGGAGCATTGACCACCTCTATGGGCAGCCCGTTCCAATGTTAGACCACCCTCTCTGTAACGAAATGTTTCCTAAGTCAAGTCTGAACCTCCCCTGACGCAGCTTTGAACCATTCCTGCATGTCTTGTCCCTGAATACCAGGAAGAAGAGATCAGCACCTCCTTCTCTATTTACCCTCCTCAGGAAACTGTAGAGAGCAATGAGGTCACCCTTCAGCCTCCTTTTCTTCAAGCTAGACAAACCAAATGTCCTTAGCCACTCCTCATAGGACATGCCTTCCAGCCCTTTCCCCAGCTTTGTTGCCCTCCTCTGGGTGTATTTGAGTACCTTCACATCCTTCCTAAATTGCAGGGCCCAGATCTGCATGCAGAACTCAAGTTGAGGCTGCACCAATGCTGAATACAGGGGATAATCACCTCTTTGCCCAGCTGGTTTTGCTGTGTTTGATGCACCCCAGGATGCGGTTTGCCCTCTTGGCTGCCAGGGCACACTGCTGACTCCTAATGACCCTGATGTTGACCAGCTCCCCCAGATCCCTTTCTGCAGAGCTGATCTCCAGCCACTCCTCCCCCAGTTTATACTTCTGTCCAGGTACTCTGTCCTAGGTGCAGAATCTGGCATTTGGCCTTATTAAGTTTCATCCTATTAATCATAGCCCAATGCTCCAATCTATGTAGATCCCTCTGTAAGGCATCTTGTTTAGGGACTTCTTGAATCAGAAATATATCCAAAGTTTTCATTGTGACTATTATCAAAATTGCTAGTTACATGAAAAATAAATGCACAGAGGCAAAGATAATCCATTAGGCTTATGCCACCAGCACCTCCACAGATGGAGACCACGATTCTTGCCACAAAGCAGTCACAGAACCATGTTGTCTTCACACTCAAACTTATACTGCATTTTTCCATGTTAAAGACAAAATTAGGCTCTACAACCAGGTTGGCACCTGATTATTAAAGCACAGGGTATTGGCTGCTACATTTAATATTAGAAAAAGAAGATGGATGTTCATAAAATAAAATCACTTAAGCGTTAAGTTATGAGTACAGGTGGTTAGCTTCTGACTAACATCTCTGATAATTATACTAATGAAGATAGATTGATAAGCAATAGACTTTCTCCCCTACCAAATACAGCTTTTGTCCTTTTGATTTTGCTCTATGTTCACAAGAAATTAAATTGTTTAACAGTCCTGCACAAAGAATTCATTTCTATTTGAACTTTCAGATCTTTATTAGCTGCAATAGAAATGTACCATTTATATGATGGATTTACTATTCTAACATCATATTTCCTCTGGAGACTGAAATTATTGCTAAAGCAATCTGGTGCCTTCATTGTTTTACCAGAGAGAGCTAATGCCCTCAGATTTCTTGTGATATTACAAGCTCTTGTATTACAACTACATTTGGATGGCAAAATATAATTAGCAAAGGGAAAAGTATTACTACTCTCAAGCGATGAAACGATGCCCCAAATATACCCATAGCAATCATCTATCATTCAGACCTACATTGTCCAAAAGCAGAAACCTCTGAACTTCCAAATAAGACCGAGGATGGGACACTCAGTCCTCTATAAAATGTTGTTGCAAGTAGGAGTCCTGAGGAGCTTACAGCATATAGAAGACACAGATTCCACAGTTCAAACACAGGTCTCTGTGTTTTAAAAATTTTAAAAGCATTATCTCACAGTGTGTATTATGTGATGTAATGCTGTGTGATCTGGGTGCTTATTGGGCACAATGCAGTCCTGGGTAGAAATAACAGTGTTTATCCCAGAAGCAGCAGAGCTGATAATTTGATCTACTCCTTAGACATCTGAAGCTTTCCTGTAAGGCTGTTTGTCTGAACATTTTTGGCTGAAATACGTATATGTATACCGTAAAGCTCGTGCCAAGTAAGCCCAAAGTGGCTGGGACATCTAGATCTATACTTCCAAAGGCACACCAATGATTTGTGCTAGTTTATATAGTTCTGATGTGTTCTGAGCAAGATCGACATGCAACATGAGGATAAATCAGCTTTAAACCAGGAACAATGAGTTCAAGGCATTGCAGCATATATGCACATATCATCAAATTAATTTTCAGCATGCATAATGAATCTGGGGCCTGTTGGAATGACTGTAAGTGCACAGGTTATGAGCGTAGCACAAGAAAAGTAGGCTTGAAGCATCCTACATGTGTGGAAATCACTGCCTATGAGTTGTAGAGATTGTTTTAGTATATTCATTGGCTGTTTGAGTAGGAGATTTGGCTGCTGGATGAAATAGAAAAACAACTAGAGAATCCAGGCTTTCGCTAGTCCCAAATTACACAGCCATACTGCCTTTATGTGAACAACTAGCTCATTTGGAGATAACTCCATTGGCTGTGCCTGGTACCACCTGCCTCCTACAGACATAACTGCGTCTTTAGACTAACTTCTTCAGGGAGAGAAAGAGTAGGCGCAAACTTACCCTATTAGGCAGTGTGATGTTTGATCTTTTGCACAGCTGGCTGGCTTTCCTGGCTCTGTTAGAGGATGAAGAGAATCTAATAGTTCATTTTGTTCCAGCTCATAGGAAAAGTTTCATGCTCCTATGGCTGGCTGGTTACAGGAAGAAGGATTAGTACTCTGTTTCCCACAGCTACCTGGGGATTCTTGCTCTACACACTACCCATGGAGATTTACCATCTCTCCTGCACTCCAGTTTAAAACCTGCAAATCTATGAATCTGAACACTTTCAGCACACGTGACCTGCTTGAGTCCTGAGAAAGTGTACAGCCAAGTTGCCCTTTCCATTCTCTCCCTCTGTATAACCTAGCCATTAAAAACAGGGTTGTAGGGCTGGTAGTGCTAGGTGACAATCCCATAAATCCCTTGAGTGAATCACTCAAAGTGCCTCCGAGCTGGCACTTTTAATTGTCCTGCTTGGCTTTTAGCTGTCCCTGGTTAGTTAAAAAGCTGTGGTGTGCTCGATCCAGCTGGCAGCCAAGCACCCAGCCGGTTGGTTGCTCACTTGCCCCTCCTGCATTTGGATGGGGGAGAGGATAGGAAGGACAAGAGCAAGAAAGTTTGTGGATTGAAATAAAGACAGCAAAATCAGTTACCAATTACCACCGTGGACAAAAAAGACTCAGCTTGGGGAAATTAACTTAATTTATTGCCAGTTAATTTAAACATTTAATTACTGATTTAAGTATCGGGAAACAAACAAACAAAAGACACAAGCTTTAAAATACTTAGGCAAAACACACTCCTCCTCCTTTCCCAGGCTCAGCATCATGTCAGACACCGCTCCTCCCCACCTTGTGCCACCACAGGTTGTATTCAGTGCCTTCAGCCCAGCAAAAAGTGGTGCAGGATGGGGGTTGCAGTCAGGATGTAGAGGTTTCTCTTTGCCACTCCTTCCTTCTAGCTCATTTCCTATGGTCCGACACGGGTCCTTCAGGAACATCTGCTCTGCCAAGGAGCACATCCTCCTCCTCAGGCCTTGGTGTTGCCTCTGTTTCCCTCCTCCTCTCCCTGTTCATTCCTTCTCTCCATCTTCCCTCTTCCTCTCTGGCATTTTGCCCTTTCTTAAATATGTTTTCCCTGAGATACCACCAAGCTCGGCTGATGGGCTCTGTTGTGCCCTGTGGTGGGTCTGTTAGAGCTACCCATGTCCAGCATGGAGCAGCCCCGGGTCTCTTCTCACAGAAGCCACCCTGCAGGCCCCCCTCTACCAAAACCTTGACACTACCCCCCCCAAACACAAGCCACAGATGCCTTCTACACATCCAGGTAAATATAAGAGTATCAAGTTTTTTCCTGTAAAAATATGGAAGGAATATTCTGACAGAGAGGTTCTTAGTCATAGAATGAGGAATATACACTAGTCTTCATGCCCAGGTGTGGTGCTGGAAAGGGATCAAGCATCTTCAGCAGCTTGTGCCTATCAGGGCAGTCTGGTCATCAGCCTGTTGTGTGGAAGTGGAGGCAGTCCTGTTGCTTTCCACAGCCTCTTCATAAGGGTTTCACCCTCTGAGAGGTCCCAGGAGCCAGCGTGGCCTCTGCAGCCCTCAAAGGATCCCATACTATGTATTTCTTAAATTGTACAGAGGAAAATGAACTATGAATATCTGTGGGTTTGATTCTTCATATAAAGATAGCATTCAATATGAAATGTGAAAAACAGTTTTCTGTAGTGACCCACGGTATAGTCACAAACTGGGATATTGGGAAGAGACATGAGATAGAGTTATTGTACCTTTTGCATTACTTCTTAGGTTTAATGGTTAACTAAACATTTCAGTATAAATATTCAATAAAAATCAAACTCAGTAACTATACAAGCTCATATCAAAGAAGTGACGGATTTCTGACATGCATAGTAAACATTACAGATTCAAACACAGACTTGATGTCTCCATTTAAAGAATTGCTCCTCCAAACCCATTTGGTTTTAATCATCCCACACTGTAATTTACGATTAATAGCAGAGATTATTATTTTTTTTAAATACTAGATTTTATAGGCAATATTGCTTTTATTCTCTGGAGCCTGTGCACAGATTTGTTAAGTATGTTGTGTAATCCATAATTTGCCAGTTTTCTGTCAAGGGCAGATGATTTGTTAATGCTAAATTATTCTTGAAATAGAATAAATTGCTGCTATTGTATCAAACTGTAAAAATGTCTAGGTTTTGTTTATCTGAGAATGAAGTTTTAACAACCTATTTGATTTATATGCTCACTGAAGTCCAGTCGACACATTAATGATAATTTTTGCATTGTTCTATTTCCAGTACAAAATACTAATTTTCTTCCTAAGACAAATTCAAACCCCACCCTTCCCATCTCAATAACTGGCAGAAACATGAGTTACATGTGGAATGGTGTAGGAGAGAAGGAGCCTCTACATCAGCCCATGAAAATCACCACCAGCCAGAAGATAGCTGAAGGAGCTTTAATGTCTCGGTAAATGTCTGCAGTTAAAGGAAGTCTTATGGCAGTTTCTAGTGAGGCTTTTAATTATATAAAGGATTGGGATGAATATACATGCATTTGTTTGATTCTTCATGTCACTTAATTCAATGAAAGAGGACCCTCAGGGTCCACTGTTACAACCTTCACTAACTTTTGTAAAATATGGCCATCAACCAAGACTCTGGAAACCCAGAGTCTGAAGACAGTTCAAGCTAGAATCCAAGTTAATATATTCCAAAAGTCATATTTTTGGTATGGTTTTGCAAAACTTATGGTTAAATCACAAATGAAGACAGATTTTTTTTTGTTGTTTTTAACTCATTATTTGTTACCATCAGCTATAGGCATTTATTTAGGATCAGTGGGAAGCTGTGGAGTAGAAACCTACATGAGACTTCTGTACTTAATGTGACTAACATATTCATCTGCATTCAGACTGGACAGAGTTGAAAACAATCCAGCTTTACAGAAATACTTCTCCATAGGGACAGGTAGCCTTAAATTGTCCAGATATATAATTCGAAGTTGACAATTAATCAGTTACTCTATATGTCACAAAAGGCACATCTATACTTTGAAGGTTTTTTGCTCCCTCTTCCCTCATCATTCCATAGTCCATTATGCAGAGACGTTGGGATTCCCTCTGCAATGAATCAGGTAGTTTCCTGACAAAGCTGCTCACGTGCAAGCTAGGCAATAACCTCCAGGGAAGGCTAAGACTGTCCAGTTCGGATGTGAACTGTTTTACCCAGGGATAACAGGGTGTTGGTGTTATGGCTACAGATCGGAGGGGTAACCAGCAAAGGTAAATTCAGCAATAAAGCTTATAATTTCACCTCAGTGTTAGCAGATGTGTTTAATAATGATCTTTGTCTAGATTTATATAGAAACAAGACGTGTTACAAGAACACTTATTGAGGGTCTAACTTTGCTTTTGTTATTTTCTTCCAGTTCTGACATTCTTTTTTTAAACTCCACCCATTGTCTTGCTATAAACTGCATTGTTTTGTTAGGAAAAAATTGATTTAATTCATAGAGTGCATTGTGGGTAGTTCATCTACGGTTAGTATAGGATAACTAGTATTTCATTTGTGTGCATGGAAACAGTATAATTATGGAAAGTTAAAATACAAACACAGACAATTGTGTCACACAAACATATTTTAACTGTTGGAAAGTATTTTAACAGGATACAGATTCTACATGCTGTTAAAATGAATCCAGCAGCCTTAGAATCAGTAGAAAATACCATAATTAACAAGCACATTTCTGGCAACAATAATTCAGTCAAGCAGTTGATTAAATGCAGTGTTTATGGGATAATATTCCTTCATTGTCTAAATTGAGCAACTCGCCATAAATCTCAGGACTGTAAAACAATTTTTTCTCTATGATGTTATGAACGCTTTATGTGTCATAAGCTTTATGTGTCATAAGAAGGAAAAAAATGTTTTCAGACAATGAAGATTATTCATCTATGCTCTAGTCAGATCAGGGGTAGAGATGTCACCTATTTACTAAAAGCTTACAAATTGTTGCTAGAAACCTTTATGTGCAAAAGCTGCTAAAGCCATTTAAACACATACTGCTCTTGAAATGGGGCTTGAACCAGTAGCCAAGGCTTGCTCAGCACAGCTGGGGAGGAGCTCACCTCTGTCTTTAACCCACCTTTGTCCATGTGTGTTTCAGACTGGTGAGTTACTAGGGCTAATTTAGACCAGACAGAAGGTTCTTTATGCTAGATGCCAGAGCTGATGCAGGGGAGGGAATGTTGGTTGTATGCAGGCTACTCCAGCTACCTCATCTATACAATTCATTTACTTACACACTGAGAGTTTTTCAGTGATTATATGGCTGTTCATACACCAAAATTGAAAGTCATTGTAATGGGTGACTCCCTGCTGCAGGGGACAGAGACATCCGTCTGTCTACCTGACCAATCATCTAGAGAGGTTTGCTGCCTGCTGAAGACCGGGGTCCAGGAAACTGTGGAGGGACTGCAGAAGCTTGTCCTACCCTCTGACTAACACCCCCTGCTGTTATTTCATGTGGGCACAAATGATACTGCTAACAGAATATTGGAGGTATCAAAAGTGACAACAGAGCTCTGGAGGCAGCAGTCAAGGGCACAGGGTCACAAGAAGATCTCTCCTCAATCCTGCCAGGGAGGGAAAAAGGACTGAGGAGAAGGGCACTATTAGGACAAGTCAATAATTGGTTGAGGTACTGGTGTTGGCACCAGGGTTTTAGGTTCTATGACCACAGGGCACTGTCTGCCGATCAGTGTCTGCTAAGGAGAGGTGGGATCCAGCTCACTAAATTGAGTGAAGCTATTTTCACCAATTGGATGGTTGACCTCATGAGAAGGGCCTTAAACTAAGAATGATGGAGGAGGGAGAGAGCAACCAGCAGTCCTGTGAGGGAGTAATGGACAGGATCGCCGATCAAAGGCCATGGGATAATGTGACAGGAAAATATCACAAAACCAACAGATGAGGCTTAAGCAGAGTCACGTCCAGCACTTGCATGGTGACTACAGGGCATCATTATGCAGAAATCCTTCAAACCCTTTCTACGAAGTCAAAACGCTGGGGCTGCCTCTCTCAGGTGGCTGTATACTAATGCACACATAATACAGAATAAACATAATGAGTTAGAGATCTGTGTGTGGTTGGTGTTATGCTCTTTTTGGAATAATGGAGATGTGATGAGATGGCTCCTGTGACTGGAGCACTGCAATGGATCCTCACAGACAAGCTGTTGATGTATGGAGCTGGATAAGCAGAGACAGTGAGGTGGATTGAAAACTGGATGAATTGCTAGACCCAGAGGGTGGTATCAGTGGCAAGAAGTCTAGTTGGAGGCCAGTCACTAGTGGTATAACCCAGGGATCAATACTGGGTCCAGTCCTGTTCAGCATCTTCATTCTGGATGATGGGGCAAAGTGGACCCTCAGCAAGTTTGCAGGTGACACCAAACTGGGAGGAGTGGCTGATATGCCAGAAGGTCATGCTGCCATCCAGAGAGACCTTGACAGGCTGGAGGAATGAGCTAACGAAAACCTCATGAAATTCAACAAGGAGAAGCACAAGGTCGTGCACCCGGGGAGGAACAACCCCAGGCACCAATATATGCTGGGGGCCACCCAACTGGAAAGCAGCTTGACAGAACTGAATCTGGGGGTCCTGGTGGACACCAAGTTGAACATGAGCCAGCAATGTGCCCTTGCTGCAAAGGTTAATGGTATCCTCAGCTGCATTAGACAAAGCATTGCCAGAGGATCGAGGGAGGTGATCTTTCCCCTCTGCTCAACACTAGTGAGGCCACACCTGGAGTACTGTGTACAGTTGTGGGCTCCCCAGCACAAGAGAAACATGGACATACTGGGGATAGTCCAATGAAGGGCTACGAAGATGATGAAGGGACCGGAGCATCTCTCCTATGAAGAAAGGCTGAAAGAGCTGGGACTGTTCAGTCTCGTGAAGGCTGAGATGGGATCTCATTAATATATATAAATACCTGAAGGAAGGGTGTAAAGAAGACAGAGCCAGACTCTATTCATGGTGGCCAGTGACAGGACATGAGTCAATGGGCACAAACTGAAACAGAGGAGGTTACCACTGAACATGAGGAAACACTTTTTTATTGTGAGGGTGACCAAGCACAGGCACAGGTTTCCCAGAGAAGTTGCGGCGTGTCCCTCCTTGGAGATACTCAAAAGCCACCTAGACATGATCCTGGGGAAGCGGCTCTAGGTGGCTCTGCTTGTGCAGGGTGGGTGGACTGGATAACCCACCACCAGATGTCCCTACCAACCTCAACCATTCTGTGTTTCTGTGAAAATTAAGCCTAAATTTGATTTTCTCTCACAGAGCTCTCAAGAGTAACCAAATATGAGGTTGAAATCCAGAGCTGTGAGAGATATTCTGTCATTCAGTCAGAGATAAAGATCTACTGCAGAAACTACAGGATGAAAATTTTCAGCCTTTCTTATGTAAAACATCAGATTACATCGTTATCACAACCTTAAAATTAATGGTGAACATTTTGTCATGACCCAACGTTATGAATAGATTAATAAGTACCAATTTATTGCATTTTTATTAGGCAATAAAATAAACACAGTAACTTTCTTCCTGATGTTAGCCTAGGAAATAATTAAAATCTCTAAATGTTACTTTAGAGGTCTTTGCCAAATCTTGACTTTTTCATTCTGCTGACCCGAGAACTGGAATTTTTCTGCAAGCATATTTAAAAATCGGGTTCTGGGGGTATACTCTTACTTAAAGCAATAGCTTTGAAAATTACAACAGAATGTAATAAAAGTTGGGTTTTTCTTCAACAGCTGGAGATGCATCCATACTGTATCTGGTCAGAGATATAATCTTACACACAGAATGATTAATCTAGGAGTATTTCAGAAAACCTATGTATTTTTTATGGAAAGAATATGAACGCAAATGCATCTTGAAGTGCACTACGTAGCCACAGTTGCAAGGAATTTCTCTCTTCAATGTCAAGATGACTTATCAAAAAGATCAAGCTATATGATTCTTGGAATGCAATTACATGATCAAAGCACTTCACTGTAGTAGTTACGTGTGCAAGCGTGCATTTAATAAAACTGTGTTCAGACCATTTACTCTCTTTGCTTTTATTTTCATGGATGCAATGCTAAACCACCATCCAACTATCCAGCTATCCAGATAAAGATCAGAGACTCTATTTTCACCATTCAATGATGTGAAAATCATAGAATCATAGAATGTTTTGGGGTGGAAGGGACATGAAAGGTCATCTAGTCCAACTGCCATGCAATAAGCAGGGACATCTTCAACTAGATCAGGTTGCTCAGAGCCCCGTCCAGCCTGACCTTGAATGTTTCCAGGGATGGGGCATCTACCAGACATCTGGGCAACTATGCAGTGTTTCACCATCCTCATCGTAAAAAATGTTTTCCTTATACCTAGCCTGAATCTACTCTTTCTAAGTTTGAAACTTACCCCTTTTCCTATTGCTACAGGCCCTATTAAATCAAGGGACTTCCATAAATAGTACTTTAAAATGAGATTTGTGGATTTAATATAGGACTCCTGTACCATCATCTGTGAGGTTCTAGGTTTGCTACAAGGATTCAATGAGATGAAACTACCTGTAAATGAGAGAACCTTCATGACAGGAAACTTAAGTCACCTCCCATTTTGTGGAAGTTGCAAAACAAGCTGGTTTCAAAAGTGAGTGAGTCTCTCAAAAGGAAACAAGGTGACCACTGTGAACATAAATGCAAGTAATGTAAACTAGAAGGTTTAGGTAAGCGTGTTAGAAAGGGGACGCAGCCTGGCAGAGACTCTGATAGCACAAATTAGGCAATTTTGATTTTAGTTGCTCTGGCTTGGACTAAGACATTTCTGCTTAGGAAAAAGACCTGAAGGGATCCACAGGCCTAAGGGTGGGGGAAAATGTGGTAAAATTAACAGAGTGAATAAATCAGGAAGAATTATTTGCTAACTTGGTGAACAGACACCAACAAAAAGCGCCAGTCGCCAGGTTTCAAGAAAAGGAAATACATTTTCATAGAGTAGGCAATGAAAATGTGGGACTCTAGCAAATTTGTGGAAGAAATATTTACCATGGATATTGAATGCCTTCTGAGTGGGTGCCAATTCTCTTTCATAAATCTTCTAGACTGTTGCTTACTAGGAGTTTATAGGGTAGATTTGGATTTATATCTGCTTACCTTGCTGCTGTTAGCTTTTCTCTCAGCACTGTCTCCTGTAGGAGACCAGGTGCTGGACTACATGGACCTTCAGTGCACCTGTTCGGATGTTCCTCCTGATGACTGACTGGCCTGGTGGCTTCTGATTTGATACTGAGAGCATGGGACTACCAGACAAATGTCTTGCTACTTACCCTGGGTGATATTTTTTGTCTAGTCCTTGTGGCCCAGCCTGTGCCCAGGATGAAAAAAGTGAACAAAAAGGTCTCTGTGATTAGGTTACTGCTGGTTACCAATTTCTCAGCATCTTCTAAAGCCCTAACCACTACCTCAGACTACCCATAGTCTGAAGCAAATGTGGTTTTCAGAGAAATTTAGCTGCTGATAAAAGAGGATTAGCTCAATCCCATCAGTTTGGTTTTGGAACAGGCCAAGTTCTCATAGCTGGACAGACACTATGGTAGTGATAACATGTTAATCAGTGACAACTTTCTGTTTCTTTAAACTCCATTTAAGAGGCTATTAATGTCTTTTTATCATAATCAGGCCAAACCTATAAACAATAGGACTGAAACTTAGAGAAAATGCTAAGAGCAAAAGAATTTACTAAAGACAGTTATAACAAATGGGGAACGGGAAAAGACAATAGTTAGAGACAATGTAGTGCTCATATTGGAGGTATCAGATTTTTAGCACGAGTTTGTTAGAGACACAGGAAGCAAAGGCTGTTGCAAGACAGAGGGTTGCAAACTAAATAGCACACCAAAGAAAAAAATGACAATATGCAGGGGGAAACTACTTTAGAAATGTCTGCTATAATAAAGAGAAAGATGTCTCTCAGAGGTGCAATAAAACTAAGTGTACAGCATAAACACATCACTCGGTAAGAGACCAGAAGACTAAAGAGCTCTGCAGGAAGAAGACAAAAAGAAAAGTGAAATGACTGAAAGAAAAAAATGAAACACCAAGCCACAGATGGCAATGACATCTAGAAAAAGAGATGGGACACTGGAGATGACACCTTTCTAGGAACTTTGTCTTCAGCTGAAGGCTTGACAAGCCATACCTTGCAATGCAAACAGGAGGCTAAATAATCAGAACTTGAGTTTCTGCAGCTCCGATGAAGGATTATAGTCTCTCTGAGCTGGAGATGTGCAAAGATCAACCAGAATTTATAAAACTTCATAAGTTTATCAAGGCAGCCCAAACTGTTCAGGAATCTTCAGTTTATTCTCCTTGAAGGTTAAACTGTACAGAAAATTAGACATGTGCTTCCCAGATGAGTGTACAGTGCCTATCTGCATAGCTTTGGTACACAATAAACTGTAACTGTAGCAACTGTAGAAAACTACTACCCATATGGTTGTTGAGCTTTGTTCTGGAAAATTTTGTCTCCTGTGAAAGGGAGGAGAGTGCAAGCTGTAGTGAAGATAACGTGGTGTTTGAAACTATTTTGATTTTATTTTTTTTTTACTGTATTTTTGACAAACAGTTTTCAATGAGCTTCCTTAGAACAAGGGTTGGAAATTACAGTTTGGCCAAACCTTGGTAAAGACAAGGGAATAAAGGAGTAGATTAATAGCTACAGTTGATGCAATTGTGTGTCATCGTGGTCATCTAGTGCTACACTCCAAGTTAATGGAAGAGGCAATAAAATGCAGAGAGTGGTTTGTCTTTGGGCTTACTACAGAAAAAACATTCAAAACACCAAAATGGTATAGATGACTTTTTATAGCTTCCATGAAAAAATGCATGTTAGCTCAAACCCCAAGCCCCTCTAATGCAGTGGGCCTGGTTGTCAATTTTTTCATATATTTTAGGGTTTAATTGCATCATGTGGCATTATTTCATAGCACAGATACAGGGGGAAACGTTTGCCTTAGGGGCTGCCTTTCTCAGGTGGTCATTGTTCCTCTTCTGTAAGGCCATAACAGACAAGGCAATGGACCACATCAACTATTCCCCAGAGCAACATGTGACTTATATAGTGTTCTTACTTCTGTTTTGCACTTACTTACTTTCTTCACTGCTGTAGCTCCGCAAAAAGATACAGACTTGATGAGGAGCTTCTGCATATCCCCCTGCAGAAAGTAAGTTTAAATGATTTTCAGTGGAGCTTTTTGCTTTACAATCTACAAAACCAGCCACTTTGTGTGTGAACTTTAAGTGTCTTTATATCTGATTTAAACACTAATTTTTGGTGTGTTTTGTTCTGCTGTCATGACTAAATTGGGAAAAGAGAACAGTTTCAGGAAAATCTGAGGGGTAGGGTTTCATATGAGTAACAGCTGAGGTAAAACTGGAAAATGACTTCAAGGTATAGTCCTCTCAGATGAATGTTTGGATCTCTACTTCCTATAAGCTAAATAGCTGAAGGATATATTTAATTCTGAACATATTTAAGAAATCATTTTATTTTAAATTCTTCTGCTTGCAAACCAAACAAACATAGCCTTCCATCTGCATGCAATGCCTGAAGGATTTATCATAGCAGAAGTTTTTTTATGGAACTCCATCTTGAGAACATTATATAGAAAAAAATGTGTAGATCAGGCCAGAAATGTTCATCAAAAAGCCAAGCAGAGTTTTGCTGAATATTTGCTGTCCCTGTACCCCGAGTGCTTCTTTGCTTGCCTGGGTGTATAACTCCTCTCACAGACACCCCAGACTCTCATGTGCGATTCTCCAAAGTTGTAGCAGATTCCCTGCTAGACAAGAATCATCTGGACACACCCAGTAAATTTCATTTCATATCCCTCTGGACAATATGTGTCATTAACTCTCTTCCCTCGTAAATAAGCTATTCTGCCCTTCACCAGACCTTTTCTTTTACTACTCAGTGCTGCTTGTGATGAGGCCCATAATGAACGACATCTCCCTCCTTCATTGATCTCAGTTTGGAAGGAGCTCAGATTAAGTGAAAAAACAGTTCACCACATGACTTTTGCTGTACATTCCAAATTATCTTTTGGTTTATCTTAAAAGCCCTAAATTAATGGAAAATGAAATGTCCTAAAATGAGGAAGATTCTTCTCCAAATAAGACTGTCACTCAAATTTTAATTAGGAATTTCACACTAAGCCCATAACCGCTCTTTGCTCTTTGATTCAGCCTCAAATTCAGATCTATGTACAAAATTTTTTGTACTTTCTCTAGTTATACTTTCTCTATTACATTTGGAGAGATATTATATTGTTCCTTAAAGCTGCCATTCAGGTTCTCTAGCCACCTTTGTAAGATTAGGTTTCAAGATGAGTTCCACACCTAGTTGCCACGGTGAGGAATAAACTTGGAAAGTCACTCAATTAGTTGCTCTATCTTCTTTTCAAAAAGAAGACATCTGGGGAGGTGCTGATCTCCCCTCTCTGGTGACCACTGATAGGGCACGAGGAGATGGGATGAAGCTGCATAAAGGGAGGTTCAGATTGGACATTAGGAAAAGGTTCTTCACTGAGAGGGTGGCTGGTCACTGGAACAAGGCTCCCCCCCAGGGAAGTGGTTGAGGTACCATGCCTGTCAGAGTTCAAGAAACATCTGGATGACACTCTTAGTCATATGGTTAAGTTTTAGGTAGTCTTGCAAAGGTAGTCTTGAAAGGAACAGGGAGTAGGACTCGATGACCCTTATGGGTCTCTTCCAACTTGTGATATTCTATGATCTTGTAATTTCTAGATTTCTGAAGGGTCTCAGCCAACAGACAGAGTATAGAAGTCGGCATGTCTGGTGGGGAAGAAAAAGCCAGACTAAATTAGACAGTTCCTTACTCACCATGATGATTTCATGGATTGTGTTCTTAGATCATAGAATTATAGAATGGTTTGGGTTGGAAGGGACCTTAAAGACCATCTAGTTCCAATCCCCCTGCCATGGGCAGGGACACTTCCCACCAGACCAGATTGCTCAAAACCCCATCCAACCTTGCCTTGAACACTTTCAGGGATGGGGCATCCACAACTGCTCTGGGCAACCTGTACCAGTGTCTTACCACCCTGACAGTAAAGAATTTCTTCTTAATATTTAACCTAAATCTACCCTCTTTCAGTTTAAAACCCCTCATCCTATCACTAAATTCCGTGATAAAGACTTCCTCCCCATCTTTCCCGTAGGCCCACTTTAAATATACTGGAAATTTGCAATAAGATCTCCCTGGAGCCTTCTCTTCTCCAGGCTGAACAACCCCTAGTCTCTCAGCCTGTCTTCATAGGAGAGGTGGTCCAGCCCTCAGATCATCTTCATGCCCCTCCTCTGGAGACGTTCCAACAGATCCATGTCCTTGTGTTGAGGGCTCCAGCGCTGGAGTCATTACTCCAGGTGGGGTCTCACCAGAGCAGAGTAGAGGGGCAGAATCACCTCCCTCAATCTGCTGGCCACATTTCTTTTGATGCAGCCCAGGATACGTTTGGCCAGATGTAAGACCTTGCACTTGGCCTTGTTGAACTGCATGAGGTTGGCTTGGGCCCACCTCTCCAGCCTGTCCAGGTCCCTCTGGGTGGCATCCCTCCCCTCCAGCGTGTCTACCTCACCAAACTGCTTGGTATCATCGGCAAACTTGCTGTGGGTGCACTCAACCCCACTGTCCATGTCGCCAACAAAGATGTTGAACAGTACAGGTCCCAGTATCAACCCCTGAGGAACGCCACTTGTCACTGCCCTCCACTTGGGCATTGAGCTGTTGACCGCAACTCTTTGAGTGCGACTGTCCAGCCAGTTCTTTATCCACCGAGTGGTCCATTTGTCGAATCCATGTCTCCTCAATTTAGATACCAGGATATCGTCTGGGATATCATATGGGACGGTGTCAAACACTTTGCACAAGTCCAAGTAGATGACATCAGTTGGTCTTCCCTTGTCCACTGCCCCTGTAACCCCTTCGTAGAAGGCCACCAAATTTGTCAGGCATGACTTGCCCTTGGTGAAGCCATGCTGGCTGTTACCAATCACCTCCTTGTTTTCTATGTGCCTCAGCAGGGTTTCCAGGAGGATCTGCTCCATGATCTTGCTGGGCACAGAGGTGAGACCGACCGGCCTGTAGTTCCCTGGGTCTTCCTTTTTTCTCTTTTTAAAAATGGGGCTATGTTTCCCCTTTTCCAGTCAGTGGGAACTTCACCAGACTGCCATGACTTATCAAATATGATGGGTAGTGGCTTAGCTACTTCATTTGCCAGTTCTCTCAGGACCCGTGGGTGTTTCTCATCAGTTCCAATGGACTTGTGCACCTTCAGGTTCCTCAGGTGGTCTCACATTTGGTCTTCTCCTACAGTGGGCAGTACATCATTCTCCCAGACCTTGACTTTGCCTTCTGTAACTTGGGCAGTGTGGTTAGAACCCTTACCAGTGAAGACTGAGGCAAAAAGTCATTGAGTACCTCAGCCTTCTCTGTATCTCGAATTGCCTTCTGGAGAGGACTCACACTGTCTATAGTCTTTCTTGTATCACTGATGTACCTGTAGAAGCTTTTCTTGTTACCCTTGATGTCTGTAGCCAGATTTAATTCTATCAGGGCTTTAGCTTTCCTAACCTCATCCCTGGCTGCTCGGACAATTTCTCTGTATTCCTCCCAGCCTACCTGTCCTTGCTTCCACTCCCTGTAAGGTTCCTTTTTCTGTTTGAGATTGTCCAGGAGTTCCTTGTTCATCCATGCAGCTCTCCGTGTTGGTGAGAACGAAGTCCAGCATAGCGCCTATCATCATTGGCTGCTCTATTACTTGGAGTTAGATACTTAATTCCTTTCAAGCACTTTGCAAGACTGGGGTCTGAGAAAAGTTTCAGGGATCTTCAGTGCCGGTTAACCACAAAACAAACATCAGCTTCTGAGAAGCATACAGAAAGTGCACGTGTGACCTTATAGGTTTAATAAAAGTCAACGGTTACTGGAAAATTACATCCTCAGAAAAATTCCTTGGTCAGTCCAGCTAAACTTGCTCCTGGACATGAAGTAGCTTCAGGCACCCAGGCACAAAAGAATCTTATGTGCCTGCCAGCTGGGCAGCGACTTTTGGACTGACCTCCCGCGTTTATGTGCCCAGACTCTGTCTAAACTCCACTTCAGGAATTTCATTCTGTTTTTGTCTACGTTACCATCATTGCAAGACAAAGAGACAAGAGGTGTCTTTTGGTTTCAGCCCTGCAAGTCACACAGCTAGATTGTGGCAGAGTGGAGAGAGCCACTTTTACTCATACTCGAGACATTGAATCACCTAACCTATGTGATTTGCTTCCTTGCTAACGCTTAACAAGATCTATTGGGAGCAAAACCAGGATAAACCTGCTGATTTGCCACAGCACGGTGAGTGATCCCATTTCTTCTTGAGAAAATGAGGAAAACATTCTCACAGAGAGGAGAAAATAGTCAAGTTTCATTCTCTGCATGAGAGTCTTTGATGACAATGAGGGACAGGATAAAAAGCAACTAGACAGGATGCAACATTCCCTGAACTTGTTATGACTGAATTAGCTCCAGACCCTAAAAGATTAGCCAAGTTATTGTTTGCTGCCATACTGGACCATAAGGATGCTGTTGAAAAGTCCTTGATCTTTTCCAGGTCTTCACTGTCGTGTTCTTCATTGTTCTGGGATAGTATATCCAATATTTCCCTTTCATCAAGAGCTTTTATCAAAATGTTTGCTTCTTTTGCTTCTTGAAATCATTTTCCTTTGGTTCTGTGGATTTTCCTTCTGCAAAACTAACCTGATCCAAAAGTGATCTATCTGTAGTGTTGATTGCCACAGGTTGAAAGCTGATACAGTCATGCAGAGAATAAAACTTGACTGCTGTCTCCTCTCCATGAAAATGTCTTTTCTTCACTTTCTTAGGAAGAAATGGGATCACTCAACAAATATGCATCTGAAAAGGAGGAAAATAAATGGGAGGACGTATGTACATGTTATTTTTTCCCCTAAGATCTAACATTAAAAGACAAGTTGTTCCATTTTTAAGTTATATAAGCACATTTCTGTACAATTATATTCATAATGAAAGTGGGATCTTGCTTAGTTAAGCAGAAACATGCACATGTACATATCCACAGAGCATACCCTTGGTGGTTATTTTGCTTTTAAGAAATAATCTCCTTAAATCTCCCCCTTCCCCCAACTCTGGCCTTTCTTTTTTCCCCTTGTGTAAAGCATTTTATTCCTGCCAGAAATAAATCTGATGGTGTCCAAATTTATATGAGTCAGAGCTTGGAAAATACACCAGTAGGTTTGCTGTGTGTCTTGGAAAATGTCCATATGTTACAAAGTGTTTAATAGGGTAGTGTAGCTTGTTTCATTTCACTTTTATTCCAGTTAAAAAAACACAACAGTTATCTTATGCTTAGATAGAAGTTCAGTTTTCCATCAGCCCAGG
Organism: Vanellus vanellus; assembly: GCF_965231255.1. NCBI lineage: Eukaryota > Metazoa > Chordata > Aves > Charadriiformes > Charadriidae > Vanellus > Vanellus vanellus. Next base: position 194,933,885 of record NC_138905.1, on the reverse strand, counting down.
GTTATACAGTTTTCTCACAACAAATTCTTAAAGTAGTTCCTATCTTTTATTGGTAAATTATGTTGGCTTTCCTTACGCAATATGCCATGAAGATTTCAAGTCTTTTGTGTAGCACAGAAATCATACATGCTCAAATATAAAATCAACTGTTTCTCTTATTTGATTTACTCTTTTTTATTACAATAAAATGGTGTTGATTTGTGAGCTTAGTAAATTAAATCGACATTACATAATAATGTCTCCCTCTACTCAATTTGACACATATATTGTTGCTCTGGCTTTTTTTACTATCTCTTAAAACATGCCTTTTGATGAAATCATCAGGACTTTACCAAGAGAAAGATGAACAGTAGATCATTTACTTTAGACCTTTGCCGTTTTTCAGTAAAAAGTTTCATGGCCAGAAACAATACACAAAGCTTATAAACCCCACATGAAACCCTGGTTTGTGCTTTGATGGACCTATTGCATCGCTTACAGTGTTGACTTTCATTTCTAATTAAGCTCCCCTATCACTCTGTGAGTTTTGATTTATGTTGTAGTTCAGAGACTGCATTTAAAAAGAGACTTCTTTCCCAGTTTTTCCAACTGAAAGTAAGACATCCCTGTCCCTCCAAAGTTAATAATAATATTCACATTAACTTTGAGCTCTTATTGGTTCAAACACCAAAACACATAGAACATCATGGCCCAGTGATTATTTCCATGTGGGTCATTATGTTTAAAATGGAAATGAGTCTACAGAAGCAGAAACTACCATATCAAGGGTATGGCAATGCTTACTTTGTCACTTCCATCATAGAATACTCACAAAACTGGTCCAGGAAATTGTGGAATTGTGAAGAGCCACAGATAGTCAGTTTAAAAAGGGACAAAAAGAAGGAGCTGAACCAAATACAGTTCTGTTTCTCTGATATGCAAGATTTAAAAATAATTAAAATCAAGAGAGTTACTACAAAGTGAGCTAATTGACACTAATCTTTCCCAAAGAAAGGTGTGCCTAATTACAGTGCTGATTTTCTTTTATAACTTTATTTTTACTAACATAGAAATAAAGTAGAAAATCAGTCTGGAAAAGGATTGGGAAAGATCATCAAATCTAATACTTCTTATAACTGTCAGACAGAGGAAAAAACCCCTTCATATATGTATTTAGTTTTATCTTGAAATGAGTTAGTTTTCTTGTCCCTTGTGCTAGAAAGATATTGCTGTACATCTTCATTAGTAAACTTTCTACTCGGTTCTTCAATGAAACACATAAGAGTATTTAAATGAAACTTTCAGGTGACTTTTCTCCTCCCAAAGTATGTGGCCAATTCATACCCATGTGATCATGTGTTAATGCTGCCCATTAGCTCCAACACCACCTGGCCACCTTGGTGTTTATTCCCCAGTGAGTCTGCAGGTAGTAGCTGTATCATTTCTTAAGCCTCATTTATTTAGGCAAAGCAAGACAAGTCCATTTACTCTCCTTACATAAAATAGGAAAGGAACAAGGTATCAGTGATCATCCCGAAGTCCTTCTCTTCTGTTCTGCTTTGAATTAATCCTGCCTGAACAGAGTCTGCTGATGTCACAGCTGGGATCTCACTAGCATCAAGGATCACATTATGGATATTTTCCTTTCTCTGCTGGAAATACTTTATATGCTACATGATCACCTTTCTCATGACTACATCATATATGAAAAAAACATCAGAAAAAGTTTTCTTAGTGTTGGATCAGTGGTGCTCTGGAACAGTTTTTCAAGCAGATCTTGGGGAAAATACAAACCAAAAGCTGAATGGCCTGAAGGCGGAACTTGATCTACTCTTAAAAGAAACCAGGATGTTTTCTTCCTCCATTAGAGGCACAGAATCGCATTCAGATCTCGCTCAGACCCAAAGAATATCGGATGGAAAAAAAAATCACCAAAGTAAATCAAGTTATTCTGATTTTAAAAGGGAGATGAGACCACAATGCAAATTAAAGAACTCTCTCGAGTCTGTGAAAGAGGTATTTACTTTTTTTGAACAGCAAACATCAGAAAAAAATTTTCATTGCCAAACGTAGGACTCACAAAAAACATGGCTTCTAAATTTAGAGAGAAACTGAACTGTTGTCGCTCAGGTTCTGCTTAACTTTTGCAAAATAAAATGTTGGACTGTTGCATGTTATATTTTACTCCTGTAGTCTTTCTGGAAGAATGAGAAATGCTTTCACGACTTTGCAATCAAGACTGTTTTCATAGCCCAAGTTTGTAGTTAGCTAGAAACACATGTTTTGAAAACTATGTTCTCACAAGAATATTTTGCAAAATAACAATGATATTCACCAAATCTAAAACTGAAAATAAAAAGCTATTGTTAAATACCAGAAAATTATGCTAAATTGTTCACCAATCAATTGGCACGAGCAAACTCTTTCATAGAATCATAGAATGGTTTAGGTTGGAATGGACACATTCCACTAGACCAGGTTACTCAAAGCCCTAGTTACTCAACCTGGCCTGGAATGCTTCCAGGGATGGGGCATTCACAACTTCCCTGGGCAACATGTTCCAATGCCTCACCACCTTCAGAGTGAAAAATTTCTTTCCTATATCTGTTCTAAATCTCCTTTCTTCCAGTTTGAAGCCATTACCCCTTGTCCCCTTGTCTTGTCGCTACATACCCTTGTAAAAAGTCCCTCTCCAGCTTTCTTGTAGACACCCTTCAGATACTGGAAAGCAACTATAAGGTCTCCCCATAGCCTTCTCTTCTCCAGGCTGAACAACCTCAACTCTATCAGCCCGTCTTCACAGGAGAGACGCTCCAGCCCTCTGATTATCTTTGTGCCCTCCTCTGGACCCGCTCCAGCAGGTCCACATCCTTCTTGTGTTGAGGGCTCCAGAGCTGGACGCAATACTCCAGGTGGGGTCTCACGAGAATGGAGTAGAGGGGCAGAATCACCTCCCTCAACCTGCTGGCTACATTTCTTTTGACGCAGCCCAGGATGCAGTTGGCCTTCTGGGCTGTGATCGTATATTGCTGGCTCATGTTGAGCTTATCAACCAACAACCTCAGGTCCTTCTCCTCAGGGCTGCTCTTGATCCATTCTCCCCTGAGCCTGCATCTGTGCATGGGATTGCCCTAACCCAGTTGCAGGACCTTGCACTTGGCCTTATTGAACTTCATGAGGTTGGCCCACCTCTCCAGCCTGTCCAGGTCCCTCTGGGTGGCATCCCTTCCCTCCAGCTTGTTAACTGCTCCACACAGCTTGGTGGTGCCAGCAAACTTGCTGCGGGTGCACTCCATCCCACTGTCCATGTCACTGACAAAGTTGTTAAACAGCCCCAGTCCCAACATCAATCACTGAGGAACGCCACTTGTCACTGCTCTCCACTTGTACATTGAGCTCTTGACTGCAACTCTTTGAGTGTGACTGTCCAGACAGTTCCTTAACCATTGAGTGGCCCACCTGTCAAATCCATGTCTCTCCAATTTAGAGAACAGGACGTCTCTTTCCTGAGAAGTCTCCTTCATGACCAGATTCTGAATTTATCTTTCCCACCAGGGATTAATCCAAAGAGATTAAACGCCATTTTATTCAGAATTTGTGAGAGAAGACTTGTTCTTCAAGGGAGAGCACAGCAATGACTTTTGAAGTTAGTTTACTTAGTGACTTTCTAAAGCCACTTGGATTCATTCTAGTGCCCTGTACAGGCTTTGGACTAGGCCATTCATGTATGTAACTAGCCACTAAATTAATGTTTCTGCATCCCTGCTAGGTGTAACGAGGCAGATTCCACCAAACACAAAGAAATAGATTTCTTTATAGGAAAAAAAGGTTCTTTGCAAAAAACCTATAAACAATATTTGCACAATTACCATAAGCATGTGAATAATGTGTCTGGTTTAGATTTAGGTTAAAAATACAGAGAAGAAAAAATATTATATGCAGGACCAGCACAAATCACTGTTCTTAGTGCTTTACTTTGAAATGGGGAAATTTCCATACACATACATTGCCTTTTTACATAATTTAAAATTATCTGCAATTTCTTCCTATGTAAATTTAAAATACATCTTTGCAAAATGTTGTTCAGATCTCGTGTCTTTTAGGGAGGGAAGAAAATAAACAATTTTTTTTTCATAATGGAGCATCTGTGAAAGGTAATCACACCATTGGCATCCACAATTTTCACTTGTCAGTGAAGAGCCAGTCTGGAATTTCCAACTCTAAGGATCAAGTGTGCAATGCTCACACCAAATGATAGACAACTACACAAGAAAAAGGAGATGATGAAACTTGTCAACAAATCAGAAATGTTGCAGGCTCATAGCACGTTTTTTTTTTCTTTCTCTTCTTCCCCCTACCTGGAAGCCAATTAATATAGCTAAAATTGTAATGGACAAATGTTGATGGAACCCTCTTTGAGAAAAACATCTCAAGTTCAGCATAACATGGGAAAGTCCTTTGATACGAAAAGCCTGACATTTAGGGCAATTAATTAGCATGTGAGAGATACAATAAAAGAGTCAATTGCTATTTTATAATCTGTGTAAGCTTTGGTGGAGCGTTCAGACCCATGACAGAACAGGCAACAGTCTGTACACTTAGTCTCAGATGTGGAGGACAGTGTTCAATATACTTTTTGAAATCCTTGTGGCAGTTACCAGGTACAAACGAGAAGTGTACCCAAGAGATAACCTCCAAACTATATGAGGAGCACATACTGTTATCTGTTATAATGATGGAAACGTGGAAGAATGATGCTGTGGTCAGCGGGGTGGAATCTAGACCTGGCATAGCTACATTTGCTTGACTCTGTCTAGACCCACATGTAAATGACTGACAAAAGAAACCGGCTGCTACTGAAGGAACTGGGATGGCCTCCCAGCTTAGATTAACTGGTGGCACTTTGGTGAACCAGACCTGAGGCAATAACCAAGATCTAGATTTGATAATGTATTTTGCACTCCATCTCCAAAGCTGCTCAGAAAACAAAAAAAAAGGTGACCTATTGAAAGATGAAATGATCCCCAGTGTAACATCCAGTTGTTCTTTTGAAGTTTGTTTATGGACCTCACATGCCAAGATGTAGAAGATATTTTCCAACATTCACATCTGATCAAGTCAGAGTTGCAAATCTACTGAACTATTTCTTTTTGCTTGATTTAGTTTCAATTGGATGTGCCAAATAGAATCCATCTATATAGCAGAAAGCTTGGTGTCTCAAAAAATTGAAATTCAAAGGCATGTGAAGAAGAAAATCCAATGACATCTGAGGGAGGAATGTTTTGCGCACATGATTGCCATTTAAAAAAATACTTAGTGATTATTTGATCTTCAGTGAAATCACGATCACCTGTTTATGCTTGGAATTTGTAACCATCCTTAGACGTAATGACAAACGAGGAACAATTTTATTAGAGCAAAATTGTGCAGTCAGTAAAGTAATGGACAGCAGCAAATACTTTTGCTTTCTTATAAGAAATTATATTCATTACTTTAATTCATACCACACCCTGGAGCTGCATCAGTTGTATAAACAAAATAGTGTCATAGTGAGAATAATTATGATTAATAAAGGTATTGTTCATACCCCCAAAAAAAAAGTTAACAGCCGTCACTCCAGAATATTGGGTTTATGAAAACAGGCAGTAGGGCTTATAGTTTCATCCACTTCTTCCTTCACAGCCTACTTGTTTCACTTATTTCTTTCTTATCCTTCCTTGGGTTTTAATGCTCACACAAGGAATTGTTGACAGATGTAGACTGTGGAGAAGCCAACAACGTGTGTTGATTGTTGCTTTCCCATGCCCGAATCCTTGGTGTTTTGTCTGTGGATGATCAAAAGTGACGGTAAACATGGTAGGATAATTTTACAACATGCGGAAGATACTCTGTTAGGAAAAGGCCAACACCATCAACCTTATTTTCTTTGAAGTCTCTAGAGCTGTCACTTTGCCAAACTCAAGCTGTAATCAAAAATGTTCAACAGGTGCTTACCACATTGAAGGACTGCAGGTCAGTTATTAACTCTATCCCCCTTCTGTAAATAAAAATGTTTAAAGTTGCCAGACTTCATTATTCTGGATAGTGCATGAATAATAAAATTCAGCATTAAGGTCTCACTACTCAGCACCCCTTTTGATGATCAGAATAACATAAAGCAAGCTAGTGAATTTGGCTTAGGCACTCTGGTGAAATGTGTTTATTTCTGATAGTTTGTGTAGAGCTGTTGGTACAGTTTAGCTCCTTTGCATTAACAGTTTCTGCCTTAAGAGAAAAGGGGAGCAGCTCACTTCTCATCCCCTTTCCCCCTTGCAGGCAGCATCAGAGATGTTGAGTTGGCAAATAATGATGATTAAGTGTGGTGTGGTTCCCAGACAGATTATTGTCAGTCTTCAGATTTTGGATCATTCTGTTGATATTGTTTACTTTAAGGAAAAAAAAACACCAAACAACAGATTATTAAGACTATTTTACACTTAGTTTTCTGAAGACCAGTTTTTAAGACTTTAAGCAATAGATTCAGAGACTTCTAGGAAGCAAGAGCTGGAAGGGGCTTTGCATGGTTGTCTCATCTATTTCCCATTGTGCTGCCCCTCTCCCAGTGGTTGGATCAGCCCTTCCGTTATTCCTGACAGACGTCTGGAAATGCCACAGTGTCACTTGGATAATCTTCTCTAGTGCTTAACTGCTGTAATTGTGAGATGACTTCTACTAATGTTTATTTTAAATTCCTTTGCTTCAATCTAAGTTCATTATTTCTGATCTTTTGTATTAGTAGATATTTTTTATTTATTTAAAGACACTTTTCTTTCTCCCCTCTTACTTATATTATTTTTTCTCAATTTATCGTCACTGCTTTTTCAAATCTTTTCTCAGAGGCCATATTTTCCATATTGTTGGTGATTTGTGTAGGTTCTTGTAACAATTTCTGTGCCCCAAGCCAGAAAAGGTACCCCATTTGAGACCTTAACACCACTGACTAATGGGGAAGAATTACTTCATATATTTTATACACTGCATTTGCCCCTTCACAATCCCAGGAGGAGTTTGTCTATAATTGCGCAACTGATCATTCCTATACATAGTAGGACTAGATTTGTTTACTTCCCTTACTTGCTTATGTGAATGTGAGGTAGGACAGTTGTCATCTGTTGCATATCACCTACCCACAAAATTTATTACATTTTTGTAAGAATAAATTAAAATGGTTCAATAGAATGTCTTGAAAAAATGATCTTAGTGGCTATATAATACCTTGTTTTCTTCTGTCTGTTTACAAAGAATTTTTGCTCTTTTTTTTTCTGAAATTCATTGTTGAACCAGCTGGCCTATTATTCCTCTATTCCTCCATTTCTTACTTTTTAAAGAAAAGCATTGTCATTCTCTGTGATTTTAAATATAAATACTAGCAAGTTCGTGTTTACGTGAGCTGTTTTCTAAGTCTGCTTTGATAAATTTTGTTGGGCCCAGACGACACCTAACTTTCTCAAATATGCCTTAACATTTACTTTTGCTGGTTTAGTTATACCTTTGTCAATGCTGCTAAATGTCTTTTGCTGCCTAACAGACCACTACTTAATGCCTTAGTGAAGACTGAAGGGTGAAGACATAAAACACTTGAACAATCTCAGTATCATCATTCCTGTTGAATTGCAAACTGACTCATTTATTTTATTTCCAGTTATTTTAATGTATAGGGTGTTTCTTATTACTTTTTAGTCCTTTGTGTTCATATCCCATTTCTCACATTGCCTTTCTGATCATGTCTAAGTTATTATTTTACACCTATGTTTTGTGGCACCATCTTTCTAGCACTTTCTCCATTTCTTTTTTCCTTTTTACCTTGAAGTAGGTTATCTGCATGAGGATAAATTTCTCCACACTGCACAAAGTTTACGCAGATGTTTCAAATACATCTTACTCAGCAATACAGAGCACTTTCAGATTATAAATTATATACATCTTTGATCAGCCAAAATTACTGTCAAGACCTTGTTAGAGATTGCTGGTGTGTTGTAGATGAAGGCATGTACTTGAAAAGTTGGGAAACAGATTTGGCATACCAAGGTACTAATTTAACAGGAAAGGTTTCTTTTCTATTGGGTTAATTTTTGGGGTTTTTTTTTGCTTTTTTTTTTTTTTTGTGTTGTTTTGTTTTGTTTTGTTTTTAGGGGGGGTGCTTTGTTTGTTTGGTTTGGTTTTTTGTGTTTGGGTTTTTGTTTTGTTTTGTTTTTGTCTGCCATTATTTGCCAAGTATCTTAATTTAAGCACGGAGGATTATGTGAATCTGTGAACTGTTAATTGTTAAGTAAATACATAAATGCACACATACATACTCTGTGGGAGGGGGTGGAAAAGCATAGCTCTTGCAACACGGTGAGCGCTGTGTAGAGCTGTATTTAGAAAGATAACCGAGGCTAGGTGAGTAGAGAGGAGGGAGAAAGGGAAATGTGGACAAAGTGAGAAAGGAGCAGGGGAGACAAATGTACAATTGAATTATTCCATGGAATTTAATTGAATTACATCAGAATTGGATTAGACCTGTCTTCTGGTGAACTCATCAAGTAATGGAAATGCTTTGTTAAAGCCAAAGCTCTCCAAAGGTTACTACAGACACCACTTTTCTGTGCCACAGTTCTAGAGGTTTGTAGCTTCTCATTTCTTCCAGAAGCAAAACAAAGCAAGAGTCTCCATCTCTTAAAGTCAGTTTCCATTACCTTTACTGCTTAGAAAGTATCCTTTGTGTTGTTTTTTCTCTCTGAACTCTCATTTATGTGAAGTATTCTTTACTTCAGAGGGTGTGTAGAAATAACAGAAAGATAAGATGTAGATTTCTTTCTTTGGATTAATGGTGGGATTCTGAGGCCTTTCAACTTATTTTATACCACTTTTTAGAAAACTTTCACTTCAACAGATACTCTTATTTTTAGACTAAAATATACCATAGAGACCTTTTCTGTAACTGAAGTGGGGTGTTGAATGCTGCCAACTTTCCAAAACCTAAAGAATATTCAGGTACATTACTAGTTGGCTTGTCCAGCTCACATAACTCTTCTCAGTACTCTTAAAAAGAATTTTCCAAGGAAAATGTTCTACAGTACTATAAATCTTTATGGTTATAAAAAGCCTTATATTGATCGTGGAAGTAAGATCATGCAGACTATGGAGAATGGATTTGTGTAGGCAGGCCAGAGAACAGAAGAGGGTGTTTGTGATTTTCCAGATTTTTGCATTTTCAGTATTCTACGAAGACAGCACTGAAGGATGTGCTACAATGTCCTGTAATTTACACCAGTTTCCAGAGATATCTTTGTGCTCTGAAAGTATGCAGCAGAATATATGACTGTTTCTTATCTTTGCCCACATTCTCTTTCCTGAATGTTGCTCTGTTTTACTGTGGATTTATTTCATCATTCTGCTAAAATCCTGCATTTCTGGGAAAAGTCTGTTTGTTGAGCATTATTAATGCCACGGTTGTACATTTCCCACAAGGGCCATTAAATGTATAAGGGAGACATGTTGGAGACTACAGTCTGGTCTTTGACCTGTGTAATTTTGCTTAAGCAAAGAGATGGCAGCAATGAATGACTTGTAGACTCTAGAAAACAAGGTGAAGTAACTTGAAAATATTCCAGTGTGATTAAGAATACCAATGTTCTGTTATGGGCTGCTATGTTGAAACTGAACACTTAGGAAGTTGGTTTTTTTTAATCCCAAAATAGGGAATTTACCTTACTAAGCACAGCATCAGTGGCACAATCATTTCTTCTGACAAAGGAAATTGGGGGTGGCAAAATCAGACAACTTCCCGGACACTTACAGACACATGAAGATTAGTAGGACTCTGATCTCATTACAGTAAAGCTCCTAGCAAAATGTAATGCTTGCACAGGAATTAATTCTTTCAAACAAAATGGTTGGTCATTGTTTGGTGTCATAAGGAGTCTTCGTTGCAAGAGTCTTTGCAATGAAGTCTTCAGCGTGATCAGGTGAGATTCAGCAATTCACTGTTCTGCTCACTTCTCATAATCCAGCTGGCCGTAGTCCTACATGACCACCCCAGGTCATGCATAATTTATTCCTATCAATTATCTTAACTACACAAAAACGTCTCCTAAATATTCTAACTACATACAGAAGACTGTCATGTACAGGAACAGTTTTTATTGACTTTATAAATATCTTATCTATGCCCTATTTGATCAATTATAGAGCAGGAATTGCCTGGGAATCTCTGTGATACCGCAACCAGCATGCTTATCAAACACATTAAGGCACAAGAATTGAACCAAAAGAGCAGAACCTGCCTGGGTAGTCTCTAGATGTGCCTGAAGTTCCCACCTAGAGAGCTCCGGTATCAGTCAGTCAAACATTTGTGAAGGCAACACAGAGTTCAACCAAACACCTAATTTTAGGTTGATCTGTTGCCTCAGACCAGGCTATTAACTCATCTATGCAGATGACTAGCTGGGGAGTTGCTGGACCACCCAGGGAATTAGTGGCTTAAGTACACTGGATATACACACAGGTACAGTCCTAACATTCAACTACACCAGGGTTACAAGTAAAGGACAAACTCGAATTTCATACTTATAAATAACTTACAAGTTCCACACCTCTTGACACTTGTGCTTGTCCTTGCATTATTTGAATCCTGACAGTTTCTGGTAATTGTTGCCAAATATGTTTTGTGCATGCTCACACAGATAAAATTATTATCACAGTAGCTATCTTCAAAAAACACAAAACACCTCTGAAGTTTAGACACCTGTTCATCAAGGACTAAAATTGCAGATGGGTAACTACTTTAAGGTCGTGTGAAATGACACGTCCACCAAAAGATGCCATCCAGACTCTTCCTGCCATCAGTAGAGCATCCTCTGTCCCTGCACTACTCCAACACTGGGATGACGTAAGCATTCGTGCTACCACACAGCAATTACTTTTTAGAACAATGAAAATTAATAACTTCTTGGAGTTATATTTCAGCTGAGAGAGTTCCCTGATCCATCTCATGGACTAGCTGGAATGTGGGAAGGCTGACACCAGGGCAGGAGTATGTGCCAGATTAATTTCGTTTCCTTCTGCTGCAGTGCCAGATTATGCTGCCTTTATGTATTTGTCAGAATATCTTTTAAGGCAACTAAACCAGCTTCTTGTCTAAATATACCATTTTTGAGTATGTGTTAGCAGTCTTAGAAAGCAGGGAAGAAAAGACTGTAAAGAAGCAACATGGGCATCATTTTGGGAAGGAACTGAAAGCAAGAAGGAGAGCAGGAAAGTGGCCATCTTTTGGGGCACAGACGGAATGACTGATTACAAAACCATGGCTAGAAATCGTAGTAGCAAAGGTTCATATAATCTGCATTGTAAATAAGCAAGCCTGCATCAAAGAAACAAGTCATAAAATCAAAATTTCTTCCTAATTGCAGACAACTCTGAAATGCCCTGACATCCAGCACCCTATAAGGCAGAAGAGGCCTTTTTCCTTCTATTCCATATTAGGATAAGCTGATGAAGTTTTGTGAGAATTGTTATACTGATTTTTTTAGTAATTCATTGTCTATGAACTATTAAATTAATTTGGTTTCTAAGAAGGGAATTATGAAAAACAATTTTCTAATGCATTCTTTCGGCCACTCTAGAAATAGAAGTTTCAATTTTATTTCAGACCTCAAATTAGTCTGCCTTTACATATGTTATTTTACAGTTCATTATAGGGTCTCAAGGCTGTAGATCTTGCTCATAAGAGTATTGAAATAACAGAGAGAGAAAAAAATTGTATTAAGTTTCTGGCACACAAATATTTGATTTCCCAAAGCTGGTATGGAACATTCATGTTGAAAATTGTCTTTTCATTTCAATTGATGGGAGTTGGGCTGTTTTTTCAGATGGATCAATTTGTTCTCAACTTCAGACTTTTTAGTCATATATGATCTGTGAGCATTTTAAGGCTAGATGCAAAGCAAGAAATAGTTTTTTAGAAGACAAAGGCATTCCAGATCAAAAAGATCTCAAACCAGGACATTATTTTTCTGGTACAAAGAGGGCATTATTTTCAGGTGTGACAGTGTAATAGGGCATTATTTCCAAGTGTGACAGTGTATTATCTATGCATAGAAATGTTTAGGAACTTGTGATGTTTTTAATGCAAGCTTTTAAGTTTCTCATTTACACAGTGACCATAAGTGTTAATTAAGGCAGATAGGATACGGGCATAACCTATCCTAAAATTGTTTGAATATAACAAAAAAGTACAAAAATAGAAGGAGTTCCTTCAACAAAGAGCAAAACTGAATTTCTAGGACAAATTCCTTCCCAGACCACTGGAAATTCTCTGGTCTGTTTCTAATCTAATTTTTGGTTTGGTACACTGTATACTTAATTGTCTTCCTTCTATCAATAACTTATCTCATTGATAGGGTGGGACTGGTAGACAACTAATATGAGACTGTTAATGAAGTATATATTCATAAAATAAAATTCAGGCTCTGTTTTAAAATAAGAAATGATTGCATTCCTGGCACGCAGGGTGAGATAAGGAATGTTGCCTGCCCAGATTCAAGGCACTTGTTAATATAAAGGTCTGCTCCTGAAACGAGTGTTTTGAAGTTTCCCTCCAACGTGGAAGAAACACAGTCTGCTTTGCCCTGATTCAAAGGCACTGAATAGACGAAAGACATGATGTTGCATGAAACAACAGCCCCAATGCTGGGAGCCAGACTTGACCCTGGAGCAGGCTGGCATGACCATCTCTCCAGTCTGCTGAGATCTTCACATAAAAGGTCACATAAGTTCATTATGCACACGTGTGGTTAATTGTTTTATTATTTTTTCCGCAAGTGTTGTTTTTTTTCCTAAAGAAATAGTAATTGGCTTAAAGAGAGATGTCTGGCTGCTAGGTGACAAGTGGTCCAAGACAGCCCAGGAACATCAGAAACTAGGCCTGTTATTGTGATGCTGAGTTAATTGCTGGACTCTACAACAGATGTGGGTTCTGTTTGGAGGGTTGGGCAGGGAAGAAGGTTTCATGCCACCTCAGCAGCCTGAGACCTCCGTGGGGTAACTCAGGGGAAGCCAGTAGGAGCCTGGGGACGTAGTGGATCTGGTGACTCATATGGGTCATGTTTACATACAGTAATTATCGGGTTTAAGAGAGGTGAGAAACAGAGCATAACAGGGCTACTTTGCATCAGCTGCAAAACTTGTGATCTCAAGCTGTCTGACTTGAAACCAGGGGAGAGCTCCCATGGAGACAGTGACTTTTAGAAGTTCTTGTTTTATTGTATAAACAATGAGAGCCAAAGCACAGTGCCTGGTGCTGAGTCCTCGCATGCTCCACTGGAGAAAATACAGAGCAAAGCACAGCGCTGGCTGCTTCCATTCCAGTTACAGAAATTTACCCTAATGCTCTTGTTCAGTCTTTGTTCCCATAAAACTCCTGCTGCCTTCAGCTGAAGTGCTGGGAAGGATCTAAATCTGATAGTTTGGTCTAGAAGGAACAGCAAGCAAAAAAGGATGGCTTGCTATCTGGCCCACCAGTACAAATGGGAAAGGGCTTTCAGTAGCTCATGACTGGGCTCAAAGATATTAAAACAAAACTTGGCCATATTAGAATGATCTGGTGAGTGCATGACAACACTTTTGAAATGATACAGTCCTTCAAGAGATTAAATATGCTGGCCAGCATAGGTGGGTTTCTGCCAGGCTTCCCTGTACTCCAAACACAGCAACTTGACAAATAAAAGTAATGCTCACGTGGGGTAGCGGGTTCTCTGAGTCACAGGCATGTGGGTGAACCATGTGCTTTTGGTTAGATGGCTAACTTGATTTCCGCTATCCAGTTGGACCATTTTGGTTAACAAAAGTCGAGACCTGAATCCTTTGCCATAGGAGACCAAATATCTACATGTTTTCCAGCTTCTCATAGACAGTAAGAGAAGAAAAAAATGCAGTGTCAAATCCTATCCAATAGACCCTAGGCTTATCCAACAGGCCTTCTGGCTTCCAGATTCATATATTATCCTTTCACTGTATCATGCATTGAACTCCTTTTAGCATTATTCGGCAACATGCTTGCACAATCAAGGGGAAGATTTTTGGCCCTTTGTATTACTTTAACAACAGAAATAAGCAGGAAAAAATCCAATCATTTGCTTGACTTATGAATACAGCATATTTATCCAAGTCAGGAGTTCAAACTGGAATCATAGACTGTCCATACAGAAACAGCTGTTTCAGACTTAGACAGACTCTCTTTCAGTGTCAGATTTTGGAGTTCTATTCTTAGCAGTTAGCTGTGATGTAATCCACCATGGAGTGAAGATCTAGCGCAAGACCCAGGTGCTTCCTTGAAGGTCCGTGATAAATATTGCACCTAACTGGGCCCCAACCATCTGTGTCACCTTAGTACTGAATGTCCCTGGTCCTTGTACTGACTCTTTGCAAGAGAGATTAATTTAATGAAGAACGAAGACATGACCTAAATGTGGATGAAAACTGGAGCAATGTGCTGCCACACTGTTAAAAAAAAAAAAGCAACAGCAACTTCTACAATTTTTTACTTGAACAATGCATCATTTTCAATTTAAGGACCAAAACAATGTCTTTCTCTTGTTCTCATCTTGATAAATGCTCCGGAAATTTGTTATTTCTGCAAGTAACTTGTCTGTGAATGAAACACTGAAAGAAACTTTCCTTTCACGGATTCTCACTAGACCTATAAGCTCAGTAATTACATTTAATGATTTCCTTTAGAAAACCCCACTTCTTTCTTGACAGGCCTGGCAGCTTATTCCACCTTTTGAATGTCTTCACTGCTCCAGAAGGTTTTAACTTAAAATAGTTGAAAAAAATGGAGTTAGTGAAATTTTATTATCCCATTTCACAAGAACTCTAAGGAATACTTAAAAACTTTGATTTGGTCTCCTGATAATTTTTAGCTTTCTCTTTTCACCCATTTCATTTCTTGTTTGGTTTCCAATATGTGACACCCATTTAAGATCATTCGTCATTTACTTTTTTTTTTCTTTTAAAAAATAATGAAGTCCAGGACCTCAAAGAAACATGCAAGATTCTTTAGACATGAAAAACTTTAAAGTAAGATTTACTTAGTGTGGAACAACTTCATTGACTTTCAGTACAAGATCCCATGTTACAAGATGAAGGGACAGATTGTTTCTATACACATAAACAAAAAGATCAAATAAAGTAGTTTTATTCTTTCAAAGAATATTCAGGGAATAAAGCTTCTGGTACTTGGGTCCACGCTCTCCTCCTTGACTGTATTGCTTTGGTGATGTTCAGTAGCTACATCTTATTTGAGTCTCCTTTGTGCTGTCTGCATCTTAGAGACTTAATGTCATCTAGACTGCATACTGAAAGATCTTGTGCCTTCTAACTGCCTCTTTTGAAAGTGGGTATACAGGTTACATATATACTAATTTAACTGTCTCTATTTTGTCAAGTTCTGTTTCAGTGTGTCCTTCTTACGCCATGAATGCTGCTCCTGCTATTGAGAATAAGCTTCATTTTACTAAGCTAAGGCTTATTCATCTGGGCAAAGACTAAATAGAGGCAGCCTAATCTGCTGTGGAGTTGACTCACCAAAATAAAACTTGTGGCCTCCCCTCTGCCTGACATACTAATGCAGAGGTTAGCAGAGCAGAAAGTGAGGAGAGTGAGGTGAGGGGTTTGGTTTGTTTTGAGCTGTTGAGTGACTGAGTTAGAAGAGATCAGAGAGTTGCAGTAGGTGTCAGCATCTACTAGGAGAGGGATTATTGCTGAAAACCCTGTGAGGTCCCCCATTTCTTTGTGCTGTATTTATTAGCTCTCCTCCCCAGCCTGCATCCAGGTCTACACGACTAATGGAAACGGGAAAAGGAGTCATGTGTAATGTAAGTATTTCCTAAGGCAAAGAGCAGAGGGTTTTTTTTCTCAGAGGCATTATAATCTACAAAAATGCCCCCCAAAATCTGTGAAGTGGCTCTCTATTATAGCTGCCAGTGGCAATGACCTGCTATGGGTGCAAAGCAGCTCCTGCATGTTGCTGGCATCCATCTGTGGGTAAGCAGAAGTGTTACTTAGAAGTTAGGAGAGGTGATGTTCTCTTTTGCTTGAAAATCCCCTTATTTATTTTTTTCCAGTGTTTTCACCATGTATTTCAGCGTGATGAGAGGCAGAAGGCTGCATTTTTGGTCTGTGATGTTTCCTAGCTCTAACTGGCTCAGGGCTATAGTGCATGTGAACAGCATGTGCATCACAGCAGTCTGACCTGCACCACTCACTGAGAGAAGCAGATGTGGGAGGCAGCAAAGATGGACAAGAACAGGGGGCCATTACTTATGCATCAAAAATTAGGTCTTCTAGCTCAGAAAAGATTGAAATTCAGATGCTGGATGTGTAATTCAATAATTGCAACTTTTATACATTGAAATTTTTAAAAAATTGTAATGAAAATTGTAGAGAAATGAAAATACCACACATTTAAGTGCTCAGCCAAAAGCAGAATCAGGGAGAAAAAAGTAAAGTTGTGTGGGCAAACAGGGGTCTAGTGCTCCACTTCACTCTGACCTTGTATCATTTTAGCAGGGGAGACGTAGCTTTACAGCGTTAGCCATAGACTTGCTTTTTGTCAACTGTCCTTGCTTATGCCTCTGCTGAGCATCAGCTGATATGCAGCACACTTCCTTGCTGCGGGATTTTCAAACTACCTGTTTGAGCATCCCTCTGTAAACATTTAGTGTTGCACAGAGGGATGTATAAAAAGCTGAAAATCTGGGAATTTGCCTGTTTGTTTTGTGAACTCTGCCCTATTGAGGTCAGATTCTGGGATAAAGGAGAGTGGTACCTCTCTGAGGTGCTGCACGGACTGACTCCTGCAGTCGTGGGTTCAAGGTGACTTGTTGCTTTTTCCTCCAGGACCCACCGTGATATGGGACTCAGTGCCCCCAAAGCAGTGTGGGCAGCCAGGATATTTTGGCAAATGGTTAGGAGCTAAGTCTGCTTATTTCATCAGGATACCAGGATATACTGGAGATTACTTTTCATAGAGGTAGCCAAGTAAAAGCCACAGATTTAAAGTTAGGAACTGGGTCGAATTTAGTGTCTGAGTTAGCAAATATAAAAGGAAAGAAACTCAGTGCATTGGGTTTTAACAAAACAGGCTCTGGAAAAGACTGATTCTGAACTCAACAGTTCAAAATTGGTCTTTACCTATAATACAGGACTATGGAATTTATATTCATGGTTATGGTTTGTGTGTCTTCTTTAAATATTTTGAAAATTAATCTCATTTTTTTTAACTTCTTTGCATCTGCCTGTCCACTTTTCAGTCTTTCGTTTTTTTTTGTCCACACTCTCCAATAGAAAGGAGTGTGTATCTGTGTGCCTTCTGTGTTTGTGAATGTTGGCTAAGGGGTGTCACTGTCATTTTCTTATCCCATTAAGGCAGGGTGAGTTTAACCAGGACTTCCTCAGAATTTGCTGGTATCACTGTTCACGTAGGATGGCTGATAATAGAAGTTCCTTTCCAGAAAGGCCAAACAGGAAAAGAAACTTCTTTGTAATTATGCAATGCTCACATGGGAAAACTGAAGACCTTCTGTTTGTGTCGCTTCTCAAAGCAATGAGAGATCCATCTGCCAAGGGGAGGTAGAAGTCTCAGTAATCAGCATTTAACTTATTGAACTGAATATTATTGAAATTTAAAATATATATATATAAAAGAATTCTCTGTAAAAATTAAATAATTTTCAGAGACGTGTACATGCTTTTTCGGAAAACAATCTTTTCTGCCAAAATCAAAAAAGCCAGAAATTACCCCACCTAATGACTATTTCTTTTTGTCATACCATCTTTCTAAATGAGAACAAAGCATTATAAAAGCACAGCGTGAAACTCTATTTCTTACAGATAGCAGTGGGTATGGGCAAGCTAGGCAGCTGGCTGCTGACAGTAAATCATTGGTGAAAAAAAAATCCAAAGTTATTCTGTCTACGCTACAGGGCCTGGGAAGTTTTGCTGGTTGCTGCAACTGCTGAAGGAGTAGGAGGAGTACATGGGAATATATAAATATTCTTTGTTAGCAACCACATCACTTCTGCTCCTCACAGGATGCCCTTTCCCTAGTTAAAGCAGCGAGAACTTGGGCCATCATTTTTGGGGTGAAATTCCATTCCCCCTCCTCCCCCCATTCTGGGGTGCTTGAGCTGGCTTTGTCTTTGCATCTTCATTCGGAGCCCTCCCAGACACAACATAATAACCAGGAGGATGGTGGCACACTAAGCTGTTCCACATATGTTGCTATTCCATCACCTAGTGCCAGAGTAGGACATCAAGATGAGTTTCTCTGCAGAAGATGCACCAGGAATACGATGTTCACACACTTTCAGATCTTCATTCCAGATTAAACAAGTACCTGGAATTAGATTCACCATTGTCAGGGAGTAATGCTACATAAAAAGTTGACTGAGAATGTCTGAAATGAAGATAAACCCAAGCCTTTATGGGTGGCTGTTGCTGCTGCTGCCTCCCACGAAGGGGAGCTGCAGGTCCTCATAGGTGAGCTGAGCGAGTGGAGTGGTGGGAAGGCAGATGAGAGGCTGGAAGAAAAAGGGGAAAGGGAAAAGAGAAAAGAGCCTGGTATGTTGAAAACCTCTGAGGTGGGAAGGAGGCAGTTTAGAGGACATCTCATGGGAGGTTCTCCAGCTGGATAAATATCTCACTCTGGTGGTGTATGTGAGACGTTTTCTCCAGTTACATTATGCTTTAAAGCTGAGGTGGGACATGGGAACCATCTTGTGCTGGACGTATGCCTCAAGGAAAATCCTGCACCATAGTGGAGCCTGTGCAGCCACAGTGTGAAATATCTCCTATGTCTGGAAGCAGATAGTAACCACATACTTTGTAAAGTCCCCATTGTTGTGGAGTCAGAAAAGACACAGCTGCACTCATTTCCTTTGAGGGCTCTCCAAAAGGAAGTAAAAAACAATTCAATTCACCGTGATGGGTATACAGTGATATATTCCCATTGGTTCCAACAGCCACAGTATCTGAAATCTTTCCCACAGCATCTGAAAATGCTCATCTAAGCAAAATCACAACCCACCACTTGTTGAACATCTGTGAATTTAAGATAATAAGTAAAAATTCTGGAAGGAGACTAAGATGTAACAGCAACCAAAGGGTTGGCAAAAGGATTAGAGGTCGATACAGCAATTAATTTTTCCCTTCCATACAGTGGAACTATTGCTGTAATATAGTAAATGGAAACATTAAGCCCTGCTTTCATCATCCTTACAAACACATAAGAGTATTTCTCAAAGACTGTTCTCCGAATGAACTCAAGTATAAAAATATCCTGCAGAGCAGTGGTGTTAATGGTACTTTTAAATGTGGACTTATTTGTCATGTGAGAAATGGGGGAACTATATCACTGGTACATGTTATTTATCTGCTTTTAGCTTTGACTATGCACAGGTGACACAGAAAGTCTGATCCTGTCTACTGTTGAAAACTCAGTCACCCACTGAAGTCGACAGGAGTTAAAGAAGACATCAAGGTTTGTCTGAGCCTCATTTTAAAGATGTTTCAGAGTCTGCAGGACTGAATTAGAGGGGTTATTAGATGTATTTATTTCCCAGGGAAATTATGGAAATTAAGGTGCTGAATAGTTTATAAACATTTGTCTGCTAAGGTTTGTCTGCGCTCCACCTCCACTGAGATTAGCAAAACAGGGTGTCAAACTCACTATTTCCTGGAGTAAGGACATTTTATTGTCCCATAGTAATACATGTCTTTAAAAATGGTGGGAAAGCAGCATTTTCAGCTGCAGCAGATTTGAGCAAAATCTCATTGCTATGTAGACTATAGGGGAGTTGATCCTGAGCCTACTGAAGGCAGTGGACAGACTCCAGCTGAATTAAATGGGCTTTGGGTCAGATCCAGAAAGGCAGTAGGGAATTGCAATCAGACAGTTTAAACTTATCATGAGTTTGTCTTGGAAATTCTGCTCACAAAAGGCTGTCTTATCTGGACACGGAAAAACTTGGTCTCCTGAACTGCTGTCTAGTAGTAGATGCTCTCATTTTTTGCCAATATGATCAGCTTTTGCACTCAGTGTGAGCTTGGACCTGCACTAATCCTAAATGTTGGGAATTAGATTAATAACAACAATATCTTCAGTGGTATAATATGGCAGGCATTGCACAGCACTTTGCCACGTGCTACAAGTTTGGACTCGTGAGAGTTCAAATTAAGTGATAATATAACAGACTTAATTTCATGCATGTTTACCAAAAATTGGAGGACAGCAGGAGCTCTGAGAAAGATAGCTACTAAATAAACACTTTTGAATATTTTCAGTCAACGTTTAGTGATACTATTGGTTTCTTCGAAAATGTTTTGAGAAGATTTTCTGTTTTTTTCTCATGCTGTGGAAGTGTGAAAAAAGTCTAGTGCTGTTTAATAATATTCTCCTAGGTTTATATTACTGATATCATAAGCAGCTTAATTTTACTGTCATGTTTAACTTAGACAATGTAATACATTGCAAAACAAATTTAGGGAGAATATTCCCAGTTTTCTTTGTAATTTTACTTGGTATTTTTCTGAAGGAGCTGTGGACTAAAGGAAAATTCTTTGTTTCAATTCTAATCAGACTACTAATTTTTAAGATATTCACTACAGTGGAATCTTCCAAAGCTGTGAAAAATCAGTTCACTTAATAAAGTAGTAAAGCTTTGGCATAATTAAAAAAAGAAATGTTGGCTCAATTAAGTTTTGAGTGCATGTAAGCAAAAGGGCAGGGAGTAAAGAAAGACAATATGCGTAAAAAAAATTTATCATAGTTCAGGATACCAATTGCTTCCCTATTTCGTTTCCTCAAAAAAGAAAAGGTGTTCTGTCTGGATTTAGTAATTATTGTGACTCATAACATAATGTTAGATAACTTTTTCTTTAGAATGTGTAATAGTAAAATAAGAATGAGAGAAGAGTAGGATGGAATAAACGCAGTAACACTGAGATCCAGGTTTAACAGGGTAATGTTTATGGACATAAAAAGAATCTTCAGACTCATGGATGTGAGTTTAGGTAATAAAATAAAAATACATCAGTGATGTATTTTGTCCCAGAATATCTTACATTTATGTAATGTTTATTAATCATAAAGGTATTTAATAAAATTTCACATCAAATATAACATTTTCAAATAGACCACCAGCAATTTATATCTATGCCAAGCTGCCATAGAATCATAGAATGGTTTAGGTTGGAAAGGACCTTGAAGATCATTGAGTTCCAACCACCCTGCCATACACAAGGACACCTCCCACTAGACCAGGTTGCCCAAGGTCACGTCCAGCCTGGCCTTCAACACCTCCAGGGAGGGGGCCTCAACAACCTCTCTGGGAAACCTGTTCCAGTGTCTCACCACCCTCAAAATGAAAAACTTCTTCCTAATGTTCAATCTTAAGATGCCCTCTTCCAGTTTAAAGCCATTCCCCCTCATCCTATCGGTACGTGCCCTAGTAAAAAGTCCTTCCCCAGCTCTCCTGTAGGCCCCCTTTAAGTACTGGAAGGCCACAATAAGATCTCCCCGGAGCCTTCTCTTCTCCAGGCTGAACCGCCCCAACTCTTTTAGCCTCTCCTCATAAGGAGAGGTGCTCCAGCCCTCGGATCATCCTCGTGGCTCTCCTCTGGACACACTCCAACAGGTCCATGTCCTTCTTATGTTGGGGACACCAGAGATGGATGCAGTACTCCAGGTGGGGTCTCAGGAGAAAGGAGTAGAGGGGAAGAATCACCTCCTTTGACCTGCTGGCCACACTTCTTTTGATCCAGCCCAGGATACAGTTGGCCTTCTGGGCTGCGATTGCACACTGCTGGCTTCTCCTCAATCAGCACCCCCAGGTCTTTCTCCTCAGGGCTGCTCTCCAGCTATTCCCCGCCGAACCTGTGTTTGTGCTTGGGATTGCCCCAACCCAGATGTAAGACCTTGCACTTGGCCTTATTGAACTTCATGAGGTTGGCTTGGGCCCACCTCTCCAGCCTGTCCAGGTCCCTCTGGATGGCATCCCTCCCCTCCAGCGTGTTTACCTCACCAAACAGCTTGGTATCATCGGCAACTTGCTGAGGGTGCGCATGATCCCACTGTCCATGTTGCTGACAAAGTTGTTGAACTGTACAGGTCCCAGTACCAACCCCTGAGAAATGCCACTCGTCACTGCTCTCCACTTGGACATCGAGCCGTTGACCGCAACTCTTTGAGTGCGACTGTCCAGCCAGTTCTTTATCCACCGAGTGGTCCATTTGTCGAGTCCATGTCTCTTCAATTTAGAGACCAGGATATCATTTGGGACGGTGTCAAACGCTTTGCACAAGTCCAAGTAGATGACATCAGTTGGTCTTCCCTTGTCCACTGCCGCTGTAACCCCTTCGTAGAAGACCACCAAATTTGTCAGGCATGACTTGCCCTTGGTGAAGCCATGCTGGCTGTTACCAATCACCTCCTTGTTTTCTATGTGCCTCAGCAGAGTTTCCAGGAGGATCTGCTCCATGATCTTGCCAGGCACAGAGGTGAGACTGACTGGCTTGTAGTTCCCCGGGTCTTCCTTTTTTCTCTTTTTAAAAATGGGGGTTATGTTTCCCCTTTTCCAGTTGGCAGGAACCTTGCCAGACTGCCACGACTTCTCAAATATGATGGGTAGTGGCTTAGCTACTTCATTTGTCAGTTCCCTCAGGACCCGCGGATGTATCTCATCAGGTCCCACGGACTTGTGCACCTTCAGGTTCCTCACGTGGTCTCGCACTTGACCCTCACCTACAGTGGGTGGTTCCCCATTTTCCCAGTCCTCGTCTTTGTATTCTGCGTCATGGGCAGTGTGGCTGCGGTCCTTGCCAGTGAAGACTGAGGCAAAAAAGTCATTGAGTGCCTCAGCTCTGTCTCTGTTCTGGGTAACCAGTTCTTGCGTTTCCTTCCAGAGAGGGTCCACATTTTCCCTAGTCTTTCTGTTCTCGCTGACATACTTAAAGAAGGATTTTTTGTGTGTCTTAATGTCCCTGGTCAGATTTAGTTCTATCTGGGCTTTAGCTTGTCTAACCCGATCCCTGGCTGCTCGAACTATTCCTCTGTATACCTCACAGGCTACCCGCCCCTGTTTCCACTCCCTATAGGCCTCCTTTTTCCTTTTGGTCATGTCCAGGAGCATCTTGTTCATCCATGCAGGCCTCTTGGCTTTTCTGCCTGCCTTCCTCTTTGTAGGGATGCACTGCTCCTGAGCTTGGAGGAGGCGGTCCTTGAATATTCACCAACTTTCTTGGACCCCTCTTCCTGCCACCGCTTCATCCCATGGCACCATACCAAGCCGATTCTTCAAGAGGCCAAAGTCAGCTCTCCCAAAGTCCAGGGTGATCAGCCTGCTGCGCGCCTTCCTCGTTGCCAGGAAGTTGTCCTCAATGCAATCCAAGAACCTCCTGGATTGACTATGCCTGGCTGTGTTACCCTTCCAACAGATGTCAGGGTTGTTGAAGTCACCCATGAGAACCAGGGTCTGTGAACGTGATGCTGCCCCTATCTGTTTATAGAGGGCTTCATCCACTCAGTCTTCTTGGTTGGGTGGCCTGTAGCAGCCCCTCACTGTAATGTCCCCTGCTCCTGATTTCCCTTTAATCCTGACCCATAAGCTCTCAGTTGGCTCTTTATCCATCCCTAGGCTGAGCTCCATGCATTCCAGCTGCTCCTTGACGTATAAAGCAACACCGCCTCCTCATTTCCCTTGCCTGTCTCTCCTGAAGATCCTGTAGCCCTCCATGGCAACACTCCAGTCATAGGAATCATCCCACCAAGTTTCTATAATGACAATGAGATCGTAGGCTTGGAGGTGTGCACACATCTCTAGCTCCTCCTGTTTGTTCCCCATGCTTCGTGAATTTGTATAGAGGCACTTCAGCTGTGTCTTCGTTGAGGCTGACTTGGCTGGAGCAGCTGTAATTACTTTGCGCTGCTCTCCAGGCGGCATTCATTTGCTGTGTATTAATGGTGCCTCCCCATTGGCTCCTGTTGGTTCAGGAGCTCCTGGCTTTTTCTTTGTAAGTCTTTGAGCAAGCTGCAGCGTAGACAGCACATATTGGAGCGAATGGTTGCAGGCCGTCACCAGCACCCCGTTCCTCTATCCTTGGTACAACATCCCTTGGTTGGTCACAGGCAAACCCGATAATAACCCCTTCCCCCGTCAAATCTAGTTTAAAGCCCTGTAGGTGACCCTGCTCTGGCTGGGGGGTTGGACTAGATGCTCTTCAGATGTCCCTTCCAACCCTGACCATTCTGTGATTCTGTGTAATGAGCCCTGCTAATTTTTGGGTAAAACCCCTTCTCCCTCTTTGAGTGAGCCAGCCCCCATCTGCCACCACTATATAGCACACGGATGTATATGCGCTGCAAATATTTCTTGACAGGTGTGTGAGAGATGTAAGGTGTTTTGCATGGCTGCAGAGACAGGACCTGCAGTGCTGATAGAGCAGGTGGAGCAGATGATCTGTGATGATGGACTTCTTTGTGAAACGAGGTGGCAGCTTTTGGCTCCAGCACCTTCCCAGTGTATGCTCTATGGCAGCGATGTTGGGTTCAAGCATACAGCAAGTTTCAGACGGTTGGGTTGCAGGATATGTCGTGAGATGACGGAAGATGGGGGAAAATGGAAATAGATTCCTCCTTACATTCACTAAAGCACAGCTTTCAGTTGGCAATTCTTGTGAAGGCTTGGTATCTCAATTTTGGTGTCCCTTGTAGGACGGAGGTTGGTTCACAGATCCAGTACAGGAGTTTTGGTCTTTAGCTGGTGGGATGCTTTCAGCTGTAGGTCACAGATTTCTGCTAAGACTCACCCGTGCTCCTCTTCACAGAAAAACTAATGAAATCTGTTTGCTTACAGATTTTTTTTTATGGTGTGTTTGGTTTTTCTGGTGTCCAGTTAGGCTTTTCCTGCACTGAAAGCATTCATAACATCTCCCTTCCCCTTAGACTTTTCATTGTCTAATAAATGGTGAGTTCATGCTGCAGTCCTTACTTCATTAAAGGTGTTTGTATTCTCCTTAAGATATACTGGGCTGTCTCTGCTCATGAAATATGCATAAGCTTCGTAACTTTGAGATCTCCGCCTCTGTCAAATTTGGTTGAACTGGGCCAACGTATTCAGAAATTATTTGTGAGGTTCGGACATATAGAAAGAGATGATATAATCCTTTTTAACTAAGGAAAGCAGGTTAACAAAGCTATTTTCTAAGCATTTTCAACAGGGTGGAAGAGTAGGTAAGATTTTGGAAATGGTTATAGAAAAGTTTGCATTTCTTTCTTTGTATAATTTATAACAGGCACCCGTAGATACACACAGGTCCCCTTGGAGATGCTTATGACAGAAGAAAAAAAAATCAGAACATTACAACACATGTAATTATGGGTTGGTGGTTTTTTTTGTTTCCTTCCTGTTTTTCTTTCCTCCAAATCATGTGCATTTTAAAATCAACAAATAAAACCACTGTGTCCTGAGGGAGAATTAACTGTGAGTGAGCAGTCTGGGACAGCAAAGGCCACTTGTAGTTTGGATGCTTTTCCGTTCACAGCATGGGAACGTAAATATATGTGGAGACCATGAAACTAGCTAACAGATTAATAACTTCTCCTTCTGCTTCTTTGTGCCCTGCTTTCTATTAGATGAAAGAGTCTAGAAACTGCTTTGTACTGTGGATTGTTTTCCCCAAGGTATGCTTTGGATACTTTAGGGCTGAGAGATGTTTTCTATAATTTCTTTGGGTGCTGCCACTTGTGATCATGCCTGCTTTGAAGTGTCATCACCCCAAAACCCAGAAGCAGCAGCAGCTGAACACAGAAACTCATTTTTCTTCCTAAAGAGCTTTTATCAGTTCTTCTCTGTCTCACACAAAACCAAAAGATTTCCTCAAATCTTTTCCATTTTCAACACATCTGACATTTACCAGCCTTGTGGCCACATCAGGGACATAATTTTTCTTGTCTGATGGTTAAAGACACTTTGATGGTGTCTTCCCAAAAGCTGGCTGAGTCCTACCAGAGAGAGGTGAACCTTTACTGCTCGTCCCTCAAAGGCAGTAAGACAAAAAGGGAAGATAAGTAGTGATTTTAACTGTGTGGCTAATCACTGGGTCCAAATGAAAGCCGGATAGTGAGAAGTGTTCCCATCCTTCTCTAGTCCCAAGTATTTTACCTGTTGACTGCCTGCTTCCCACTCTCTAAATAATACCATCTCAGATTTGCTGAGCTTGCATCTGTACCACAAGGTGCATCAGTCTTTAAGCAGATTAATCCCAAGGTGGTTGCACATGGGCTAAAGCTAACACCAAGCTTTGAAAAGTTTATGTTTATTTCAGGCACTAGAATGTCCATTCTTAGGGTTAAAACACTGAGCCATCACTTTTCTGAATCATGAGGTCTCATGTATCTCTCTCTCCACAGTTGAAATGAAAACTGATGCAGGTGGCTGCAGGGTCTGCATAAATCACAGTCGAGAGTTTACCTGTGACTATGGACAGCACATTTTCAAAAGCTACAGTAAATTACCTTCTCCAAATACTTAGTTAAGCCCTGCAATCCTTATTCATCTCTTCAAGAGTCCCACGTGGGCTGACAGGACCATAGCTCCTTGTTTATATACAGAACGTCAGTGCTAATTACAGGCTTCACAAAATTTATGGAGAGCATGGATGACAGGCCTTGAACTCTTTATTCTAGCATGTCTTCTTGTCAATTTCGGACCGTTCTGCGAAATTTTCATGTCCAAACAAGCATGCTGAATTATAGACCTTTTACCACTTTTCTTTCAGAGCATTTCAGTAGCTTAAATCTCCTTTCAAGGAAGTTCTTCCTGGTACTGCAATGAATCTAAATGTTTATCTTGCTTTCATACCAACACTTCTGATTCAACTGTTTATATTGGCAGCCTCGCAGATGACTTCGTATTCGAGGAGTTAGTGATCTTGAACAGGCTGTGTCTGCTCTATTGGGCATTGCACTTAGAGCCTGAGCAGTCTGTATGTTAACATACATACCCGCTGTATGGGAAACTGCTGGTGTGCACCATGCACGAGTGGGTGTTGTGACAGAGGTAACAGTCTAACCTGTCAGGAGGAGATATGTGGTTCTGCATCTTACACAAAATAAAGGGCACAGTGGCACGGGAGGGAGGAGGAACCTCTCCACAGTGTGCTGTGGGAAAATCCCCCCAGAGTCTGTCTGATGCTGCACAAATGTGGGGTTCCCAGTGTCTGATGGGGTGTATGATTTACTCACTATATTTCTCTTCCTCCAAAGTGTTTTTTTTTTGTCTTATAAAAACTGCTATTTTATTCAGCCATTCGTTGTTGGGCCTTTCTTATTGAGATCTAGAAAGCACCCGGCACCATTTCTCTCTCTTCATTCCCCTGCCTTGTGCAGAGAACTTTTTTACCACATATATATTTGCTGTCTTTCAGTCTTACTGGAAGTCCAACATGAAATTACGAAAAAAAAAAAAGAGCAGCAAAACCTAAGAGTTCTTTGATTCTTTTATTTTAACCATTTTCTAGTTTGCAACCTCTCACTCAGAACTGGTTAGCTTTGCTAGAAACCCCTCTTTGGGTAATCTATGGAGAACAGATTTGATACTTCAACACAAAGTCTGACTTTTTTTTTTTTCCTGTCATCCTGTATTGTGTTTCTGCTGTATCTGCTCTCCAGTTTTTCCTTTCATTAGTTGAATTATATGACTATGGTATACCGCAAAAAACTTCCTGAACACTTTGACCCTAATCCAGAAATGTGCTCAGGTTTAAGCACGCAACTAATCCCAGCAAAATGAATGGAACTATTAATGAATTTAAACATATTTCCAGGTGAAAGCTGGTATGAATTATCCTATTACCATTGTCCCAAACCCCTTGGTTGTGCAAACAAGGCACTATAATGAACCAGCCCTTCAATGTAAAATGTTATTTGCAAAATATTCTAAATGTAGAAGAAAGAGTGCCAAAAAAAGGCTTTTAAAAGCAAGATAAATAAAGAGAAAGAATGGCTCAGAAAGAATGCTGGGGCACATTTTTGATATGCGTACAACTAAGAAGCTTAAGGTTTTAATGAAATTATCTGAAAAGGCATCTATATCCAATAACAATTTTGTTACATAAAAACCATGTTCCAGTTAAAATACTTCCATTTGTCAAGCTATATAACACATTTTACCATGATGTGTACCATTTTAAGCATGCGCACAGGCACAGATTTAACAACTGTGATTTACCTTTTACAATGACTTGCTTTAACACCATGGCAGTCTGTCAAAACTTAAATTAATAATAACAAAAATAGTTATTCTACTAAATGAAATGGAAAATCTATTTCTCTTCTCCAGGACCAAGTAGCTGAGGATCTTCGCTGGAGCTGAAGAAGAGCTGCCTATTTTTTCCTCCTGGCTGATCTGTTATTTAGATGGTTCCCACTTTAGGCTTCATTGATCTCCTCGATTTACAAGACCTCATCACAAATTAAGATAGGATGTCAGAGCTATTAGAGATTGCAGGTCTCTCCTGCATTGTGTGATGCAGTTCTGTTACCCCAAAAAACCTATAGCAATTTTCAAAATGCTTTTTTTGGCACTGGTTATGTTTTCCCCTCCTCTGTTGGCTAACGGCACTCTCTCTCCCTAGTCTTCCTGGAGTTACCTGAAACATGGTAGCAGTCTTTTCCCCAGCATGCTCTGTGTCCTCCCAGAGGTTACTGCCTTGTGACAGGGTGAGAAGGGTCTCCTTGCCTCAGCCACCCAAGTTCACTACCCTGAACAAGGAATAGGCTGCTGCTGCGGGGCGAGTAAAAAATACACTCTCACAATTGTGCAGGCTAAGATTTCGGATCAACCCAACAGAACTCAGCAGAAAAGATTTGCTGAGCACCTTCAAAGACTGTGAAGTTTCAAATATTTGAATGGATGTGACCTGCTGTTGCTCTACAGAAACATCTCAACATCCATTGTTTATTCTGTAGGACCATTTTTTATGACTTAATGTAAGTGTACAGTTGTTATCAGTAAGTAAAAGATATTTTCTGTAAACTGTGCCTAAATATTATAAATGTATATAGATGGCTAAGAAGAATGAGGCTGATGATTTTTGTAGTAACTATCCTTTATTGAAAGTCAGTTTTATCTACAAATTTCGATAAAGAAAATTTTTAGAACCAATCTCCAGAAATTGGCTCATAAAGAAGGATGGCAATTGAGACCAAGCGCCAGAAGGAGATATGCGTTAAACCGCTTAGCTGTCCCTCACCTTTAGGAATCAAACTGTTGTGCAGAACTTGCAGCCTTTACCTCGGCTTTGCGACTCCCTGCAGCACCCATGAGGAGGGTTAGACATCTGAGATTGGGATCCACAAAAACCAGCTTGCTGAGCAAGCAGCTGGTAGTAAACACCAGTAACGGGTGTGCCAGGTGTTCTCTGGCATTTAGGACAGTTATTTACACAGCTGCCAAACCCTTCCTTTCAGTCAAGACTTTCATCTAAGTCTCTTCTTTCAAAAGCTGTCAAAGCTGAATAAGCGATGAAAGATAGCACTCTTTCAAAATATAATACCATACGAAGAGAAATGTTGTCCCCTCTCACCTCAGTTCCTGTGTGTTTGGGTGGTTCAGTGATGACGAAGAAATGGACTTTGCTTTGCCTCAGGGGATTTAAGGCCACCAGTACTACAGAGCAGAAAGTAGTTCAAGGCACCGATCTATTACACCTTTTTGGCATTCATTCCTCCTTCTGATGCAGATAAACCATTGTGCAAGAGAAATAAAGGAAAATAACGTTGGTATTAGGGAAAAAGAGAGGAAAAAGATGTTAAGTTGAACATGGCTAATACAGAGATGCTTTTCTGGAAGAAGAGGCACCTCTGGTCCAATCCCTACTGCAGTGAGAAAGCACTGAACAGTCACTGAGTTGTTGAAAAAGAAATTAGAATTGCTTTCTCTTTGAAGAGTATTCGAACACTTAGGGTTATGCTCACTCCCTTGCTCTTGCTGCAATGCTTCCCATATTGTGGAATGGCTTTAATTAAGAGGGGCAGAAAAATTTTGAACCATTCTATTTTTCTCCAGCTGAACTATAACCTGAGTGGCTGTAAGAGAGAATGAGAAGGGTGTTAAATCCAAGTCTTTCTCTTCCTCACTGGTTTTGCTATAAGGGAATCTTTTTAATTTCTTTGGAAAAAGGTTGCACATCCTACATGCAGAGGAGACTTTTCCCGCCTGCTGCATGTAATTGACTAATTTTTAGATGAAGTATGTAAAATGAATTCCAGTCATAATACGCAAACAGAGACTAACAAAAGCATTGAAAATTCATGTTGCCATTTGTACACAGCTCCCT
Organism: Vanellus vanellus; assembly: GCF_965231255.1. Lineage (NCBI taxonomy): Eukaryota > Metazoa > Chordata > Aves > Charadriiformes > Charadriidae > Vanellus > Vanellus vanellus. The sequence continues at coordinate 194,903,489 of NC_138905.1, read as the reverse complement.
TGTGTAGACAAACCCACTGACATTTTGAGACCATTTGTGGAAGAAGATGTTAACTAGTACAAGCTGCCATTTGGGGTCCTAACATGAAGCAGAATTAGTGGACCTGAAAACTAGTCTTCTATCCCCATAACATATCAACCGATTTAATGTAAACAGACCTCTCTTATAAATCTCTCCTACAGATCTTGTGTGTACGATGAGCTCATAACAACTACACAAAATTGCTTGTTATGATTTTTGTTGAGTAAAGGGTTTTTATGACTATGACCAATGTCTCTGACTAAAAGGACAAATTACTTATTTTAGAAGCATGAAGTGTTATATTAATCACCTTTCAGTCATAATGTCTAGAATGAAAAAATTTTCAGTATTAGTGAAGAGCGAGTAGGTATTATGTTCTTTATCTCTTGTATCTAAATATATTTCGCAGGTCTTATAAACAGCCTAAGAAAATTCTTGATAATCCAAAAATTTTTATGCTATGAGTTAGTTTTGTTTTGCAGCATCTTTCTGACTGAAGCTGATTCTAATAAACTTCATAGTTGATTCTTGAGAAATAGACATTGTCGGGCAGCAATAAAAGTAAATAATGTACTGTTTGATTCAAGTTCTAACTATCTGGATGCAGACTGTTTCCAAATTCTTGTCATAAGTAGCACCATCCAAAAGTGCTGATCCCTGCTTCTCGTCACGTTCCAAGTGCTTTGGACGGTGTTTCAGTGTATAGTGGTGACTCATTTCAACACAGAGTCATCAGTTGGACCTGCAATTTAGACTTCAGGAAAGCATCGCACAGATGCCAAAGCCACATATTTATTTGATTTATTTATATTTGAGGGGAAAAGGCTTCTTTGGAACCCCTCTCAGAGCCTGAGGGATCCTCTTTTCTGATTCCTCCCCTCCATCCTTGCGGCCCTTGTGGTCCTTTTGGCCAAGGGGAATGGGACACACCTTTTTGAGCTGCCAAACACTTATCAGTCTGGAGTAGGACTCCCTGCCGTCTACAGCTAAGCATGAGAAATATGGAAATATGACCTAACAGACTTGAGTATCTTTGGGAACTTTCCTCATAAAATACAGCAGAATACCTCTTTCACAAATAGGAATGAGCTTTCTTTTTTTAGCTTGTGGACTGCATTTGGTGTATGAACTAATAGTGTGTTCCTTTCTGTAGGGTACGTTGGCATCATTTTAATCACTGTGAGGGCAACACATGGGTGTACACCTGGGCGAGGGTAATGGTGATGTTGAAGATCTGACTATTTTCTGTATGACTCCTTTCACAAGGCTGACAAAATAAGGATATTCCCTCATCCCCTCTCCAGTTTATTCATCATTTTGTTTATGAATGCTCATGCAATGCATTTGGAAAGCTGTTGTTTTGCATCACATTCAGACAAGCTAGCCATGAAGGGATGGGATCCCATATCCAGCATTACAAGCCATCTAGGTTCTTTCAATTTCCTTTCAAACTGTTGTGAATTACTACATTGTACACATGGCAGCATCTTATTAGTACACACACATATACAAGTTTATACATACACACACAACTTAGTTGTTGTGGTCTGAAAACAATTTTCAGTAGAAACAATACTTCTAATGAGAAGAGATATGAGGCCTGGAAGGGCCAGTGGATTAATTCCAAACTAAACATATTTCGGGATCAGTTTAGAGTGAGAAGAGTATGGTATAGGCTTTGATCTTGACTACGTGCCATCAGGAAGGCACATTTTTCTCTTGCCCACTGAGAACTTGACTGAGATTTGTCAAAAGCCACACTTCTTATTACGAACACATGAACTGTAACCTTGGTAAGACAGTGAACTATGTCCTCTGACTGAGCTGTGCTCGATGCAGGGCAGAAAAGTGTAGATGGTGTTTTCAGCTGAGGCAGGGTTGATCACCAAGGGACAGCAGACTCGCAGTCTATTCACACTGTTAATTTTGTTTGAATTGTTCTTGAATTGTACAGAGCTAAAAACTTACATGATACACTCTAAAAATGACAAGTGGCCCTACATCATTTTGCAAGTGCAAAAAAAAAAAAAGTAGGTGACACAGTGCCCTTACTCAAAAAGTGCTTCTTGATTAAGAGATGCAGTAAGATTGCCATTTAATTAAATTCCAGGTGTCTTATCAAGCTGTGTCTATTATACATATGTCTCATGACTGAATTGACTTGAATACAGATGGGAATTTGGAAACACAGAATTTCTTAGAATACTGTTTGGCAGTTCAAATCATTATACTGATGTCATTCAGCGCAGACTTAGATATAAAGTATTGAAGTCGCTAAGGAATAAGAGTCTGGCATTTTCTAGCTAAGACAGTTCTAATCATACCTTCATCAAGCATCTAAAATTTATTTTTAATGAGGCTTTTGAATAGGCAATTAAAAGTATTTAAGCATGCTTAGAAAATTAATTAATAATTAATGGACGCATTGATGGGATCAGTCAAATACACTTTTAGTTCTTTAATTAAGTAATTCTTTATAATTTCCATGAACACCAGGGAAAATTAATCTTTATCAGCTTGTGCTAGCTAAATGTTTGAAGTTTACTTTAAGTGAATCGTATAAACTTCCTGCAACAGTAAAGAGAAAAAAATGTCTCCAGAGAATAATTTAGATGAGCTAAGATGAATCCCTGAAGTGACTCTTTTTCTCAATTTTTTTTTTGCAAGAAACCATGGAGAGTCTCTTGGATGAGACATCATACCATCTTGCCTGAAAACAGGCAAAACAAATTACACCATGACTGGTTATAATGGGTCTACACAGTCTTAATGGCAATGCTTGTATGGGTTAGAAGATCACAGCACGTACTTGTTTTCTACAAGGACACAAAATTGCATGTATTTGTATTTTGACTCTATTTTAATTTTTGGAAAATTATAGTTATGATATAGAGAGACTATCTAAAAAAAATCCCTTTTTCATGAACAGGAACAAATATATAGCACACATATTTAGGTTTCAAGTTTTATGTGTATAATAAGTATAAAATGGCAGAGAATTTCATTTGGACAGTGTATTACACCCTTACTGAAAATGAAAGAATAGAAAATGTGTTTGTACAATGTGTACCTTTAATTAAGTTGTAGAAATGATAAGATCTCACAGAAAGTGGTGGAGTTACCTTCTGGTAGAAGGGGTTCCAAAAACCCCTTCAACTTTGCTTGTTTCAGCAATCCTTTTTTTTTGACAAAAATAAAGTAGATACTTGTTCATCTGTGATCCAGGCAAAACAAAATATATGATACATGATATACTCTAAAGCATTCTCCACAATATATTAACATTTCCTGAAGGTAAGACCTGAAAATTGTCATAAGGAAAAATTGGTATTTAATTTGAATCAAAACAAGAAACACATCTTTAATGTCTTATTAATAGACTGCAGTGAAAGTCTTCACATGCAATAAGTATTATTTTGCTATTAACAGCAGTAAATAACAAGCAATGATTAAAGGCCTGGAAATAACAAGCAATGGAAACATTTGCATTAGCTACATAGGCTTTGGAACAAACCTTAGAGCCATAAATACTGAAGAACAGTCATTAGCTAGCGGACACACCCCTATTACTCAACAGGACCATGAAACACATGAAATTACTTTCCTAGGATCTCAATTTTGTGCTTGGATGAGAGCATGATGGCTGGCCAGGGAAGTACCAGCTACTGAGCTCCTTATCGTTTTTTGGGGTATCAGGTTTTGTCCCTCCGCCCTGGAGCCAAAGGAAGGAGCAAATAAGGCCATGCTGATCCCTGCTCACCTCCCTTGGCTCTGGGGAAGAAGCAAGGGCTGTTGCCCTGCAAGTGAAAGGTGTGGGGTGCCTTGTTCCCCAGGCCCCAAACATGCCAGAAAGGACCAGGAAAGAAGGCAGCTTGTTCCTGTTTCGCTCTGCAGGTGAAATTTGCCTTGCTCAGCATTAGCCCTCTATGAATTGGCAGCTAACCGAAACCAGTTGTTTAGCCTCATTTGTAATCACTGGGGAAACACAGGCACTTGTAGAGGCTGTTCATCCATCCGCAGAAAATTATTTAAAGCAGATGGGATGAATTGCACTGGGAAGCTGTCCTTCTCCCTCTGCTGATGATGAGGGGCCCAGACTGCTAGTTTAGAGCAGACGTCTAGCTTTCAGCAGATGAATTTAGATAAGACATATCCTGCTATTATTTGTATTTCCCTGGAATATTGTCCTAAGTTTTCTCTAATGGCTAGTACCTTTTTTGCAGCAGTATTGAGACTGTTGAGCAATCTTTCACTGTTACAGAAAGTGAAGATAGGATAAAATAATGCTGTCATGGTTCATGGATCTTATTCTTGACAGGCAGTATTTTGCTACAACTTTATAACAATAAAATAAAGTATTAGTAATAATATTAATATTCATGTTTGTATACATATTGGTATTATTAGCAGTATTAATATTATCTGCAGTCTGAGTAGCAGTATTATGGGCATACTTTGAGGATCTAGCTGTAATCAAGGCCATATGAAATAGATCACACACACACACAAGATGGGATTTACTTCCCCAACTTTTACTATATAAAACTTAGGTTTTCATCTAAAGTGATTATTTAGGCTGCCACTGTAGACGAGACACCTCCATAGGATGGCTGCTTCCCCCTGCATTTTGCATTCTTGAGCTTCTCTCTTTTCTTTCAGTGTTCTTTCTGCTCATTTTTTTCTTCTGTGCTGGAGATATACTGACTTACGGCTACTGAGAGTCAGAACTCAATCCTAAAGACTGAGTAGTATAGAAAGGTGGCAGAAGCTTCAAAAACATTTCCAGTGTCTATCATCTTGCAAGATAACGAGAGAGGATGTTTTCCTAAGAAACGCTATTGTATATCTTCCACTGACTAAACTACTATTGCTTTTTATTTGGAGTTTATTCTGTTACTGATATTAAGAACAATTTAAGATTTTCATACATGTTCTTATTTGATTACCATCATTAAGTTCAATTTACATTTTCCTTTTGAGAATAGAAATGATCAAATCAGTATGTTCTTAATTTATTCCAGATGAGTAAATGTATGATTACATTCTTAGGAACACTATGTATTTGTCTATAGAAGATTCAATGATTTAATTCATTCTCATTATATGAACAAAGTACCATGGCTACTTAGATGAATAGATAAAATAAATTTAATTTATTTGTCTGCATCTTCCAGTTGGTATTTTTCTGCTCTGATCTGAATTCTTTCTTCCTTCTTTCTGTCCTGGTATTCAATTCTTGTTGAAGGGATGTGAGAGTAGTGAGAGTTGGATGGAGGTCTTGGTGTTCCTAAGTAATCCCAACTGGTATTGCAAGGAATGGGCAGGAACTTAATTTGGCAGTTTCTCCCTCAACCCCTTTGCCTCCTTCTTCCCCTGCTCCACTTCCTATAGAGACTCTTGCTGGGAAACCCACACCCCCATGAAGAGTGATTGCACCACCAGCTGTGCCTTGGGTGGACCTTTTTCTGTCATTTTGATCAGTGACTAAAAATGGGCTAGGAACATGTAAAGAGCTTGAGTATATCTGGATAAAATAATGGCCACATGGGCCAAAGGAAGAGACAGTAGGGATGTGAAGGGGGAGCGTGCGCAACAGGAAGGTTTGCAGACTCACGGTTGGGCTACAATTTACTTTTCACGTCATTTTGAGAGAAGCTGGCCCTGTAGCAATCTCTTCATTGACTGCTCATTGTAGCCATGTCTGGAAATAAAGACAACATTTATTTTTCAACACATAACAATACCATTTAGAACAGGAAATGACAAAATTTGTATGCTAATGAAGCAACGATAACTTCCGTATGCTGAACAGTAAGCTAGAAACATTCTTTATGACTGCAATGATTTTAAGGAACTAATTTTTTTTTTTTTTTACATTTGTACTCTTACAAACATTTGTTCCCTGGAAACATTCAAGGCCAGGCTGGATGGGGCTTTGAGCAACCTGGTCTAGTGGGAGGTGTCCCTGCCCGTGGCAGAGGGGTTGGAGCTGGGTGATTTTTAAGGTCCCTTCCAAACTAAACCATTCTATGATCCTATATATTCTCAGAGCTCCCAAACAATTTCTCTTCTGCTTTCCTTATCACAGCTGCTGTGGCTAAGGTATAACATTTAAACTTTAACATTTCAGTAAAAGCTTTATTAACAGTCGCTCCATGGATTCTTTTAGTTCCAGTAAAAGATAAAATGCTGCTTCGCCTTTGGGCTCAAAAGGAAATATGAAAGTTTTGTTACTGACAGGGTTTTTGCTTTGCTTTGGGTTTCAGGTTTTTTTGGAAGATGGCAACAAACAGATTTCCTCTTCTATACCAAATGAATACAAATTGCCTCCAGTGGCAAAAAGAATGCAGCAATTAATTTATAATTATCAAATAATTTTGTTTAGCTAGTTCTGTGAAACACTGTGACATTTACTGATTGCTTAGCTTGTTGCATATACCTCTTTTCTTCCATTTATCAGTGCTTAGTAGACATTTGTTTCCATCATTGATTGGAGTGCTTTTGTAGCCACTTCATTAAATGTAACTCTACAATGAAATGTAACTCACACTATAAAGTAAAAATCTGTTTCCATTTAAGACTTCCTCTTTTTTCTCCCCCCCCCCCCCCCCCTCCCCTCCCCTCCCCTCCCCTCCCCTCCTCTCCCCTCCCCACCTGGAGTACTGCATCCAGCTCTGGAGTCCCCAACATAAGAAGGACATGGACCTGCTGGAGCGGGTCCAGAGGAGAGCCACAAGGATGATCCGAGGGCTGGAGCACCTCTCCTATGAGGAGAGGCTGAAAGAGTTGGGGCTGTTCAGCCTGGAGAAGAGAAGGCTCCGGGGAGATCTTACTGCGGCCTCCCAGTACCTCAAGGGGTCCTACAGAGAGCTGGGGAAGGACTTTTTACTAGGGCATGTAGCGATAGGATGAGGGGGAATGGCTTTAAACTGGAAGAGGGCAGGTTCAGATTGAACATTAGGAAGAAGTTTTTCACTGTGAGGGTGGTAAGGCACTGGAACAGGTTTCCCAGAGAGGTTGTTGAGGCCCCCTCCCTGGAGGTGTTGTGTTGAAGGCCAGGCTGGACGTGGCTTTGGGGAACCTGGTCTAGTGGGAGGTGTCCCTGCCTATGGCAGGGGGGGTGGAACTTGATGATCTTCAAGGTCCTTTCCAACACTAAACCATTCTATGATTCTGTGATTCTATATGTAATTATGGTGGTTTTGCTATTATCAACATCATGCAAAGCTACTTAGTGATATATATATGCCTCTCAGACTAATTACCTAAACATTTCTCAAACAAGATCTGCATCAGAGAGATCAGAATAAGGCACAACTCTGAGTCTGGCCCTGTTGTCTTTTTTGAAGAGGTGCATGCCAGACAGTTCTTTTTTTAACATTTTAACCTGCAAAATTCTCCAGAGGGGGTAAATACAATTCAACTTTGGGGGAGATAGTTTTTATTGAATATATAGTTAAAGTCAGTGCCTTGCTACAAGGAATTAATTTTTCTCCAAGCTTAATTATGCCAAATGGCACTTTCTTCTGCCCCCCCCCCCCCCCCCCCAACTTACAAATAACATCCATTGTGTTTTCCCACTGTAATCTTGATGAAGAATCTTGAAAATTAAAAAAAGGACAAGAAAACCAGACCACAAACAACAATAGACCCAAATTAATCTTCTGTAAATTGCACACAAAAGCCATATAATGTATAGGAGCTGCTTGAAGCTTGGTGTTCCGGGAGATATTGTGAATGTGAAGTTTCACCCATTTAACCTTTTTCACCAGTAGCAAGAGACCGTAACTCTCTTTTTTTTAATCCTCCAGAATCTTAATAGGTTAGTGACTTTCTTTAATACTGAAGAGAATATTAGTAGAAAGGAGGCAGCTGCTGTGCTTGCAGAAGAAACCACACACTTAAGTGCGCATTTGCTTCTAGATGGCTACCTGGTGCTCTACCCAGTGAATCTCTAGGTAAAGCAAACACCATCTGCATTTTTTTTTTTTTTTGTGCAATCATGGAAGTGCCTGTCTGCATTTCCTCAGTCCCTATTGTTGGAGAGAAAGCAGATCTAAGCTTCGACAAGGTCAAACATTAGTGAGAATAAGATGCTTTTATCTAGCATGGATGTGGATTCCTTTTGCATTTGAGACATTATGTTGCTGCATATGCCAATTAACAGTTACTTAATTCTACTGTAAATGAGAGAAAAATCATATTATGTCATTTTCTTGATAATAAGTACATAAGTATTGTTAAAGTTGATCAGACTAACTGTTCAATTAGGCTCCTAACTTGCTGGAGCGGCCAAGACAAGGTATTTTGGATGCTGGGTGGTTTTGCTGTGCAATTATAGAAAGCAATTTACATTTTTTCTATCTCTAGTCAAAGTAGAGATAACCTTATTCAGCTTTATCCTAAAATCTACTCTAAACTTTAAATTCCAATCTGAAGTAAGTATTTATGCTCTTGCATTAGTAGAAAAAAGTACATCCAGGAAACAGTTCTTTCCACTTGTTATGGACACTTATTTCTGAGTGAGAGGAGTCATATTTTAGAAAATGTCTCTCAGTTACTCACAGAGGGAGCCTAAATTATTAGTCAGTCCACATGCTTACTTTGAGATGGATACAGTTAGGGGAAATTAACATTAAGTGAAATAATCCTTAGTTAATTGTTCTAATTTAGTGACTGGATTAACACTGAAATTCTGAGTCTGTTAAAACTTCAAGAAGGATGTGATAAAGCAGCAGATTACAGGACAAATATGGATAGCTTGCTAAGAGGAATTTTCAGAGCTATTAAAAAGTTATAGTGTTGCTGTGCTGATAAATCCAGCCAGGCCCTTTATGTTGCAAGGGCAGAATGAAAAAAAATAAAGAAAAAAGATTGTCAAAATAAAGGGAAAGCAATCTTATTGAACAATCCAGCATAGCAAGAGAAAAAGTCTCCTCTCCAAGTTTTATAGTAAAAACAAAATTAAAATGTTTGGCTCACCCAATTTCACCACAGAGTCCCTGGTTAGCTCCAAATACAAGAATAGATTTCTGACTTGTCAAGATATTCTTTCATAGTTTCTGCCTGGATTGCTTGGGAACTTCTACAGCTTGTAGATGTGCTTTAGCTCAATTCCCATGAAAGAATATATGCTAAAAAACTATGTGTGCTTTTCACTGGGGAAGAGCAGGTTAAGTACCAATGGAAACTTTAAATCCACAGTTAATTTTTCCTTTCAGCCAAATAAAATGTGTTGTGACATCAATGGGAAGTTTCAAAAATAACCTGGTACACCTCTGTATCTCTTGCCCTGAAATACAAAAAAAGAATACATTGAGAGAATCGCTTCTACTCAGACTAGATCAGGCTTCTATCTCAGGGCTAAATGAAGCATTAGATAGACTACAATAAACTATAGAAGCACAGAATCATAGAATGGTTTGGGTTGGAATGGAGCTTTGAAGTTCATCTAGTGCAACTCCCCTGCTGTGGGCAGGAGCATCTTCCATTAGACCAGGTTGCTCAAAGCCCCGTCCAACTTGACCTTGAATTCTTCCAATGATGGGGGATCCACAGCTTCTGTGGGAAGGCTTTCAATCCTGCAAATGGAGCAAAGATGTCAGCAGGCCTGTGTGGATGAACAAGGAGGGATATTTCAACTGGATATTTCCCCATTTGCTAAAGATTTAAAGAAAAACTTTCACCTGCTCATTTGGCCTAATCTTCTGTCTTCTTCTTTGTCTGCTGGTCTGTAGCACAGAAAACTTTCCAAAATATGTGTTAGTTTCAAGGAAAGGGAATAAGAGATTTTTAATTCAAGTCTTCATTCAGAGTGCATGGAAGACTAAAAGAAGGTGAACTGGTTCACTACGAACAAGTGCAGTGAAAAAACATGTGTTTCCAGCCTGGCAGCGCTGAGTTCTCAAGAAAACTTTGAAATATCGTAGTGTAGAATAACCTCCAAAACACTTTGCTTTTTCCTACTTAAGCTTTCCAGTAAGCACATAAAGTAGCATAAGGGTTAGACAGAGTTTAAAACAGAGAATGTTTGAGAAGATCTACTTGCCAGCATTGCTTCTCCTGGAGACGTGTGGAAATCTTTGCATATCTCATTGCTCAATTTTAAAATTTCCCCAGGCAAATTTAAAGGATCATCTCTTCTAAAGAAATATTCTTATCCACAGGCTACAAAACCAAATTTTCATCTCCTTATTCCACCATTGTTGCTGAGTTTTGTGTGTCTTTCTGCAGACTCGTACATCTTCAACATACAGAGTGAGGAGAGGATTTTACTCAGAGCATTTCTCTCTAAACTGCCACCTATGTCCCTGCAAAGGTCTGTAAACACAGAGAGTTCTGGGCTGTCAGTAGTTGCCAGCTTGGCAAGATCTGAGTTTTTTTTTTTCAATGTGTATGTGATGGCTTAGACTGGGCTAAATGCTTCACTTCTGCCAGATCTACGGGCCAACTTACAGAGTCACCGTATGGTCAGCATATGGAATCATCTCTACAGGAAGCTCAGGATAGTTTTGAACCACTTGTAGTTCTTCCTGGAGGAGAAAGGGAAAAGGCTCACAATATATTATTATCTTTTAGCGCTCTGTACTTTCCAAGAGGTCATATGATGAATTTGGAACTGCGAGCTCCTAGTCTGAGTAAAAATTCAGAGGAATAACGTTAGGAAAGAAAAACTTAACTTTACTCCAATGTGAACAGAAACACGATCTCCTACTGATTCCCCATTCTCACTGCCATCTGCAAGTTGGGATTTTATGAGGTATTAAATGAGGAGAAAAAAAAGAGTTTAAGAAATTTATCTGATACAAACACAGTCTTCCAGAAATGAGGGACAGGCTTTTGATAATGAAAAATAAAGCTGCGATATTGACATTTAAACAAAAGCAGTTTGGAGGAAACATATTCATCACTTTGCTTACTTTGAAAATGACCATTTTCATGTCTTTTGTGCTACTGTTCTCAGAAAAAAGAGGATGCTTATCAGATTATGGCTCTGTTGGGAAAAAATCAGACTTGGCTTGAAGAACAATGCCATGTTTTCCAACCTTGAAATGATACATTAACTGTCTTTTCAGAAGGTGGTAATACAAGGAAAGTACAATCTGACTCATGAGTTAGATTCTTGAGTAAGCAACAGTAAGTGCAATTTCCATCAAGGATAACTTTTATGCAACTGCATTTAGGTTAGCTAATAAAGCAATTTCATTTGACTCACCTGGAAAAGTTCCTGACTTCGTAAATCTCTGCCCATACTTTTGCAAAAACTCCTGGGGATACATTTGACTGTGCTTTACAGAGGTGTAAAATTGTAAGGGAAAAGAAACTCTCCACTGCTTTTACAAGCTACATGGGAGCTAAACATCTTCCTGTCTTCCTTTACTCTTAAATTACAGCATACAAAACAGTGAGAATGGGTTTACTGGAGGCTGCATGACAGGTCACCAAATATATCGTGAGAGGGGATTATATTGTGTTGTCTTCAGGGGGCTGGGTACTGCTTTGGTGTGCCTGGAAATCCTAGGAAACTGGCTAGCCCTACACACAGGAGTGAAACATGAACTGGAGGCCATGACTCCTGTACCCATGGTACTCTCCTGGCTGCTGGCCAGGCTCCAGACCGTGCTGGCAAGAACAGGGCTTACAATATTTGCTAAGGTTCAGGAAGGTGACATCCTCGCTTTGGCTGCTCCTGTGCTGGATCCATGCGCTTTATGTGAATGGCAATCTGAAACCTGAGCTTCAGTGCTGAACGGTCAAGGCTGTTCCCGTCACTGGGGGGCTGTGTTTCGGCTGGAGGTGGCTCCTAATGTGGGCTGAGATTGTAACATGTGTAGTGACAAAACCTAGTTTGAGAACAAGAGAGCATCACTGCCTCAACTGTCCTGATGCTGCCTCTGGGACAGCCCGACTTCACATCGATTTTTATTTCAGGTTACAACAAGCTGTTACCTTTACTTCAGGAAAGTGTAGGAAAACACATTGCTGTTTTCTGAACTTCTGACTCCAGTGATGTTTTTGACTAAGGAAGGTGTGAATGTGAGTTGCAGGGATTTTTTAATGAAGATTTTCAGCAGATAATCAAATAATGACACAAATCACATTTAGATTGATGTTCACATATTTCATTGCATTATTGATTCACTCTATTTATCACTTTGATCACTATGTCTTTGTACCCTTTAAATTTCATCCAATCTAATGAAGTCTGTCCAAAGCTCCGGATATTCATTCTGAAGAATTATTCTCAGAGAATCTGATCATTTGAAACTATTACCTGCAGTAAAAGTCTACTTGTTTTAATCTTCTGTTTAACTTATCTGAAAAATTTCATATAAAGTTTGGGTTTTGGTTAGAAATGTGTGGTTTTCCATGAAGAAAGGAGCAAAGCTTTATCAGATACGATATAGATACATTAAGGAGGAGCAGAGAAAGTGTATAAGTGGTTAAGTCAAAATTTTCATGCTAAATACCTGCTCAGGTTTAAATAACTAACTGTACACTGTAAAGCAGGACACTTTCCTGTTGAAGCTACTGTATGCTATCTAAATCACGAATGTTCCTCACATTAGAGAAGTAATGTAGAGGAGTTAAAACTTTGAATTAATCTTCCCAGATGTCTGGTGACTGGTCTGGTCGCTGAGATACTGCCTATTTTGAGGTTGCACTCAAAATGTGTAATCAGTACATTTTGAGGTTGTTCTGCGATATGGAATGAGACTATGCAAAAACATTGCTGGCCAACCTGACCAAAACCAAACCATTTTCTTATTTTGGTGCAAGCGTTCCTCATTTATGCCCATGTAACTAGGACCAGGATCTAGCCTCTAGAATGGAAAGATCGGAAGACTAGAAGATCTGATTACCCCCTTCCTGTGGGAAAACCCAGTGGTGATCACTTAAGCATGCATAGATTGAGCTGGGTCCAAATTCCTGTGCTTTACATTTCATGTGAAAAAAAAACCTTTGCTGAAACTACGCAATGTGGAAAATATGCATTATTTAGGTATAACCTGACATATGTGATTGATTATATTTATTAGCATACGCACACATTTGCAAAGAAAATAGAGCTTGGCTCAAATAGTAGATGTCTTATGCTTTATCTTGTAGGTGTACTTTGATGTTTTTTTTCTCAAATATTTATAAAACAATGATGAATGAATATCGGTTCATCAGTTTAAGCATTAATCCCACCATGGCACAGAAAAGCTGATGATTCATTCCTTTAAGAGAGAATTTTTCGTGGGAATTGAATTAGGCTGTGATCCTTCCAGCACTTAAATATGCATATTTATTCATATATTTAATGGTTTCACAATCAATATGTGCTTTCACAGATAGTCCTATCACTAATGTAAGGAAGTGAGAGAGACTTTGCCACAAGCTTTTTTATAGGTTTCAAATTTATGATGAAGTTACACTCAGACTGATACATTTGAAGGTTTATGGCTCAGCTAATCTCTTCAGCCTTTTGTCAGGAGTAACTAGCAGTTACCGGCTAATCATTACCTTTACTATTCATCATTTACGACAGAGAGTGTGGATGAGACTGGCAAAAATCGAATGAGAAAAGTCTGTTTAAAAAATACTTCTACTGCCTCTGTTACTGCAGCTATCTGCGTCCAGGGAAATGTTCCAGGTGATTTGTCTGATCTCACTTCATCTTTCCAACTGTTAAAAAGGCGAGTCTAAGCTAATTGTTTTGTCTACTGCCAAATGGAGAAGGACAGACCCCCTCAAGCGCAATTTATCCCAACTATTTTAGACAGCTGAGAGGAGATGTATCACTCTGCTGACTATTGAGAGAGCCTGAAAAATGAGGTTGGACAAGACATCTCAACTTTTGCTAAATAAATGGAGTCGAATTCTACTTTGGAGAGGAAAGGAAATACTTTTAATTAGTCTAGTGTTTCTAAAGCCTTGGTGACAAGGTGGAGTTGCCCAGGTATGGGGTAAAGGCTGGATTTAACAAACTCAGAGTTATTGCACAATAACTTTCTCCAAAATAAACCTCTTCAGAGTGTAACGAGAAGTACTATTTCTAGGTTAGGCTAGATTTGCATTTATTGAAATGGCTGTTTCAGAAGGTGGTGTTTCTGCAGCACTATTTCCCTACCTTTGGAGCAGAAGGTGGTTTTTTCCTTGCTAACCTGCTTGTGTGTTCATGGTTAAGGACAGTGCACAGGTGTATGCCAAGATGTGTGGCACTGAGATTATGTGTGGTAGCAAGTTATTTGTTGGTGCCATGGACTTTTACTTACCAACATTCACATTTTTGATTTCAGTGTGGTAGATACTGAAATCATTAGAGGATGCTTTAATCTCTGACTTCTATCTATTTATTTTTTTTTTTTTTTCAGAAAAGTTTTGAGGATGCTAGGTTTAAGCAAATCCTGTGTCTATGAAAAAAAAAAGTCCTACCTTTACTTGTTTTACCAAGCCAAACACTTGAGGGCACTTTTCAGCAGACTCTGAAACACAGAAGGCAACTCAAGGTGGATATGCCAGTCCACAGAGGGGTATGAAACGAGACACTGTTCTGTGTTTTCCCACAGGTCTCTCTGCTTTTTGGTCTCTGTAACTTTCTTGTGCCAATTTGCTTGCAAAAATCCTACGTGCTTTGAGGGGTAGATTTACGGGAAGAAAAGCAAAGGGATCCTTGAACTTTCTTGTTCTATACTAGTGTGAGCAGAGGTGACACAAGAGATGACCCAAGCCTTCTGCATCATTGGACTCAAAGGCTGATGGAAATGGCATAATCCTTCACCCCACATTGTCCCATCTTATGCACACCTCTGCTTGGGACAATTAAATAGCTTTCTGTGCTTATGGCTGGTTGTCAGAATGAGGCAATTTCTTAGATTTTACAACACTTTTCCTCTCTTTGCTGTTCAAAGTGCTCAGTCTTGAGCTGTTTTGGCACAATGTGACTCCCAAATCAATGTTTATCTTCTATTTAAAATGTAACTGAAACAACTGCATGACTGAGAAAAGCATATTTCATAAACTGAATCTCACCTCGATAAATAGGGCCAAAACAGATGCTTTCCTCAGTACCTGAAAAAAATTATTTTCAAACTCTCAGTTATTACGTGGTGATAATACTGTTTAACAAGAACTAAACCTTGTGCTCTGTTTTTTTTTTTTTTTTCATGTTTTTGAAGGAAGTTAGTAAGGGTGGTGGAACTTCCCAAGTCTAGCCAGAACACACTGTTAGGAACTATTGATACCATGTTATTAATACCATGATTTATAGCTCCTACACTGGCAGGTCTGTGGGGCAGTTCTATGGGTTCCAAAGGTACAATTCTGTGAAAAATAACGAAAAATCAATTGCCTGTGACCTTGTGTGTTCAGTGCACTGAAAGTCATGTGTTTCAGAGCTGTTTCCTCTCAGTCTTGGCCTATGCTGCCTGTGTACTGTGTGATGAGACCTGCTGCTCTGCCAGAAGAAAATTCCTATGTCTGAAGGTAGTGCTGGAAGTGGAGGTCCAGCCCTAAGCCAGCTGCTCGTGCGGCAGCTTCTTGTAGAGCTCCATTGTTGCCTTTCCTTGAGCGTTATGCTAAGCATAACACATGTTAAAAGGTAATTTAGAGAATTTTTTTAATTATGAGTTAATTAAGGTCCTTCCATTGAAACTGCTGCTGCAGTTGCTTGTTGTAGGTATATCAGCTTTATGTTGACTGTAAGGAGTACTGCTGTTCAGTCCCCTCACTGCCTCAATAAGGTAAGGGCTTGAATAAGATTAAACCCAAGGCAGCCCTGAAAGTGTTGTTGATATGAAAGGAAGGAAGTTTGAAGAACTCCAGTCCTCAGTAATAACCCTGTCTTGTGGAAGAACCTGCCTGCCAATTAGTATGTCAACCACTTGGTCTCATACTGCAGCAAAGGATTGACTTCATAATACTGATTTGGCTGCTACTTTAGGCATTGTGATAAAAAGATACTTTATGAAAATCCGTAAACTTTCAAGTAAGTAAACTAACCACCATCAAAAAGTATGGAAGAACGCTGTTGTTTTGCTGCATTTTTTTTAAAATCCGTAGGATCATGTATTAAATAACACATAACAAAAACATGATAAAATTATTAATTTAATTAAAGTTAATTAAAAATTTTGGCTGCAAGATCCATAATTTGGCTCTGCAAAATGAGGAATTAAGGAAACTGAAACACCACTAGAAATTTATTATTTCCATCCACTGTCATGACAAATCTAAGTATGCAGATAGTGTGTCCAGTCCCAAAAGTCTCATTGTCAGGTGGTAAACAAAAAAATATGTCAGCTTTGGTTTTCCTAAAAAGATTTATTTTTCCTTAAAATTTCCTTTTGCCCAAAATTTCAGTTATTTTATTTCTTTCCGTGTCTGGGAATAAAGTTTCTCTCAAATCCTCCCACCCTCCTCTACTTGTATTCTACTTTCTATGGTTCTAATTGTAATACAAATGCGAAAGTAACTTTCAGCAGTAAAATGAATCAAGTATCATAACAATTCTTTGTTGTAATTTTTCCAGTGCACCATCCCTATGAAATAGAAAATATGTCTAATGATCAGATTGATGGCTTCCATTTACCAGTAATAATTGCTAATATAAAGAAATTGTGAATGTTTATAGATGTATAGAATTTTTTTGCAGGTGCGTACTTCTACTTTTTTTCAGAGAAAATACTCTGATACAGAGAGGAAAGTGTTACAAATCAGAATCTTGGGAAGAAGTTCAATTCCAGGAAGCCAGTTGATTAAATTTTTTTTTATTATTTTGTATGACAACTATTTCTCCTTTTCTCTATTACGATGACATGTGAACAACGTTACAACAATTTCTCTCATTGTCGATTCCTCTTTAGCTGGAATGAAAAAAAGAAACCCACAAAACTCAAAAACGTATCTTTAATATAACCTGGGACTCAAATTTGTACATGCAAGGAGAGATGAAGCAAGACTGACCTATAATAAAAGAAGAATCACTCAAGTTAAGAGGAACTTCCAAATAAAATTCAAAGGCAGTTCAGACAATTAACATAGAATTTAATGCAAAGATGAAAACTCAATATATTAAGAAAGTTGGAGCAATTTTTATGTTCTGCATGTCATTACTCCTAAAAATATGGCAGACCATGACCAGAAATGTGACAGGTCCTTATAAATGCCTTTTTCTTTCCTTATTATTACCTTTTTTGATACAGTATTAAGCAAAGTTTGTCATGCTGTTTCACAGGGCAATTTAGTAATACATGGTTGAAAAAGAAATAAGCCAACCTTAATTGCATTTAATGCAACTTTTTTACTGTTTGAAAGAATAGCCTGAGATGCCTTTGTTATGTTGTATACCAGCTTGTCTATATCACACATAAAAATAGTTTTCAGTTTCAGTGCATTATGTGGTCATATTTTATGTTTTTATAATTTATTTCTCCCCACTCCCAAAGCACACATCTTTAATTATATCTGCCAATCCACACCCCATAATTGTAAGATTATCAAAATTCTTGAATGATGCAAAAAATTATCATGACAACATATTAACAGATGTCACAGAACAATGTCATGAGGGAAAAAAATGCATTGGTAGAGCCTCCAGCTATGCAGTTTCACATTTATTTTTTTTTAAATCAGAGGTAATTTAATTGTTGGGGTTTGTTTTTAATTGGTAAATTAATTATAAGAATGAAAGTTCCAGATTCAGAAATAGTTGAATTTGATGAAAGAGTTTAATGGGTTTAGGATTTGTCCCAGAGATAGCAGTAATCTGCAATTTAATTTACAGACTACTTACTTGAGTCAGAACTAGCCATAGCTAACCACATTCCCTGCAATGAGCCAGGTGTTTGTAGCTTGCCTACATGCCTGGAACTTGTTAGGTCTACATGGGGTAAATCCTTTAGTTACTGTCTGAAGCTAGACAGTAGTGATGGTTTATTACTATAAAATGGGGAATAATTCTCATCTACAATGACCCAAAACCTATAGAATGGCAGAATAATGAAATATTTGAGGTTGGAAGACACCTTTGGAGATTGTCTAGTCTAACTCCTCTGCTCAGAGCAGGTTGAGCTACAGCAGGTTGCTCATGGTTGTGTCCAGTCGGGTTCTGAATATCTCCATGGACAGAGACTCCAAAACATCTGTGGGCAAGCTACTCCAGTGTTTGACCATCCTCACACTGAAACATTTTTTTTTATGTTTAAATTAAATTTCCTGTATTTCAGTTTTTGCCCATTGCCCTCTGTCCTGTCACTGGGCACCACTGTCAAGAACCATCAGGTATTTATACACATTGTGCATAGGCTCAGGGATGTCCCTCTAAGCTTTCTCTTCTCCAGGCTGGACAATCCCAGCTCTCTCAGCCTCTCTTCATATGAAAGATGCTCCACCCTTAATCAGCTTAGTTGCCCTTCATTGGTCACACTCTAATGAGGCCATGTGTCTCACCAGTGCTGAGAGGAGGAGAAGGATCATCTCCCTCAGCCTGCTGGCAACAGTTTTTCTCATGCAGCCCAGAAGGGTGTTGGCCTTCTTGGCAGTGAGAGCACATTGATGGGTCATGATCAGCTTGTTGTGCACCAGGACTCCAGCTGCCAAGCTGCTTTCCATCTGGTTTGTCCCCAGCATGCGTGGACATATGGGTTTGTTCTTCCCCAGATACAGGACTTTCCCTTTGTTGAACTTCATGAGGTTCTAATTTCTGGGTCATAAGTGAGAAGTCAGGAGATCGATTCCTGTGACTGCTCCACATAAAATAGCCAAGATTGTGGATTCAGCTTTCAGCAAGCAAAATACTGTTTGTAAAAAAATTTAGGTGCACTTCAGAGACAGGGGGGTTCTTTGTTGCTTTTTCTTTACTTCATGTAAGAGGCTACAGTTTGCCTAATTTGCACCTGTTGAAGTGCTCATTTGAAGCACAAGTTGAAGTGCTCACCTGGACCTCACCCTTGGGTCTCTGAAAAGGATGGCATTTCTGTTACAACGCATAGAATAATTGAATGTTAGGTACATTTATGACAGGTATGAACTGTGGCAGAAATATTTTGTCTGTGGACGGGATGGATCATGAATTTTCCTTGTTGGGGATTTGCCTATTAAAATAGAAATTGTTTGCAAAACGCTGTATTTAGATCAACTCTCCGCACATCAACAGAATGAAAAGCATTCCTTGTTAAACCCCTAAGCAATGCAATAGCATGTAAAAAGCAAATTTACAGGGCAGTAAAGTGATTAAAAATTGAAGTGCAGTTAAAATAACCCTTTAGTTTGATAAATCACCAATGAAAACAATAGCTAATTTGCAACTGGTTATTCTAATTAGATCCAGGCTTTTAAAACTGTGTAAAGAACAAATAATGTGCTAAAACAGGGTAGCACTGTTGTTCAGTTACTAAGGAAAATGCATTTCACTAGGATGAAAAATGGGGTATTAATAGTTTTTTTACAGTTACTCTAATTTGCCTTTTGCATGATTTTTTCTATTTATTTTCCTAGCTCCACTGTACTTCTGAGTTATGCAGCCATCAGAATTTATATTGTACTATGCTTTTTATCGAAATCTAAAATGAGAGAAAAATTTGCAGGATCATGTAATTTTCAGGTATACTTTTGGATGTTTTCATGTTACCTGCCAAATTTTCAGGTAATAAGTCCAATGTATCTACAGACTTGCCAGTGAAAGACATAGGTTATGATAATTTTTGTGCACAGGAATACATATGGACCTGCTTTTGTGCATAAAACAGAGAGATCACATGGCCTTATTTTGAGGCCTCAGTCTTAGAAACACTTCTGTACGTGCCAAATATAAGGTGCACGTGTAGCATTGCCTTCATTTCTTCTGTCATTTCTTAAATGATTAATCAAAATGAAACTCAATTTGGAGAAAAATCTAACAATTTGTTCTTCCATAGCACACAGAGATATGAGTCACATTCTTGTGCTGCATTTCAGATATATTAATTTTTTATGGCTTTGCATGGTGCTATTAGCATCTGTCAGACCATGCCAAAGATGGCTATTTTTAAGTGTCTGATTTTCTTTAGCTTACAACAGCTTCGATGGTGCTGAAGTGATTCAGAGAGTGATTCAGTATTGTCACATGACAATATTCACATGACACAAGTACACATCAAAAGTGAAGGAACGTCTTAGGCTAGCAAAATTAGATCAATGCTGCTATTAAAATGAGGAGTCACGGATCTGGGAAACTCAAACTCAGAAATCTAAGAAATAAAAAAGAAAACAAAAAAATGCTGTACAGATATTTCAGACTAAAAGTAAGTACTGCAAAGAAAAGTACAAAGAGAGAAAAATTACTCATGAAAACCATAGGACTTAGGTGGACTGCTAACAAAAAAAAAACAGGAATAAGTTTAAAATATATTTCAGTGTAAAGCTTTAACACACTAATGCCTCTGCACTGAAAAAACGTGGACAATGCATCTCTTAATAAAAGTGAGGGAACCAATACCTTTGGATTAAAATACCAAGTAACGTTTAAATTTCACCATCTGAAATTGGAAGAATATACATGAACGGGTGCAGCAAGCCTGGCTGATAACTTGGTGAGGACAACAGAGATGCATTCAGATGGGTCATCTTTAATGCTCTTTATTTTGAGTAGAATACTGTGTTTTGGGGAAGAAAAAAAGTTTCATAGAATTATATAAATTTCAGTGGGGACATGTAGATGGTTCCTTTGAGATTCAAGGATAAAGAAAAAGGCAAGGAAAGAATCAATCATCTTCTAAATTTATTTTTTATGAAGTTACTTAAAGCATGAATCCTGCAAATTTTTACTTATGTGATAGCCTGGAGAAATAATTAGTTCTTCCCGTAAAAAAGTTGATTCTCCTTTCTACTTGGTAATTGCTAAAGCTTGTATGAATTCATTAATAATCCTGATAAGAAAAGTTCTTATAAACAATTCTTTACTGCTTTGTAAAGATTTGAAGTAACATTTTGAAAAAATACGTTTCTGGTGATGTTGCACAGGTTTAAAAAAAAGATACTACCTTCTCCTTCCAAAAAAACTTTGAAGCACATTTTTTAAAAAAAATAAAATTCAAAGAAAAACTAAAAAAAAAAATCAAAATTAAATTTTCATTTTGTATGGTATATAATTTTCTTTCTTTTCCAAGTCAAAATATGTTTTATTTCTTTTTCAAATCTTGTTTCTGTTTACAACAAAAGATTGAAATGCTTTTGTTTCCTGAAAATTAAAAATTTTGAATTTTGATGTATCTAGCCATCATCGAAGAGTTTCTAACCATGAGTTTATGGGTAGCTGGTTGTTATTTGTCCCTTAGCTCCCTCAATAGTTGAGGGAGAGAAATAAGTGCTGGCCATTTTACATCTGGTTTCCCACCTATCTCTCAGTGAGTCTCTGTGAGTTAGTTCCAGCAGAGATAGAGTAAGCCTTCAATACTTTCTTAAACTAGTTGTTTACTTTTTAAAAGCTTTTAGCCAGATAACTCACTCTGGCAGCCTGTAAGAAGAATTGTGTGTGTTAAAAAACAACAGCAACAACAAATTCCTCATTTTTGTCAACGTCAAAAAAAACCCAAAATTAAATGACTCTGTTAGACCAGAAACCTATATGTAAGGGAACATATATCACATATTTTAGCTAGTATGTCTTCCCTGATGGCCAAAGAGGAAACAATGATTGTTATTTCCTTTGGTAAAAGAGCTGAAATGTACAACTCCAAAAGCCACGGATTCTGTACGCTGGGGAGAAATGGATTCATACAGGTCAAAGTTTTCTGAACTTCTCATTCTAATGGGAGTCCAGAAGGCAATTAGAGTTTCTTAACCTCTGTGAAGCCAATTATACCAGTTGCATAATTGCACTAATAGGAGCACAAAGCTATCAAGAGATATAACTGGAAATACTGAATAATCAAATGTTTGGAAAGGAATGGAAACCCTCTTGCCTAGTTTTTAAGAAAATTCTTGTTGAAAATTGAGACTTCCCTGCAGACAAATTTCTAACGAGGACTTGCTGCCTCTTGCCTTCCTTTGAGGTAACTCGCACAGACCATTCTGGTCAAAAAACTGTAGCCTATAGGCTGGCGTGACACCACAGAAGGTCTGTTCCTCTTCAGTATGTCACAAAATATGTCTCTACATTTAATTCTGACTCTCTTTGAATAACTGGGGGAAAAAAAGCACCATTATGTTGGCATACTTCTTGCTGAATCAAACCACTGAGTTGAGAACATGATGGCATTTTCATCTGTATTGTGCTGTCTGGAAAACAGAGTGGAGTACAAGTTGAGTACAACCATTGCTTATGATAATGTAAGATGTTTTAAAAAAATCATGTTTTTATATCCTCTGGAAACAAAGTCTAAGTCTTATTGCAGCTTGGAGTAATTTGAAAACACAAATATATATACACAAACCTTGGATTATATTGAATTATTGGAAAAACAAGTTGACAATGTTTGCATAATCACCCCATCCATTACTTAAAGATTTTATGATATTTTATGACTCCAAATTAATGTATGGTATTTATGCAGTCCTGGAGGTGTAAATTTAAAAAAAAAAAAAAGAAAGTATTTTGTCCTACGACTTCCTTGGACTGAGCAGTGATTTTGTAGTTTTGGAGAATATCAAGGCTGAACCAGGACAGATATTTCTGTATGAAAGAACAACTATGCCAAAACTGGCAAGTACAACTCTGAAGCAGTTTTCTTCAGGCTAAATGTTACTTTTCTGTTATGATCCATCCTCTGAAAACCTGAGATGTGCTGAAACAAAGAGGTGTCCTTTTCGCTTGAACAGTGGAATACCAAAAAGTCAAAATATTACACTCCAATGCTCACACTGTCTTC
The DNA here is from genome assembly GCF_965231255.1 of Vanellus vanellus. Classification (NCBI taxonomy): domain Eukaryota; kingdom Metazoa; phylum Chordata; class Aves; order Charadriiformes; family Charadriidae; genus Vanellus; species Vanellus vanellus. The sequence goes on along the minus strand of NC_138905.1, from coordinate 194,880,636 downwards.
CAGTTAAGCCCTTCAAGAGGCGTTTATTGCAGATATTTATATTGGATACTACGGGGAATGTTCTCTTCCAGCTGAGGATTGCAGATGTTACTTATTTTGCCATTCAATGTACCATTCTGCTTTTGGGAAATAACAAAACAGAGAGATACAAGCATTTCTGGCTTTATGTGAGGTAGAGCCGAGTTTTCCAGCAAATGAACAGCACACTGGAAAAAAACAGTATTAGTTTTCAATGGATAAGCAGCAAGCTGTTTCCAAAATTATAGCTTAAGTTCACAGAATGTCTTTAAGTTTGCAGAGTGGCTGCTTGCCCATAGCCATGTTGAGGTAACGCCAAATGCCAGAGCAGTTAGACGCTTTGAAATAAAGTCCATGTTCAACAGACTGCTTCTCTTTCTTTTCCATATTTACCTCCGGTTTAAGCTAACAGAAAGATGGTCTGAAATTAGTTTGGGATCTTGACAATTTGAACACATCTGAAAAATCGCATTGATCATATGTAATGGATTTGCTTACTTGTACTTACAGCTGTAGAAACGTATTTTGGATATCACCTCCTGGTTAGGTGGAAAACTTGAGCAGGAATGTTTTATTATGTGAAGGACACACTGCAGTTGGAGATATCATTTAATAGCATTGTTAAGAGGGCCTGATGCAAATCTTCAGCCAGACTGGCCTTGAAAACCATCAAAAGGTTTGCCCAATGGGTGTGGAAATGAGTGGGAGTAATCTTTTTGATTTCGGTGGGTGTTGCTGGTTGACTTCACCAATGTGGTATTCAGTACATGCTCACTTCTGTTTAAGGCACTTCCTTTTCTTGCCACATGCTTTAACTTTTCTCTGTCACTCCTGTACAGCAGGCAAAGGAGAAATGAGCATTAAAGCAGAGCGGTGAGCTAGGAACAGAAATGAATCATTCAGCTGTGGAAATGGGTTGTGACTGAGCAGAGTGGAATATTTTGAGTAAATGACTATGCCTATGGAAAAGCAACACAGTGGGTCTTTTTTACCACTTTGGAAAGGTTTATAAAGCAAACTCCTTTGGGTTTTTGGCAGTTCAATAAGGTTTTGCCATAAACTTTATTTCCAGTTTCCTCTGTAATGAATGGAAAGCCTGGAAATAGCCTTCCATATTGTCAAAAACAAAATATGTGGATGTTTGTATGTAGATATAGTAGAGTGAAAAATCTGTCAAGGAAAGATTAAGTTCAATTCCTCATGAAAATCTAGCTGTGTTTACCTTTGATCACTTGGACTTTACTCAGCGAATATTGCTAATGATTTCTCTAGTAATCACGCTTCCGGTGGTCCTGCATAATAAAAGAGAGGGATTGCACAGTACTGTACCATGAACTTCAGCACAGGCTGTGGAAAATCAGCTGAGATTTTCTGTTCTTGATCAGACAGTCGTGGGAAGGACCTGACTGCCAATGGGGATGGAAATGCTCTGGAGGACCTGAAGGGACCTGAAGAAAGGTAGTAACTACAGAAAGTGTCCTTGGGAAGCAGTCTTGGCATATGAGTTTTATAAGGCTCCGTGACTTATGGTAGTAGATTTGGCAGAGGAAGGGAACAAGATCACGGAATCACGGAGTTTTCAGAGTTGGAAGGGACCTCCAGAGATCTTCTAGTCCAACTCCCCTGCTAAAGCAGGATTGCCCAGAGCACATTACTCAGGACTGCATCCAGGCGGGTCTTGAAAATCTCCAGAGAAGGGGACTCCACAACCTCCCTGGGCAGCCTGTGCCAGTGCTCTGTCACCCTCACCGTAAAGAACTGTTTCCATGTATTTGAATGGAACTTCCTATGTTCTAACTTGTGCCCATTACCCCTCGTCCTGTCACTGGGAACCATTGAAAAGAGCCTGGCTCCATCCTCCTTCAACCCACCCTTTAGATACTTGTACGCCATAATAAGGTCTCCCCTCAGCCTTCTCTTCTCCAGGCTACAGAGTCCCAGCTCTCTCAGCCTTTCCTCATAAGGCAGATGCTCCAATCCCTTAATCATCTTAGTTGCCCTTCGCTGGACCCGCTCCAGCAGATCACTACAATAAGATAGATCACTACGGTAAAAATTATAATTTCACTAGCACCATAAATTGATTAAAAAACCAAAAATAATGTTAACTTACCTAAAATTCAGCTGACAAAAAATTATTTTCCATATGGATGCTGGAAAGGGGTTTGGCAACGGTCGGCACAAGGGTTCATCCACAAAAGGAAGAGTTGTGTTAATTGCTTTCTTGGTTTTAGAAGGGAAATTGCCTAAAAATCTCAGATTATTAATCTAGCTGTGGAATGTGAATTGTGTAGACCTAATCCCAGTCTTTTCCACCTTTAAAGCAGGCCTCAAAGGACATCCTGTGTGGGGTTAATCAAAATATTTTAGATTTTGATATAGAATATAATGGGCAATTTTATTTTGCATAATTATTCTGCTGAAAAAAATAGCTGATTTTGTTTAGAACCCACTGAAATAAAAACCTCTTTGTTAGAAGTAAAAGAGGTTGGGCCTGCTTCTTAGCCACTTCTACAGAAATGAGATTTCTTTTCAAGTGTGATTAATTGGCAGTCTTTGACGTTATGATTCATTAAATATGTCATCCAGACCCCCTTGAAGGTAAAACTCAGTAGACCTTCAGTTAATGTTAGGATGTTGATGGGGGAGTTCTAACTATGAGACCACTGGGATTATAATTTTCCTCTGTGCATAAACTTTCAGACAGCATTGCAATGCTGAGGGTATTAGCTAACATTTATTTCCTGTAAAAATAAACAAATCTGTGATGTTTCTATGTAACTATTGGTGATATAGCAGAAAAGTTCAACCTTACTTGTCTGAATTTCATTTTTATACTTATGAAACACAATAAATAAAAATTCATTCATATTAAACCAGAAAGAATCACAGTGTTTCTAAATTCCAGAAACGGCCAATTTTATTTTGCAAACTGCATGTTTTAAGCCTTAAACTGAAAGAGTCCAGAACCTGAGGAATGGTGCCTGGTCACTCCAACTGCTTTTTGTGTACCTAAAGACATAAAATAAGAATTATCCAATGATAAAAAGTGGCTATCTTCTGTGTTAGGGTCAGTTCCACAGGATGCAAAAACAAAAGCGAAAACCTCTACCCTGAAAGACATATCATTCAGATGTACCTCTCCCGTCCCTTCCCCACATATTTGAATAACAGGACATGACAGAATCTAGAAGTCTGTTTCCATCTTTTCCCACACCTGCTTTTCAAACTCAAATCTGATGCAGCAACATAATTCATATTAGGAAATTCTGCCTACTACTAAATAAGACAAAGTAGAGCCCAAAAGAATTGTGTAAACCAGATGACTGCTATGAGAATTGGAAGCAAAAGGACTGTGAGAAAGTGCTTTGGTTTTTTTACTCAAATGGATCAGAAGACTGAGGCAAAATGGAGCCTTGCCTTCATAAAGAATGAAAATATTTTCTGAAGAGGTGGTCTAATTTGAAGAATGCAAAGAGATTTGGAGTAACTTCAGAAATATAATTTTTGGCTCTTTACCAGTAAATGAGGGGAATGAGTTATTAAAATACAAGTTTTCATTTTCTTTTTTCCCTGGCAGCTTCGCCATCTATACAGGGACTTGAGGTTTCTTATATAGGTTCTGAATTTAGCTGCCTGTGCTTAGATGACATGAACACATCTGAAATCCCATCCCGCTAAACTAGGTGCTACACCTTTGGCCAAGTGAAAAAAAATTGGTTATTTCACTCATCTTGGCCTCAAGTTTTGAAGGTCCACTCGGGTCATGGGCATTATGGGTGACTGAAGTTATAACTAAACACAGTTTTGCTTTCCCAATCTTACTAAGAAACTGTCTTCCAAAAACTTTTATAATTTTCCTTCCAGCACATTACGTGCATTATAAATCTACATATGGTTTTCATGTGGCTGACTGTCTTTCTTGTTGCCATTTATGTGTTTCTGTATATCATCTTCTTATCTGGGCTTGCACAGACCTTTAATGAATTTCTCCCTTCCTCCATGACACACAGCCCCAACAGATGTTTGAAGTGAATAAATAACATTAGCATCTTTCCTTAGAAAAATATAAAGTCCCTCTTACTAAATTTGACATGGACATTGTTTAAAAGGGATGTTATTTGTATTCCTTCCCAGTCTCATAGATCCAATTTATTCTCTGGTTTGCTGGAATGTATCTTTGGATGCAATAGTGCAAATGGAGCTGCAGACATGAACTATAGTAGTACGTGGAAAACCCTATGCCTATGACTTTTCTTAAAAGGATATATAGCTGATTTGTCTCTGGTTAATGCAGTTTTCTACCGAAAACTTAAAGTATGTAGAAATATGATCCAGAAGACTAGATATTTCTGACCTGCGCAAATATCTGAAATATATCTTCCACTGAAAATAAAATAAAAAATCCAAAGCTGTTAATGAAAGTTAAAGAATGTTAATGAGCTGTTTTTATTCATGTTAATGTTTATTCCATTCATTTTTATCATCTGTTTTCTATTATTTCTATTTTTTTAGGGTGAATGTTACCTCAGCAGCTGATAAGGATAATCACGCTGAAGGTATGTAGAGGAAGGAGCATTTGTTTTCTTAAAGACACAAGGTACATACGTAGGCAGATATGAGGCCTGAACGCAAAGATGGAAAATTGCTGCTGAGAACGCCTGTATCAACTTGCAGTTGTATACTTCATCTCATATGAATAATTCTGGGCTTCACTAATGATTTTCAATAATCAATTTCTTTGTGATATTAAGAGGAAATTATTTACTGCATAAATCATTGAGAAATCAGTCAGGGAGAGGTAGTTTCTGTCATTAGATGTACTGATATAACTGGGGGAGGTGGACAGACACAGTCTCTCCAGCAGACAAATCCTTCTTGGTGTCAGGTGTAGAGCGGTAAAATAATTTAGGCTTGAAGAGTCTGCCAGACACCACCTCATCCAACCCCAGCCCAAAGCAAGGTTAACTTTGAAGTTAGACCAGGCTGCTCGGAGACATCCATGGCCATAAAAAGCCAAAGCCCTGGCAATGACCTACCGGATAGATCTGTTCCTACCACAGCCCTTCCCCTTGGGTGGTGTACAGGCTGTCTATGGCAAGGTACTGGAAATGGACGCCGCAGGGTGTCCTCTGTGAGGACAGGCTGAGTCTGCCCCATGCTGGACACAGGCGGTTCCAACTGGCTCCAATGGACGCACCACATGGCACAGCTGAGGCCTTCAGCCAAGATGGTGGAGCCTCTGGGAAAGCGTATTTAAGAAAGGACAAATGCAGCAAGGGGAGAGGAAAAAAAACTGTGAGAAAAAACCCTGCAAGTACCAAGATGAGAGAAGAAGGAGAGGAATGAAGTGCTCCAGGTGCTGGAGCAGAGATTCCCCTGAAGCCTGTGGAGAAGATCATGGTAAAGTAGGTTGTCATGCTGTAGCCCATGGAGATGACCATGTCAGAGCAGATATGCACACTGCAGCTCATGGAGGACGTTATGCTGGAGTAGATGGGTATGCCCTGAAGGTAGCTGCAGCCCTTGGAGAGCCCATGCTGGAGCAGGTTTTCTGGCAGGAACTGCAGCCCATGGGGGACCCACGCTAGAGCAGGAGAAAACTGTGAAGGGGAAGGAGCAGCAGAGAGTAACCGTTATGGACATACAGCAACTTCTCATTCTTCTTTTGCCACTCGGGAGGAGGAAGGAGAGGAGTTGGGAATGGAATGAAGTTGAGCCTGGAAAGAAGGGCACGTGCGGGGAAAGCGTTGTTAGTTTTATCTTTGTTCCTCGTCATCCGACTCTATTTTATTATCAACAAATTAATTTTCCCCAAGTAGATTCTGTTTTGCCTGTGATGATCGTTGGTAAGTGACATCTTTGTCTTTGTCTTGACCTGCAAGCTTTTTCATCTTATTTTCTCCCCCTGGCCTATTGAGGAGGCAGAGTGAGAGAGCAGCTCAGTGGACGTTTGGCATCCACCCAAAGTCAACCCACCACACCTGGCGGTACCAAGGACAACCTCACCTTAGCTCCCATGCACCTCTCTCCAGCCCCCAGAGTCCTGTAGTCACTTCTGATATGATCAAGCTCACTCCAGCAGTACCACTAGTACCTGTGCTGATGACCACAAAAGGATAATGACCCAAGGGCTAGATGAGCCTCTGCGCTCGTTCTGTAACACCTCACATCTGGGCTGCTGGGAAGAAACACATCTCCAGGACAACAGGTCTGGTTCAGTGCTTCTGTTCCCTATAGCAGGGAGTCCACAGGCACACTAAATAAAACATTCTGCTGTAGCTCTCTCAGACTTATTTCTCAAGAAAAGCTCTGAATCAGAAGATGATTTAGTCTAAAATGAGATTTACTTGTTCATTTTCTACCCTGTTTCCTGTGTGCACAATCTAGAGCATGCTGCAAAATAGATATTACATAAATATGCCCTTTCCGTCAGGGGAACGTGTCCTTTCCAAGTCAGTGGATACTCTTCATCAGTCTTTGAAGATGAATGCTGGGTAGAACTCCGAACTATATATAGAAAAGTCTTTGTCTATATGAGCCACTCTGCTAATGGTTTTGTGAAAGGTATCTGATTTACGAGGGAAGAACTGAGATGTGTACACATGGCAAATGAGATATTTTTATGAAAAAAAAAAAAAATCTGCAGAGAACTTATTTTCAACATGCCAAGAAGTTTGATATCTTCATGCAAAATAACAAGAAAGAAATCAAATTTAAATTCATAGAAGAAGCCAGCATATTTGTTTGCTCTCCTTTTGTCCCAGAAGTTTAAGTCATCTTTTCCCCTTCTTTTTCCATTATAAAAGTTCTACGTGTATGCACTCCTCCAAATTTGTTATTGACATTCATGATACTCACATATGGCAATCATTAACTACTGCAAAAATGTACCACAGTTGATTTAATTATTTTCCTAGAACGTTATTCGAGGAATTCAGGTACAAGCACAAGTTCTTAGACGTACACTCTATACTTAGTATCATCTTCTAATAAGGAACATACATACTTCATTTTGGAAATAACTTTATATACCCGTCACAACTACATAACAGACATCTGATTTTTTTCTCAATGGAAAATGTAACAGCATACTCAATATTTTGCAAGCAGACAGATAAAGCTGTAGCCTTGCAAAGAAAAACAGTGAAATATCTCAAGCCCAGAAAACTTCAGGGGTCAGACCTGGAGGGATCTTTGTACTCTGGTCCTGATTTAGAAACCAGTTCAGAAGGTAAGCTATGACATCAAGAAAAGTTCTTCCTTTGTGTCTTTTTGACATCAGCCATTATCTAATACAGGTTAAAATACTGGTTTACAGATCATCTGCCTTGCTTGTGACCCACAAGATTCTACTATGCTATCAGCAAATTCAAACTTCTTGTTCCACCTTTATGGGTCAAGGTCACTTAATTTTTACAGTTTTTGAACTGGGCCAGTTTTCATGACCTGTACTTTTCTTCCCTTCCAATGACATCACCCTTCCTCAGCAAGACCCTCAGGATTGTTCTTGCTCATCTTCATTTCATTGTTGCCTGTGTACTTCCTTTTCTCCCTGCACTTGATCTGACCCTGGAACTTAGGGACATACTTAAGCTGATACCACCAGACCCCTGGCTAGGATCTAAATTCTCTCTGAACAAATAACTTCTTCCATGGAAATCACAACTGCGTAAACAGAAATTAACTCTGTAAATAATTTTCCAAGGCCAACAGGAACTGTCAACATGATCAGCCCCTTGGCTGAATAATAGTGTGGTTTTCTGGGTAGAGGTTAATAGAGACAGAGCATCAGAATCCAGCCTCATATTTTTGGCAAGTGAGATTTGGATAAATGTGAAGCCAAATGATGCCTGTACTTAGATGGTGTCTCCTTATTAAGAATTTCCTTGGTGAAAGTTTTGCAAAAGCTGGAGATATAATGTTCTTATTAATGAAGAGTGAGGTAAGCAGGCCTTTAGACTGAAATTCAATTCATCTGCCTCTATCAATCTGAAAATTAGCTGTCTAGTGTAACCTTGCTGTTTGGGCTCTCTGTGTAGCTGTCAGAGAGCCAGAGGTACCTCCAGGGTTACATCCTTCATTTGATCAGAGGTATCACAATTTTCTTTCCTTTTGTCCTTTCTTGTCATAAAGGAAGTGTTCATACTGACTTGAAAAGAATTGAGCTGCTGTCACAGTGAAGTTTAATGAGAAAGCGTTTCTGGATATTCAGCTCCACTCGATGTCATTGTCATTCTCTCAGAGGCGCAACTTAAGCACAACCAATGGACACGTTTGTTTATCAAGGTGAGATTTTCAAAATGGTACCTTTCACTACTTTTTTCCACAGAAAAACATGTTTTTTTTTTCTCTTTTCCAATTAGTTCTAATAATGTATGGAAAAATACAGGCAATTGTAGAAAATAAATCATTTGACCTTACAGTTGGCGTCATTAGTATGTCGAAAATATTGCATAAAGCTATGTATATCTGTATCTATCCTTGACAATTTTTTAACAAAACTAGATTTTTAGGATAACCTAAGTGAAAACAAATGTTAATAATCTCACTGAAAGTTCCTGGAAACATGGAGAATTGTTTTATTCCCTTCAGGGATGGTGACATAGTTCTATGAGTGTATAAAATATTTTGTTAGCCTAGTTTACATTTTGAAACTCCCACTTTGTTGCCAAAAGTTATAAAAATAGTTCCCAGTGTAATATCAATGATTTCATTCATAGCAGCGATGCAAGAGAACACCTACTGTCCAGGAGGGCTGCTGCATGCAAAAATGAGGTCTTCGAAGAAAGTACGCAGGCTGACACGGGAGATGTGCGCTCACAGAGAGATGTGCTGGGCTGAGGAAAAGCTGCTCCACCCTGAATGTCAGCCGTGGTCAACATTTTATTCAGAGCTGCTGCTGCCAGAAAAAAAAAAAAAAAACCAAACACAAAATAAACAACAGTCAACTCCTCTGTTGTGCCTGTGGTCCTTGGGCAAAGAATCTGCACTCCTTATAGAACTAAGGAGCAGTGTGCATGTGAAACATTCCTCCATTCATCGACAGTTGGTAGGTAGCGTAGAATATATATATATATATATATATATATTTTTTACCGTGCAGTGTATTAAGTGGCAGATTGTGCCATATATAGAAAAGATATAACTGTATGTGGAAAGCTGAATGACCTAAACGGGAATTTCTCCAATCTTGTAAAAGCCCCCAGAGTTTAGACAATAAACAGGAAATGCTGAATGCACCCTGAGTTAGGTATAGATTGTTGTTTCACTAGTATATCGCTATTGATCATGTCATGAGACATGTTTATGCAGAAAAGGCAGGACTTGCCTGTGTCTCTTCAGTTGCTTTGTCTATTTACTTGGGGCATTGCAAATGTTGTGACATGAAATACACTTAATGTAGCAGAAATCCCAAATCAGCAACTTTCTAGCTTCCTTTGACAAGCTGTTGCATGTCACCTCACCCTTTCACTGAATGTATGTGCTTTAACTTAACTCAAAGAAAGACCATTACGGCTCCTTTGGGTCAGCGAGGAAGCAGAAGTCTGTGTCCAGCTTTCCTGAGGGTACTGCTATTTATCTAGAGTTTCGTAAACGCGTCCAAAAAACCCCTCCTATACAGCACTCCCCAAAACACGCCTGTCCAAACTTTGATTTAGATCTCAATTTGGATGTTAGTCTGAAAGCAAGCTTAACGCTGGCAGAAAAGTGCAACCACAGGCTTTTCACTGTTCGTGAAACCGGAGTTTATTTTCCTTAAAAAGCTGCACATACACACATGGAAGAGGGTTCAGGGCGCTCTTTGGTAATTCACAGGCAACAGGAACACAGCTGAGACTACGAAAGAGGCAGGACAGCGTGTGTCCTCGAGAGGTGTTTGCTCTCTGCCAGTAGTGTCACAACTCTTTCTAGAGTGGGACTGCGTGTTGTTTTGAGACCCCAGCATCCATCCTCGCAGTGAGCATGGACACAGAGACATACGGTTTGCTAGAACAGGACTTATGCAGCAGCTTGGCTTATATTTTATCCTCGTTATCTCCCAGCATGTTCAAACTTTAATTTCTTTTTCCGCAAGCGTGCAGAGATTGGTCAGTCACACACAGGACAGTAGATCTTTGGCTCTTTAATGTCATGTCCTGCCCTCTTCTCCACAACAGCTTATGAAGGAACTTCATCGCGTATGTTGCAGGTTTTACCAGCCTAGATTACAAAACCGCATGCTATAGAGATACATAGTAGGGGACATATTTTCTAGATAAGCAGGGCGCCTGATTACCTTACACTTTCTGCCTTTAAAAAATGGGGCTGATGCAGGTTAACCCACATGCTTTAGAATGAAACAATTTAATGCTTGTCCCAAAGAAGAGTAGGAATAGCATGAAGCAAACGGAGGTATTAGCTGTAATACTCTTTCTCACAGTATGTGCTCACAGAATAGGGCAACAGAAACAGAAGGAAGAGAAATACCTCAAAATAGGATGTGGTTGACATTAGTCATATTCAGCAGTTTTCTCATCCTGTGCAAGTTATTTTGCAGATTGCAGCGGCCACAGTCTCGAGTGCCGACGACAGATCAGGAGTAAAGACAGAGAAAGAAGGGGAGACATTACTAATGTAGTAAACACACAGCTGGAGTTTTGATGGGTCAAGACAAGCCAAACATATTTGGTGTACCCTTCCGGTTATGAAGAACAGATTTGTGTCTCAGCAGTAACAGGAAAGCAGTAAATTATTATTTCATGGACTGGGACTGTGGAGTCCCCCTCCTCCGCTTGCTTGTTTGCCTTAAGTCTTTGAAGTACTTGGAAAATCCCTGAGACACTGCCCCACCTCTGTGAGCTCTAAAGAGTCCGGGTGGCGTAGCGTGTATATCCAGGATGCTGATTAATGTCTAAGCAATCATTGCTGAAGACGCGCTTTAGACCTGTATATGTTAAAGTATAGAAGAATAACCCTTTTGTTCTCATTTATTGGCAAAATACCTACAAGAGCAGGAGTTAAAAGAAGACAGCTGTGAGGATTCCCAGCAGATTCACGCTGTGGGAGGACTCGCTTGAAAGTTACTCATGGTATTTTGAAAGGTATTTGCAGAACTTTGTGTGCTCTAGAGTATTTTCTATGTGTAGTGGTTGTTCTGTATTGTTTTCTTTTGTTTTCTTTTGATTTGGCTTGGTTTGGTTTGGTTTTTAATTTATTTTACGGAGGCTGCGTTTCCATGTGAATTTCTTCAGTGACTGTGTCTGACGAAGCAATTTCTTCCCCCTCTCCCCCATGCCCTGCACAACCTCAGAATAAGTGTTTGCAGAGCCATTTTCTAAAGCGGATGGGGAAGCTGATCCAGCTGAAGACAAAACAGTTTTTCTCCCCAGCTTGACACATTCCTCCGTCCCATTCAAATTATGGTTCCTTAACCAGCTCTGTTCATATAGCACTGAGAGATGTGCTAAGGCAGAAATGTGTTATGCAGGCAAAAATAGCTCAAGTCAGCCTGCTGCTCAGTCTGAGGCCATAAACGTGTAGGAATAGCCATAGGATGGATAAGGATGGTGTGATGGCAGGCTGCTGCTTCGCCCTCCTTTCCCCTGCCCATAGACATTTATTCCCTCCTCCTCCCAAGCACTGGCCCTGCAGCTCAACAAACTGAGCGATAAGTGGGCTCAGGAAGCTGGAGACCAGCTGCAAAAGAAATGGACGGTTTTCAGCTGGATTACCTTCCTGATTCCGCTTCACTGAGCGGTTACACACACGCCAGTGTCATTTCATGGCAGGATAGACCAGATTTAAGACTTAGCGTTAGACTTTAACTCCTGTGGAATTTCATGCTCAAAACCTGCGTGCCCATGTCGCCTTCTCTCTATCTTTCTTGTCTGACTAAGGTTATAGAACATTATCTCCCAAGCTGCAGGATTTATGCAGTGTCAAACCTGGCCTTAATTCTGCATATGTTCTGAAAGTCCCTGGAGACAAGGAATATTTCCTTATTCGGCAGATGAAGTAATCTCAGTTTCAGGCAAAAATAAGAGGATGTTAGAGATAATTGAGTTATATAAGTGTTGTCTATGCAGGCCTCTTCCACAGGAATAAGACAAATGCATAGAAATGCAGAAATACATAGAGAAAGACTTCCTTTTCCACGAAGGCTGCTCATTAAACTCAGTTTCTACCAGGTAGAAGAGATGACTAGTCTCAGCATGTATTTTGATGTATTTTTATATTTTAAGAAGCTGCCCTCATGATGGTGGCTGTATATCCTGAAGTTTGTGCTTTTCTTTCTTTTTCATACTGAACAAATACAAAACGACTGGACTTGTGCATGTTCTTTAGTTAAGGACCCAAGGAGTTGCTGTGTGTTATGACATCATAAAAAGGATATTGCGGGTGAAGAACCAAAAATAACCCAGCTCATGGACACGGATAGTTATATTGGTAGTCAAGAAAAAAATGCAGCCTGTGGGGTTTCTTTTTTTAAGGAAAATCAATTCCCTGCACTTCCAGCTGCTGCAAGGATGAAGTCACATGCATAACACTGATGCTGCCATTGTAGATTTAGTTTATATTGGTCTCATATCTGGCTGCAATATCTAGCTACTCAGTCAGTTAATAAGGAAACAGGAGAGGAGAACAAAAGGGAGTCTCTGGGAAGACATAAAACTATCTTCTGAATTTATGCTATAGTACTGCTTAAAAAAAAAAAGAGTGACTAAGTTGTATGTGTGATAATTGGAGTCATTTCTGCTACCGTTTACACTATTGCAAAAGACACCTTTAAACAGCTAAAGTAACTCTTCCAAAACATCGCTTAGTTCAGAGGTGCATGAAGTGGGTAAAGGTACAACTAAGTCCCATAGGTCTATTTAAACTGTCAGTATAGTAAAATTCATGTGTTGACTGTAAATGAAAGCCAAAGGTTCTTTCCTTTGCTTCACTTCTATTTTCCTAGCCGCCATTTCACCTATTTAAGCTTCAGGTTCCCCATGTTTTCAATGGAGAAACCTTAGTAAACCTTTCTCTGACATTCTTCTGTATGTTTTGAACTCTATCAATGAAAAGCCATATGCAGGAGCAGAAGTGTGTTATTATTAACAGTGGCATGTGGATCTATATTCAATATGTAGCCAATCTTTTTGAAAAACAAAATGCTATATAACTGTCTCATTTTTCCCCCTAACAAGTATTTTTTCTTCTATTTTGCCAAACAGAAGACTCAATATTTTTATGACTTTCTTGCACATCCTTTGAGAGATCTTCTTGGAGTCTCTTATGCACTCTTCAAAGTCTGGTGTTTTTCATTTTCTGATTGAGAGGTGTGCCTTTGTACCACAGTCTAAGAGATTCAGAACGAGGAGAAAGAAAGATTCAGGGTTTGTCCTTCTTTCACTTGCTAGATTTAAGTGCGTTTTCCATGTGCTGGTTGTTCATGGAAATTTGAGGAACGACTGTGGGAACTGGGGTTGTTTAGCCTGGAGAAGAGGAGGCTGAGGGGAGACCTTATCACCCTCTACAACTACCTGAAAGGAGGTTGTAGAGAGGTGGGGGCTGACCTCTTCTCCCTGGTCACAAGTGATAGGATGAGAGGAAATGGGTTCAAGTTATGTCAGGGGAGGTTTAGATTAGCTATTAGGAAAAGTTTTTTCACTGAAAGGGTTATTAAACATTGGAATAGGCTGCCCAGGGAGGTGGTGGATTCGCCATCCCTGGAGGTGTTTTAAAAAAGGGTAGATGTGGTACTTGGGGACATGGTTTAGAAGTGGTTTTGTCAGGGTAGGTTAATGGTTGGACTTGAGGATCTTAAAGGTCCCTTCCAACCTCAGCAATTCTATGAAAATTCTACGAAATCTACGTATACAACAAGCCTCCTTTGGTCTTATAATTATCCCTGTTACATCACATTTAAAGGGATACAGCTCCAGCCCACTAATACTTGGGGACATAGTTTAGAAGTGTTTTTTGTCAGGGTAGGTTAATGGTTGGACTTGATGATCTTAAAGGTCCCTTCTAACCTCAGCAGTTCTATGATTCTATGATTTCCAGCTGACATTTGGCATATTGTTCCATAGCAAACGGACCATGGCTGTGAGCTCACATAGGTGCAGGCAACTCCATGTGTCCAGCGGTACCTGCATCATTTACACTGATTTAGCAGCTTTTATGGTCCTCCAGTTACCAAAAAATAGTACAAAGACATTGTTGGGGCCAGAATCTACTACTCTAACTCACTGGCAGACATCACTAGCTATGGCTAAGCCTGCCATGCTATAGATCTGAAGCAAACTAACTACTTGAGGAATATGCTTTCGATAATGACTGTCTCTGACTGAAGTGGACTGAAGCAAATGTCATCACAAGCAGAAATGCAGTGTAATATACAAGCACCTCTTACCAACCACAGTGTTTACTGGCTTGCATAGCTCTTACGTGCCCACTACAACCACATACACTAATATGGAAAACATTTACTAACAAGTATATACTTGTTTTTTTCCTCATGTTTCAATTTCTGAAGTCAATTCAAAACAGATTATTTATTTTTGCAGTATGTCACCATGCAGAATGTTACCTAAGCAGTACTCCATAAATATAACTTTAGAGATGAGCACAAAATAAATCTATCATTGATTAAGTTAGAATTACCACAGATAATGTGGTAACTCATTATATGTGCACATTTACATGAGGACACTCATGTGCATATTTAGATTCAGAATAAAATTCAGTGGGAATACACATTTTCAAAAGGTGTCTATGGGAATTGGAAGGTAATGACCCATATGCCGCCTTCTCTCCCTTCCTCTTTTCCTCCTTTTCTCCCTCCCTCCCTTCCTTCCCAGTGTTTTGCAGTAGAAGCCAAATGAATCTGAGAAATGTCTAGTGCACCCTCAGCAAGTTTGCCAATTATACCAAGCTGTTTGGTGAGGTAGACATGCTGGAGGGGAGGGATGCCATCCAGAGGGACCTGGACAGGCTGCAGAGGTGGGCCCAAGCCAACCTCATGCAGTTCAACAAGGCCAAGTGCAAGGGTCTTACATCTGGGTTGGGGCAATCCCAAGCACAAATACAGGCTCAGCAGGGAATGGCTGGAGAGCAGCCCTGAGGAGAGGGACCTGAGGGTGCTGATTGACGAGAAGCTCAACATGAGCCAGCAGTGTGCGATCACAGCCCAGAAGGCCAACCGTATCCTGGGCTGCATCAGAAGAAGCATGGCCAGCAGGTCAAAGGAGGTGATTCTGCCCCTCTACTCCACTCTCGTGAGACCCCACCTGCAGTACTGCGTCCAGCTCTGGAGTCCCCAACATAAGAAGAACATGGACCTGTTGGAGTGTGTCCAGAGGAGAGCCACGAGGATGATCCGAGGGCTGGAGCACCTCTTCTACGAGGAGAGGCTGAAAGAGTTGGGGCGGTTCAGTCTGGAGAAGAGAAGGCTCCAGGGAGATCTTATTGCGGCCTTCCAGTACCTAAAGGGGGCCTACAGGAGAGCTGGGGAAGGACTTTTTACTAGGGCATGTAGTGCTAGGACGAGGGGTTTAAACTGGAAGAGGGCAGGTTCAGATTGAACATTAGGAAGATGTTTTTCACTTTGAGGGTGGTAAGGCACTGGAACAGGTTTCCCAGAGAGGTTGTTGAGGCCCCCTCCCTGGAGGTGTTGAAGGCCAGGCTGGACGTGGCCTTGGGCAACCTGGTCTAGTGGGAGGTGTCCCTGCCTATGGCAGGGTGGTTGGAACTTGATGATCTTCAAGGTCCTTTCCAACCTATACCATTCTATGATTCTATGAAACTTGCTTTATAAAATTTTAACCAATGTGGAAACTGATTGCAACAGATTCCAGTATTGGCTATCGCTATTCACTCTGAGAAATGATCAAAGGATTTTTAAAAATACAAAGACAAATCCTTGTCTGAAGCTGTTCTTATGTTTCTTGTGATGCATATGAAAAATTGGAACTCATATGATCTTTTCATATGCTTAAAGGCAATTTTTAAAAAAAGTGTTTATTCTTACCAGATTTGAAAGGAAAACTGATTTTTATCAGATATTTATCAAAAGATTAGTTGTAAATAAATTGGCATTAAAGGGAAGCTACCATTGCATTTGCAATATTTGCAGCTTTAGAATCTAATTTCAGATACTTTTCTTGCTCTCTTTTAGGAATCTTTTTTTCTGACTGTCTAGGAATCTATATAATACAGAAATTATTTGAATGACAAACTGAGAATAACCTCTGACTGATAAATTACTTTAATGTCTTGCATCTGGAAATAGTCACAGAGCAAATATGTAGCTCTTGTTCCATTTCTGTTAGTATATTTGATTTTATGGTCTCCCAGGCAAGTCAGAGCAGAAATAAGGTCACTGTATGTCATCTCTCCTTTGGGGACAAGAAACGCATTATGTAGTCTGACAATGCAGTAAACAAAAATAAAGTAGATATGGCCAGAAACAGCACTCTCTGATCCCCTTTCTCAGTGACCTCAGCCTTGTGCCAATGACTCATTTCCAGAGAGAAATTAGAATTAGAGGTACTACCAGAAAATCAAGACCAGCCTAAGAGAACGGGCCTTAAGGGGGCTCTTTTGTACATGCTGTAGCTCTAGATCAACTCTTGAGTATCATTTATGACAAATGTTTTCCTTATTTTTTTTTGAAATATGATGGAAAGTTTCTTCCACAGTCTATTTCAATACCTGATACTCATATGATTAGAGATTATTACTCAAATAAGTAAATTTTTCCTCATGTTCAGTCTCGGTCTCGCGATTTAAACCTACTAATTGTTGCATTTGTCACAGTAATGTAAAAAAAAAAAATTACAGAATCACAGAATAGTCAGGGTTGGAAGGGACCTCTGGAGATCATCTAGTCCAACCCCCCTGCCAGAGCAGGGTCACCTACAACAGGTTGCACAGGACAGCATCCAGGCGGGTTTTGAATGTCTCCAGAGTGGGAGACTCCACAACCTCTCTGGGCAGCCTGTGCCAGTGCTCCACTACCCTCAAAGTGAAGAAGTTCCTCCTCATGTTAAGATGGAACTTCCTATGTTCAAGCTTGTGCCCATTACCCCTCGTCCTATCAATGGGCACCACTGAAAAATGACTCCTCCCATCCCTCTGGCACCCTCCCTTTAAGTATTTGAAAACATTAATAAGATCCCCCCTCAGTCTTCTTTTCTCTAGACTAAAGAGAGCCAAGTTCCTCAGCCTTTCCTCATATGAAAGATGTTCTAATCCCCTAATCATCTTCGTAGCCCTTTGCTAGACATTCTCCAGCAGATCCCTGTCTTTCTTGAACTGGGGAGCCCAGAACTGGACGCAGTACTCCAGATGCGTCCTCACCAGGGCAGAGTAGAGGGGGAGGATGACCTCCCTCGACCTGCTGGCCACACTCTTTTTGATGCACCCCAGGATGCCATTGGCCCTCTTGGCCACCAGGGCACATTGCTGGCTCATGGTCATCCTGTTGTCCACCAGGACTCCCAGGTCCTTTTCCACAGAGCTGCTCTCCAGGACGTCAGCCCCCAACCTGTACTGCTGCATGGGGTTATTCCTCCCCCGATGCAGTACCCTACACTTGTCCTTGTTGAATTTCATTAGGTTCCTCTCTGCCCAACTCTCCAGCCTGTCCAGGTCACGCTGTAAAGCAGCACAGCCTTCTGGCGTGTCAGCCACAGCCAATTATTCTTTCTCTCTTCAAAAAAAACATGTATATATTTCAGCAGTATTTTCCTGTCTCCTCTCACTTTCCTCCAGTTTAAACAATCATAGTTCTTCAGTCCTTCCTCACAGGACATTTTTTTTTTCAGATCAGTTTCTCTGCTCTCTACTGAACTTTCTGAAATTACTATTTGTAATCAATTTACATGTTTTCTGCAGTCTGCCACTCCCAACTGTGCTTTATCTCAAGTCTAACATCCTTTCTGCCTTGAATACACATCTTTTTCAGATTGTACCTCTGTTTATACAATATAACATGATGCCTTTCTGTAGCAACATGGGTGCTGACTCATTTTCAGCTTTGATAGTCAAATAAACTCTCATTCTTTTCAGAAGAATTCATATGAATAAACTGTTCCAAACTTTAATTTCGACCTTTAACGTTGGTCTGCATTTAACGAGTTTCTGCCTAGACAGTGTTGAGTCATTAATTCACTCAGTGGCTGTTGTGAACCCAGAAAAGTGACTCCAGCACTAGCCAGACAGCAGTGACAAGGGGACATCTCTCCAATACAGGTCTTGAGATCGCATAGATTTCCCTCACACCATTCCTAACTTTATGCAAATCTAATTCTTATCTTGTCTCAGGTCCCAATCCTGTCTCTTTTTTGCCTTCAGCTTGTTTCCTGCTCCCAACAAAATCTAGTGCCCTCCTGCTCCACATGCCAGTCCCTGTCTTGCTGCACTGTTTCTTTGGTTTCCTCATTTTCATCTTGCGTTCTGCCCATGCTTTTGTCTCAGGCTATAAAGTTGTTGAAAATGACTCTATTTATTGACCATGACTCTGATTCTCAAGATGCTCCTTTGGGTAGAGGAATGTTTTCACATTCTTATTTCTGGGTCCTAACAAAGCTTTGTTGTAGAGCACGCCTCCTGATCAGAGCATACCTCCTGACTATAATATCTCCTATTACTGTCCAAGGTCTTACTGTCAGGCCTGACTGCTCACCCCCTACATTGCAATACAGGTATGGTAGAAACCTAACCCTATGCTTGTGAGATCACAGCAGTGTGATACATACCAGTTTCTTAAATGACCAGTTTCTCCAGCTTGCTTTCAGATCGATGTCTTAAAATATGTTAGGTTCCGGAGAGCAATAAATAATTATTTATCAGTATATTGTAGCACAAAGAACTCTCATTTTTGTGACATGTATATGGCTATATACACAAAGAGACACATAGATGTGCGTGCACATATGGAAATCTATGAAGAATCATTATTCCACTTACAAAAAATAATTGATTAGTCTGGAGACTTGTGTTTTCATGAGGACTGATACATAAATGGAAAACATAAGGGCATACTTCCCATGTAGTATCTAAATGCTGGCTTGGAAGAGCTCTCTCCAGGGCCCAGTGTAACTACAAATTAGTCTTCTGGTCCATGACATGTCCAGTGAATTTTCAGCAGTGATCTCCCATGTACAGTAGGAGCAGGTTTTATTTGCATGCTTTAATGATTAAAGAGACCATCTGCACATCAAAGACACTTTATCTCTATTTGAATTCTCCAAACTTTGATGTGTGGGTGGATATTTAGAGCCAAGCCAACAGTGCTCCTTCCTTTAAAGCCTTTAAAATACAAAATCTATTCCAGTAAATTATTCGTTGGAATAATGTGTTTTTAAGTTGTGTTTGGTTTTGAGAATCTGCTCTTCAGGAATGAGGTCTTCTCGTAAACCTCATGACAGTTTAACTTTGTTTAACGCATGATAGGATGTTGATCTCCATAAAAATATAGGCTCAAAGCTCTTAATCAGTCAGTGAAGTGGCAGAAAGCATGTGCCATGGTTGTACAGGCACAGCAGCCAGTACAAACTAAAGTACTTTCATGTTGTCAGGAGAAAACATAGTCACTGAGGTAAGGACGAATGTAAATCATAAAGACTGACAACTTGAAGGGAAGAAGCTGCTTCCCTGCATGAGTTACAGGTCGTTGCATGATGCCACGGAAATGGGTGCCTGGACTTGCTTGGATTCTCCATGACTTCCCCAAAAGACAGTGAATCTGATCCTCAAGTCTGGAGTCCACTCTCTCTCTTTGTCCCTTTCATTATTGCACTGATATTTTCAGAAGCGGCTAAGAAACATGCGTGATTTCCAGTGGGGTTTCAAACTGGCAACCGTAAGCTTCACATTATGGAGACCTTTCTTACAGTTAAAATATCAGCTATTGCAGGCAGTAGGGTCCCGTCTCACTCTTGCTGAGCTGTATCTACTGCAAGATGCATGTAAAAGCTTCTTGCTGTTGTCCTGCAAGCATAGGCAGACACCAGTCGTCTCAGACTTCACAAGGTCTGATCCACATTGTGGCAGACTTTTGGTCCCAAGTCTTACTCTAATAAATCCAGGAAATTAATTTAAATAATTCTAAACATATTAATTTTTTGTTAAGTGAAAAAGATGACATCATTTCACCAAAATGGGTTTTAGAGAAGAAAGCTGAAGTGGGAAAAAGCAAACCTTTTTTTCAGCAATAAAATGTTTTCTCAGGTGTGTTGTTCAAGCATCAGTGCAGAAAGCCATCATGTGGGCAAGAATTATAGTAGTCATGTGTCTTGAATTTTTTAAACCTCAAAATACCCCTTGAAGAAAATACAAGTGTAGCTGGTAGTGGGCATCCTATAAGAATGAAATGCTGTTGCCAAAAAAATAAGTCATTGTTTTAAAATAAAAAGTTACTGGTTGCATTTTTCTGCTTTTCATTTCTTTCAGTGGAAGCCAATTTTTACCACAACCTTGTTATTTGTCCAAAGTAGAAAGAAAGGTCTGTATCATGTCTGAAATGTCCTTAAAGTTTCTTATGTGTCTGAAAAGCTTTTCCTCTTAAGTTGCTATAAATATATATTTCTGAAAGACAGAAAAGGAAATCCATTAACTGAAGACATATTTCACTAATATTGTATTTAATATGAAATCCAGCTTATAAATGAATAAAGGAAATACTTTTTCCTCTACTATTCAAGCTTTACCCTGAAGCTATAACCAGTTAACCAGTATTTGCTGTCTTTTAAGAGTAAGGATTGTCAATTCAGCTGAAACCTGTGGCTTCTTAAACTATATGCTGCTGAGTTAGATCTAATGTAGAGCATCAATCAGATCACAGCTGAAAGCAAGAATCTAATCTCATCAATGAATACTTACCCACACCTTCCGACGAACAAGAATTCAGGTTATAGCTGAACACGGGAAATCCTCAGTGATCTAGGGTTTATCACAATGGCAATAACATGGCTGACTTTGGAAAGCTCCAGATTTCAAAGTTTGAATTTATTTGTCATCAGATTTAGTTTACTAACGCCATTGTTCCTTGACAAACCAGGTTAGTGCAGAAGTAAGATATGTAACTATGATACTGATTTGATTTGGGTTATACAAGGTGGTTGAAGGAAAAAAAGAGTTGGATCACAAAGTTATGAATTTAGCCAACTTCAATTAAATGTAAGGGTTAATTGAGCTAAGGCCTGAGACAAAGGGTCTCGATTTCAAAACAGCAGACCAGAAAGAATGAGTTAATGGTGCCACCTGGACTGATAAAACTAATGTGCTTTATTTTAGAGGAGGACTGAGCAAGGAGGAAATCTGGCAGGAAAACCTAACTGGACAGCTAATCTTGGCAAGAAGTGTATCAGGAAAAAGAGAAATAAAGGTGTGAGTCTGACAACTTTGAGGTCAGGATGGAGAATATAAATTGAGATGTGCAAAAAGAGAATTGCCGATTAGACTTTACAAAACTGTTAAAACACAGTTCATGAGGTCGCCTTACCATAAAAGCGATTGACCACCTCACCTCACACAGCGAAGGTAATAGGTACTTAAGTAACTTAGTCACAACCTCCAGATTAGCTCAATATTTGACTCAGTTTTCAATAGGGAGGATAACGCTGACAGGGGGTTGAGGAGAGCAGAAGGAATCTGTGACAGGTATGATAACTGATGGGAATAAGGACATGGAAGCAGACAGTCCTGAAACCCACCGCATTCAGCTCTCTGGGGAATATCAACTCCAGGATTCCCAGAGAAGGTACGTATCAAATGTCAGTCTGGATGCAGATTTAGGGAGAGACTGTACCATAATAGGTTTAAAAGAAGTAGTAAAGTTTATACATAAAAAAAGGTAAGGAAATGATCCAGGCAATTCCGTTTGCTCTCAGAAGTTATGTATTCTGAGCAGTGTGGAAGGATTTGGGAGATATTTTGAAAGGGAGAATAATTAAAACACAAATGTTAAAGGAAAGTGTTGTAAAAAGCAATGCAAATTTACCAGAGTTGTACGTGCCAGACTAATCCAACAACTTTCCCTGGTATGAGAGCTTATTTCCTAGGCAAGAAAATATAATAGATCTTATATGTCTGGTTTTCTTCAACACATTTGATAAGGTGTTACTTGAAAAATTATTAGTTAGATGGAGATGATGGGGATAAGCACAAGAATTTTGAGGTAGGTGAGGAGCTGGCTGAAGAGGAGATAACGACACATCATTTTCACTGGGAGGAGATTGCAAGTCCAGTTTCTTATGGACAGCCTTTGAAACCATTTCAATATTTCCATTATAAAACAAATGTTAGAACACACTGATATGCAGGAGACATATCCTTGATACAATAATTCATTGGGAGGATGTTGAAACTGCATCATCTGGAAATAAACTATGGCTAAAATGGAAGTTCACATGTACAGGAACTAATAACAAGAATTTCTCATGTGGGAGCTTGTCAATTATCAGAGTACAGTAAAGGGCTCAAATGTTCTATGATCCACCAGTAACATGCACCTTGTGACTTAGTCATGTATCGCATGAAATGCATGGAGCAGAATATTAACTTCATGCACAGTGAAGCTCTGAGGTCATGTTTCACGCCCTGTGCTCAGTTCTGGTTAACGGCTTTCAAAGCAAATGTGGTCAAATTCTAATGGTTCAGCAAAGGGCTGCTAGTGTCACTGGAGGCATGGACAGCCTGTGCAGGGACCGTACAGAAGAAACTCGGCCTACTGTGTGGGAGAATGAAGGCAGGAATGGGACAGGATCGCTCTTCATATAAAGTAAGATGGGGAACGACTGTTGGAGATGAATGAACCATGTCAGTGTAAGAACCACTGGGGACAATCTGTCTGTGAGTAAAGACAGGCTGGAGGGGTTTTTTGCCTCCAGAAGAAGATGGTTCTGTGACAGCTTTCTAACACAAAGAGAAAGGGGCAAGAACTGCCTAGCTGCAAGGTGATGCTTTACAGCTTACTGAAAGGCACTGAACACCACAGCTGTGCCAACGACCCACGAGGATGACTTCAGCCTCACTTCAGCGTGTTTCCCCTCACCTATCGGTTACACCCCTGTTGCATTCCAACCTTCCCTAAGCAGATAAACCCTTTCACAGAAATAATTAATAGCTTTCTGAATCCAAAACTTCCTTAGATTTCAGTACAGGTTTACATTGCTCTGCTGTATCCAAGTTCAAATACCATTTCTGTAAACTGGAGTCATCCACGAGCGAGAACATGGATTTTCTAGAAACCTTTCCAGCCATTGTAAGCTTTTTGCTAGAATACTTTTTTTTGTTCATCTTGCTGTCTTAAAAAAGGCAGGTGCTGGAACATTCCTAATCACAATTAGGGAGTTACCAGAGCTCTATCCGAGGAACTGCAGGCTAGAACAAAGTTATGAAAATATCTATAAAAATGATGTTGGTTTTGGGGAGACACATTTTTGAATTTCGTAATAAAATAAAGTTAACAAAGAATGAAATGCCTTGCTGAAACAAAATGAGATTTGATCCATGAACGCTCCTTTGTACTCTTATGAGGAATGTCACATTTCAAGATAATGTGAGGAAGCTGGTCCTTTTTTGAATACTTAGAAGAATCAACTTCTGACCTGAAAATGGTGCTAAAAATAGTTGCAGGTGTTAAACGAGCTACTTCATCATGTTCTTTATAGAACAGTGTTTGAATACTCTTTGAAGTAACAATATAAGACACTGATCTATTTTAATTCTTAGTAGGGAAGATAGAAACATAATACTTTGGTTGAAATCTCACATTTAATTAACACAGATGGCCCTGAAAATACCAAATGTCAATTCGTATTCACTTTCTATCTTCAAAATTATGTTGAAATGAAATTAAGAATATTTAAATTTTTTTTCCAACTTTTGCAGATCCAAGACTTTGGTATGGACATGTCCTGTACAAAATACATCTCTGAACTTCCAATGTATGAGGTGCTATGAATATTGCTTTCCTCAGTGTTAAAAACAGCATTATGGAAGCAAAGAAAGTTTAACTTCAGCCTATGGAAAAATGTTCAGCTTTAACATGTCAACAATAGCTAGGAAAAAAAGAAAAAAACAGCATTTTTTTTAAACGATCCACAAATTTCCTAAAAATCTGTTGAACAAGCATTGGATATCTCTAAATTGGCAAATAAATGCTGCTGAGATGTGGAACACGTGCATGTCGCACTCTGCTGTTACAGTTTTTCCTGGAGGGCTTCTGGTCTCAGTCACCTCACAGTCTCCCAGGAAATCCACACTTGTGTTTTGGGAGACAACATGGGTCCAGGGACTTTTGCTGTTTTGGGCAACCTTTGCAGTCTGGGTAGTTGTGATTGCACACCATTGGAGTGCCAGGCATTGCTGACCACGTTGCATTTACTACTGTGGAAGTAGCAATTTGAACTTTTACCGCTATATCAGCTGAAAGGCTTTTATGTTTGCAATGGGATAAAGTTCCAATTCCTATTTTCTGTAAGCAGGCAGAGTATCTCTTCCTCTGAATTCTGAGAAAGCAAAGAATAAAATAAATGATTTCGGTTGGGACCCAAGTACACAGCTAGAAACCCAGACATCTCAAACGGGTAAAGCTGCTACAAATTGGAGGATTCACACTAAATCAGTGTAAATTATACTGTCCAGCTGACTGCAATGGAGGTATTTCAATTAATATTAGCCCAGGGTCTGGATCATTCAAAACATGTCATAAATATATATAAGACTATCTTTATGAACATAACAGAGATATTAAGTGTTTAATCTTAAATTCAGAAAAGTCTTGATTTGTTGTGTTTAGTTTGGCTGTGAATGGGATGTAGATAGCAGCAGTTGACTGATGGGTGCCTGGAGGTTGCATTATGCCTCTGGAAAACTGAGGTGAACAATTGCTGGTTTTGAAATGATATTCACTGAAGGTTACCTTTTTCTAGTTTTACTTATTTTCTTTTTGTGTATGTTTTCTTGATTTAGTGCAGTGTGAGTATTGATTAAAACTAATGAATTTTCTCTTTAAAGAGGTTTGGATTTCATATCAAGAATGAAATACCTGAAATATTCTGGTTTGCTGGAAAATTCCCTCTGATAGCTCAGAAGCGACCTGGGAACTCTCAGAGTCTAAAGGTAGAAACTGGTAAATTCTTAGCAAAACATATATTTTCACCCATGTTTGACACATCAGCATTGAGTTTTCTCACACACACACACACACACACACAGAGACATAAAAGGATATGAAAGACAGGAAAAGGAAGGTATTTAAGTATTTCCCTCTTTTTGGGGGAGATCAGAATTTTACATTTGTCCTTTTTAAGCAACCTTTGTAAAGAAGGTTTTGAGCTGTTTCCCAGTGGGAAAATCTATTTGAACTTCCTTGGGAGCTATGACAATCTTGTCTCAACTGTTTTCCAGGGGCTCTGTACTGAAATAGCTGTCATCTATCTGCTGTTTTGCCATTTGCTTCAATGGGCCCAGAATCAACTTTCAGCTTCCAGTTCATAGAACAGAGAAGATTTGAAGTCCTAATATGACAAGTAAGATGACAGAAAACTTAATTTAAAACAATACAAATGTTTTTCAATTCCTTTAACATACAACAAAAAAGCACAAAGCTATTTCTTTCCTTTTTTTTCCCATGTCTTGATATGCTTTTCAGTTTAGTACTAAGTTGGGCATAAATGTGCCATGTGCTTTTTGGTCCAGGAAGTTCCCAAGGTGGGTACTGCATTCCCTTTGTGGTCTTTCTCTCAGGAAATCAGATCAGTTGCTTGGAGGCAATTACAGCTCAAACTACTGAATGTTTTTGAGAGGTTAATTAAGAGATGCAAGAGATGCGAGTGACAAAAAATGCTGACAGTCATGGCACTGTCTGTGAGAAGAAAGAGGATAAATCAGATTCAAGATGTTAGCTGACAGTAATTTACTAAAGGAACAACATCTTGCATAACATGAAAACTACTAGGGACTGTGTCCATGGTGTGGGATTGGAGTCCAGTTCTCACTGTCTGTACAACCCAGGAGGCTGGATTAATAATAATCTGACAAAAAAAACCCAAACAAACAAACAAAAAACCCAAAACAACCAATTTGTTATTTTTAACCTGGGTCAGTTTCCCAGTCTGAGTCACTGAGCAGCTGCACAGACAGTTGCAGCAATAAGGGAGCAGCTATGGGGCAGACATGAAGGCCAGGGGAGGAAAGGGAGAATCTGGGGGCAATAAAGCAGGCATTGTTGTTGTTCCTTAGGTTCTGGCCCTTAGGAGGTGAAAGGAATGGCTGTCTGAAGGTGCCTGGTGTGGTACACTGCCATCTGACATGGCCTGGGCACCTGTGTTTCAAGAACAGAATGGAGTCAGTCAATAGTCTCCACTGACTACACTGAGAGCTTGTACACCTTCTCACCTTCTCACAGATAGACACCATCAACAAAACAACTATCTTTAAATGAACTGGAGGCTGAATCTCATACCTAACTTGCTTCTTGCTTTAGAGACCCACACTTTCTTCTATAACCTGAATCTAAAGGTGCAATTTCTTTTGACTTGCAGCCCTTCAGTCTTACTAGTATTAGTGGGCTGGAGCTGTATCCCTTTAAATGTGATGTAACAGGGATAATTATAAGACCAAAGGAGGCTTGTTGTATACGTAGATTTCGTAGAATTTTCATAGAATTGCTGAAGTTGGAAGGGACCTTTAAGATCCTCAAGTCCAACCATTAACCTACCCTGACAAAACCACTTCTAAACCATGTCCCCAAGTACCACATCTACCCTTTTTTTAAACACCTCCAGGGATGGCGAATCCACCACCTCCCTGGGCAGCCTATTCCAATGTTTAATAACCCTTTCAGTGAAAAAACTTTTCCTAATAGCTAATCTAAACCTCCCCTGACATAACTTGAACCCATTTCCTCTCATCCTATCACTTGTGACCAGGGAGAAGAGGTCAGCCCCCACCTCTCTACAACCTCCTTTCAGGTAGTTGTAGAGGGTGATAAGGTCTCCCTTCAGCCTCCTCTTCTCCAGGCTAAACAACCCCAGTTCCCACAGTCATTCCTCGTAAGACTTGTCCACCAGACCCCTCACCAGCTTCCTTGCCCTTCTCTGGACATGGTTTATCACTTCAATGTCCTTCTTGTACTGAGGGGCCCAAAACTGAACACTGTACTCAAGGTGGGGCCTCACCAGTGCCGAGTACAGGGAGATGATCACTTTCCTAGTCCTGCTCACCACACTATTCCTGATACAGGCCAGAGTGCTGTTGGCCTTCTTGGCCACCTGGGCACACTGCCGGCTCATATTCAGCCAGCTGTCCACCAACACCCCCAGGTCCTTTTCTGCTGGGCAGCTTTCGAGCCACTCCACCCCAATCCTGTAGAGCTGCATGGGGTTTTTGTGACCCATATGCAGGACCCGGCACTTGGCCTTGTTGAACCTCATATCATTGGCCTCAGCCCATCGGTTCAGCCTGTTCAGATCCCTCTGCAGAGCCCTCCTACCCACGAGCAGATCAACATGCCCGCCTAGCTTAGTGTCATCTGTGAACTTACTGAGGGTGCACTCGATCCCCTCATCCAGATCATTGACAAAGATATTAAAGGGAACTGGCCCCAGCACCGAACCCGGGGGGACACCCCTTGTGACTGGACACCAACTGGATTTAACTCCATTCACCACCACTCTCTGAGCACGGCCATTCAGCCATTTTTTTACCCAGCGAAGAGTACACCTGTCCAGGCCATGAGCAGCCAGTTTCTCCAGGACAATGCTGTGGGAAACGGTGTCAAAAGCTTTGCTAAAATCCAAGTAGATAACATCCACAGCTTTTCCCTCATCTGCTAAGCGGGTTACCTTGTCATAGAAGGAGATCAGGTTTGTCAGGCACGACCTGCCCTTCACAAACCTATGCTGACTGGACCTGATCACCCTGTTCTCCTGCATGTGCCGTGTAATGGCACTGAGAATGATCTGTTCCATGACCTTCCCAGGTACTGAGGTCAGATTGACTGGCCTATAGTTCCCTGGATCCTCCTTCTGGCCCTTCTTGTGGATAGGCGTCACATTTGCCAACCGCCAGTCAGGTGGGACCTCCCCAGTTAGCCAGGACTGCTCATAAATGATGCAAAGTGGCCCGGTGAGCACTTCTGCCAGCTCCCTCAGTAGCCTTGGGTGGATCTCATCTGGCTCCATAGATTTGTGCACCTCCAGGTGCTGAAGCAGGTCCCTCACCAGTTCCCCTTGGATTACAGGGGCTTCATTCTGCTCCCCATCCTTGTCTTCTAGCTCAGGGATCTGGGTACTCAGGGAACAACTGGTCCTACTGCTGAACACTGAGACAACGACGGCATTAAATACCTCAGCCTTTTCCTCATCCTTCGTCACTATGTTACCAGCCCCATCTACTAGGGGACAGAGATTATCCTTAGTCCTATTTTCATTGCTAATATATTTATAGAAACTTTTTTTGTTGTCCTTGACAACAGAAGCCAGGTTTAGTTCTAGCTGGGCTTTGGCCCTCCTAATTTTTCCCTACATAGCCTCACTACGTCTTTGTAGTCCTCATGAGTGCCCTGCTCTTCCTTCCAAAGGCCATAAATGCTCTTTTTCTCCCTAAATTGCTGATTTGCTCCTTCTGGCCCCAGTTTCTTGATGTATTGTGTGGGCACTGGAAGGCTGGCCGTGGTATGTACTTTGCTGTCATGAAAAAGCAAAATCTCAAACCCTCTAACAGGAAGCAGATGGACATTCACAGGCAGAGCTATCTCTATATTTCAACATTCAACTTTCAGCTCTCATCTTTAGAGGTTTTGAGCTCCTCCAGTGAGACATTGAATATCTGCCAGTAGAAATGCAATTTCAAGAAAACATGATGCTTTGCCATATTGTAATTAGCACTCAGACAGTGAAGGTAGTTTGGTCCATGAGCAGATAGGAGGCTGTGAAGCTTGATTTGTGGTAATGACAAAGATTTTATTCAATATCTTGAATAAGAGATGGTGGTGAAAAGTTGTAGTTCATGAAGTTCAGAACTTTTCATTCCAGGAGGGATGTAGCATCCCTATTCTTGGGGATTTTTAAGAATTTATTAAAAACCCTGACTGAGATGGCCTGGTATGGGCTATAATCCCACTTTGAGCAGGAGGTTGGATTGTGTCATGTCTAGAGATCTCTTCCAGGCAACATTTCTATGGTCCTATGCTATGTTACTTCGCTTCTGATTGTCTGATTTCTTGGGCAATATCTGAGCATCTTTTTCAGTACCTGACTTAATGGGGTCTTCATCATTTTGGAGATCTTGGTGTTACTATAGTCCATATGCATAAATACGAGATTAAAAAATATGTCTGTAAATTTTAGTACATCAAACACTTCACTGTGTGTTTTTATCTATCTATGAACTTTTGAAATACTATTTGCACATTAAAATATGTCTCCTGCTTTATTACTGATGTACTCTGTATTTGAAATCTATGAGGTCATCATCATCTTGAAGATCTTGGTGTTACTGTAGTCCACATGACTAAATATAAGATTTAAATAAAATCTGTCTGTAAATTCTAGCACATTGAACACATCACTGGGTATTTTTATCTACTCATGAGCTTTTGAAATACTATTTGCACATTAAAATATTTACCCTGCTTTATTACTGATGTACTGTGTGTTTGAAACTGACTATGCAAATAGTTCCTTTCATTAAATCAAGAAAATAGAATGTTAAATATGTACAGGAATAGTTGCCAGAAGGCCAGAGCAATCGTCTGGAGCTACTAAATGGAACACATTCTTCTTTATTAGTTCAAGGCAAGTACATATCTGTTAGTCACAGCCCTAAGTCAGGTATTTAGCCATAAAACATCTCCAAGCTCCCCAAGAGACAGACAGGAAAGAATCCATTTAATCCTTATGAGCTGAGACCTGTCTGTGGTTAGGCTGAGAGAAGGATGTTCCTTCCTCTCTTTCTCATTTCTGTATTCCGAGGTACAGCATAGTTGCAGAGGGTGGGGAAGTAATATCCTTGAGAATTTGATCTCAAATTCTCTGGCTTCTTCTTTACTGCTTATTGCTTATTTTACTTTACCTGCTTATTGCTATTTTACGTGACTATTTTACTGATTCACCTTCCTCCTTTTGAGTTTCCAGCCATTTGTCCCTTTTTCCCGCACCTCAGGTGGAGGTTTCTACCCCAACACTCAGAAGACAGAGACATAAACAGTTCATTTATAGGCATGGGCTGGAGAGGGTAGGCAGGAATGAATGTAAATTTAAACTTCTTTCAGGCACTTCTAAAAAGGGAATTTTCTTCAGCAGGGGAAGGAAATCTCTCTTCCTTCTTGGCAGTTCATTTCCACTCTCCTCTCCAGATGTTTGGGCTGAATATTTAATCTACAGTTTGTGAAACTTCACTCAGAGTGAGCAGGAAAAAGAAAACCAGGTAGAGAGAAAGGAAAATCAATCTTTGGTTGGTCTTACAATGAAAAATAAATAGCCTTGCTCCAAAATGTGGGGATTGAGTGTTCTTTCCTGTGGTTATTTTCCAGAGTTTAATACCTTTGCATCTTTGTGTAATTACTGTACCGAATCCCACCAATTTCTGATCTTGGATGAAATGAAGCTTTTAATTATCAGCTTGGAAATCAAAGGAGATTTGCGTCTTCCAAGGTTGACTATTGTCCTGGTTTGAGGCAGTAGTAGAAGAAAAAAAACTTCTGTATTTAACATTCAATTAAATCAGTGTCTCATTATTTTTTTTTTTTGTATAAAACTACTAAGTAAAAAGCACTAGGGGCATGCATTTAAAGCACATATATCTAATCAATGTCATATACATTACTGTCACAATACAAAATAGATATGAAGTAATTCAATATTTTCCTCAGTGGGATTAAATAATTCATTAGGCTACAAATTCTCATATATTTTCAACACAGGCAGTGATCAACACTGACACTGAAAAAGATTTTCTGTTGGCTGTGTTTAAAATTCAAATAAGAGGAAAAGCCATTGAGGACAATTAAATGAAATGAGACAAATTAGAAAACTGGCGCCATGATGAAGTCCATCAGCAGCCACACACGGTGCAGGGAGGTGAACAGGGTGTAGAATTGTGACATCCCTTCCATATAAACTCAGTCCTGGAGCTGAATGCTCCGCTCTGCGGTTATACAGAAAAGAAATGGAAAGTCAAAAGGTGGTTTTACAACCCGGCTTAAACTACATTCCCTGACACTGACTTCATCTTGTACGACAGGCTGTTGCGGTCCCTGTGGCATAACTCAGAGCCCTCAGCTACTTTGTCATTTCTTTGGTGCTTTTGTCATCAGAAAGTCTTGCACATAAGGATGCACCAAGCAAAAAGGTGTCAAAGGGGAATAGTGAGGGGAAGAGTATGAGAAACAGAAGCTTATATGCTACTGGTATGGCTGAGGTTGCAGCATAGTCCCCATTCTTTGACAGGTGGTCATGGACATAAAGTCTGATATTATAAGAACAATATATGTCTCAGGGGGTTTAGAACAACGACAAATTCAAATACGTTAAAGAATCCTCCTGTCACATCCAAAGCGTATGTTTTTTTAAAGTGTGTTATTAGCATATTTGTCTGATACCTTTTGCTTTTAGGGTACAAGGTTCAAAAATAAAGGAGAAAATAAATCTGTAAATAGATTTGTTTCAGGTCTGCCTGCCATGTGCTAAGGAAGGGCCAGGTGGGTCTTTGCTACCTCCTGGAATGAAACGGATTCTATGATCTCTGCAGATAGGTTGTTACAGGGCTTTACGTCCCTAAGGATTAAAAAGTCATTCCCTAAATCCAGCATGTGGCCTTGATTACCAGTAGAACTAGTTGTCATCTTCTCTACAGTACCATTATTGTGTCTTCCCTTTCTCCTTCTCCTTCTAGCTGCTCCCTAGCTTGTCCTCTTCTCTACAGAGAACAAATCTAATTCCTTCTCAGTTTTCTCATAGTTTGCATTTTTTTTCTTGTCATTCTTGCTCTTTTCCCTTAGATTTTCAGTTTGCCTATATATTTCTTAAAAATCTCCTGCCTAAAATAGAGCACACTATTTCAGCTGAGGCTTTTCCCATGCCAGTTAAAAAAGAATAATTATCCTGCATGTCTTACTACTCCATACTTTTTAACAAGTCACAGAATTACATAATTACATCTGCTCCCCCCCCCCCCCTTATATTAGAATCATATTTGTTATTTATTTGTTTTTTAAATCTCAGTGACCTGCATCCTAATCTGCCACTGCTGTACCCGGCCGTGTACTTAATGTAACCCACCAACTTTATAGAGATATATTCTATTCTTTTCCTAGTATTTCAGGAAGATATTAACCAAACCCAGCACAGTTATTTATGGGATCTTAATAGAAATGTCCTGAATACTTCAGGAACAAATCATGTCTAATGGCTTTGAGAGCCACTTTTCAAATAAACGTGCACCTTGTGATGATTTCCTCTATCCCACTTTTCCTTGGCTTGCCTATGGGAGTTTTACCACAACAGTGTCAAAAGCCTTAAAGCCAAACAATACCACATGTGTAGGTTTTCTTTTACCATCAGCCATGAGAGAGACAGGAATTATTTCAGAGTGGTTGAAAAGCATAATGGCAAATATGGTAACACAGTGTAATAGTTTACATGGCGCTCTTCATGTTTTGTTTCCCCCTGTCATTAGAGGTCGGGGGAGGGAGGTTGTCCACATTTCTTAGGCATATGGTTTTATTTAAATATGGTAAACCAGCAATTTCAACTGGAGGAAATATCTTCCTAATGGGATATATTTACAGATATTACCCAGCATGGAGTAGCCTAGCATGCAGGAGAAGCCTTTATTCAGCTAATTCTTGTTGTGACTGGGGGACTGCATGTGGTACTATGTAATTTTATCTAAAAAACCTTCTGCAAATGAAATCAGAAAAGGGTTTCCATGCCATGATTGCAGAGCTAAGCAAAACTTCATCAAGCAGATTACAGTATGAAAAAACAAGTAGTGACTGAGGGCTGTATGAGAGGATGGGAAGGCAGCATTGTTTCATGGTTACAAATGACAGCTAAGAAAATGTGAGCTTCTGAAATGTTTTTATCTACAGTAACTTGTTTACCTAAAAGTAAATAAAAGCAAACTCATTTCAAGCTTCTAGGATAGATAGCTTTTGTACTGAGATGCAACCAGTCTTCTTCCTTCTGTTTTCTCAGTGTCTACATTTCAACGGTATCCTCTTTGGTCAGTATCCAGTATTTGCTGAAGGTGCTCGCCACCAAATATGGGGACTTCTGGACACCAATTTTTATTACCTTTTACGTAAAGCTATCACTGAAATAATAGTGCTGTCCAAATTTCTATTGTTGCACTGTTAATGAGCCCAACATTTTTCATTTTAGGATGTGTTCTCACTTGCTCATTTCTTTTCCGAAATGTTACAGCATCAGCTGTACTTTTGTGTTCAGATATCTGTCTAACAATTTCTTAAGATTTTTAATGTAAAGGAAAATGTTTGTGTTTGTTAATACTAAATTTGGCATTTTGCAATATGGCACTGCTTCTTTTATCTTTTTTAATGTGCAACTCATGCGCACAATATCATCATGTAAAGTAATGAGCACATACCAAAGGTTCAGACTTCTTCAGCTTTGCATTTGAAAGGAAGGTTGCTCTGGCAACAAAGATTTGAAGTCGAGGTCCATAGTCCAGAGTTTTGATAAAACCTTAAGTACGTTAGATAGGCTTGAATTAGTTTATCCTGCTGTCTAAAAGTTACACATCTAGTTCAAGCAAACCAAGTTGGTTATCAATATGGTTTATGAAGAGAGATAGGTTGTTTTTTGATGATAATGTATATCTTATTTCTCTTACAGTTTTATTCTGGGTTTTGATGTGTTTCATTACGAGAGTAACTGACGATTGAGGGAGCTAACATGACAAGCATAGCTCAGATAACTTTCAGGTACTTAAAAGTAGCTGTGTCCTTCCCAATACTATTAGTTCCAAACTACGTTCAGTTTATGTCAGGCCCCACTCAGGGGAGAGGGGGGGAAATGACTCAGACTCGCAAATCCCCAGCGGTGTGGACTAAGGTGAGACAACTCTCAAGGTCAGTACAAAAACATTCATTAGATTCTAGGAAGCCCCACGCGTGGTCGCTGCCCCTGCGGAAGACCTCAAGCCAAACCCACTGTTCTGCCCCTGGCCTTCAGGTAGGAAGAAATTTGGGCTATAGAAAAAAACGGGTATAGGAAGAAATTAAGCATCCAATAATTTTTGTATCCTTGATTCAACATGTGAGATGTCATTATGTTGGTATTTTCACTGTTTCCAGACAAGCTAGATTTTCTCTTAGTAATTTAGTGTTAATATGAACTTATTTCTTCTATTCTTTCTATCAGTTTCAAAGCTTGTCAGTACAGTTTTATGTCCAAGCCTGACTGGGAAAAATATTCTTACATTAAAAAACAAAAAAGTGCTTGCTTCAACAGCAGTTGCTGCTCTTGATGTCTCTGAATACCTTTAAACTCAGTTTTCCTTTCTAATATCCATTCTTTTTGCACATTTTCTTAGCTCTAATCTCACCATTTTAAACTGAGAAGCATGAAAAATTACAAATGCAAAAGTGCTTCAGCAACCTTACGAGCTGGGGACCGCCATTTGGTTAAATATTTCACAGTTGAGTATTTGTTAGTTTAACCATCAAGTATAGATCTCTTCTGTTTTGATTCAAAATAAACATCTGCTGAAAATTCTGTTATTTGTAAATTTTATGTGTGCATAGCCAGTGCAGTGGTGTATTAATTTTAAAACTGAATTATGGAGAAGGCAATAGGTAGTCTAAATTATTTTGACGTGTCCCATTACAAACATGACCTATTAAACTGAACCTGCATCCTTCCTCTCAAAAAGACAATCTTAAAATTTACAGACCAGTGCTCTCTCATTTATGGTGGCTTTTATCTACTGAGGCTTTTTTGAAATGCATTTTACATGAGTTCTGTCTGTAAATTGCTTCTAATTATGGGAAATAGGTATTTTTTTTCCTATACTGTGAAGCACAATTTTTCTTTCTGCTATCAAATATACAGAGTATATGTTTGTGCTAAACTTGCTTGTTCTTTCTCTCTTGGAATGTGCTGTTTAATGTCACTGTTTTCCAAGGCTTTTCTGATTATATGCTCTCAGGGTGTATCTGCTATCCTCCCCAGGGAAAAAAAGTGCCCACTCCTGACAGGGCCATTGCTGGATATGTTATATATCGAAGGGCTGTTGTTTTTTTCCCATCCATTTAGTTATTCATACAAAAGAGGAAAGAAGAATTCCAAGGCTTTTAGTAACATCTCTGAACATAATTTCATGTTTTCCCATAGGGCTTAAATTAAATCAAGGGATAATCTATCTTCCTGAGATAAAAACAGCAAATGAAAGATGTCAACAGATGGGGTTTTATTTTTTGTTGTGATGGAATGACATGTATCAGCACAAAAACTTATATCATTGATGGAGAGTTAATTAATCATGGTGTTGTGAGGCTAAAATGTTTATCTCTCTCATAAACTTATTAGGGCTGGCTGTCTTGTTTGTGTGTTGACGTCAGTAATATTCCCGGACTTAGAAAGGACCACTTATGTGATGAAGGGTTAGCAGGACCCTTGCTGACAAGCCAAACCCTATGACTTTACGGTTTTTCTTAGGTTGGCAAATATTTATATTGTTGAAGGCCAATTTTAATTTTGCTTAACCACAAATGAGATATTTTATCCCTTCAATTCCTGACTGTAAATGACACTGAACCTCTACATCCATTGCTAATGGCGTCACAGGGTTAGGTTCTAGCAAAAAGGTGAAATTTCAGAATTTTTCAAGATATAATAAAAGGAGCTGAAAAACTTCTACACCAGAAGTCCATGTGTATCCTGCACAATAATCTCCAGCAGTTAGCAAGGCAGAATACTGTTTATACTGCTTTAAAGAGATAAAGTGTCGTGGGCCTTGGAAACAACAAAAAAATAGAATATAATGTCACCAGCTAGTACGTAGCCACCCCTAAAAATAGCAGGACACTCCCTTTTCTGAAGATTTTCTCAGATTTGCAATGCACTGTGTAAGCAACTCCAGAAGAAAATATTCTCACAGGTTCTGAATGAGCACCTACAGGAGCTCATAAGCTATCCTCAGCTCAACAATGGGTAGGACAGCTAATAGCACAAAGCCTGCACAAAGGAGGTCAGGAACCTCGAAGTATTTAAAAAATAATAGGATCATACACATGTATGAATATCTTCTACTAGTTCCAGAATTATACTTATACACAATGGTGTACAACAAGATACATATTTTGGAGGGAAATTTCAGTCTATAAATCATCATATTTCAGGAAAACAATGCTATTTGATGACTATGACTCCAAAGATGATGCAAATGGAATGGCAGATATCATTATTGTTATGGAAAGTAAAATCATGCTATACAGGAGTTTGGGGTGGAGTATGAAATGGAAACCAGGTCCAGAGAAAGTGCTCCAGGCATTTGATCCTCTTCTCCTGCTGCATCCATTGTCCGAGAACAGGGAGACAGACTCCCCACAAAGATGTCTTGGAGCGAGAGCCTCTCTTACCCATTCACCATGACTTTCTGAAGGGTGACAAAGTCAGGCTCTCTGAAAAGACTCCAAAGGCCCACACTGCTAGGATTCTTAGACACTTGAACCTGAAGATAAGTGTGTAGTGGCATTTTTCAGAGTGACTTTCACCTATTCTCTATCCATCAGCAGCAGAGTGTCTCGGCACTCTCCAAATCCCTGTGCTGCATCTCTGGATGCTTAACGCAAACCTGCAGATGCAAGTAAAGGCAGGATACTCTGAATTGGCAAGATGAAATCCAGCCGTGCTCTGAAACCTGTATGACATGCAGAGCAAACCTACCGTACCTCTGAGTGGAGAGGTGTCTCAACCTGGCATGTCAGCTGGGGTGCAGCAAGACACTGGCGCAGTTCAGGTTCATCCACACTGAATCTGCCTTGTATCCAAATAGCCCCAGCTGTGGATCCCACAGGACATTTTTTAATCCCAGTAGACATAGTCTGAAATAATTCTATATATAGGATTTGGGAAGCAAACTCACTGCTGTTAGACATAAACCCAATCAAAATGTAACACTTGAATATGATTCGGTATCCAAAGCCACGAGCTTTTCCATGTTTCTGCTTAACATAATCTCTCTCTTTTGATAGTCCTGCTGGTTTCACCCATTTGCTGTAGTCACAGTGAAATCATTCTTCATGATTTCTTCATTTACTCTTAATAAACTTATCAAGAATATTCCTCTGGAATGTAATTCCTTCCAGAAACATGCATCTCTTCCGTAAGTTCTATCTTTCATAAGGTGGTTTGGTTTTTATTTTAAAAATTTTACTGCTGTAAGGCTACTAGGAATGCTTTTCTAGTAAAAATTAAGTTGAGCATTTCTTAGCCTGACTTTGTTATGTATAACTTTAAATTCCCGACTCCCTGTGATTTCCCACTGATACATTGTTCCCAAAGCAATGCAAGTCTTCCAATAGAAAACAAAAAAAATCCACAACTTAACCCAAGTACAGCCTGCAATCAGGTTTTGCTTTGCACAGCAAATATCATATTTCATTGCATTTTTCTGTCCTTGATATATTCCAGTAATTTAGTTGCCTTTAACTGTAACCACACATTAGACTGATGTTTCATATCATTTTTTACAAAAATAGCTATCAGCAAACACACCATTAAATCTTCAGGGCTTCTTTGTTGTTTTTTTTTCTGTAACTGTTTTTCACTTTTCAGAATCAACTCCAACACCCATTAAAAATGTTCCCAGTATTTCTTTACCCCAGTTTTTCTTAAGTGCTACGCAGTTACCATGTCACTGCTTTCTGTTGCTGTTGTCGTTTTTCCTAGGCACTGTTTCAGATGCAATCATCTTTCTTCTCCAGGAGACCTATGATGTTGATCTTTCTGAGTCTAAAAACAGCCATATGCAGAGATGGAACTTTTTTATATGCACTCTTAATAATTTCAAACGTCTAAATGTTCAGGTACTTCATCAACAGATCAGGCTGCTGGCAGAAGGGAATAGTCATTCTATATCATGTTCAGCTGAAGTTGAATTTTGTATCAGGGTTCTGCTTATCTCTCATTCTGCTGTTGTGTTCTTGCAGTTAAGCAATGGCAGCGCAGTCTGTTTTCTTATTTGTGACACCTAATTATCTAATTTTGTTATCTATCAAATATTGTTAAGGATATTCATAGACCAGATTACCCTATGAATACATCCAAAGTGCACCATATTTACTTGTATTTTCTGGAAATCACAGAATCACAGAGTGGTAGGGGTTGGAAGGGACCTTCGGAGATCATCTAGTCCAACCCTGCTGCCAAAGCAGGTTCGCCTACAGCAGGTTGGACAGGAACGCATCCAGGCGGGTTTTGAATATGTCCAGAGAAGGGGACTCCACAACCACTCTGGGCAGCCTGTTCCAGTGCTCTGCCACCCTCAAAGTAAATAAGTTTTTCCTTATTTTCAGATGGAGATCATCAAAGCTTCCATGGATTTGTAAAACCAGTAACCTTTTGGGGTGTTGTGAGGTGACCTGACATCTCCTAGAGGCTGGATAAGATAGTAAAAGAGGCAAGATGACAAAATGTTGGCAGGGAAACTGAGGATCCTTGTCCCTGGCACCTCTGCCTTACAAAGTGCTGAACATCATCAGTCGGAATGCTGAGGAAAATTACCTACGCTGAGTACAGCAACTACTTTTAGGGGCATGGGGCAGAGGGGGAAGACAACATTCCTCTCTGCTTTAATGTATGTGGAAGAGGTGCTGTTTAGCTTCTCGGCAATCTAAGCAGGTCTGTTGCAGTGGAGCCAGGTAGGCTGCTGAAGAATGGGAAAGCAGCAAGGGCACATTCCTACCACTGAATTCAACACCAGTAGAAAAGGAAATCCCTGTGGCTGCATATAAGAAAACCACATGGGATTAATGAAATTATCATGTTATCTGCATTTTGTATATGAAAGAAACCGGTTTTCATGTACTTAATTTTTAACGTCCATTGTGCGTGTAACTTTCACATATGCATATTCTACTAATAGCCTGGGATTTACGCAGCGGATTCCCAGACCCTTTTCAGTTCATAAATTAACACACTGGACTGAGTCCAAGCAAGGACTTTTTCTGAGTTCAAGCCCAGTGCCTTAGAGAGCACGCGTTAGCTTTCTGGCAGGCGTACCTCTGGCCTTGCGCTACAGTGCTTCCAGGGGTCACCGCTGCAGGGCAGATCATACAAACACACCAACCCGTGCTTACTTTTCTAAACAGAGGTGTTAAGCACCAGGGTACAGATTATCCTGTGTAACGATTCATGATTCACCCCATTTTTCAAAACTCAATATTTGGCAGGAAAGGATTGAGCAGCCGCTGTGGTAGATGATGAGTTTAAGGGGGAGCAAGGACCAGCATCAGCTTCGTCTGGGAAGGGAAGACCTTCTAGAATCACTCCTTTATTTCACCCAAGCTTTGCTGAATATGAAGGAAGTATGTATAAAATGGTCTTGATAGCAGGGACCTGTGTACAGGACTCTCCTCTCCCAGTGGGGCGTTCCTCCCATTGACTCACCCAGAGCATTTTCTCTTGCTTGCTCTCCTTCCAGTACCCTGTGTGCTTTACCCTGCGGTGGTAAAGCTTCAACAGGGGATGTGCTGAGTACCTCACTTACAGAGCAAGTCTCATAGTAGGTAGACACTGATATAAAGCTCTTCAGACTGAGGTGAAACCCAGGTCTTTTCTTTCCTCAATGAGGGCAGGTTGCTAGGTAAGAGGCAGCTGCTACTGTCATAGACTTCCTTACCTCCTTTTTCAAAAGAAAAAAATGTGACTATTCCGCCTTAAAACGTTCTAGCCAAAACACATTCATACTTATCAGACCTAACAGATCAGATCTGTCAGGCAGCTTAGGCAGATGAACACATGGATTTCAAATGAATGGTAAGGTACGTGTCAGTTTACTCA
This sequence comes from Vanellus vanellus, assembly GCF_965231255.1. Lineage (NCBI taxonomy): Eukaryota > Metazoa > Chordata > Aves > Charadriiformes > Charadriidae > Vanellus > Vanellus vanellus. Next base: position 194,840,605 of record NC_138905.1, on the reverse strand, counting down.
GCTCTGAAGTGTTTCTGGGAATATGAACCCAGATACCTGGAGTACTTCAAAGTAAAAGAGTAAATTGCGCACAGAACCTGCGTGCTTTTAACTTTAGGTGACCTGAACGTTGAAACAGGGTATTCAGAATCACAGCTTAATAGATATGAAGCTAAATTCCATTTAAGTGTCATGTCAGATGCGTAAGTCTTTTCCTGGATTTCAGCCAGCCTCCCGGCTAGGAAGCTATTTGGCCTAGAGGTTTCATGGGTATCTTGCTGTGTGAAAGTTATCAGCACCCTGTAAAGCAGAATAAGTAAGCCAAGTTTTCTCAGTTCCACAGAAAAATTCCCTTAACCTCCTGAAGCCCTTTAACATTTACACTGATGTATCTAGGATCAGATTTTTCCCTCCCTCGTTGAGCAATTTCCTTTGACAAGCTTATTTATAATATTTCTTTGGTAAATGGCAAGAGAAGAGCTAATTGCTATATGTTAATGATGTACATTCACGTTTAAAGAAAATGTTAATAGATTATGTTTTGAAACGATAAGAAAGCTACAATGCGGAGGAAAAAAATAGCTTGTTAATCTCTGAAGCCAGTCCCAGCATGCTGTGTTTGTGTGGCTCTGATGCATATATATGTCAGTGATCTGCCAGATACAAACTGTTGCCTCTCTGAGTATGCTTTTGGTGATGCACTCTAAGAAATGGTAGCTCTGCTTACAGTTTTCTAAAGCAACTATATTTAAGTTATTTGATGTCTGAGAAAGAACAGAGCTCCCTTCTATGCAATGGGCCGCCTGGAGGTTGTTTTAAAAAGAATGTCCGCCTAAAAGGCTTCTGACCTCATTCTCATAAGGAGTTATAATTAGTACATTTGAACCTTACTTTAATGTTGGTGAAAGAGACCAAAAATGAAGGGGGAAATTCCCAGTTGGTGAACTTTTCAAATGTGACTGAGAGAATTATGGGCAATAGTCAGGAAAAAATCATAGAATCATAGAACGGTTTAGGTTGGAAGGGACCTTAAAGCTCATGTAGCTCCAACCCCCCTGCCATGGGCAAGGACCCCTTCCAATAGACCAGGTTGCTCAAAGGCCCATCCGACCTGGCCTTGAACACTTCCGAGGATGGGGCATCCACAACTTCCCTGGGTAAGTAAAGGTAAAAGGCTTGTGTTTCGCTGTACTTGATGAAGACTAGCAGTGCCTTTGTCTGACACAAAGACTAAATGAATGTTTTTATCATCCTGCATTTATGCAGCAGTTTGCAGTGGACTGGCAGTCCTGGTAAAATCACACAGAACAATGTGTGTCACCTTGAGACATCTGAACTCTCTCTAAATGTATGTCTTTTTTTTTTTTTTCTGAAGTTGTCAGTGTAAGACACCCAGAGTAAATGGCAGCAAACTTCTTTCTGAGTAGGAAGCCTTTTCTTCTCCAGGCTGAACAGTCCCGGCTCTCTCAGCCTTTCTTCGTATGACATATGCTCCAATTCCTTGATCATCTTCATGACCCTTCACTGGACTATCTCCAGTATGTCCATGACTCTCTTGCACTGGGAAGCCCAGGACTACACGCAGCACTTCAGATGTGTCTCACCAGTGCTGAGTACCGCCTCCCTTGACCTGCTGGTGAAGCTTATTGCTAAGTAAAAGCTGCAGTTGCCAGAGTATTTGGGGAGGAATTCAGTTTGATGTGTCACATCGTCTCAGAAGCGAATGGCCTTTTGGGGTTTAAAAGGAACATGACATTCCTGTATCGCAGGCAGGGTCACCTGTGGGACAGTTACCTTGTCAAGACTGAGGCATCTTTTGACCTACTCAGAATTTCACATGCTGGAGGAATTACCAAATTTTAAAGTAAAAAATTACTGTGCAGTCTAGCAGCCTTCAATACTTGGCAGGAACTTAGGATGGGGGCAGAACGATAGCTCTAGATGTAGGGGCCTAAATTCTGCTCAAGTACTGTTTTCCATAAGTGAACACTTATTAAAACCTGGTTTTTGATCAGGAGTTCAGTGATACTGGCAAACTTTATCTGGCATAGACATTTCTGAGTTACATTGCTAATGTTTTAGAAAAGGGTAGCAGATGATGCCAGTAACGCAAATGTGCATTACAGTGTCATTAGCTCATTCTCTTTTGTTGGTGTTTGGAAAAGGGTAAATACTATTTTTACCTCTTTAAATGGGAAAGAAATTGATTTCCTTTCTGTTAAGTCATGGGGAATGTGATACTATTTGTAAAAATATTATCTTATGAAAGATTAGGATATTTATCTACCCTTGTAACTTTGAATTTTTCAATTTAGGCATACTTTTTGAATTACAAATCTTGATTATTAAGGCTTCTGGGAAATTCAACCATATGATTTTATTAATCATTAGTTAAACATTTTTTGCAGATCATTTCAAATGAAAAAGTATTGTGTCCTTCTTTAATGAAATGACAATGAAATATCATTATCATTTCCAAATTAGTAAACTTTGCAAACTTTGCAAGATTTTTAAAGGACCTCTGAAACCTCTGGTGCTGAGATGAAGCCAATGTACTTAAAATGTGTTTACACAGCCCTTTGTCCAGAAATTTGCTCATTCTGTAGGTGAAGTGTCTAATTAGACTATGATGGGACCACCAATGAATTTTGTGGTCGAGTGATTGAGTGACTAAAATACATAAAACTGTACTTGCAGTCATATTATAACCTAACTGGATTTTTTTTTTCCCAATAACTATTTGATAAAGTCAGGTCCTCTGTCAGTTTGTGTAACCGTATGTCTTTTTCGCATGTTATTATATAAATGCAGTGAAGGCTGTGCTAATGATTAGGTTCTGGCTAATAAGCTGTGCTGAAAAATTATTAAGGAATGAATCAGTATAAAATGGAACTCTTTTTGTTCTTTGTCAAAAGAAATATTAAAAATATCATGTCCAGGTTCATCAATAAATATTTGATAAGAAAACCCTTCATAATTTTCAGCTGTTATTTGACCAAATTTTGTCACTGTGTTCTGAAAGTTCATTTTAAAACACAAACTGAAAGATCTGAAAATGTTGAAATAAACATTTCCTCCATTGTTAGTCAAAATTATTGTGTGAGCTTGATATGGGTATATATAAAAGATTAAGTAAAATAACAGGTTTTGGTTTACTGTATTCGTTATTAATCTGAATACATTTCCCCCTTCCATTAAATACCATTTAAGCTTCATTAGTTTTGTTCCTTTGAAGTTTTAAGATCAAATCAATAATGTACAGATTAGCTGATGTCACTACAAGTACACAGCCACAAGAGAACACAAAGTTCATGAAGAATCTGCAGCAGTAGGACAAATGACTCATGAAGCTTTTTATATCTCAACACACTCTTGTATGGAATTAATGAGACAGAGCTATTGGTCTGACCATTAAAATGGATCACCTGAGATTTCTGTTTCTTTTTTTAGAAGACAACCAGCTTTGTCTCAAATATTTTTTGCATCCTTACTGCACTCTCTGCTTTCTTTATAATCACTACAGTTTCAGTTAAGAAAATCTAGCTTGGTGGGCCCCACATGAACTAGAAAATGTCCAAATTAGTAGCAAAGAAATTCAAGTTACATATTTATTTCTTTGCTTTTCTGCTTTCATTTTCTGCAACAACATGAGCTGGGAGCGTATATCTTAAACTTTATTCTATAAACCAGGCATTGGCTTTCAAAAGATTTCCCTCCTCTTCATCCAATGAATCATCAAGTGATTTGAGAAACACATTGGTAGCCAAAACTAGACAAATTGCTTTTCTACTCAGTGCTGCAATGCAGTCTGGCTCCTGGCTCTGGGAGGAGAAGTTACAATGCTGGTCCCTACAGCGGATGAACGACCCTGTCTGGACCAGGAGGTCCTGTTTACCCCGTGAGAGACATAACCTCTGTTTTGAGCTGGACACAGGGTTGCTGGGTGCTGAGCCAGCAAGATACGCACTCTGGAAGACATTGCTAGTCCAGCCTTTAAGTTGGTACCTCCAAAGTTATATGGCTCAGTGGGAGAAGGCAGTTGACCACTGGAGGATGGAGGGAGGACTCTGCTGAAGTATTCACCTGCTGCCTTATTTGCTTGGTCTCTTCTGGCTCTGCAAGTGCCACAGATGAAATCTCTTCCCTGTATTTGAGAAACTCCAGGATCTTTATATAATTTATGGGATTATGCGAAGCCATAAATCTTCTGCTGCAGCTAAATGCAACAATGATACTGTTTGTATAATAATTTGCGTCAGCTTTTCTTGACCACATCTGTGTCAACGCTGAATTGCTGAACGACTGAGTAACGGCTGTGCAGAGAACGTGACTGACATAACACCAGGCTCCCTGCCCATGGAGGGGGGCTGTCCCAGCTTCAGCTTGTTCTCGAGGAACTACCAGAATTTGTATAAACAGAGCCACCAGAGCTTTAATTAACCTCAAACAAAGTGACCTCCTTTAAAAAAGCTAAAATAAAAAAACCTGAGGCTTACCTGGCAGAAATGTCCACTAGCAATGTCCAGCTGACCACTCCGTATGGAAGAACAATTCCCTTCACAGTGTGGAATACATTTCCCTGCTGTCCACTGCCATCAGTGTCTAGGCCAGAATGCCAGAAAAACATCTAGTGCTCATTCTCCTTTTTTAGTGGCAAACTTCTTCACCAAAAATTCTTCAGCTTTTTTGAAGTTTGAATTTTTCTTCTTCAGCTCTGAATTTTGGATTGGCTCCAAAAAAAGGACGTACTTGACTACCATGAGGTGCTCTATTTAGCTTTTTCCCAGCTGAGAATAGAAATAAAAGTGCCAGAAAACATGTAAGAAATATTGAACTTGGTGAAATTTACAACCTACTCCTGTAAACTAATAGATACTTGGATAAATACAACATTTGGATGAGCTTTTGTTTCAGAATAAAGTATTTGGACTGTTCTAGGGACGTGTATGATCTAACGGGTGTGTGCTAAGACTAGCCTTCGACAAAATGAACGTGTTTTCAAATAGTCCCTAAGCTGCCCATATAATACCTAATTGTGGAAGTCTGAGACTGAATCAGTACAGATTATTCCAAAAGCATGTCAATAAAAACTTTTCCTATGTAACACACCATCTTATGTTTTTTTTTGTACGCTATATATGTAACTTAGGCACATAGGAACATTTAGAGAGCTTACAAGAGACTTGTGGCAGTACTACTTTTAATGTGTCCCTCTCCTTATGTGCAGAAAGACTGTTACTTAGAAGAAAAACACATTTTTTAAACATGAGTTGTAATTGACCATGCTCTCAGTTAATGTTCTTTTTTTTTTATTATTTACTATGTGCTAAAGAATTGTTTCCTCCAGAACTTTTCCAGGATTAAAGTCCTTTTCCAGAATCAGACTGAATTCTGTCCAATGAATAGGACTGAAAATTCCTATTTTCTGTTTTCTCCCTTTTTTAGAAACACTTCCCTCAGTGTTCTGGAACTTCACTCGTCTCCAAAAATTCTTTAAGATAATCTCTTTTTCTTCTGAGGTTATGTCAGTTCCTTTTATCTCCTAGAATGAAATTCATCAGGTCCAACCTATTTGAAGATATTCGATTCTCAAAGTAATTTTTCATTCTACTCTAGAGAAAGACCTTTACTTTTCATGACTCAAGTTAATTTTGATAACAATTAGTCTGACCTACCCTGGGAGCACTGTTGCAAAGGATTACAAAAAGGGTGAAGTTGGCTGGCAGTTCTCCCGCTGAGTGTGACTGGAGACCAACACTTCCACCACTCTGCTGCTTAGGAACTCAGAAATTACACCCTGGTACTCTCACAGTGTTACACACATTTAGTTTTTTGCCTTGCCTTTTCTGATATTCATTGTGCATGGTTGGATTGTTTTTTTAGTACTTGTTTGCAGAATCATCTTGTTTCCACTTTCTGTGTGTTTGCTTCTTGTGCTGAAGGGGAACGAAGTCATAAATGTAGAGGTAAACAGTACTGTGAATATGTATGACTTATGAGTTATGATGCTTGTGGCCTTCTCCCATGTTCTTTCTACCCATATAATGAAATATTTAAATTCATAACAGAGGAATCACACTGGTTTAGGCCTGCCTGGGGAAATAAAATGGGTGTTTTTAATCATACACCTTTATACTTAAAATAGTTAAGATGTGTTCTCTTGTCTCTGAGCTCCTGTGATAAGTCTGGCTGAGGAAGACTTAATGATTGATTTAGGTAAAAGTACTAAATAAGAAGTAATGAAGGAAAAGTTTGAACTACTAGGCATCTTTTAGGGCCCTAATGGATTTCTGTGTGTTTTCTGGAACTGCATAATTGAATGTCAGGCACTGAAATCCATGTAAATTCATGCTAATAATTTGGAAAAAAAAAATTACAACAGAACAAATATTCAGCTCATAACGACTTGATGAAACATAAGCTTTGAGCAGAGAAATATTTAACCAGTTAGTTTTTAGTGCTGATGTGTTCTTTGACAATATATAAATAATTCCAGAAACTCTTCAATGCAGTTTGATGCAGTGATTTCTAATGTATATTACTGATTTCAAGAGTGAAACCATTTCAAAACATTGCTTTGAAATTATATTTGTGGCATGTAAAATCAGAAAACAAGGTTATTAATTTCCCCAAAGTCCCTAAGATGGAAAGGGAATCATTACACAGAAAAGTTCTGTCAAAGTGGAGAGTATAATTGCAGCACATGTAGTGAGAATCTAAAATGCAGGGTAAAAATAAAGCTGTACAAATCCATTTTCTCATAAAATGTTTCAATATCTTTGAGGGGGAAAATGGAATTCTGCACAAGCACAAAATATATTGGCTGAGTAACTCCCGTGGTGATCTCTCCTAGAAACGGAGTTTAGGTACCTCACACGACTGTTCTCCTCAGCCAAAGTCAGGAACACAGGCTCTTACCAGCCATGATGCCTTGCAACAAAACCTCAGTTTCCATCAGCAGTTTTTGACCACTGCTTGGCGACTCCTTTACTGCGCAGTTCACTGCTATGGCGATACTGTGCATAGTCATCTATAATTAATGATTCTGCCTGCTGTAGGGTTTACTGCCTTCTGCACTGACAAGGAAAAATAGCCTTGGAGGATCATTATTTTTTTCACATCTTAGGGACAAGATAATGGATAGTTGTGGGAAAGTATGGAAACAGGACACTCCAAGCTACTCAACAGCCCCATGAAGCTCCTGGGATCCCATCTGGCTCTCATCTTTTCTAAGAGTTTTTAAAATTATTATTACTATAATTATTCATTTTTGTCTTGTTATTTTGGGAAGAAATATTATATTTTGTTGCTAAATAGTTATATTTTATGAAATAAAAAAAATGTAATTCAAAAGAACTGATCTCTTCATCATAAAAAAATGTTTAAAGAATCTCAAAAAAGAGGAAAAAATAGTTTATTTTTTTATATAAACATGTTAAGAACCTTCTTGGATGAGAGTAAATAAAAATTCTTTTCCATTACCAAACACTATTTGTGCATTGCAAAATATCAGAGAGGCCAATTAAGTTTGAAAATGTGTTTTCTCAGGAGACACAGGATGGGTGGCTATAAATGAGAACTATAAAAGTTATATGAACAATAAAGGCTAAAAAGCAGACTATTAATATTAAAATATAGAAAGACCACTTGTTCAAGACACGGTTGTTCTGTGTCTTGGAGAAATGGCTTCAATATCATGCAGGAAAATAATTCAGTTTGCAACAAAGGATGCACTTCAAAAAATAAGATTACAGCAGATTATCTGATGCATTATGTTCAAGTTAATTCTTGCTGTTTACCTTTCCTGACCAGAGATTCTTTTCTCCTGCCCTGGTCAGTCCTGTAGGTGGATTAGCTCCTTTAACCTTGCATCAAGTTTTAACAAATTTCCGTAGCACACAAGAGAAACTTTACAAGTGCTAGCTAGGTATGGTCTAGCATGTATAATTTATGCAGAAAATCTGGCTGAAGGTGAAAGTATAAGAAATGATCAACTTTTATTTAAATGAATAAAACAGTAATAGTTGAATTTAAAATTACCACCTTTATACCGGAACTGAAACTTTCAGCCTTGTTCTATGAACATATCAGTTCTGATTTCTTTATACCCAGTGAAAAGTACCAATAAGGCATGTTTCCTAAACTGGGCCATTATGATATCTGCTTTAGACTAAAGTTTCTATATACAGTCTTGGAGTTTTGGGTTTTCTCAGTGGGTTTTTTTTTTTTTTTTACATCTTTGTAGAAACTCATCTTCCTTATGTTATGGTTGCCAATTAAAAAAACATAGTAGAAACTTCCAGACCTCTCTTTCCAGAGCGACAGAGATGTTTTTTTTTCTTACTTTTTGCATGTGGCATATACTCTCTTGCTCAATATGAAGACTACATATGTACATAATGGTTCAGAATTTCCTTTGAATAAGAAGGCAAGCAGTAACTTTTATAGTTTTCCTCTAACAAGATCAAATGATGCATGAACCAGACATGGTCATAACTTTTGCACATGTAATGTGTATATAAAGTAGTTATATCAGTGACCTCTAAGTAGTTTTTGATACCATGAGGATTTATTATTATTATTACACTGCTGATAATACTCCTTAGCAGAAACAACAGAAACAATGCTTTTTTATTGTTATTAATTATGTGTATAGGATTTGCTGGCTACCTTTATTCATGCAATTTCAAATTAAAAACACACCTTCAAACATTTTTACATTTTTACAGCTAGTTAAAAATTGAGACAGCCTAAATGTCTTGGCAATGAAGCCTAAATACTAAAGATTAATTCTGACACTAGATACCTTAAAAGACTTTAACGAAGATAGCTGAGTACTGTTCACTCTCTGCATCAGACTTACGTTCATTAAAATGTCTCTTCCTTTTTTGGGTGAAGAACACTCACTCAGGCCAAGTGAGACAAAGCAAATTCCCAATTTAGAAACATGAAATATCCCCGGGATAACTCCAGTGTGTTTGTTACTTACTGAAAAGGAGATTGAATTCACTGCAGAGAGCTTCACTCTTGCGCGGATTTACGCACAGCCGAAAGCCTTATTACCAAAGGTTATTGTGCCAAAGGCTTTCTTATGGTCCAGGCTGACCGGATCTGCAGGCAGAGTACACACAGGGTCATCACACCAGCAACTGCACTTCCACTGTTTTTTGGAAATAGTCAGCAAGTGTGGGAGAATGCAAATCACTCAAAATTGCCATTTCAGCCAGGAACACATGTGGTACATTGTCAGCTGAGACCAACTTGTGAGTTGAGTCTAACCTAACCACCAACAAAAAAGAGCAATCTAACAGCTTTGAGTATAGGCTGGATTAGAGGGAACAGAAAATCTTTCCCAAAGGAAGCTTGGGGAAGAAGATATGACTTTATCAAGGGGGACATACATCACGCAATATAACTGCCGTGAGGGATGGGATCAGGGCTGTTGGTCCTGCCTCCTTCTCTTTTGCTGCAGTATTAGAAATCTATCCTGGCAAAATAAAACCTAGGGTAAAATATTATTCCAGAGTTTTCTGTCAATATGTTGTAACTATGCCTGTATATGAAGACTGTACCGGATGATCTGGGAAGTTCAGTCTCATTACTATGTATCTGGTTGACAATGCCATGGTGTGCCTGAAAGTACGCCTGTAATCAAACAAATGAAGCAGACTTCTGGGATTCACCTATCCTTAGATCAGGCCCTGGTCACCTAACTTTGTCACATGGATTTTGCCCCGAGACCCTACTTTCCACACTTTTGTAGGTAGAGATGGATTTTGACTGTGTGGGTGGGATCTGTGGTCTTCTCAGTGTCCTGGGTCCCCTGCTTGTCCACATCAAATTACCTGATACAGCACTTCACTGTTGTGCATATATACCTGGGTTTCCTTCTATTGGAAAAACTGGGCTTGTGAGATGATGGTGAGATTCAGGTTTTGTCCCAATTTCAGTAACAGTGTCACAAATGTGCTGCCAGGTCTCCCAGGTTCCCCAGTTCCTGTACCCCGTGCTGTTCAGAGACAGCTTCTTTTACAGTGGATTGGCTCATCCATACACCATATGAGTCCATACTTTCTCTCCACCTTGCAGTTATTTGGTCTGTGCCTTTCAGTCCAGAGTGTCAAAACCAACATGAAGTCTCTGTCGTAACCCAGCAGAACAACGTGTCATGAAACTGAGAGCAGGTGCTGAATGTTGTGGAGCATGGTATGAAATGAGGTCAGAAGGTCTGAGGATGGAAAGCCCACCGGATGTCTGTACATAGGACCGAGGGAGCACACCTTGTACACCAGCTCAGTAGTGCCCATGGACTGAGGACCCAGAGTGGATTATCAGGTGGTGATAGCCAATCTTTTTTTTTTTTTAGAGACAACTCCAAAGAAGCTCTAGGAGTAGACTAACACTTCTATGCAATGGACAATTAGGAAATTCAGAGCTGTTGAGATTAGTTTTTGATTGCATAGACATACAAAAGAAGCAGTCCATAGTCTCCTTACCACTGGCTCTCCAGCTGTCCTGTAATGATCCTCGTATGTTTGGTCGAGGATGCCTTATCCTGAAGTATAATTTGCCTTTCTTTTTTCAGTAGCACCATTTATTCAACCTACATAACCCCACCATAAAAATTCCCATAACAAGGTTGCATCCAGTATTTGTAAATTGTTACAATTCTATGTCTGTCACCTGACCAAAATCTGATATGTTCACCTTAACCTCTTACAAGTATTTTTGAAAACATAGAAGTAACATACTACCAGGCTGCTAAGGATATCTGATGTGATGAAAAGGATGATTAGGTTTGGAGGAAAAAAACACCTAAGAGTGAATTATCTGGGCCTGTTTCAGGGAGCTCTGGAACACTGTTATCAAAAACAAAGACTCTTTTTTCATTAGAAGCAATATTAGTAAATCAGATTCCCCAGTTACACTGCTATTTCAGTAAGTCATTCCCTGGAAAAAAACAAAACAAAACAAAACAAAAACGTGAACATCAGTAATTTACATCAAGTTGTGTTTTGACTAACCACATATTAGACAATAAGCCAAATGTTCTACTTCTCACACTGGTATTTGAACGCCAGTCACTTCCGCAGCTTTTTGTAGGTGATAGTCATAACTGCAGTCCTTTCTTTTTCCTGGATACTGTAAAGACCAAGAGCCATAATCTGTCTATTTACTGTAGAGCAGATTACAGGCTTAGGCATCTACCTCAGTTTCTAAGTCCAAAAGGAGAGTGATAAACTCATCCTTCAGGATCTCCCACCCACAGCTCCCTTTGTTGTAGTTACCAAGTGCTGGGAGCAAGACTATCTGATATTTCAACCTACATACAACATGTGTTTAAAAGTTTTATTCAGATTGTGTCACAGCTAATAAGGCTTTTCTTCTCTTTAGGTAATGTAGTAGTTAAAGATTTGAGACATGGTAAAAAAAGAAAGGAAAAAGATTATGATGTAATCCTGCCTCCACTAAAATTAATGACAAAACTCCCACTGATACTTGCAGGGATAGGATATATCCTCCAAGATAACATCCATCTACTATCTCTAATCAAACAGCTGGTGAAATCTTTGTTCCCGCCATACCTTTTGTATCTCCCAGATTAAGTTTATGAAGGGACCTGTCCTTCTGGGACTGTGTGGCTCGGTTAATGAATGCTTCCACTTCAGTCCTCATGAAGGGCTGCTCTACTTGAAAGCTTGTCTCTTACTTGCAACTGTAGTGATTGCCCCCCCAAAATCTCTTGCCTTCCTGCAGATTGTTGAAAGTGACAAAGAGAATATAGAAGCAATAATAGTATCAAAGAGGGAACCCCAAAGAATTAAACTCCAGAAGTAAAGGTTTACCACACTGAACAGTGAACATGAATGTTTAGAGGGGAATCTCTGCCATGTATTAAGGAGGAGGCTAATTAAACTCATCACGATGTTCTTCCATGAGCTGAGAGTACTTCTAAAGTGTTGGGCTTGTGTATGTCATGCTGTCAACCCCCTGTTTGAATGAGCCTTGATCATATAGGGCTTTCCTCCCCACACTTTAATTTCCCTCGGGAGGATGTAGTGACCAAAGGGGAGAGAAGAGCTAGATCAGCGTCTGATAGTGCCTCATCACCCATGAGTGAATAAAAGAACATCCAGGAATAGAAGAGATACAAAAATTCTGGATTGTAACTTCAGCATTTATTACTCCTTGCGTGGTAATTTTCCACTGCAAAAATATTTTTAATAACATTCACACAGAAACCACAAAGAGTCAGATCACGGAATCACGGAATCACGGAATTTTCAGAGTTGGAAAGGACCTCTAGAGATCATCTAGTCCAACTCCCCTGCTAAAGCAGGATTGCCCAGAGCACATTACTCAGGACTGCATCCAGGCGGGTCTCGAAGATCTCCAGAGAAGGGGACTCCACAACCTCCCTGGGCAGCCTGTGCCAGTGCTCTGTCACCCTCACCGTAAAGAAGTGTTTCCGTGTATTTGAACGGAACTTCCTGTGTTCTAACTTGTGCCCATTGCCCCTCGTCCTGTTACTGGGAACCATTGAAAAGAGCCTGGCTCCATCCTCGTTCAACCCACTCTTTAGAGACTTGTACGCCATAATAAGGTCTCCCCTCAGCCTTCTCTTCTCCAGGCTAAAGAGTCCCAGCTCTCTCAGCCTTTCCTCATAAGGGAGATGCTCCAATCCCTTAATCATCTTAGTTGCCCTCGCTCCAGCAGTTCCCTGTCCCTCTTGAACTGGGGAGCCCAAAACTGGACACAGTATTCCAGTTGTGGCCTCCCCAGTGCAGAGTAGAGGGGGAGAATGACCTCCCTCGACCTACTGGCCACACTCGTCCCTATGCAGCCCAGGATTCCAATGGCCTTTTTGGCAACAAGGGCACATTGCTGGGCCATGGATAATTTACATCACAATCTGATTAGATGGCAGTGTGTCAGCAATACTAGGAGGTAAGTCATAAATGTCACCAACTAAGCTCTGTCATGATGCTTATTGGATAGGAAATTTTGGATAGGAAGAAAATGAAAGATCCAGAAGATCTGTTTGGTACTGGGTTTATGATCTTAGTGCTGAAGGTGTCATCATTTTCAGTGTAGTGTATTTTAACTATTAAAACAGAATCTACCATTGAACAGAGGAAGACAGAGCAGAAGGAGGACAGTCCATGACTAATGGCTTGGTTGTTTTTTTCGGCATTTCTAAGCCACCGGCACATAGGTAGCATCTCATTCTGGTTGCTTCTATAAAATTCAGAGAAGGTTTTTTTCACTTAGCACTTCAGAATGGCTGGTTGCTGTCCTAAACTCATTTGAACCATACTACAGAGCTAGGCTGCAAATTCTGACATTTGCAGTGGAGTACACAGTTACAATGCACAAAGGTATTCACACAGTAGATTCATGGTGACGGTGTACATGGTCTGTATGGACAGATGAAGCAGACAAAGATTCCCAGTGAAAAACCTGCAGATGTATATTCTTTGCACATATGGCTTATTGTCTCTCTATGATCAGCTAAAACAGCCTGATTTTCTCTTGTTATTTCAGTCAGCTGTGCTTCTACTCACAGGCAATTCTGGCTGTGAAATCCAAAGCCTAAGGGCTTTCTGAGCTTTGAATCTCAGGGTCTAGGTGCCAAGAGCCAAATGACTTGAAATGGTTTTCTGCTGCCTGAATACTGGGGGCAGCCGTGGCATCCTGGCTGTCAGGGGATGAAGACTTTCATACCAGTAAGATTTTCAGTGATGAAACTGAAAAGAATGCTGAATTTTATAGTCATCTACTGCCATACTTCTACTAACATAACTACTTGATTCATGAGTAGTACAAACGATTACATTAAATAGTTTCTCACTGCACTGGATTTGATTTCGGGACAAGGAGGGAAATACATACGGGCATTTCCAGCTCATAAGAAATTTTTTCACAAATGCAACGGAGCTTTTAAGTATTTTTTAGAACTCTAATTGACCCTGCTGGAGTAGGATATTTGGATCAGTTGACGTCCAGAGGTCCCTTGCAACCTTAAACATTCTATGACTCTGTGATTTCATAAACCACATATCCTGAAATATTATGGCATCATGAAGAAGGCAAAAAAAAAAAAAAAAAGTGAAGTGACAGACCTATGAGGCCATCGACAGACATAGTCATAGTCAATAGTTCACTCTACACCAAAATAGATCTCCAATTGTACAGATGTTTCAGGAAAGTATGAGAAAGTTCGTTACTGTCATATTAACAGGGATGTTCATCCTTGTTATGGTTAAAACAGCTGTCTTTTCTGCTGAAGGAGAACTTGATGGAATATGTCTGCCTAGTCTGATGGCAGCTAAGCCAGAAAGGGGAGCAAAATATGGGAAAGTGGCTCTAAAGAGGGTGTGAAAGAATGACTGTGGGAAGGTACGACTCACCTGGGCAATGCATTATGGTCTGTAACAGTAGGGAACAATCCATCCTTGGCAAGGAGATTGTTAATGTGGTCTAATAAGACTTTCCCATCTGTAATGTCTCTGATCTGCAGCTGGAGAAATAATAAATACACATTTGATGTACAGCTGTTTTGTTCCAGATTCGCTTCTGTTTGGATTGTAGCATGACATCTCCCTGGCTCATGTTTTCAGAGTCCTTTCTGAGGACTGGAGATGGGGGAAAGTACACATTCAGGTGTTGTTCCAAGAGAGTTAGGGCATATTTGGGACACAGATGTGCTATCTTGGAAATGCTCCTGGGGTTTCTGCAGACTTTTACAGGAGGTGTGTGCCTTGAAGTGGTCACATGCAATCTTTCCAAGGTCTTGGCACTACAGAATAAGCCTTTCAATAGACAACCTCATCCATACGCAATTACACATGAAAATGCAAAAAAAAAAAAAAAAAGAAGTACAGCAATATACATCTTATTTTAAAAAGCTCTTTGCCAGGATTCTTCTTTAAAAATTGTACTTACTGTGTTGCGTGTCTCTGAACAGCTGGGATCCAGAAATGAGTTATCCTTCTGCCCTCCCTGGAAAGAACAGTCTTTTCCAATTAAATCATAGCTGATTTTTTGTAGAGATGGAACACGGGGGCTCAGAAGTCTCACTCACCACTCCAGCTATATCTTCCATTGCTGTACAGGCACTTTGTAATGAAGGTCTTCATAAAAGACAGAAACAAGTCCTGCTAAACCCTCCAGAAAAATGGAGGTGTCTGTAGACAGATGGATCTGTAGTTGCTATTGAGAAGAGCAGGGTCTGCATTTGCTATAGATCATGATGACAGACTGACAGTGACAGGCAGGCACCTGAGCTCTGGGGGACTGCGGACACACTGATGACCTTGAGAGTTCTCTTAGACCTCATTTGCAGTACAATCAACAGCCTGAAGAACCTGGAGTAAACTTCTGCAGATCATACCTCAAGTCACACCTGTCTATGCCCCTGAAAATGTCCCTGTCTCTTGCCAGTAGTTTTTGCATTGGTATTTTTTCTTCAGTTAACAGACATACTGTTTTAATTCTGTTTAGCATCACATTCACATCACATGGCTTCAATGTGGCCCTGACTCAGGCCACATGTTCCATTGTGGGAAATTACAGCTGTTGAAAAAACTGTTAAATATTTTTCTGAAGAAAAAAAAAAAAGATAATTGGACTAGCAATTAGAGGGATAAATGCCTGTGATTCAACCCAGACATGATTAAAACAACCCTGAAAAGTATCAGCAAGAGTTATAATGAAATGAACATCCAACACACCATGACCAGCAACATCTTTCATTTCTAGTGGTACTTCCCAGGGGACAGTACTGGGCCTAATGTTGTTGAACATCTACATTAACGGCTTGGGCAATGGGACAGAGTAAACCCGCAGCAAGTTTGCAGAGACTACAAAATGAGGAGGAGTGATTGATATACCAGATAGATGTTCTGCCATTCAGAAGACAGGCTGGAGTAATTGGCTGATGGGAATCTCATGAAGTTCAACGAAAGCAAAAGCCAAGTTGTGCCCCTGGGGAGGAATAACCCCAGGCACCAGTATGGGCTGTGGGCTAACCGGCTGTAAGGCTGCTCTGAAGAGGAGGACATCTGAGGTGTGGATAACACATCAACCATGGGCCAGCAATGTGCCCTCATGGAAAAGCAAACCAACGGCCTCCTGGGCTGAATTAGGAAAAACGCTGTCAGCATATCAAGGGAGCTGATCCTTCCCCTCTACTCTACCTGGAGTATTGTGTCCAGTTTCGGACAAGAGAGAAACGGAGCTACTGGAGTGAGTACAGCAAATGGCCACTAAGATGATGAAGAAGCTGGGGCATCTGACAGATTAGAAGAGGCTGAGAGAGCTAGGACTGTTCAGCTTGGAAAAGAGAAGGCTTAGAGGGATCTCAATGAAGCTCATAAATTCTTGAAGGGAAGGTGTGACAAAGACGGTGCCAGGCTCTGCTCAGAGGTTTGCAATGACAGGACAAGAGGCAATGGACAAAAACTGAAATACAAGAAATACCATTTAAACATAAGAAAAGATTTTTATTTTTTTTTTTATTGTGATGGTGGTCAATCACCAGCAGAGATTATCCAGAGAGATTGCAGAGTCTCCATCCTTGAAGATACTCGACACTTGACTGAACACAGGCCAAGCAACTTGCTCTAGCTGCACTTGCTTAGGCAGGGGGGTTGAACCAGGTGACCTCCAGAGATGCCTCCCAGCTTAAACCATTCTGTGATTCTTTGATGTCCAGGGGAAGAGTAAAGTTTATATATTTTTTTACAAATAACCTAAACAATGTGGTTTGTAGATAAAAGCGGTCACCTCTCACAGAGATAAATCTCACACATTCATTACCAGAGATGAGTTAATTATTGGAAATTAAAAAGAAAGATGGCAGGGCAGTTGATAAAAGGATGTCCAAAAACAGTAATTTTTTTCTTTTTTTTTTTCTTTACCCCCCATAAATCTGAGTATACCAGACCTATATAAATATTACAGCACTTAATTTAAACCAGCTCAAATGAAGTTAAACACGAGGTACAGTATATAAAAAGAGGGAATTCCAACTATCCCAGTCCATAGCTACATCTTTCTTATAAATAGTATATGGCAATGAGACGAAGCACTGGGCACAGTACTCTGCTGATAGAGCACTCCATAGCATGGTTTTGGCCCATGCCCACTTGCACTTTTTGAGCCAATCCCATGCATTAATCTGTGAATAACATATTCCAGGAAATGTTCCAACAGACAGCATAGACAAGGCTGCACAGATTTGGCTTTCTCTCTTCCTCCAGTCTTGCCCCAGCAGGCTTTGCACTCTGAGTTAACTCCTGTACACTGTACCACAGTGAATATGATGTAAAACTTCTGTGTCATGTTAAAACAGCATCCACAAAAGCACACACTGTAGAGCAGGGAGAGGGAAAAAAAGCAGAAAAAAAGCATTCCTCCTCAGCCCCTACCAAGAAAAGTAAACCACAGGGGCACCACCTGGTAAAAGAAGCTGAGGACAAAGCGCTGTGTACTGTGGATGCTGACTGCATGTGCGACTGGATGAGCAAAGTCTCTAGTTCTGTTTTTGTTTAGCAGTAGGGATATGGAAAGTAAAATCAAAATTTCAAGAAATCTTAGTAGACAAGACATGCATCAGATCAGAAAGTGAAGCAGGAATACAAAACTCAACGCATGAGGATGGGTGAACTTCATGATCCAAAGTGTGTTGATGTCATTCCTTTGAGTTGCATGTTCCATCAAACCGCTAACTTCTGTTTAACAAGGAAGAAACCTGTTAAAGAAAGCTTGAGCTCTGTGGCATTTAAAAGATGCCAGTTAAAGCAACAAGAAAAACATTTTCATTTAGTAGGACATTTGGAATAAATTAATACGGCTGTAAAGGAGTTTGCAAAGTCTCCTGAATAAAAAGAGCTGCTAGCTTTCAATAAATAATGTGCTGGGCTCCTAATGATATAGTGGCATCCTGATGGTTTTTACTAATTATTTGTACCACAAGGAATTATCCTCCTCCCCATGTGGAATCTGTAGCTAATATTTCCTCTTCTGTGCTGGCAGTTAAACACAAAACTTATATGTCACTCAATTTTTAATTAATACTGGTCAAAAGAAAAGGTAATATACGATGTGAAAATTTTTGTGTTTGTCAAAAATAGACTATTGCTACACTGAAAAAACAACCTTTGGCAAATGTTGGTAAACTTTTATACTTTCATACTTGCATTTTCTTGAAATGCTATGAAAACACTTTTGGAGAAAGGTGACACAAAGGAGGAAGTGAGCTTTTGACATCTTCACACTTGTGGCTTATGCAGAAGAGAAGCAGTCCTTTGATAATTGAAGATCATTAATTTCAAAAAGGCTTTCTACATCACACGTGGTCCAATTACAAAGAGGAGGCCCTGTGCATCTCGTGCTATCACCGGAATTTCTACAACTCAGTACTCAAAGGAATCAGGACTTCTTTTATTTGAGCTGTGCCTAGACCTCGGTGTCCTTACTCAGACCCTCCATCTGGGATTGCCATTTAGCAATTGAGTTGCAGACAGTAAAATAACACATCACAATACACATTTATCTCTCAGGACTGCTGCCTCCATCAATTATCTTACTAAGTTATTTTGTGGCCAAAAAGTGGAATGCATGAATTCAGTGTTGCCTATTCTAGATCTTTTGTCGGATGAATGACATGAAAAGAGATAGTGGGCTTGTCAAAATGGAAACAGTAAAAAAATCCTTTCTGACAATATTTAAGATTTTACATCATTGTCTTTATAAAGGAATCAAACTATCAATTTGATTTTACTTGGTAGCTTTTTATAGTTATTTCTGCAAAAGAAAGAACCTTGCATGCAAGAAACTTGATTTGCAGACTTAAAACTCATTGGACATTATTCATCTAACAGAAGCCTGCTATGATGTAGGGGTAGTCCATGTCTGAGCACCCCTTTTTATGCAATGGATGTTCAGACAGCCTAAGTTACAATCCCTCTGCCCTGGAGCAGATGCTTACTTTCACTCATATGAACCTAAATTGCTAAATCCTATTGACTGTCCTGGGGCTGACACTTACACTGGAGAGAAATGGTGGCGATTATCTCAGATGTAGAAATACACTTTGTAGACACTCCATGTTAGGTGAGAGGAACCTAATCTCTCTTTGTAGTTAGCACAGGTGATGGATTTTATTTTTAAAATATATTACTACTCCTTTCCCACGAAGCAGACATGTGTGTGCCTTGGCCTTCCTGAAGCAGCAATTCTGCTCAGCTCCTCCTCTTGGCTGGGCACCTCTGGTTGTGGGAAAGAAGTACAAACAAGGTCTTATCCAGTCTCTATCATTTTTAAGGTAAAAAATCTTTCCATATGGTTTCTGTATGGTTAAAACACTGGAAATAGGGAATTCATAGAATCATAGAATGGTTTAGGTTGGAAGGGACCTTGAAGATCATCTAGTCCCAACACCCCCTGCCACGGGCAGGGACACCTTCCACTACACCAGGTTGCTCAAAGCCCAATCCAGCCTTGCCTTGAACACTTCCAGGGATGGGGCCTCCACAAATTCCCTAGGCAATTTGTGCCAGTGCCTCACCATCCCCAGAGTGAGAAATTTCTTCCTAATGTCTATTCTAAATTTCCCCTCTTCCAGTTTGAAGCCATTCCCCCTCGTCCTATCACTACATCCCCTTGTAAAACGTCCCTTTCCAGCCTTCTTGTAGGCCCCCTTTAGGTACTGAAATGCTGCTATAAGGTCTCCCCAGAGTCTTCTCTTCTCCAGGCTGAACAACTCAAACTCTCTCAGCCTGTCTTCATAGGAGAGGTGCTCCAGCCCCCTGATCATCTTCATGGCCCTCCTCTGGACCTGCTCCAACAGGTCCATGTCCTTCTTATGTTGAGGGCTCCAGAGCTGGATGCAATATTCCAGGTGTGGTCTCATGAGAATGGATTAGAGGGGCAGAATCACCTCCCTTGACCTGCTGGCCATGTTTCTTTTGATGTGGCCCAGGACATGGTTTGGCCTTCTGGGCTGCGACTGCACATTGGCAGCTCCTGTTGAGTTTCTCATCAAATACCCCTAGGTCCTTCTCCTCAGGGCTGCTCTCCAGCCATTCTCCTCCCAGTCTGTATTTGTGCATGTGATTGCCCCAACCCCCGTGCAGGACCTTGCGCTTGGCCTTTTGAACTTTATGAGGTTTGCACAGGCCCACCTCTCAAGCCTGTCCAGGTCCCTCTGGATGGCATCCCTCCCCCACAGCTTGGTGTCATCAGCAAATTTGCTGAGGGTACACTCCATCTCAACATCCATGTCACTAATAAAGATGTTAAACAGCACCAGTCCCAGTACTGACCCCTGAGGAACACCACTTGTCACTGCTCGCCACTTGGACGTGGAACCGTTGACAGCAACTCTTTGAGTATGACCTTCCAGCCAGTTCCTTATCCACTGAGTGGTCCATTGGTCAAATCCATGATGTCATGCAGGATGGTGTCAAATGTTTTGCACAAGTCCAGGTAGATGACATCTGTTATTCTCAATTAAGGAGAGGAATAGAGACAGAAGGTGGCCAGCTGGCCCAAAATAGGTCACAAGACTGGTATTACATGCACCATTTATACTAGCCAATAAAAAAAATGAATGCCTGTTTCCCAGCTGTGGGTGAAAATGGCACTTTGTGGCTCTTCATGGGGCACAGTACTCCTCCCCTTAAACCAAGGTGGCCTTGTTTATGCTTCCTGTTGGGAACAATCCCTTCTCTTCACTGTCCCCTGAACTATGTCCAGGCACTGCCTGGTTGTCACAGGCAAAAAAAGGCCTAAGGAGCGTACTACCACCTAAACAACATTGATCAGCAGCCGTAGTGATCCATTTTGTTTTCACCCCTTGTTTAGTTTACGAGCAGAGACACAACTATGAGTATTAGCCTGGCACTCTCCCCTTTGCATGCAGTAGTATTACATACGTTTACCTTTCTGACACCTCCATAGTATCTCCCTTCTCCAGTTTATACATATGAACATATTTCTCACTTTGAGTGACATGTGGAGGTACTTAAAGTTTGACCTCCATTGGCAAAGAACCTGAGGAAATGGATGTTTCTGGCTATATTTACTTGAGTGGATGGGAGTCTGGTTAGGACCACCCTCAAGGCTACTTAGAAGACCAAAATGAACAGCTTCTGGGTGTCCAAATGCAATCCACATCAGGAGGATACCCTCTCGAGAACATAGTACTTTGCACACGTCGGGCTATCTGATAGGATGCAATCTGTTGCCAAGCACAGCAGGACAGGCACTCTGCATAATGTCCACGGAGCATCCAGGTGGATCAGAGACAGAAGATCAGGAGGCACGTCACCTCTACCAAGTGTCCTGTTAGTATAATTGCTCTCATAAAACCATACCAAGTACAACCATCAGAGTAACAAGATGTCAATTTTTTTTTTTTTTATGGCATTTTGATGTCAAATATTAGCTAGTGATGAGGAAACCAGACAAATGTGATTTGGAAAACAGTGAAATGAACTGGAACTCAGAAGAGAGGATTTAATTTCTTCTGTGACTAAGTGTCTCCATCTGTAAAACTGAGATGACATTGATTTTCTTTGTAAAATGCTTGGGGATCTGTTGACTAAAAAAAGTAACTTTTTTTTTTTTTGTATTTTCCAAGCACGAGAACAGGTATTTTAACTTCTACTTAATACTACTCTTACTAGAAATTAGTCTCAAAACATGTATACTAAAGTGTTTTTTTAATTTTTATTATTTATTTCCAGTTTTATTAAATTATTAGACAAATAGGTTTTGGAGTGTTTGAACTATTTTTATGGCTAGTCATAAACACTGTATGGCAAATAACAGCATTAATAAAAGTATAATTTTTTGTCAATTTGACCAATACTAGTTATTAACCACTCTGAGAGAATTTGCGAGAACAATGCAACAGTTACAAGAAGTATTTTATTTTGTTCCTTCTTACAGTTAATATATAACCTGAAAACATTCTGTTGAGCATTGTCATTGAGTCTGTTGACTATAGCTAATTTCAAAACCCTCCACTTTACACAAATGGCACAAAGACCATGAGATAATGCAAACCATATTTCTATATAAAATATCAGTTTCGTCTTTTTAAGAGTAATGTCTTCAAAAATTGCTCCTGGTAAAAATATTGTGGAATTAGTGTGAGATAGCTTAAAAAAAAAAAAAAAACCAAAAAAAAGAAGGAAAACCAACGCTAAATGTGCATGGCTGAAGCAGACTTTTAAAATGCACTAATGAATACAGCTACTCAATTTTTCTTTTAGAATAATATCACAGATGACATTTTTCCCCCTCACTTTTTAAAACATTTCAACACAGTTGAGATTTGAGATTTTCCAATTTTACAGCTTTTTTGGATATATATCTCGGGCGCTGAATTAAAGGAATGGAGAGTTTTGTTCTGTTTAGCTTTTTACAAATATCACATGTGCCTTTACTGCTAGTGCTCCTACAGCTGTGACAAGAGGCTGCTGCGTGATTGCTCCACGGTGAGAGCACTAAGGTGCCACCAGAGGTAATTCTAAGGATCTTTGAAAAAACAACAAAAGGGTAAGAAAAGCAGCCATAAGTAAAAGCCTGGTGTCTATAGAGGTAGCAAAATTTACTCTCCCCAGAAAGTACCATGGTTAGCTGGACATTATTTAAGCTTAAATATGTGAACCCTGACAGGAAAAGGCAGTATAAGCAGTTTGAGTCTGACACCCATGTGATGCAGAAATCAGGCTGTCCAATAGAGTGGTCTTGTTCAAATTAGAGAGGGAGAAATAGCGCTGGGTGAAACTTTCTGCTGAATCATGTAAAGAAAGAATCAGCCTCTGTTAAGAATATTTTTATTTCTCCTTTTTTTAGGTTTTGCTTGATCAGTCTTGTGGTCGTGGTCTGAATGGGTGAGGATACACAGATTGGAATGTGCATGACAGTATGGAAAGATTTGTACATGGATGTCAGTTGTCTATTAAATTTTGGACCTCTCAGCCAATTTCAGATCAATTTCACAAAAGGGTGTTAAGCACAGAAGACAGAAATCTCTATGAAACAGTTTATGACTTGTGGTGTTGCTTTTAAGAGTAGTTTATTTTAAGTTTTTGAGCCATTTACCTTTCACCTTTTTGGGAAAGGAGAGCACAGACACATTCCTCCCCTAACATAATTGCTGTCCTTTAAAATCTTACTTGACTGACAGCTCACGGTGGCATAGCAGTGAAGAAAGCAGGTTAAAGTTAATGATTTAATGATGGTCAAAGGCCCCGGGGAAAGGTGGCAGCTTCAGTTCACCCTCTAGGCAGTCCTCTCATTCTCACCTAAAAGGGATCTAGCTCTTACTGGGGTTAAAAGCTGTCCTGCCACCAAAATGCTATGATAGGAGATACTGAGGTCACCTTATTGAGAGAGTCTGACGGCCCAGTAAGGCTACACGGGGTATTAATCCATTGCTCAGATAGCTTTACCATCCAGGGACTGGTGCTCATGGTAAATGATTATGGAATTAGGGAAGGTTTTTAATAGTATTTACGGAGAGTGATGCAGTTTAAGTGCATTAGTGTGTGCTAAGTGAGAAAGGTAAGCATCAGTTTGCTTTCTGAAAGCATATTTTTTAACTAAAAACTGCAGTAAAAGCTTAAGAATACTAGGAATTTGCTTTACTATTAAAGAAATATTCACAAATAAAAGCAGGCACAGTCCAGCCAAATTCTTTATTTAGTATTTGTTTCAAAGCAGAAATATAAAAGCACATTACATAACTCCTCTGAAACTTTGGTCTGCAGAATTAAGGCACTTTGAACACGCTTCTTCTTACTCCATGAGTAATTGTTTTCCAACTTTTGTTAATACAGGCAAACAACTTTTATGATTATAAAACTAGAGTTCTAAAATTGACATAATTTACAGACAACTCCATATTAGTTCCAGACATTAGCAAAGCATGATTTGATATAAAAGCTTTCAGATCTAGCCTCATTTTTGTAAAACTGTTTTCCATGCTGAGTTAACTGTTTGCATGCATTTTTACTTATCCCTTTTATAATCCACTTTAATAATCAAAAGATGCATTTAGGGAAATGTGGGAAAACACTTAAGAATCTCAGTATACGTATTGGCATAAGATTCCTTTAATGGGAATGATTTTTCTTACAAATAAAGAAGTCAACATGATCTTAAATACATTTCAAGAAGCTCATAATGTTTGCTTTTTCTCTTTCTAAGAGCTTCCATTACCCACGTTACTAGAAGGCATTTGGATATGCAATGTAGAACAACAACAAAAAAAGGATACATTTAATATAAGGCATATTTGTTTGTTTAAAAAGGGTAATGTTACTGGTGTCATTATGACATTAAACACGTGATGAATTTTGACTTAAAAAAAGCATACGATACTACTGAACCAAAAGTGCTATGTTAACATCTCATATTTCCTTAGATTACTCTAAAAGTCACTTGAAGTGATTTTTTTCTAGAAATGATCTAATTTCATTTATATTTCTTATTTAGTGGAAATAATAATAATAAAAAAATACACTCTGTATTGTTCCCTGCTCTTTTTGAATCCAGTCCTGCAAACACTGACTAGCCAGCATAAGAAGGAATCCTGGTTCTACAGAAGTTGATGGCCATCAGCAGTTCCTGGATCCCACCCTGAATAGTGCTTACTATCAAGAGCAGTTAAAGCACCCTCAATGGACTGCTCCTAGTGAGCACTGTGCTAGCAGTGAGTATCTGCAGCTTCACATCATTTTGTGGATTCATGGTTCAGTTTACATTGTGTTATCAAAACAACATCATTTTCTAATGTTCTCCTCTTTTTAAAACTAGTTTCTCTTCTTCTCAAAGACCATGCCATTAATTTGTGATTCTGTGGATTCTATCTTGGAAAGCTTTTAGGAATAAGCTAGTCTTGTCCTCCTTCTTGCTGCTCCCCCTGCAAAAAATGGAAAAAAACCCCACAGTTATTACTCACAATTGTATATAATATAATTACACTATATACTGTATTCAGTTGTGAAACAGACATGAGAAGAGGAAAGACGAAGCCTGATGTTGAATCTTTCATTTTCGTGCTGGCAGCTAGGAAATTACAATGATCTCTCAGTTTCTTAATTGATCAAAATAACGTAGAATCAGTGAGTTACAAATCCCATGGTGGGGAATCCCACAGTGTCTTTTTCACAGTGTAAGGCTCCAGTCAGATCTCACTTTGACGGCTTTATTCGAATCTGAAACACTGTTTGACCAAAGCACATAATCTAAGTTGTTTTCAGATATAAATACATACAATACAGAAGTACATCTAGAAACCCAGTAATTAACAATACCAAGCTTTGTTAAAATGTCTTTTTCTAAAAGCATAAATGCAAGTCTTTCCTCTGTTTTCTTAAGGGTATTTTTTCCCTTCTGACTTTTAATATAACAGAATGATATTTGATGCATGTTAAAATGTTGAAATATATATTTTGCTTTTACCTTGTGTTCTCCTGGTTGGTTGTACTTTCCGTACAGGTGCTTCTAGAAAATAGAAATGTTGCAGTCAGGAATTATTTGTAAGAGCCTTTGATTTAAAACTCATTAGAAATGTTGGAAGCCCATTGCTGACTTGTGAAGTTTATCCTTTAAGGTTTTCAGTAATTAAGATTTTTTTCCCATTAGCATGTTGGCTTGATCATCTGAAACATGAATGCTTATAATACAAGTCACACATTTCTGTCATGCAGTCGTCCATCAAATCTTACCGTTTCAAAAGTATTTTTACATTTTAACAGTATGAATTAATCCATTGTAAAGACTGATCTCCTACAGACAGCTACATGATGTAAGCAGGTGCCAGGATGAATTCATTCAAAAAACACCATCTGACACTGTCAGTGACTTACAAGCTCAGGTTAATGTATAGCCCAGGGCTCAGTCTCAGCTTTTGGCAGAAGATGTCCAGTTCTGTTGTATTGACTTTACTTTGGGAATTATTTATAAGTGGTATACTTGAAGCTCAACCGTCACAATGTGGAACTGCATTGTGAGTCCACAGTACGATTCCACATTTAGAGTTCACTTAATTTTCTCAGAGACTTCTGTTTTAAAGGTTAGAGTAGAGCAAGGGCTATTGAGTAGGTACCACCCTCATTAGCAGATACATCTGTTTTCCAAAATACTGACTCAGTGAAACTATCAACACTTTTTCTTCTTTCTCATCAAACCTTGAGACTTTTTTTAAACCAGATGCCTCCTCATTGAGAGGAAAAATGTTGCACAAGGATAAGAGATGATTCTTCCATTACTGTCACAGAAATGCTACTGCAGTATTTTTCCTTCTTTACAACCATGTACTTGCATCTTTGCTTCACCAGCTGCAATCAGTTGTCTTTTCATCCTGAGGTACAGGGTATATAAAGGCATAGCCCTGAGATACAGGCTTCACCTCATTACAGCCGAGGCTATGCAATGGGTACCTGCACCAACGTGATAGAAAATTTCAAGCTCTGCACTGCCCTGACAAGGACAGAACATGGTCCATCCAAAGTATGCTCTCCATGCTTATATGCTGTCCATACAATTATGTTTTCAGGTAAACCTCATGGTTAAAGATCATACCTGTCTGTCAATTTTCAGGCAAGAGTTGACTTCCTTGCATGCTTTGTACTACGCCACATTGAAGTTATACAAACACTACAGGTTAACTTCAGTATTTTGCATAGACTTCAAAATTTAAAAAGTAGAAACATATTTATTTAACTTCATTCTTCACAAGCCATAATATTTCTTCCTCCTAAATTAATTCATTTAGTTCAAAGGCTGACAGAACAACTTAATCTTCATAATTAGAATTGGAAAAGGACATACAGAGACATAAAAAAGAAACTCTAAAGAAGCCACCTCTTAACTCTAAATGAAGATCATTAAAAAATAGTCATTAAACTTGAAGAACAAATTCCTGGTATAAAGCCAGGCTGTATTGTATTTGGCTCCTTTAAGACATTCATTTTGAATCTTGCCACCATTCAGCTTTTTCAAACCCAAGAGCTTCCCTCATTTAACAACAAGATAAGGGTAGAGAAATTCCAAGACCTTGTGAGATATTTACTCAACCCCAGAGGTTATATTCCCTCCACCCTACCCCCTCCCCCTTCACCAAGTTGAGAACCCCTCACATCAACCGATCACATTAACACTGACAAGAAATAACTCAAGTTAAGAACAACTCACGTGGTCTTCTGGACGTGCTGCTTAGAGAAAAGGCAGTTCTTATGGTGCATGTTCCTTCAAATGTTTTACCTAAGCTTTGTGGTTAGACATTTCCTCTTGTCTACTATGCTTGCCAAATCTTTTAGTTACTTTCAGCCACAAGATAAGGTTCAACATTTTTCTCTGCAACGTCAGTGAAAGAATTCTTTTCCAAAACAATTATGAAACTCTTCTTACTAAAATACTGGCTTCAGACCTAAGTGATTTTTGTGAATAGATACTATAAAACCCTACCTGGAATGATCACTTCAGACAAAGCAGGTCTTAGTGATACTGGTTTTTTAGACAAACTAACCTTCCAGATGGACTTTCTTGATTTCTCTCTCGATAATCTGTGGCTCCCCCTCAATTACTTTAGTAACCTTGGTGTACTCAGTTCCAGCTACGATAAGCATCAAAAACAAACGAGTTAAATCTGGCATAGCATTTTCCCATATGCAAGGAGCCTTCAGTGGAATCAATGCCATTTTGGGGGTGTAGATGTATGCAGGCCACCATGTTATTCATGCCGTAAGGTTCCGCTGATTTCCTTGGCCCTGCCACAGGTGATTCCGTCTCTAGGGCTGAGAGTCATTCATTGCAATCTTGGCTTGAATTTTTGATTCAGCCAAGACTGTCACTCGGAATAAGCAATGCTGGATGTTGTATGAGTAGAATTACAGCCCATATGAAATCATTCTTTTACTTTAGACAGTGGTGACTGGACTCAGATTTAAATGCTTAGGAAATTTTCAGTAAAACAGAAGGAATTTGATGTAGACAAAAGGGCCATAAAGAATTATCACCAACAGCTATAAAGCAGCACGTGTATCTGCTTTTATTGCCTAA
Source organism: Vanellus vanellus (assembly GCF_965231255.1). Taxonomy (NCBI): domain Eukaryota; kingdom Metazoa; phylum Chordata; class Aves; order Charadriiformes; family Charadriidae; genus Vanellus; species Vanellus vanellus. The sequence goes on along the minus strand of NC_138905.1, from coordinate 194,812,540 downwards.
CCATATGATAAGGTATTACCATGGCAGTCAAGGATAGCTGACTGGATAAATCATGGAAAAGACAGAAAAATCAAATTAAAACAAGAGACAAATCTGCCTATTGGGTCCATTCTGTAAAGCAGGATGCTTATGCAAACAAACATATAATAGCAAGGAAAAATAGCAAGAATTCAAGAGAAAATACTGTCTTTTCCAAATTTACTAGGGAGAAACTGTTTTTCACCTATAGGATCACTGTTAGATAGAACGCTACAGATTATGTATATTTAATTCTATACCTCTGTAACCGAAGATTATTACAATTACAATTGTTAGATTCTGGCATCAGACCTATCACCAGAATTTCGAACAGTTCTACAGATAAAATTTGATCCTGCTTTTTATTGCCTGGTTGACACCAATAGATCATAGTCCATTATATGGAGGGATTTTCTTGCTATAATTTCTTTAATTTTCAACTTTTGTTTTAAATATTCAATACTGAAATAGACATCTCCAGAGAGCAAGTCTTTTTAAATAGCTAGAACACTTAAGATGGGATAAGATTAAAAACCCTCTGGAAGTTCCAATTTCTCTCTAATTATTATGGGCAAATCCTGGCTTGGATCTGTAAAACTAAGATTTATATGTTTTAAAACAAGAGAGTAATACAGTCAACGGTATTCATAGCCATATCTTGGCTTTTCTCTAAGATTAGCTGTATTATCAACTAGTGTGGTTTTGTTTGGTGGAAAGCTGTTCAGCCATTCAGCCATCATTATTTTTTTTTTACTTAACTGAAGTTTAAATCACATCCACAGAATAGTGTTTTTGAAGATTAGTTCAGTGAACACGCAGCTGGCTGTGAGCTACTTCACTGGTATTCAAGTTTGTAACTTATTAAAAAATGAACATAAATTGAAGTGGATTCAGTTAATTTGTGCCAAGAGAAATATCCATATGTATTTTTGAGTTTCTGACTCATGTTTACCCTAACATTTACTAAAAACACAACACTTGAATTCTCTTTTTTTTTTATTCCCCATTGCTATTATAGGTAGTTTTTCTAATCTACATTAAGCAGAGAACATTCCGAATTCACAGATAAAGATTAATTTCATAAGCACAAGTTCTTTTACCCGTTTTCTACAGCTACTGGTTATATATTGCCAAAACTGTTAGAATTAAGAGAGCAAGAAGGAAAGAAAACCATTCCTTGGAATGCTATATTTGAAGAGAATTAAAGTTAATGCCTTGATATCCATCACCTGTAAGCATTGAAGGAAGGATGCTAAACATGCCTTTTATTATTAACTTGAGGGCAATGAATATTCATTTCTGAAAAACTGATAAGTAAAATGAATTTAGCCTATTAAAATACTTTCCACTTCATAAGTGGTTTTCACAGATTTAAATTTGATGAAAAAAAGAGTTCACAGCTAGTGGAATAAATCTTCATTGCTCCCCTGAGTTTTAATTAGATAACTTTTTAAAGACTGAAAAAACCCAAATAATTTTGTTTTTCATTATCAATGTAATAAAACAATTGATTAATCAAACTTTGGTACTTATTTCTATTTCACAGACATCTGGCACTTTATATATGGCATTCTATTTTTTCTCCCATGTTATTTTTTAAAATTACTCTTCTGCTAGGTCAGTCTTTAAAATGTTGAGATCGACATATCTGAGAGGGGTTTCAGTTATCATAACCTGTTGCAGAAATGTTAGTTATAATACACTGAATTACCTCCCTGCAGAAGTCTTTTGATTTCTTCATCTTCAAGTAAATGACCATCACCTTCAATAAATTTGGTCACCTTGGTAACCTCTGATAGGACACAGGTTATGGCAAATAGTTGATTCACAGAAAACATTTGACAACCATATAACAGCGTATTACTGCATTAATCCTGTCAGTTTTCTGAATTAAGAAATTTGTCTGTTACAATATTAAATTCCATGTAAACACTGAAAACACCGTATTTTATGACAAACATAGCATACTATGTATTAGACCCAGGAAGCCTCAACTCTGGAGCTGACTGAAATGTGAAGATCAGAGACTTAAACCAGAATGTTAGATTTGGACATTTCTCAAGTTCTGAGGTTTAATCTCGGGGTATGGTTTTGCAGTATGAGCACCTTTGCTGAAAATATGGAGTATCCATTCAGTAATGACTTAAGTAATATAATTTTTAATTACTCTTTTAAAGGAAGGAAAGAAAATCAGGTTACCAACCTTCTTCAAGCAATTTCTTTAACTTTTCTTCATTGTCTGAACCACCAGCAGTAATTCTTGTATATTTTATTTCAGGACCTGGAAAAAAGATGTGTAAAACAGGGAATTACTTTAATTGGATATAACAGTATTGTCTTTTAAGATATTTTTTCCTATTTAACACTTAGGGTGGTTCCATGGTTAACATGTTTTAGTGTGCTTTTATGATCATTTTATCTTTCACTGTTCCCCAAATTAAACAGAAAGAGGGTTACAAATAGTATGTAAAGCTATTCAGGAAAGTGCTTAGACAAATTTAACATACTTATAGTAAATATCTCCTCATGTTATCTTAACGTAACACACAGTTTTAAACACTTCTTTGTATTACACCATAGATCAGATATTTCTGAAGTGCAAAAAGAGACTGGATCAACTATTCTAGACATACATTTTTGCTTTTAGTACTGCTATGAATCATTTGAGAGCTTGAGATACCGGTTTCTACTACAGAGTGAAGAGAAGGAAATATCAGGTCTGGAACACCGGCATTTTAAATTATATCAATCATTTTATGTGGGATATTAGTGAAACTTCAATTTGAGAAATAAGAAAATGGTATTTTATTTTCTCCTCCGGAAATTTTGTGGTGAAAAATAGTCCCAGACTTATTCAGAAACCACCTATGTTTTTCATTCAGTTATTTTCATCCTAGTAAAATGAGAATACCTTAAGTCTGGTTCTTCGTTTCTCTCTTGCCTGAATGACTTCTTAAATTGAATTTTGAGATTTTCTAAATAAACTGAATATTAGGACTTTCTGGTAAGTCAGTATGTTCCTATAACACTTTCTTTTTCTTAAAACTGTTCTGGCAGACAGAATTTTAATGGCAGCATTCAAGCTGATATTCAACCAAGGGAATCAAAATGTGCTGGTGGAGAATTAGTGACTGCTTAAATACACCTCGCTCCACTTTTAAATTCCTGTGAAGTTTCTAGGATTCTTGAAGAAATATCCCTGTAGTAGGTCAAATATAGTTGAAATTGGCCAGAGAGTTTGAAAGTTACTGTGTGAGAAGATCAAGAGACATAGACGCCCATTAATTTTATCTTACATTAGCTGAATACAAACGTCAGATGTCAGATCAATCAAGGCCCATCCTTACAGAGAAACGGAGAAGTTCTTTTTCTGAAATGATTGTCAAGGGAGCCTCGGATGACATGCAAATGTAGGTATCTACACACTGAAGGTCTACCTTTGGTCAAATGAAACCTACCTGGAAATATGCAACCCAAAAGTTCACACCCACACACACACCCACACACACACACACACACACACACCCACACACACACACAAAGTCTTTCTAAAGCAAACCAGACTAAAAAAATGCAATAAAAGCAGTCTCATACTGAAATAGTAGCAAGAAGCTTGCAAAAGCAGACACCTTGCAAATACATAAAGAAACTGAAAAAAACATGTTTTCATTGTTTTGCGTGCTGTTAAAATAATGTTGCCATTTCTGGATATATGTGCATAGCCCACACTGCCAGAATTTGAGTCATACACGGTAGTGGGAAGTATTAAGGAAAATTCATCTCTCCAGGAAGTGCACTTTAGGCATTAGGACACGACTTAAGATTTGTTACCTTTGTATTTAATGGTGAACTTTACTAAGTATGAATAGCTCAGCATAATTTACCTTGAATAATTCTTTCTTCTGTCACTTTTTTCTCTGTCACTTCCACAGGTCGTCCATCAATGATTTTGGTGTATGTTTTAATAATTGGTTCTACAAGGATTTTTAAATTGAAGACATTGATCAAGTGATGAATAGTGTTACAAGTGCTGGTTTTGAGATGCTGAAACTTACTGAAGCACACAAGGAAATACCATAGCATATTTTACGAAAAATAAAAATGTTCAGAAGAGACCAGGAACTAAGTTTCCTCCAAATTTAGGAATAGCCACATGCTGTTTTTCCTTTAAAAGCACCCTAGGTGTGAACTTCTTAACGCCCCTAGCAAAGCAGAAGGCAAAGTTTATCTCTGTCTGATAAAATTGGCTTTCTATCACAGAATCATGTACTGCATTTTTGATTACAGGAAAACAACCAGCAAATAGTTCTTAACAGAGCCAGATGTTATGTCAGCATGCAGAGCATTTCTAACACTCTCTTGACTGTAGCTATGGAACGCAGCTAGGCAAAAAAAAACCTAATATTTTTTTAAATGCATGAGAAGTGAGAATGAAATGATGCAATAAAATTACACCACTTCCAGAAGGCCTTGTTAAAAATGGAACAGTTGTCTAACGTGTCACCTACGTAAAGTAGAAACTGACCGGGAATAACGAATGTTTCAAAATTTAACTAGTACAAATTGCGTTGCTGAAAGCATACCAACCTCCGTGAATCACTTTAGTTATTGTCTCCCCTTCCCTGACTATTTTGAACTCAGGTTCCCCTTCAATTAATTTAGTGAGCTGTGTGATAGATGGGTCTGTGACATAGGAAAAAAACAACATGTTACAAATAGTCATAAAAAATATTTATGGTACTCCACAGGGCTGAGATGAAGTTAGTGTTATCCCCCCTACCCTAAATAAACCAGATGACTGTAATGGGGTTTTTAAATTTGAGAAGCCAATTGCAGCAATGCTGTACAATCTTGCAAATGCTACCTTAAATTTAGGTATTATTGCACACTTAATATTTAATTATCTTTTTTTTTTTTTTTTACTTTGGTGTATCTGATATTTTTAACATCTGTTGACAAGTCTCGGGCAAAAACCAGATCCTCAGCAGCTGAAAGGAAGTCTTCCTCTATACATATTGGCAAGAAGCCTACTCTGCGGCATTGCTGGAATGTTACGGCTATTTTTTTTTTAAGCTACCAAGAATTGACCAGATTAAAGAATAAATAAATAAATAAACTTCAGAGATCATCTGGAATGGCTGTATGGACATTTGTCAACATTAATGGCTATCATGCTTTGAGTTGCATGGGGAGGTCATCTTGATTTCAGTGGCCAAAACCAACCTTTTAATTTGGTGCAGTCCCTATAGACCCCACTGGTCTAAATGCATTTCTGTCTGACAGGCTGGAGCAGCATATACTAAATGCATTAGGAACATACCATTGATGCAGTCAGTTAACAGGAATAACATGGCTCATGTGTAACATGTGTTGCAGCAACAACATTAAGAAGTTTCTGTAGCACACGCTTCCCTTATTTGCTATTCAGAGTTAGAAACTTAACACAGTCCATTTCTCTCGCTTTCCTTAAAAATCTTTCTTTATATGAATTTATGTAGAAGTCAATACTGCATAGATTTATTTTGTTTTTTTTAATTACTGATCAGGATTTAGCAATAGCTTTTTAATATGTGTGTCTGGTGTTAATTGTTGAAAACAGTCCAATTCAGGCTAACTAGTGTCCTTCCATGATAACAAATCCAAGCATACATTTTTGTTTGCTTTTGCAGCAGAAAGTGATTATATAAGTTAGACTTTAAAGCTAAATAATTAATTTATTTGCTGCAGATTAAATGATATGATAGGATGATAGCAATGCCCAGTTATTATAGATCTCTGTGATCTACAGTGATCTGCCATTCCCTACTGTTACTACTAGCAAGCTCAAAAGGGCCAGAACTGGTTTTATTTGGTCTATTTCTGAATCATCAGCAGAAAGGCTGTATTGGCCAGAGATCATTCCCTGTCCCAAAGCAGAAACACTCTACTGGCAATGGAAAGGAGTAACTCTTCAATACTCACTAGCTTATAAAGTTATTTGTTCTTTCTCTGGTGAATAACACTTAGTTGTGCATTTGACTATAGAAGTGCTCAGGTTTTTTTCTTCGTTTGTTTGGTTTTTTTAAGGGTTTTGTTTCAGTGTTAACTTTCAACTTCTAAACGTCATGTAAATCGCCCAAATTATAGGCCCTGCCTCTGCCTTTAACATAAAAGAACAGGGACTTTCATAGAGTGATTCACCTTCATCATAGCAATATTTCTAAAATATCTTGGATTAGTTACAATATGGAATCATCTATCCATTTATATTGCTCTGTGGATCTGATTTAATGATGGAGACTAGGCAACACAGGTCGGCATAAATGCTAGATGGTGTCTCATCCTAAATGGGACGAAGCACAGAAAAGCTGCTGAAAAACCAAGCTCATGTCTTTTCCACTGGGAGAAAGTCCTCCCAGAAACAATGATTAAACAGTCTGGATAAAATTTTTGCAAGATATTTTTAACTGGCTTTCTCCTCAGTTGAGCTCAACCAGATTCCCTTTGAGCATTTTTGTTTCAATGGGAAACTGGAGCTCATTAGCAGTGTACCTGGTCTAGTGGAACCAATGTGTGTTTCAGTTAAGTTGTCAATTACAAGTGATTTTGACAGCCCCAGCCCCACTTTTTGTTCTCTTCAGTTCCACCACCAATCTTTTTCCATGAGAAATTGAAAAGGAAAGATTGGCTAACTGTCCTTTCCAGGCATCTGACAGATATTGGTATTTAGAACTGAATGAAAATTATGGAAAAATGAACTGATTTGGGTTTTTTCTTCAAAGTATAAGGAAGAAATCTACTTCATTTTTTAAAATAACCATTTTAATTTAAAAAAGGAAATGTTTTTATTGAAAGTATAATATTTGGGACACTTAAATGGTTTGAAAAAATATTATTTAAAAAATATTTTTAAAACGCCCATAGAAAAAGGAAAAAATCCATTTGGGGAGAAAAATGGTGGGAAATCTTTTATAGAAAATATTTCAGACAGTTCTAATTGCAATATTTGTATCTTTGCATTTCGAGCAAAGTGCTGAACATCCTGGAGTTGTTATGTACAAAATTCATCCTGTTAAAGAAACATACACGATATATATTCCGTATATGGATATGAACATATACAGAAATATATATACTAGGGGCCTCATTTACCTTCCTTTCTGATGATGGGCTGGACGTTGCTTTCAATTATGTTAATTTCTGAAAGTATAGAAAATGGAATATAAAGCACACTCCATTCTTACAGTTTCTTTATGGTAATGATCAGTTAGATTTGGTCTGGTCATAAAGGTGTGGATAAAATCAGATATTAATGGTTGGAAAAGTAACTCAAGAGGATCTAGAGTATGGATCTTGGTTCTAGTTACTAAATGGTGGTGTATAGAAGTCACCTGCAGGCAGAGTCCACTGGCATTGTGTTTGCCTTTGTTTGTGCCTTATGAAACCCACTGGTCATGAAACCCATGATAATGTAAGGTACACAATAATAATGGCCCATACAATTCCCTGCATAAAGCTTTGCAAAATTCCCTGACATATCTTAACTTTGAATCTTGCCCTTTTCTTTTCTTTGGGGAACTGACCTGGTAATCAGAGGAAACCCTCTGACATTCAGAAGCATTCTTGCACTTGATAGAATGGCACAAAGAGCACAGCTGTGGTGCCCCTGGGAGATCAAGTTGTATACACGCTCACAGAGTAGTGTAGACACCCAAGACAGACTGAAGTATTCATTAAACATCTCTGATAGATCGTTATTTGACTCCTATCCATTCACTGGTAGAGACACCTTCACCGATAGACATCCCAGCCTTCCTGTTCCTGCATTTAACTAAGTCAACAGTTACAACTTTCTTGATGTCTGACATTGACCTCCCTTGCTCCAGTTTACAGGCATTGTTCCTAGTGCTACTCTCGCTGGCTGTGGGAGATAGAATCATAGAATCATAGAATATGTCAAGTTGGAAGGGACTCATAAGGCTCATCAAGTCCAACACCCGTCTCCTCACAGGACTACTTAAATCTAAACAATGTGACTAAGGGCATCGTCTAGGTGCTCCTTGAACTCTGACAGGCTTGGTGCAGTGACCGCTTCCCTGGGGAGCCTGTTCCAGGGACCGACCACCCTCTCAGTAAAGAACCATTTCCTAATGTCCAATCTGAACTTCCACTGACGCAGCTTCATTCCATTTCCTCGTGTCCTGTCACTGGTCACCAGAGAGAGGAGATCAGCACCTCCCCCTCCGCTGTTTCCCTTGAGGAAGTTGTAGACTGTGATGAGGTCGCCCCTCAGCCTTCTCTAAGCTGAACAAATCAAGTGCCCTCAACCATTTCTTGTAAGTCTTGCCCTCAAGACTTTTCACCATCCTGGTTGCCCTCTTTTGGACACACTCTAAGAGTCTGATGTCCTTCTATCGAGGTGTCCAAAACTGCACACAGTACTCCAGGTGGGGCTGCATCAGTGCAGTGTAGAGTGGGAAAATCATCTGCATCGACCAGCTAGCTATGCTGTGCTTGATGCACCCAAGGACAAGGTTGGCCCTTTTGACTACCAGAGCAGTCTCAGAGCAGTTGACTCATATTCAACTTGCCATCAAGATATATTATTCTATTTTTTGTTCCAAGAATCTTTTAACTTCAGTGTGCGCAGTCTCAATTTTCAAAAGCCTAACGCGATCGTCTCCATTTCTACTGAGAAATGTGGGTAAAATCCTATAGAAATTTAATCATTTGCCTAAATTCATATTCCCTCACAAGCCAAAGCTTCAACAGGATCTTTTTCTTCTAACAGTTTGCTTCAACAGGTTCTCCTTTATGTGCAGAAACTAAATGCAAGCCCTGAAAAGGCTGCAAGAGAGAGAGGAAAAAAAAAAAGTTCCCTTTTTGCATTTAATCCCAAAAGAGAAAATGGTGAGAAAAACTGCCTCTCATACAAGCTTCATATTTGCATGTATGGGAAACAGGTGGAATGGGTATACTCTCTCCCTCTGGAAGTATTTCTCAGTGCAGAGTTTGGTCAGTGCTACGTCTTGGAGAGTCAGTACAGTAAAATGCTATGTCTTGGAGAGGCAAGCAGTAGAACTCTGCTACGCACCAAGCACTGAAACTTGGCTAAAACCCGAAAAACAATCTTTTCCATATGTATCTTGCCTACCCCAAAGAGTTTGAACAGCTTACTTCAGGGTTACTTTCCTGTCACACATCTGGAAAGCGAAAAAAATACATACAGTAGCACAACAGCCAGAAACATTCTACTTTGAGTCTTTCTCTTCCTGTGCTTCATTGGCACATCTTATTTTCCCAGAAATTGCTTTCTTTTTGATTGAAAAAGAGATCTACAATTCAGGACTGGAATTGGCAACATTTAAAAAGCAATCTCAAAGCATCTGGAAGTATTTAAAATGAACTTACTGTAAAACGTCAGTGGAATCTCTTTGAAGGTACTGTCACGAACAAACTATAAATACAGAAAAGTGATTTTAAAATTTAAAAGAAAGAGTGCTTGCTTTCTAGTTTCCTAATGAGTGTGGGTAGGATTCACTGCTTCATTGATCTAAAAGTTAGGCTATCGTATTTGCCTAGGTCCTCTCATTCATTGATGAGGGAGAATGAGATAGATAACGATGCCTATTTTTCTCCACAGGCTATTGAGGCTGGTGGGTCCAATGACATAGCAGTTTATCCACTCAATATTTCTTTCAAAGAAGGATTGTCTCAGTGATTGAGAAGTGATTTATTTTGCTGGAGTGATAAAGTGTCCCTGAACCAAAGAGCAGATTTGGGCCAGTTCACATTTGAGTTATCCAAATGCAAATATTCTACAAATTCTAAGTAATGAGCGCGGTGTATCATTCATCATTATATTCATTCATTATTATATTTGGGTAACTGGGAGCTATTGAATGTGTTGTCTGCTGAAGAAACAGAGGGACCGGAGAATCACTGATGAATTATAACATACACAGTTTCACAGATCTTACTGAAGAGATGAAGGGATCATTATTTAAAGAGTACCTTTATTTGAATGTACTTAATCAATTTCTTCAGGATTGTGAGCAACTGATCATTTCCAACAGGCAGATCTGTCAAAAGAAATAGACATGTAAGAGGAAACATATATCTGTGTTCATTTTACTTTCACTTAAAGGGATCGGCAGACGTAATCACTCTCAAACACTCACACATGCGTGTACTTGTACATAGACATTCTTCCATATTAGTGGAAAAGATAACCTATGACATCTGGTCTTCCGTATAGTTGACTCTCACAGAATTTCAGAGTTGCCATGGTTTCAAACAAGGTTCTTGCACAAAACTAATAGTGAGGTAAATTTTGTTTCTTAATCCACAGAGGAATTGTCTCTTTAAAGGAATTAATTTTTTTAAGTTATTGAACCTACATAACATGTAACCAGATTCAGAAGAGTATCTATAAATTCCATGAACTAACACTCACCTGCTGGATATAGGAGTTTATCAATAACATGAATGACACCATTGGTTGCCATGAGATCAGATTCTCTTGATTTCAGTTCATTAACCAGAAGAGTATCATTCACCTGGTAAAGGATGAAAAGAGAATACAAGTTGTCAGGGACATTAAAAAACATTCCCAAAGCCCAATATAATGTTCAGAGAAAAGCAGCTCATTTTGTAATGCGGATAGATATAGAATGTAAAACCCCTGTTAGAAGGCTGTATCAGTGAGACTTTTTCGGTACTTAACTGTTTTCAAGTAGAGTTTCCCTCCTTGGATGGTTTTAAGAATGTTTGTCACACCAGGCTCAAAGCCACTTCCAATGAAAACTCCTTGTGTCAAGTGGTAAAGAAGAATATTCCTGAGAGCATTTTTGTCTCCTATTTAAAAAGAAAAGAAAAGAAAAGTAGGATTAAAAATTAAATGGTAATGGATAGTTCCTTCTGGAAATTCTAACGATTCACACAAGCTTGAGAGAACATTAAGCATAGTATGAATGAAACTACCATGAACACATACAATTTGAATCTGTTAAAATGATGATAAAGGGAAAAAAACACCCAAATGACAAAAAGGCACTCAGAACATAATCATAAAGATACTATGAGAACTGTACAAAAGAACAGAAAAGCAATCAGCTTTCCTATTTTTCTGCATTGTTTTCTCTTATTTCCTTGCACCTCTAATTAGATTTTTTATCCCTTTTCTTAAATATGCTCCACAAATTATTTGCAAACACAGTAATTTCAGGACCACTAGGCAGTCAGCAATGTCAAATTTCACCAAGCTCCTAGATAAACTCCAGTCTTAACACTGTTGCAATTAAAGGGAACCATAGCTAACAATTAACACAATTATTCTCTTATGGCAACACCCTTCTGAGGTGACTGGGGGTAATTGCAACTCCATATACACACATCGTTTCCCATCTGGGGCAGGAGAAAGCTGCTATTTACTTGCAGAAAAGAAGGAATCGTTTGGAGCGCTGGTTTTGTCTGTTCTTACAGAGAACAAACACAGCTTGGAGAAGTTGAGAAATGGGGGAAACCCCTATTCTAGGGATGATTTCACTATTTCAAAGTTTGAAATTCCTATTTGGCAAGAAAGGAAAAAAAAACAAAAAACAACAGTTTCATGACAGTCTGACAAAGGAAATGGATTCTAGAGCTCACGTTAGCGTCCTGACAGGGCGCTCTGAGTCCATGGAGGTTCAGAGTCATAGGATGGGCTGTAGAATACCCACAACTTCCCAACAAGACAGGGTACTAAGCAAAGCAGTTTTAAAACACATCTGCTTGCCATTACATGGAATATTGACCATTCTATTACAAGTTTCATATTCACATTACAAGTTAATGTTATTAGGATTTTCAGGCTTGATGAAACTGCAATGGAAATACTGTCTGGTTATAATTCTTTCCTGGTGTCTCTTTAAGTGAACATTTTCCTTTGTCTGCTTTTTGTTTGGATCACTGATATTATTGCAATTCACTTTACTACTGAAACTAAATTAAATGTTCTTTCTCTTCCTACTAAAATTAGCACTGAGATTTTGTGACTGGACCATTCATAGATAGCATCAAGTTACATACCTAAACATGGCCATTCAAAAGCTGTTTTCACCAACTATTGGATTACCTTTGTTCTGTGCCACAATGGTTACTCGTTAAAATAATCTTTGTTTTGTGTCTTTCTTACAGTTAAACAAAGTATTTCCTTGTATCCCTCAAAAATATGGCATATTTTAAGGTTTAATTTTTATGGAGGAAACAACATTATGTCTTTAAAGAAAGCAAAGACAGAATTCCAGAAAGTAATGTGACACAAAAAATGGACATCCTGAAGCCAAAAAATAACGAGGGTAATTTAAAATCCCACCTGCCAAGGAAAGTAAGCAGAAACTGAGTCACAAGGATAGGAAAAGATAAAGCCCCCTGAAAAGCAGAATTGTAAATATAATTATGTTCTTAACTATAGAAATAATCCAAAATGGCACAGTCCTTGAGTACAACGTCAAGTTGTGAATTGAAGACAAAAATAATAGACCTGATAAACTCAATCTTAATTAATAAAATAACTATGTAGTCCAATAAAAACAGAACAATAGCATTTATCCAGTTGCTTCACTTCATAGACTTGAGACAAGCTTCATTTCATTTTATGGCTATGTAATGTTAGTCATTTAGGCTATTTGTTAATTTAGTGTTAGTCACTGGAGACGTACCACACTAGAAGGTAATTTAGATCACTATCATAAGTTTAAACGGCTGAAGAGATAATTCAAATTCACAGTGCCTCATTAAGGAGTTAAAGGCTGTATAGAACTGGGGTTGCTTATGAATGCTCTGAGCTGGACTCTAAAGTCATTAAGGATTCATGGGATTTGGCTTCATGACTTTGAACTTTGATTGAAAAGTACAGGAAATGAATGTGACTGACCTTATGGATGTGGGATTCAAGGAAACCACTCCTCCCGCACTTGTGGACGGGCCAGATACACATTACTCTCAAATAAACTAAAAATATTTATAGTTCAGTGGCCACAGCCTACCACTCTAGTGGGAAATTCTCCAGGAGATTTGAAATAGTCACTGTGCATTTCTTCTCTTATGGAAATAAAACGTGACGTTAAAGAAAATACTTTTAAATCTTGTGAAAGATCTATATAATTCCAAAGTTTAAAAGTGTAAGATGGAAAGAAATTACATAAATTGGCCTTTAGCAATAAATATTCAATATTTAACTTGTAGAGCACAGGTGATATCAGAGATCACTGAGTGGAGAAAGGAAAGACAGGAAAGTCAATACTACATATCTTTTAACGCAATGGTTACAACTAGAAAAGAGACACGATAGAAGAGACTTTTCAGTTTAAAAAATCTATGGCGAGATTGAATCATGAAAAGTTGAAGCTAACTAAATGAATACAGATTTTAACCTGGAAGGTAATTACACCATGGAATACTATATCAAGGACTGAAATTTAAATATACATTCCAGTTGGATGCTTTTTTCCAAAAACATATTTTGGAAAATGTTTTTCCCCCAAGAAGGAGTTCATTTAAGGAAGTCCTATGACCTGCTCTATGCAAAAAGTAGACTGTTTTATCAGACATCCTTTGTGTAAGAAATGCACTAGCCACCTTTCCCATCCATTTTAACTTTGCTTATATTTCCAGTTTTGTTATGTTACTTACTTATCAATATATCCTTATCGTCATCAGTCAAACCTTTAAAGGCATCGTTAGTTGGAACAAACAGAGTCCATTCTCCAGGCCGTGACAGAACATCATCTAAATCTGCAGCTTTCACCAGACTGAGGAAAACGCTGTTTACAAAAAAGAGACAAAACACAAATACGTTCTGTTGAAGTGTAGTAACTACACTTCGTTCCCTCCTGTTTTCTGATAGTGCATCAATCTTCAAACACTGTTTCCCAGAAATAGAGAGGGAAATAGGAAAATAATGGAGAAGGAAAAAAAAAAAAAAAAAAAAAAAGAGACAGTCTTAAGTGTAGCAGACCGAGGAAAAAATATTTGAGGGGAAAAAACAAATATATATTGCAGCCTGGACCAGACCAGAATTCATCAAATAAAACCCCCAGATATTGAAAAGATAAAGGGAAAAAGCCAAGGGCAGTTGCTCTCTAGGAGTAATGAGACACTTGCAAGAAGGGGACAGAAACATGTACTGGAAGTGTACACAATCATGCTGCACCTCTATGGAATTGTACTACTTGTTAATTAAACCTCCAGACTCCACTGCTTTTATAGCTCTGGATGTATCATCCAATCCCTTTTGTCCTCCTACTCTCTTTCTGGTGTCTTACTGAATCATGTGCTGTAAACAACCATTCTAACGTAAAGTCTAAGAGCCCTTTTAACGTACAGCTGGAGGAGAACAGTTTTTCTTTTTTCTGCCCCCTGCGCCCATTTTTTTTTTTTTTTGGAAGTAGTAGCCCTTTCCCTGCCCTCCCTGACCCCCAAAATCCACCAACACACAGTTCACAATTATTTCTCAGAGCAGCTGTGCTGTATATACAGTTACCCTCTGTAGGAAAATCTCAGTACTGTCAAAACTGCAACTCACCTGAAACGCTTATCATTTCTCAGCATTTCATGCAATGTCTTTTCTGCTGGATTGATGATTTGTCTGAAGATGTGAATAAAACCATTCCTTCCTTCTTTACTTCCTCTGACCATGCATGAATTTTCAATACATACAGCCTGATTTAAAGAGAAATAAGTGTAGCTATTCACAGAATGATACACATTTAAACATATTTGAAAAAATGAGAGGGATGCATACTTCCCAACAGGCTCCTAAATGTAAAAATAATATTCATATGTATTTCCTACAGTCAAATTGTGTGTTCCTGCCAGGAAATCTGGTATTGCCTGAGAAAGCAAAAGTAGCAAAATCTGGAGTAAGTTAATACAGTGTAAATATTTCCATACTTAATTTCTTTGTTCCCCTCGAGAATGGTCTTATTTAATTCTAAGAACTAGCTTTTAAAATCTGTAATTAATGGAGTGCCAAATCTGGAATCCTGTTTTGTTTTCCCAAGGAGTCTTCCATGCAAACAAAGTTCCCGTTGATAAGGATGAGATTTTTCATTTTTTCCTAGCTTAAAAGCTTAAAGGTTTTTGCTACATAGTCATAACGGTAAATGTCGGAGATTTCATTCAGCTTTGTCTTTTATTCTTTCATGACTCTTCATTTTCATAGTTGGGATACATATTGTTAGAAAGCCCCATTCACTTACTGTGCGATACACAAAGACTCTAAGCAGTTTTCCTCCAATTGTCTCCAGCTCTTGTCCATTGTACAGTTCATTGAGTCCAACTTTCACTTTTATAATGTGATTCTGCAGGATTGTTTTAAGAAGGCGTTGATCCATCCTTAAGGTGTCATCTACAAAGCCATTTAGATATTAATATAAAATGATGTATAGAATGAATTTTCATTCAAATAAGGTTAACTGTGGATGCTGTATTAAAAGACCGTGGAAATACTGAAACTTTCATTGCAATGCTTGAGTTAAGGCTGGGACAGCTCTGTGTACACAGAAAATGAATTGTTAAGTAACTTCTGCAAATTGCCATTCCTTAAACTCAGACATGAATTTTTGACATAACCCTGATTAATTACTATAAATAATATGGCAGATGATTTCTATTTGGGCATGCTGCATCCTGAATTACTGCTGAAGTTCTTACACCTTTCCCTTTCTGCGTGTGCACCTTAAAACCTTTCCAAATTCACTTCTGTGGTGGTGAGTTAACTAACTGGGGGAGGGGCAGGATGCTTTTGTGGTCACTTCTGCAAATATGCAAGCATCTGTTTTATGCTATATTTGTATCAGTTTCTCTGTGCTTTAATGTACTGTAAAATAGCAACCTTCTTGTATGTTTTGAGAATCAGTAAGTAGTGAATATAATGCAAGTAACGCAAAGATTAAGGGAACTGGCAGTTCATTAATACCTTTCATTTCCCACAATCTGCCTGTGCGTATTTTGTATCTTATTTTAGTGATATTATTTCCATTAACAAATGATACCACTAACAACAAGCTGTGCAAGCTGGTGGTCAGGCTTGTATTATCTTTCTGCATGGTATACATTTAAAAGGATGAAGTATCTCTATTTCTTTATGGCTTTCTTTCGTTAGGACTTGGCACAAGTACTGGGGCTTATTTGGAAAACTGTCAGGTAGCACATATTCATGTTTATTTTGACATTCAGAGCATAATCTTTTAAGGCTACTAACCTGAGAAAGCACCATTCAGAGGTGCCAGGAGAGTGTATTGGCCTTCTGGTCTTAGAGAAGATGCCAGTCCTAGTTGTGCCACCAGGTCAGTAAAAGTAGTCTGCTGGGCACCCCCAAGCTCAATGACTTGCTTGGCTGCAAATAAAGGAATAAGAAAAGGTATTTTAACTCACAATTTATTCCTTTTCCTGATTTGGATTCTCCAAGCTTATCCATAAGAATATATCTGAGGGAATCTAGGTAAAAGCGGAGAAAACATCTTCATTGTAAGAAGTTTTTCATACACATCACTGACCAGAATCAGGAATTAGCACTTCATCAATGAGGTGGATAACACCATTGCTTGTCACAATATCTTTGCGTTTCACCATCTTCACTCCATTCACAGTCAGACTTTCACCATCACAACCAACTTCAACTGTATTTCCTTCCAAGGTTTCATAGACTGCTCCACCTGTGATGGCTTCAGAGCACTGAAGAGTATTTAAAATATGGAACTTCACGAGAGCTGCGGAAAAAAGAGCAGGAAGTTCATGTATAGGTGTTTGGACACATATATTCATATATATATATATATATATATATATAATTCCCACCACACATAGGATAAATTATTACATCTACGCTATTTTTAATAGTTTACTATCTTATGTACCTTATTTGCTTAGTTGCACTCATAGATGCTGTATTGAAAGTTATTTATATGAGAATGGATTCTATAGGTCTCTAAAGAACATCTATGGTCAAAAATCTTTGGTATCCCCTATATTATAAAAATATACTGGTTATGCCACAATCTGCATGTAACAGAGTGTATAACTCGGTGACAGCAGATGGGACCTGAATTAAATGGCCCTCTGAGTACAAAGCTGTATAGGCTAGGCAAAGTCATCCCCAGATTTGTATTTTGTCATGCCTTACTATATAAGCGAGATTCAGTGTACTATTCCCTGTGGATACCAAAAGAATCAGCCAAAAATTCCTGAAAGTAAACTAAAAAAAAAAAAAAAAAAAAGCCATAACAAAAATACTGTGTTATTTCAAGATTCCACTTCTAGTCATTGCCTCACATTAAAATTAGCCCAGATCCCTCTTTTCACCATTGTCCATTGAGATTCTGCATGGTGACTTAATCAGGCTATAATAAAATGATGGAGAACTTGTTTCGTGCAGCGGAGCTCATAAATGAGAACAGAAGTGTAGCCTTCCATATCTTAGTGGTCTGTTACTGTTCACATAACAGACTGATTCTGTTATTATTTAGTTTTATTGTAGTTCTCAGAAGAATAAGTTTGCTGACTGTTATAGTTCGTCAGAATATATAGTATAAATCCAGTTCAACTTGCAGGATAGAACTTGTCTTTTACAAGAACATGTTCTTTTTGTATGAAAAAGCTGTTCATGAGAATGCTATGAGAGAATCCCACATCCAGATAGCCGTGTGGTTTTATAGAGGCAGGAATCTCTAACAGAACTACGCAGCTGAATTATTAGAAACATCAGTGTGCCTATATTTTCACAGTTTCCTTTAAACTGAATTGGAATTCTTAGGTAACTGGAAAAGTCAGAGACAGAAGAAATAACTCCTCCTATATGTATGAAAGTACAGGGGCTTAATTTCAGAGATACTAAAATAATGTAGTTTCTACCTCTCGATATACTCACCTGTATTTCTCATTTGCAAAAAAAGTTTACATACCTTCAGAAGCCACCTTGTCACCCATGATCCTTTCTAAGACTCCCCTTGGAAGTCTCTCAAAAGCTTCATTAGTAGGAGCAAAGAGTGTGTAATGACCAGGCCTCCCAAGAATATCCAAGACATCTGATGTGATGGCGGCAGCCTAGAAAATAAATTTGCTTTTTAATTCTGGTTATTTAAAATATTACCAAAATACATTCTCTTTCTAGTTTCACTTAGTGCCCACAGCTACTTTAATTCTACACTGAGATCACTGTTATAGAAAGATGAAAAAATAAATTGAAAAAAAGAATAGAAAATTATTATTTTTTTGAAAAATCTGTCTTGATATACTGAGTTACTTCCTTAATTTAGCACACAGTAATCAAATTCTGATAGAGGTGACCACAGGGCAGAAATTTTTATTATTATGGACTGAATTTTTAAATGAAAAATGTGAACATATAGATTTTGACAAATTAGATCAAAGCAATAGTCTAGCAAAGCTAATAGTTTTCTCCCCGAAAGAATGAAAAATATATTAAAAGTATATGACTAATCTGATTAAATACAATGAGGAGGGTTGGAATTACAACAGGAGGCTGAGGGGCAACCTCATTTCTCTCTACAGCTTCCTGAGGCAGGGAAGCGGAGAGGGAGGTGTTAATCTCTTCTCCCTGGTGTCCAGGGACAGGACACGTGGGAATGGTTCAAAGCAGTGTCAGAGGAGGTTCAGACTTGACGTTAGGAAGCATTTCGTTACAGAGAGGGTGCTCAAACATTGGAACAGGCTGTCTAGAGAGATGGTTGATGCCCCAAGCCTGTCAGTGTTCACAAGGCGTTTGGACAATGCCCTTGACAACGTGCTTTAACTTTTGGTCAGCCCTGAAGTGGTCAAAAGGTTGGACTAGATGACCGTTGTAGGTCCCTTCCAACTAAAATATCCTATCCTATCCTATCCTATCCTATCCTATCCTATCCTATCCTATCCCATCTCAGGTTTTGAGGCCAGGAAAAATTATCTCCAGGTTTCTAATCCCTAAAATGTTACTCAGCTCTGGACATTGAAAATATAAAGTTAAACATGATTGATGAAAAATTTTATACTTTCTAGTGATGAAGAACAGGTAAGCAGTCTGAACTAAATAAAACCCAATTCATTATTTTTCAAAAAAGTATAATTTCCCTTTTATGCTTTAAACAAATCTTCTCAACTTGATTAAAAAATCTTCTCTGTTCAACATCACAATTTGGGTGTTTCCATTACTGGATTAATCTTAAAAGAGAATACTATAACAATATGTATTTCTTTGATGACTGCAGCCTGTCTGCATTAGAATCGAAGACTGAAGTGAAAGAACAATGCAAGAGAAGTAATCAAAGATTCTGTGAGAATATAAGATGGATTAAAAGGGTAATATAATAGAGTATGCCAATATAAATTATGAACAGACTTTCCAGAAAAAGAACATACATAAAATTGAACACATCTGGAGCTGAGTAATGAATTTGCTCAGTTAAATAAAAAATACTATCAGCCCAACCTAAGAAAGAACGATAAAGTGCCTATGAAACCATTTAACTGGAAAATGGGAATAGCCACCCTAAAAGACATGTCATATTAGAGTCTCAGGGCTGATTTTGTTTACTGGTTTCTTTAGCACATTTTCTTTGGGAATCAAAGTCATTAAAGCAGTATGAAGCACAGAGGCACACACAGGAATTAGCAGGCATATGTGCTATAAAGAAGGACTTCACCCTTTGAAAAGTCAGAAAGGCAGTGCAATGTGATGCAACTGAAAGGAAAACAAGCGTGATGTTAGCGTGTGGAAAGCAGTAAGTTTTTTTCAAGCAGAGTTAGGGAGATATGTAAGTTAATAAAAAAGGAAGAGGTCAGACCTGATCTAGGATTAGGTGAAAATGTCTGCTTAGAGTTCACAAAAGTTAAACCCAAATAGAAAAGATACAAGAAAGAATGCACAGGAAAAATGAAATAGAGAGGTCTTCTCTTTCAACTGGGAACTAGAAAGGGTTGGGTTTTATATTCAGTTTTTCAAAGGAATCAAATGATGTTGTTGCCTGTAATTGTAATGGACTGGATTTGAGGGACCCAGAGGGTCTACTCTACCTTTATGCCTCTGCATTTAAAGCATTTTTTTTTTTATTTATTTATTGAGGAGATGGAGGAGGGAAAAGGACAATAGCTATTTGCAAAAGCACAGCATATCTTTTTTAAATATGTGCAGCATGAAATCCCATTACACTAAGCAGACACGTCTTCTAGGAGAAGGAGAAATTGAAACCTGGACAGAAAAAAACCTGCTTCCTCTCTGCAAGAAAAATACTTCCTACGTGTATCTACTGGTGTTCTGAAACTTGCTATAAGCCATGTTCTGGAACTTATTTGGGGTTATTACCCTTTTTTATCATCCACTTTTAAATTGTTCTTATTTATCTAGCACCAGACACTGTAACTTATGGTCACATGTTTCATTACCTCAGTGCTTGAAGAGAAGACTCACTATTTTATGTACAGGGACATATTTTGTCCTACTAATGTGGCCTTATTTGATCCACAAAAGAGCAGAAGCAGACTCCTTATGTAAAATATACTTTGTGTTCTTATACAGCTAGATTTGCAATATTAGTGTGAGTTCTTAATTTAATTTATTTCTATCTCTTACTGAACTAACTCTTCTTACTTCCAGGTATCATACAGAAATAGAAAAGAAAGAAGAAAAAACTTAAAGACCAGAGAAGCATTTTTATTTTTGTCTACTTACTCTAAGAGATGAAAGATCATCCTCGACTTCAATGAAATCTTGAATGGTATTTCCAACAGCGGTGAGGACACGATCAATGACATGAACAACACCATTGGTAGCAATCTGGTTGCCATGGATAACCCTGGCGCAGTTAACAGTAACAACCTATATTTGAAGAATCAAGCAGTAGAAGATTAAGCGTTAATTTGATCATATACTTGGAATCTGATTCTTACAGTTCGGCAATGTATGTACTGTACGTTATGTATTCATTGTTGTTCTTTCAGTTTTTATTTTAAATTGTAAGTAAAAGCTTATAAGATTTGAAAGGCTGACTAAGCTTCTGGAAAGCCAACAGCAGATTTATTCAGGCTATATTGATTTTTATTCATGTTTTATTTCTTATTGCAATTATTCCAATATCTGGTTAATGTGGAGATTACATTGGTATTTACTAATGTAAACTGTAGTCCAGCATAAAGATTTCGATGCATTTAAGTCAACAAAGTTGAGTGACCTGACTGGCAGCATTTATAAACATGATTTTTTTTTACAGCCAAATAATGGATGTGTGTCGTCTACAATCTTAAATGCTTCTGCCATGCACTCCAATTAAAAGGTCTGATTTAATATTATTTTGCAAGCACATGGAGATTAATAGTAGATTTTGCCCTCAGTTTTATTACAATCATATATTTTGGCCACAAAAGGCTTTGTCTTTTAGGAAGAAAGTTAATTCTTATTTGAACTTTGTTTTCTACTCAGCAAACAACACTTGTTCATGAATTCTTTCTTGGTGATTAGTCTACACAGCAGACAAAAGGTCTCTGAGAAAATTTATTTTTGTCAGTGGCAACTGACTAGCTAGATGTTAAACTTTCTATAACCTGTTTTTTTTTTTTTCAAGAGTAATGACTATAACTGAATAATTATATTATATAAAAAAAAAAAAAAGAGAGAATAGACTTACCCCATTAGGATAATGGTTAATAAGCAATTTCTGGTCATTATACATAGACACAAGAGTCATGCCATTCTTAAGATCTTTTGTCAACATGCGCTTGTTTACCATGTGGTGGTGGAGAGCGTTATACAGTTCAATATTTACATTGTCAACCAAATTCCTGTGAATTTCCTGAAGAAAAGAATTTTATTAATTACAAGCTTCAAAACATTTTTCCAGTCAGAAGGATGTACATATTGCTTTACCTTAAAATATGCTTTCAATATATTCAATAATGGGTATTTCCTGTTAGAAGACACAACTTTGATACCTATCAATCTGGCTCTACTTAAATGATGCTTTAATCCAGTTTGCTTACAAATGGAAGACAAGGGGTCTCATCACAGACAAGTCATTGAAGAAGCTTTTGTTCAATATTTATTTAACTAAAAACATTACTAAAAGGACACCTGAATCACTGACAAAGTACAATCAAGCAATTGTTAGAATTCCTGTCAGTGTCCCCCAAATTATGCTAATAACACTAACAATATTAATATTTGTCATGCAAGTGCTTAAATAAAAAACACTTAAGGTTGCTTAGCAGTCCTGAAAATAAATTCAGACCCTTAAGCTTCAGCAATACATGTTAAATATGCAAATTATTTTATGATAACTTGTGTGATGCTCTTTTATATGTAAAATATCAATATTGTTTCTAGTCTACCTTATCATAGAGTAGCTGTTGCAGCTAAAACATTAGCTGAAAGAGAAACACTTTAACACATGCACGTGTGCGAGCACACACACACACTTACTGAATTTAATTGCTCCCAGGCTTCATTGCTCGGTGCAAAGAAAGTGAATGATCCTCGTCCCTCAATCTCTTCTCTCAGCTTTGATATGTCAGAATACTGCTGTGTGGAGGTAGCTCCCACAATACCGAGTGTACCATATACATGATCAATAGGAGCAACTAAAATAAACATGAGATAAGAATACTGTAAACGTTTCAGCCATCCATTTTCTCACGATCAAATCTATTTTGTTTCTTTTGGTTGGACACCAGTATTGCCTTTCTGAAACGGTTTAAATCAATATTAAAACAATGTGCTTGGACTAAATTCCATTGTCAACATATTCAAAAAACCACCCAAACACATCTGCTTGTTATTTTTTTTTTTTTTGTTTGCTTAATGAAAAATTAGATCAAACAAAACCAAATAGTGTAATGTTTTATTTGGAAGAGTTGCCTGTTTTAGTGCCAACCCAACCTGAAATGGGCTGCTATCCACAGAGGACAGGAGTAAATCCCATCTATAATCACAGACGTTTCAATGGAGTGGGTCTCATTTGGTTATGGTGGACTAGAATTCTTCTTGGGAGGCCTCTTGCTCTTCTTCCAGTGTGTGGTTTGTGCATATGTTGATTCATCCAGAGAGTAAGACTGGCTATAGTCTCACAGTTAAAACACTGCTACATGAAAACAGGATTCATTGCTCCTAATTCTAGGCATCTGCACGCGAGCTATTTGTTCTTGGCTCTTTTTATGGTCATGGAGAAAAGCAGGCAATTCTAGAGTGTGACAGACTTCATCCTAATGTAAACATCTAAAGTGAGATTGATTAATCTAAACAAACTGAACTGTGCCTTAGATTATGCCTAACTCTAATACTGAATGTAAAAGGATTAGTTCAACTATAAGGACTTAAAGTTATGAAATATATTCCTTGTCAGATTACTCTTCCCTGTTGCAATAAATTTGGTTTATGCAAAACAGAAAGCACAAATAGGAGAAATCAAGAATTCCTGTCTTCATTTTTACTCCTTCTTAGTTTATTTAAAGCCTATAACACTCTTAGTAAATAGGATTCAAGTCTCCTCTGGAAAAGGAATAAAAAGAATTTAGATATGGCACACTTTGTCCTGGGTTTCTGACCTCACTGGTATGCTTTAGGATAATCTGGGATGTGATGGGAACAGGAATACAAGTTCTTCTTTGGCAGCTTTGGGAACTGAAAGCACTATCACTCCTCTCCAATCCAGCAACTGGAAGGATCTGGGAAATTTAGTACTGGCTGAATTTTAACTGTGTTGGCTGTGTGCAAATGAAGCTGTGTATTCTCAAGCAGTAATCCTTAAAAACAGGCAATCATTTCTCAAGATGACCACCTTTTAAAGTCTCCTGTGTTGTAATACTTATATACTGACTCATCCATATGAAAATAAGCTTATACCTGCAGGACATCCTCTTGTACCATCCATCTTCATATAACCAGGACAGCACTCATATAAGACAGTTCTGTGGGGTATAGACAAAAGCATAATTACATGATGTCGAGGACAAGCATATACTATTTTTTTTATTATCAATTTTTCTTGCTAAGTACACACTCTCCAGATCTTCATCCCTTTTTTATTGTTCAGCCTTTTCTATATAGACTACAAATTGGTTCTATTTTACTAAATGCAAGACTTTTGAATTTACAGAATGACTGCCATCATTAAGTTTAAGTAGGCTGTGGAACTCATGTAGAGTCATTAAAAGATGATGCGACTGGAACAGCAGTTCAAAAAAATTAATTTAAGTGGTCTATTTTGAAAAGATTAGATGGGATTGAAGAAAGGGAAAAGTAAAGAAAGTGAGGACATTGAGAGAAACTGATGGCAGCAGGGTTGTAAAGGAGAAAGAAAAAAAGTAAATGAACTGAACAGAAATTAAAAAGAAAAAGCTACATGAGGTCACCTACATACTGGATATAGGAAATAAAATGGTATTTAGGACAAGGTCCTGTGGACTGTATGGTGGTAGAAGGAGGTATGACAGAGTTTCAGTTTTTCAAGCAAAACTTGAAGAAGCTCAGGAATGAGAGAGACAAGTAATTAAGAACAGACATAAAGCAGGTTATAGGGAAGGAAGTCACAGAATCACAGAACGGTCAGGGTTGGAAGGGACCTCTGGAGATCATCTAGTACAACCCCCCCGCCAGAGCAAGGTCACCTACAGCAAGTTGCACAGGTTGGTGTCCAGGCGGGTTTTGAATGTCTCCAGAGTGGGAGACTCCACAACCTCTCTGGCAGCCTGATCCAGTGCTCTGCCACCCTCAAAGGAAAGAAGTTCCTCCTCATGTTAAGATGGAACTTCCTATGTTCAAGTTTGTGCCTGTTACCTCTTGTCCTGTCACTGGGCACCACTGAAAAATGACTATTCCCATCCCCCTGGCACCCTCCCTTTAAGTATTTGAAAGCATTAATAAGATCCCCCCCCAATCTTCTTTTATCTAGACTAAAAAGATCCGAGTCCCTCAGCCTTTCCTCATAGGAGAGATGCTCTAATCCCCTAATCATCTTTGTAGCCCTTTGATGGACCCTCTCCAGCAGATCCCTGTCCTTCTTGAACTGGGGAGCCCAGAACTGGACACAGTACTCCAGATGCGGCCTCACCAGGGCAGAGTAGAGGGAAGGATGACCTCCTCGACCTGCTGGCCGTACTCTTCTTGATGCACCCCAGGATGCCATTGGCCTTCTTGGCCACCAGGCTGGCTCATGGTCATCCTGTTGTCCACCAGGACTCCCAGGTCCCTTTCCACAGAGCGGCTCTCAAGGAGGTCAGCCCCCAACCTGTACTGATGCATGGGGTTATTCCTCCCCAGGTACAGTACCCTACACTTGCCCTTGTTGAATTTCATAAGGTTTCTCTCCGCCCAACTCTCCAGCCTGTCCAGGTCACGCTGTAAGGCAGCACAGCCTTCTAGCATGTCAGCCACTCCTCCCAGCTTTGTGCCATCAGCAAACTTGCTGATGGTACACTCTATCCCTTCATCCAGGTCATTGATGAATATATTGAACAGGACTGGACCCAGTACTGAAAGTGAAGTCACTAAAGACTGGATGGATGGACACAACGGAAAGTTCACTGGTAAATGTAGTGAGGATGAAAACCAGTCTACAAGAAATCAAAGACAGAGTTAAAAGAGTATGTCATTACAGCATATATAGAATTTAGCAATATCAGGGACCAAAAACTGTTTTTATAATGATGTCAATAAAATATTCTCATTCTTGAGATTAGTCATGTATAAGTTATACATAACAGCAAACCAGGGCTAACTGATAATTCTATGCTGTTACACTCAATTTAGCATTCATGATCTTATAAGCTAGAATGTCTTTTTAATTAATATGACAGAAATAAAAGCTCTACCACAGATGTGCTCAACAAATTCTCCTCTCTTACACGAAAGTGCAAATTCACTAAAGTTATCACAGAGTTGATTTTGGCTCCTTGGGCGAGACAAACAAAATTATACAAACTTACCAATAAATTATACAATCTTACCAAAGTCTAAACCATAAACTTTAAGACATTAGACTTTAGATATTAGTTTTCAAATTACGGTACACTGTGAATTACAAGGAAAAAATGCCATCATGGTTTTATATAATAGATTTGGTTTTATAGGTGTGGCTAATGATGGCAATGCTGGAGTTCTGGACGCTAATTCCTTGAAGGTTTCTGCTGAGTCTTTACCAGTATATTCCAGATTTAATTTGTAGTGTCTGGTGGCAGCTGAATACAATTCTCTTATTTTTCATAAACTAAAACTGACAAAATATTTATTCTAAGCACATTAAAATGAAAAGCTGGAATTAAGACCTTCAACATCCAAACTACTTAAAAAGGTTTTTACTGATTTCAGCTAAGAGTTAATTTTATTTTTAGTGGCTGCTGTGTTTTCAGATTTGGTGTGAAAGGATTGGCAATAATGCATGTTGGTTTAGTTGTTGCTATGTGATGTTTATACTTGTCAAGGACTTTTTTCAGCTTCCCATAGAAGCTGAGAAGGAACATAGACAGAACAATAAAATGGCCAATGGAATATTCTGTAATATAGATGTCATGCTCAGTATATAAATGGGGGTTGGCCAGGGGGTGGAATCTGCAATCTCTGCTTGGACCTTGCTGGGCAACCAATCACTGGGTGGTGAGAGTGACTTGTGTCTTGTATATTCTTTTACCACTATTATTATTATTTTCCTTTTCCATTATTGTTCTATTAAACTGTCTTTAACTCAACTCATGAGTTGGTTTTTTTTCCCCTTTCACATCCTTTTCTGCCTCTTCTCTCTACCCTTCTGGGAGGGTAAGAAAGGGGGGTTGAGCAAGAGGCTGCGTGGTCCTAGATGCTGGCTGGGGTTAAACGATGACAAGATTAAAAAATAGTAGACTGAAAGAACAAGAGCATTACAAAACATGATTTTAAAAGTGAGAATTATAACTCCATAATTGAAATCTGAAAGAGCTGGTGATGATTAAAGAATTTTTTTTTAAAAGACACATTGTCTTTCATTTCTCTGGCATTAAAATATTTTGTCTCTGTTCCCTCATATCCATATACACACGACATATTCACCCTTTTGCCACATAAATCTTTTTATCTGAGGAGCCATATATTGAAAGTATATGCATAGTTCTTTTTAACATATCTCTTTCTTTGAAACAATTCACTGAATGGCTGTTTCTTGGGAATGCAAGAATAGCATACAGTTTAGGCTACAGATTTTCTAATAAGGAAATTAACCTTATACTCCTTATTTCATCCCTGCCAAAAGCTAATAATAATAAAAAAAAATCTGATTAAAGAAAACTGTGTAGCAGAATAGGAGTCAGAATGTTCTCCCAACTGTGTGAACTGCTTTGTCATGTGAAAATATTTTTTCCATGGAATAGAAAATATCTCCCCCACACACACCCCATGAGCCACTCTGAAAGACTGCAGTCTTAATTATCTTCTGGAAAAAGGAAAGAGGAAGCTGAGTTATAATCATAGAATAAGACATGGCAAGTTTAGTCCTCTTACCATATCCAACAATGACACAATTAATGAAAGGCAGAAAATTGGCTGAAGAACATAGTTAAGAAAGAAAATGCTTCTTCAGCCAAGCATTACAAGATCAGTGCCTTTTTTACCATGGATTTTTCTTATGTACAGTCTGGGCTTTTTTTCAGTCATCAAGGGTTACTGTAAGTTCCTACTTACAGTATTCATGTTCCCTTACAGTTGACTGCAATTAGAAGATCCATGTATCAGCTGTGCTCAAAATGTGGTGGGAAAGATGGAATGGGAGAAAAGGGGTCTGTATGGAGGATCCCACGATAAGGTTAGAACCAGACAAAACTCAGTGCAAGATGCAGTCCTCAGCACCACTCGTGTGTAGACACAGTACACCTGGGAAGTACCATCTCAAAACATGTTATCCTCATCTGTATCTCCCTACTAGTTCAATATAAGATGGTGCCCAAGCAAAGAAAGCAGTTACTCAGATAATAAGCAATGCTGCATCCTTGAGTTTTTGGAGGTTTGGGAGTTTTTAGTGGGTTTTTTTGTTTGTTTGTTTGTTTTGGGGTGTTGGGTTTTTTTATTTGGTTGGTTGTTGGTTTTTTTTTTTTTTTTTTGCACAAAACTGTTCTGACCTCATCCAAAGGAGTATATTCCAAAGGAAAAAGGGGCAGAGCAACGCTACCTTATGTCCTTGTTATTCTTGGCTAACAGAGCCAGTTTACAGTTTATTCAGATCAGCTCTGTGACTCATCTGTTTCTACTCCTTGCTGGCATGGAGATAAAATACTACATAGAAACAGTGGAAACACTTCGGGTCCAACAGACTTCGATTTTAGCAAATCTTTAAGTTGCATCTCAATTGGAAATTTACAGCAGTGGATAGGAAGTGTAAATAATAAAAACATTCTTAAATTAACATTTTATGGATCATATATTCAAGTTAGGGAGGAGTTGTTAACATGGAGATATTAACATGAGAAGAGCCATTGTCCTTTGGATTAACATTCTTATTACAGTAACCTCTTTAGTCATGTCTGCATTTCTGTTTTGAGTACACAGAGGTGTAGTCCCGTTAACACCTAAGACTAAATTATAACAGATGCTCTATTCTAGCCACAAAAAAAACCTCTCAGGAATTCTATGACTTAACTTACTCTCATCCACACAGTTTTCCCCCTTTAGCCTTGCTCTGTGAGTGCTTGTACAATGGTAGGAGTGTTAAAAGAGGAGGGAGAAGGTAAGGGATAGTTTTGTGTAGACTCTCATGCCCAAATCTACCCAGCCCCACTGCTCAAGGTCTTCCTCTGTTTGTCTGTAGTAGACTTCTTGCTTAGGACCTTACACAGGCTCTGTAAAATGTTTTACAGCTTACTTTCCTCTAAATTCTAGTCAATGAAGGGAACAAAGTCACCACCTGACTTTAGTTCAATGAATCCAAACCGCCTATTCCTTCAAACTATTTTTCCTGACACATGAAAGTATCCATCACTGCATAACTCATTTTACTTCTGGAGCTCAGGAAAGTTATTAATTCCCTGACAGATTTGTGCTGAGAGCAGACTTTCTCTCATGGGAAGACATGACATCTATCTAGGAATAAAACCACAGGAGTAGGTTGTTTTCCAAAACTGACTTTGAAAATATCCAAGTTTCAGTCTAAGTAATTTTCAGGAAATACCCTTCTTCCCAATGTGTCTGCAGTGGAATAAAATGTAGTGCCAAGGAAGTCAGTGGTATGGCAGACTTTACTCAAAAGGTGAAGTGTTTTGGATGACTTGCAGCATGTCCACAAAGGAAAAGGGAAGTCAGTACTATAACGCCACCTGGAGGAGAAGGAAGGACTCTGATAAAAACTATAAACTTATGGGTCCTGAAAAAAATTGAAGGTACAGGTGGGGCAAATGACTGCACACAGTCTAGTTTGACTAGAAATCGATCATTATTACTGCCATCAAATGCATACAAATCTGCAATTTTTATGAAAAATGAGTTCTAACGTGTCTGGATTTGCTCATAAAAACAAAGCCAAAATCAAAATGGGAGAGACTGGTTAGGGTTCCAGACAGTCAATCACATTCCAAAGAAACTTCTGGGGATTTAGAATTGTCAGATTACTTGTCTGGGTAGTATGTTCATTATGATTTGCGCTACGTCCACTTTAACTTACTGCTGTCACTTTCTTCTACCTCCTTAAGTAAGTAATTAGTAACCAATAAAGTTTACAATAGCAGAAAGCTTAGGATAACAGCTTGGACCATGAAAATCAAGTCTTTTCCTTGGCTCTGATGGGGCCATGGTATCATTCTTCATGTCTAGACTGACTTTAGAGTTCAGACATCAAAGCCATGGCAGTGCTTGAAAGGCAGGACTGTAAGTTGGAATCAGCGTCTCGCTGTATTGGAAGTATAACTCAGCTCCGTTAATTTATGGTATGCTGTCAGACCACTGAAAACATTTTCTCAGGAAGAAAATGGAAGAAAACTTCCTCCTACTACATCTTCCCTCAGTCTTTTTCCTAAGGATCCTTTCCAACACCATGTTATGACATGTAGCATCTTTCAGGAATCTCAAAAAAATGCAAAGCCTCTGACACCCAACAGGAGCAGTAGAAACCACAATCCAAGCCCATTTCAGGTCCTTGCCTGACTACTATCTGGTTTACATGTCTTACATGATTTAACAGTGCGAAAAATTGTTACTGGAGGCATTTTTCTCACATAAATAATCACTTGGGAGTCTTAATCAGCTTTACACTAGTAAGTATAGGGATCGTGCTCAAGAAGAACTATGAATATCATTGTTTGTTACCCAGGACAGCTGAGCCAGAAAAAAAATGAAACCAAATGTAAAGCTGGCTTCGAAGAAAAGTGAAAAAAAAAAAAAAATCGGAAAAGGATACCTTTGTAATTGTGGAAGTGTCACATATGTAGATGCACTGAAAGGAGCATGAAAGACTGTAGCCGCATTAGCACTGTAGTGATGCATTTACACTCTCCATCATTTTTTGTGCCCCCCCCCCCCATTCCCCAGCACAAACACAGACTGTGTCTGCATCTAATTCTGTATCAGCATAGAGTTCTTTGTCTTCCTGTAAAGAACCATTCAATGAATTTCTTACAAGTTTACAAAGTCTTATAGTTGCAGTTTTAACCTAAAAATACCCTATTTGTAAAAGCTCACTTGGATTCAATATGAGCTATGTGTAATTGTTTAAAGTCAGATATATCTCCCCCCCTGCCCGAATTTATCATTGTTTCTGTTTTTCAACTTGAAGAACGGACTGGAAAATGTGGATCCTATTTACTCATGACTTGACAATCAGGAGAACAAAAATATGACTAATTGCAAATTATCAATCACTTCTTGTTCAAGCTCTCCTTTTTAGTTTATTTAGTGAATTATTGTTGATCAGAAAAACATTTTCAAGAGAATTTAAGGGC
This sequence comes from Vanellus vanellus, assembly GCF_965231255.1. NCBI lineage: Eukaryota > Metazoa > Chordata > Aves > Charadriiformes > Charadriidae > Vanellus > Vanellus vanellus. The sequence continues at coordinate 194,781,628 of NC_138905.1, read as the reverse complement.
TTGTTTACAAAGGGAGTCATCTTCAACTGTCTTATGTTTCTAACACTGTGGATATTTTCCTTCCATATCAACCTCTGTTAAGGAAATCTTTGGCACAGAAACAAAAATATCTCTATTCCACATTACATTGACATCTAAAACAGTGGTTGATGTTCATTAGGAAAGTTTTAAATACAAATCTTACTTTAAAGGGAGTTAAGTTCCTCATACATATGATTTGCACCATGTATCAATATCATATAATATCTTTATATCTTAGGATATACAATCTCTCAGCGAGTTCAGATCGCATACTTAAATACTACTTGGGCATTTGGAAGAGTTTTATAAGCTTTCACTAAGAAACTCCTAATACCCTAAGACAGTGTTCCAGTTGAAGCCTGGACTCCCTGTTCACTCAAGCCTTTCTGAAAATGTTACCCCAGACCTATTTGGACCCTGTAAGAGAATAATGGGAAAATAAAAATGATGATTTCCTGTGACAACTGCTGAGAAATTTATCCAAGTAATTGCATAACAGCAAGAGAAAATGTGGTATACGAGAAAAACATTATTTTTTTTTTTATTGGGTAAACAATATCAATCTCTGTTAAATTACTTAATTCTAACTGAGAAAAGTGGGGCAGACCAAGTTCAGGACTGAGGGTTTTGTACGTGTTTATACACTGAAGCTGCTCTATGGTTGATGAAGCAGTGGTGACTTTTACATTTTATCACAGAGAAGGCAATAACTAGCATTCTGAGAAGAAGTGACAATTGAAATATACACACAGATTCCAAAAGAATGTCAGACTCACCCAGATTTAATCGTATCCACAACCACATTTTGAATTTTTTTTTTTCCTTTGTGGAGAGGTGTGGTATGAGCACACAGCTCTGCTGGGTAGCGCTCAGTTCTGTTCTCAACTGGCCTATTAGGTCCCTCTGTGTTTTTGAGTAGGTCACTTAACCTCATATCTCTTTGTGTTTAAAATAGAGCTATGAATACTTAACTCAGAGAAGTATTGCTGAAACTAATACTTTGAACCCTCTTTAACTTAAAAAAGACTGTATACTATGCTGTCATTTTCAGACTTTCCACTCCTTTTGTGATTATTTTTGGCAACAACTATTGGGTCAGTTATCCAGGTGGTTTTAGAAGCAGCTTAAGAGAAGCTGCAACCCTTGCAAAATTATGAACTGAATTCTTCCTGTGTCTGCAGTTGAAACAAACAGTTAGTTTGTCTCTGAGAAAAGGAGAGTTTTTTAATCATACATTATATTATCTCAATGAATGGGGAACAGTTTTGAAACAGCATACTTACGCTTTCTTTCCACAGATAGCTCCCTGGTACCAGTTTCTGCAGGTGCTGAAGTATTTCTTTTTTGTTCCCATAACTTGCTGAAGGGCACAGACATTTGGGCTATGGGTGGGAATGAGAAACATTTTAAAAAGAAGTTTCTGCACATCTTTGGAAAATTTTTATATAAAATAGAGACAAAGACCATTTCTGTGGAGCAAAAGTAAGAAATGAACATCTGGCTTCAGTTCCCAAGGCAGGTGTGTTTTCAAGCAACCGCAGTGCAAGCTCCCAGGACTGCCCAGCTGGGTTCCTTGGCAATCCCACTCTCCCAGCAGGGACAGAAGGTTCCCCTCCAGTCTGGTTCGACCCTCTGTCTCTGATGGGCAGTGATCACCAGCTGTGCCTAGTCAAGCCTCAATATGCCTTACATTTCTCCCTTCCCCCTGTGAAGTGAATTAATTACCAGCCACCAGGGAATGAGCTGTGAATACCATCAGCCTCTTTTCATTAAAGTTTTTGTCTTGTACACATCTGTGCAGCTGAAGGTCATGGGGAGATGGGGAAGAAAAGTGCCTTGTTCTTTAAGTAGAAGGAAACCCTGTCTTCTGTAAATCAATCAGCTATTTTGATTACCAACCGTTTGGAGTACCGCAGGCACCTAAGTAAACATTCTAGGAATTACTGGGGACCAAAGGGTAAATTGGCATGTAAATAAAAGGAGGCACAGATTTCAAATGAGGAATACTTTTTCCTTAGCATGGTAGTGTACAGAAGTGTACAGAAGAGGAATTTCTTAAGGGCAAGTTCCAGGGAGCAAAGGCATTTTGTCACTAATATTTATACTTCTACTATTAAAAAAAAAAATAAAAATCAGTTCAAACATTAGAACATATATTTTACATCAGTAGGAAGCCAGTAAACTTTTTTTATTTGAAAAGCTGTGTGTTTATTCCTGTGTACTCCTGTGTATTCCCGTGTATTCCCAGGCAGAGGGAATTCAACAAAGGAAGAGAGGATGGTAAACAATTCTTATTCACAGAATGTTTTTTACTTAAGAAGACTGAAGGAAAATATGTTTAAACACATCTGTCTCCCTGACACCAGCTGTTCAAATTATTTCCATGTCTCTGAGCAGCCTGGCTGGTAAGCATTGTCTTTTGGGTATCCCGCTGAGCAGCTTGCCGCATTGCTCTAGTGGGAGCAGAAGTTTTACAAAGGGCTCCCAGTACATATTCTCATGCTAGAAAACATTTAAAAAGAGTTCATGATATTCATTAGGATGGAATAAAGAGAGAAAATATTGCAGGATAGGTGTCAGCTCTATTCAAACATTTAAAAACATACATTAAACGTATCTGATATCCCATTACATTAATTGTGAAGTGTAATTAACTTCAGTGATTCTAAAACATATATGTTGTATTTACTGAGAAATGGTGATTTTAGATTTTCCACATTTTATGAAGTTTAACAGTATACTGCCTCCTTTTGAAACTCCCCAGAAAGCTTTTAATTTAGGAACAATTCTTGTAAAATTAATTGAGAAAGTTCTACTTGAACGATAGTAAGAATTCATAGTGAAAAATCACATTTAATATAAAGGAGAAGAAAGGGGAGAATAAAGATTAACAAGCTCCCTTTTAAAACAGAAATAAACCCCAGCTACTTACCCTTGGTCTCGTGCCCTTATTCGACTATGAGTTAAAATCTTGTCATAGTGAGCAGAAGCAGTCGCTTGTTCAAAAGCAGACAACAAAAACGTGGAAAAGGTGAATAAGAAAAAGACCTTCATCTTTAGTCCTCTGTTGCTTCTGGCAAGTCTAGAAGAGAGAACTGGCAAAGGCTCTGGAGAGCTGACAATTTATATACATGTTGGAAGGTGGTGGGAGGGAACCACAGGATCAACCTGAAACTTCGTACCACCCTCCTTAGAACAGCAGCTTTCACTGCCAGCTTCAGTAACCTAAATTAGTACCCTGCATTAACCATATAAACCATATAACCATATAAATTTTTTTAATCCCCGATTGACTAATTTCTTCCTTATTGCAGAAGGCTTAGCATTTTATTCTGCTGACACAACAGCAAAGAAAGTTTAGGAAGTTTAGACTTTGACTTATGATTTGGTATTTATAGCGCTGAAGCATCCAGAGGTCGTGATCATTGCGTGTGGTTTTGTTCAAACCCAGAGGAAGATGTTTGTTCCCATAAGAACTGCACTGCTTTACTTTGTTTTCCATGTCCTCACAGTTATCAGCTCTGAGCTGTTTAACTACCGAAGTTGATGAAAGCTCCAAACAATGCTGTTGTCAATAACCCGGAATAGCATTTTTGTCTGGAGAAAAAAAAAAAAAAAAGCTGTATTAACACACATTCTGATTACAAAGTAGTTACACAATCAAATGCAGTATTAGCTTAAATATTAATTTTAAGTCTAATAATAACAGTTGCTATTACATAATGCTTTTATTCAGAGCTTTATGTAATCGTATATAAAAAGCACTATCTGAAAATTTGAGTATATACCTTTTTATACTTATTAATCAGTCCTTGAGAGCCTCTTGTGAAGTAAATGGAAAATGTAATTCCAAGCTGTAAATGAGGGAACCGAGGCAGAAGTGTGAAGTGACAGGCTCAAACCTCCAGTGAAGTGACAGTGTTAAGGCTCCAGGGACGGTTGGTGTTTGGACTGCAATCCAGCAGTTTGCAATTTTCATGTCAAGGAAAAAATCGGCCATTTATATAGAAGTGTTTGTGTATGAATACAATTTCAAGGTGTAATCTACAGATCATTTCAGATCTTTATGAATGTGAGTTCTAATGGCAGTACTTTGCTGTAGCTGCTTTCTCCGAACCAGAGCGACTAGTGAGGTAAATAACTGGAAATGGATGCAGTATTGGGACCTGGGACCAACCTCTCATTATAGAACAAACACAAATGGGGCAAAGAACAGTGGGCAGAGACAATGACTATATCCTCTATGTTGCCATAGGTGAAGGTTCTAACTGAGCATAGGTATATAAACATTTTATTATTAAGGTCATGTCTTACATAACCATAGCACTTCACGGCTTCTAGGGATAAGAGTAGGGACGTTTGGTTAAATGGTAGGTGGACTTCTATTCTACTGTGACCTGTACTCATCCTGCCTGCAAATGACTCGAGATACCTCATGGAAGTACCAGCATCTCTAGACTCACCATGTGTGAACTCAGTAAAACTCCATCACAGTATCACAGTATCACAGTATGCTAGGGATTGGAAGGGACCTCAAAAGATCATCTAGTCCAATTCCCCTGTCGGAGCAGGAACACCTAGATGAGGTTGCACAGGAAGGCGTCCAGGCGAGTTTTGAATGTCTCCAGAGAAGGAGACTCCACAACCTCCCTGGGCAGCCTGTTCCAGTGCTCTGTCACCCTCACTGAGAAGAAGTTTCTTCTCAAATTTAAGTGGAACCTCTTGTGTTCCAGCTTGAATCCATTACCCCTTGTCCTATCATTGGTTGCTACTGAGAAGAGCCTGGCTCCATCCTCATGACATTCCCCCTTTATATATTTATAAACGCTAATAAGATCACCCCTCAGTCTCCTCTTCTCCAAACTAAAGAGACCCAGCTCCCTCAGTCTTTCCTCATAAGGGAGATGCTCCACTCCCTTAATCATCTTAGTTGCCCTGAAGTTGCCCCCTCCATGCCTGAAACCACCACTGTCAGATCAGCTGATGGAGGTGACGGGTCAACTCCGTAATATAATATTACAAGTTTTGGGAAAATGTCGCTGCTGTGCTCCTTCTATTCCTCTCAGAGCTTTATGGTTTTTTCTGGTCTTTGCAGCAAGAAATACATCAAGAAATATCACCATTTAAAAGTTTAGCTATGACATTTCAAGCTGCTAATTGGCTTCTGTTGGTTACCACTTGCAGTTCTCAATCTACAGATGAAAAATTTAGAAGATACTCTGTTAAAGTAACTTGACAAACTTCAGAAAGTCCCAGAGCTGTCCCAGTAACCTGTATTCTCAGAAGTGCCTCCTTCCTGAATCTCTCAATTCTCAGCATAGCTCATGTTCTTCTCTTCCACACTTACCATGTACCATCAAAAATGAGTAGAAATTAATGCTGCTGCATGCACTGAGCTCCTGTTGTTTACAGAGCTACCCACCACAGTCAAAGAAGGAGCAATCTGAGAAGTGGTTTTTTTCCCAGATTTTTCCAGCTTTTTGATTAGTCTCCCAGTCTCAAATTGCAGAGAACCCCTGTGCAGAGTACAGTAGACTATAATTCTTAAACTGATAGTTCTTATTAATAATACCTTACTCTTTGTTTCCACTTGTCTCTGATTGCGGTAGGAGCTGGACATAACGGGAACAAATAATGAGGCTCGGAACATTCAGCTTCCCACTTCCATACATTAATGTTATAAAACTCCCCTTTCCACTTCAGAGGTATAGAAGAAAATATCTGAAGGATTGTCATATGTCAAACTTAGTATCAAGCATGATGGCAGAGGTAAGAAGGCAGCACAGAAACTGGTGATGAAGAAATATGCAAATATAAAGTCATATTAATTAACCAAATTAAAAGATAATCAAGATTAAACCTTATAGCAGCCCTGGTGACATTGTTATATTTAATGAGGCAAATGTTAGTAAAAAATAGTCAATGGAGACATAACGTTGACTAAAATAAAATAGCACGAGGAAAAAAATAATGACCATAAGCTTGAATTGCTGAAAAATCTCTGAATCACTGATTCTATTGTTCTGATGAGTGCTGTAAAAATGCACAGATCCTAAAATGGATAAAGCTCATCTTTAACTGGAAATGACTTTTTTTGAAATTCATCAACCCAATGGAAATTGCACAAACTTATAATTTAAAAACTTCCAGTATGAAAATACAAAAACAAAACCCCCAAACCAGCAAAAAAGCATCAAGAAGAAAAAAACAGTCCAACTACATGAATTCTATTACTCATTTATGTTTTTGTTAGCTTGGATATAAAACCAAATAATGAATCCAGGCTCTGCTGAACAGCACACCAGGGTAATAATTTTCTAATTTGCAGGCTAAAATAATATCTGGTTAACCAACAATTAATTCATTTGTGATCATTACTACTTTATTTAAATTTGAGCAAAGTGGCTACCCTACCTTAGTTTTTTTCTTCCTTTGGCTACATACTTTGTGCAATGTTACACCTCCTGAGGGATGCGATGTTGGATTTCTGATTATAAATGTTGAAAATTTATTATAAAATGCATTAAAACACCTCATGGATGTGAATTATTACCATAGTAATAGGACTTTTTATTATCCACAGCAGAAGAAGCATATCCAAAGAAATACCTGGAAGAAGTATAGACCAAGCGCTGATTCTCATCTTCCACAAAATGTAAATAGTGTCAAGAAGAAAAGTCTAAATTATCTGCCCTTCTGAATTGTTTCTTGTATTTCTCTAGAGACCTCTAGTGGAGAAAACTCTGTAAAAGTCGTTTTCTCAAAACTGTGTTAAGTGTTTACACTAAGAATTTATTGTGTGATAAAGCAATTTGTGTTATTATTCCTAAAGAGGATTAGTTTAATTATACGATGCAAGAATCTTTGCATTCAAATATTTAGGGGTTTGAATAAGTGCCTTTACATCAAGTTGAAGTAACAGAAACATCGATCTATTAGTCACTTGTGGCTAATTCCATGGATGATATGCAGAAATTTAGCAAATAAGAAAGGAAGGAAATTAAAGGTTTTTCAATACTCTCTTCCCAGTTAAAACCTGCAGATGTTTCAGGTCATTTACAATTTATATCACGTGTTACACATATTCTGCTTCTTTATTTTATAATTATTTTATGTGTTTACTTTTTGTTGTGTGAGTGTGTCTGCGCTCAGTGGAAAGAGCAAATGGGCAAAAAAAAATTGAGATGAAAAGAGAGGCTCCCTCTATCCTGCAGTGTTTGCTTGAACCCTTAGGTTTCCTTGGAAACCTTGATTCAGCAAATTTGGGATTTTTGTCATCAACTTCACTTAGATCAGCAATTTGCATCTGCAGTAACTTTCAGTGTCTCTTCTTAAAAACAAGTTTGTTTTTAGGAACACCATCAATACGTATTAGAAGAACCCAAGCAACCCATTGTCTTTTTGGACAAGCTAAGAGGTTGACGGTAATACGTGTGTAAGAAATGTAGCATTTGTAAGTGCAAGGTGATACACCTTGGAAGTAAAGGGTTTATTTGTAAGAGTTCTGTGCCAGTCACAGCTGGGGTACGTAGCTTCTCCGCATATTTGCTTCACAGGAGTGTTGTAAAGGAGCTGCCGTCACCTGGTGCTTTACTGCAGCACCACTAAGGAAACCCATCAAGTAAAGCACAAAAAAAAAAAAAAAACATGTAAGAAAGCTGTTTCCTTGAGAGTATCTAGCAGAGAATAAAATGGGATAAAAATGTAAATCATAGTAAGTTTAATGCAGTAAGAATTTGTACCTTCTGGAGATATAGATCTGACATTTAAAAAAAAACTTGGAATGGAGTTCCCCTGGTGTAGTGAAGTGAAAAACTCCTTGGAATGGAGTTCCCCTGGTGTAGTGAAGGATTCAGCAATGCTTAGGCAGATGCAGCCTAGTTCCCACCCAAATTTATACATTATACATTTATACATTATACATTTATGCTGGGCTTTTAAATATTAAATAGAGGGAAGAGGGCTTGATGTTTACATGGATACGCAGAAACCCGGAGCTATAAAGTAAATACCTAATAATAATAATAACAATAGTGATAGTGATAGTGACAGTAACAGTGATAGGAAGGACATGGACCTGTTGGAGCAAGTCCAGAGGAGGGCTGTGAAGATGATCAGAGGGCTGGAGTATGTCTCCTATGAAGACAGGCTGAGAGAGTTGGGGTTGTTCAGCCTGAAGAATTCTCTAGGGAGACCTTGTAACAGTCTTTCAGAACCTAAAGCGGGCCTACAGAAAAGGTGGAGAGGGACTCTTAACCAGGGAGTGTAGTGATAGGGCGAGGGTAACGGCTTTAAACTGAAAGAGGGTAGATTTAGATTAGATATTAGGAAGAAATTCTTTACTGTGAGGGTGGTGAGACACAGGAACAGGCTGCCCAGTGAAGTTATGGATGTGCCATCCCTGGGAGTCTTCAAGGCCAGGTTGTATGGGGCTTTGAGCAACCTGGTGTTGTGGAAGGGGTCCCCTGCCCACGGCAGGGGGGTTGGAACTAGGTGATATTCAAGGTCCCTTCCAACTCTCACCATTCTATTATTCTATGAATACCTCAAAGGAAAGTTTGTAAAGGAATAAAAAGAAGCTTGGTTTGACTGAAGGCAAGATCCAAAATGTTAAGTGTGTTTCCAAGGGGTTGGATTGTCACCAAAATATTCACCACATGATTTCTGACATAACTGCCTGGCAAAGGTTTGCTCCTGTCAGCTCTGTCTTTCCTTTCCATGCCTATTTTGGTGAAGGTGAATCCATATACAATTATCACCACAAATGAGAAATGGAAATAAACCTCAAGGAAGTAACTAGGAAAGACTTGATGGTGGGTCCTGTGAAGAGATCATGAGTTGATAGTCATAGTCAGTCTTGTTGGGAAATTAAAATAAAATAGTCCAAGGAGGTTCATATTTTTTCCTCCACTATCATCAGTATTTAGATGTTAATAAACATTAAGTTACTCACTCATTTTCTGTCACTTCAGGGTTTTACTTTAAGGTATCCTAACTCACTTCTGAGACATCATCACCCCTGCTCAACTGATGATTTTTGATGTGATCATTTTTCAAACTTGGGTTCATATCACCTAAATTTAGCCATCTCAAAGTCAAAGCTAGTCATCTTGGCTCCCTTTTTATTCCAGATGGAGAGATTTCAGAATTTAAGTGTGGATGATTTGTGTTCTGTAAGTGCCTCTCTCCTTTAACAGCAGAGCAGATGAGGTGACTAGTTTGAACCAAACTCCTAATGTTTAGACAGCCCAATGTCACATGAGAAGAATCCCACCCTTTGCATCCTTTCTTGGGTGGTAGACACTTAGAAATATACTATGTTGAATAAGATTACTTTACAGTACCATATATGTGATCAGCTGGGTTATTACCTTTTCCCTCTGCTATTTTCCAACCTAATGACTAGCCCCACAGGGCCTCTTGCTGGTATTTTGCCTGAATTTTCACTTTTATTAAGGTCATCTTATTAAGCATAGCTACACCACACCTGCAGGAGCTAATTAATTTTCCTCCTACTGTTGAGTTTATTTTTTCAAATTTTTTAAACTTTTCTCATAAATCTCATTAGGTTTCTCACTGCCAAGCTACACAATTTGAATCTCCTAATGTTTCCCCATTACCCAGTTCTTCCGATCATTACATTGCTCTTGTCTGAACATAGCCTCCCGTGTCAAAAATCTCTCAGCCAGTAAGATAAACAAAAGTGGAAAAAAAATCTCAACACGATTGTATTATGGTTCAAAAAGAAGCTAATACTAATTCTGGATTAATTTCTCTCTGGTTATTTACTGCAGAACTTAGACAAAGGACTCTGCTCCTAAATTTAAATTTCGCTTGGCACACACATTTGCAAATGTTTTTTGTCCTCATATTCCCTCTGTTTTTCACTAACTAAGCTTATCCTATACATCACTTTGTCTTCACAAACTTAATCAACGTACTAAGTGAGGTGTTTAGCAAAGTAATTTTGTATTATTCTTCCCCGTGACTTCCCCCAGTAAATGCATGACAGCGCGTGTATGTATAAGGGGGTTAAATCACAGAAAGCATTGCTAGATGGCAAAACACAAAGGCAGCTCTTAAGCCGTCTGAATTTGGGAGAGAAGGGAAGGAGAAAGTAGGACTCAAAGCTGTCATTACTGTGACTCAGAGTTGGAGATACCAATCAATACTTTGGCTCCCGCAATATGTAAGGAAACACCCATCCCTGGATATCCTTGGAAGCTCTGGGTGTCTAATTTTTAAGCAAGTCAACAGAAGTTGTAAAATCAATCTGATCCCTTAGAAAGTGTTATTTTATAGCCATATTCTAATGGAAGAAGAGATATTGCTAATTTTTAAAATATAATGGTACATACTACAGTTTTTGATTATTAAAAAAATATTCTATAATATTCATGCTTAATTATTAAATTTAAAATTTAATTTTCCTAGATGTGATTCTAAACTAAGACTTACAGTATCTAATGCACCATTTACTTTTATTTTTCTTTTAGGAAATCATCTTTAATGTTGATTTACAAACCTAGGAATTGATTATTTCTAATAAATCCCTCACAAGCTTTTTGTAGTACGGACTGAGACGTCTTTTGTATTTTGGGAAAAATCTACAGCCACAAACATCAAAATATTCTGCTTTCTCCTTGTCAAAGTGATGCTAGAGATCCCAATATATGAATTGCTATTTACTGACAAAGTTATGTGCATATAGCTATATTTTATAAAAAAATGGCAGTTCAGCATAAATTATGTGGTCTTATTCCTCAATCCTGATCTGCATATTCAGCTCAGTTACCTTGAAAAATAAAATAAGCATCAGGCAAACTCGTCTGGAAATGGGAATGTTGATTCCTCGTTCAACAGCAGATGATGCTGTTGCCATAGGCAAACTGTTCTCTTAGAGAACGAGCACATCATCTGATAATTCAACCTGAGATAAGATCCACAATGTTACCGAGTTCTTGTGGTTATACAGCACATAGCAAGCATCAGTGCAACACTGAGATAACCAATCAATAGGCGTTAATAAGCAATTCACGCAGCAGTGGAATGTAGTACATGGTCCTGAGGAAGCAGCAAATCCTAAATCAAGGATGCTTGCGCTGTCACCCACTATTATTTCAAGGTTGCCCTGGTATTAGACGGTATGATAATGAACTACATTTTGTGCCCACAATCTCTATTTTTTATTGCTTAAAGGAAAAAAATAGACAAAAAAAATAATCCTACAAGTCAGTCAGTACCATCTAGTTAGTTAACACGTCTCCTTGCAAATAATTTTTTTGGTTGAGGTGGAAATGACAGGAAATTGTCTGTAATATGCATTCTAAATAGCCCAATTAAATGCTTATTTACTCTGCTGGAAATCTTTTACAAATTTCAAAGGTCATTTAATCTACTCTGGTGCAGGTAAAAGTTACTCCACTTCTAATTAATCAAAAGGCCATTTATTGCAGTGTCTGCATTGTCGGGAACACTAAGGACAATTCCCCAGGATATGTATTACAAAAATAGTAGCTTTTTCATCTGTTTTGAGTTTTGCGATGGTTACTGTCAACTTAAAGTAAAATTCCAAGCTGCTTCTTATTCATAGACTGTACAATCCCGACTGTCATGAGTCCTTGCTGTTACAGCCTGGCTTTGTGACCTAGAATACACAGCTTCCAGGGCACGAAGCAAAACCATAAGAAAGGTACTGGAATTTATGTGGGAGGATCCTTCAGGTCCCTTCCAACCTGGTTTTCTATGATACTGTGATTCTATGATTTCTAAAACAGATCACATAAATCTGCTTGAAGGAAATCAAACTTCTGTCTTTAACTAGATTCCATATAGATTCAGTAAAACACATTTCCAGAAAATGAGTGTTGCTCTGGTAGATGAATGTGAGCTTCAGATTTAGATTTCAGTTCAGCAAGTCATACGAGCACATTTATTGCATTTTAGACTTTTCAAAGCATGCACAGTCAGACTTGATCTGTACTATATGTGACCAGATGCAGTTCAACGTTTGCATAGTTTTATTTTTGGTCCTTTCTAGAATATGCTACTTTTCATAGGAGGTGACATCTACTGTAGCTTTTATTATTAAACTGAAACTTTGTTCAGTTTAAAGATCATGACTTCTAAGGCAAAATTACACAAACAAAATCATGCAGGATATAATCTACCTTGACAAATCTGTGGATTTAATGCTCTGAGGTTAAAGAAAACTGATTTTCTCCTTGATGTGGGGAAAAGGTTGAGGAAAAGATTAAGTACGTCAGTATTGTATTTTGGAGGGAAAATGAAATCTTTTTGTATAATGTCAGGCACACAATTATTATTTCAGTGGTTCGGTGGGTTACCATAGCAATATAACCCAGTGGCTTTTGAAATACTTTATTTAGCTTAATCACTGGGGGGAGGGGTTATTGTATTCAAAATCAAGCTTAATCAGAATGACAGATTTTTTTTTTCCTGTAACTACTGTGAACAGCCCATAGCTTCACAAAATATGCTAATTATTTACTTACAGATCCATCTTTTGAAGTAATCCTCACTTGTAATAATTAATGCATAAATATATTGTGAAGGACCAAGAACAAATCACTCGAGTGGTCACTTTTCACGTTATAAAGACCTTATCTGTGGCTTTGTGTGATTCTTACCTGTTTTGTGGTGCTTGTAGAACACTAAAACTTAGGGATATATGACACAACTCATCGCTGTGGGTTGGCATTGACACTGGTTTCAAACAGCATCCCTGTGAGAGGTACAATAGACAGTCAGAATCTGCCTGATGCATTTTTAAGTGACACAGCTTAGTTGATTAGCAGGCAGTATTCATTGCAACAAGCATTTCAGTATCAGATGATTTCTTGCTGCAGAAAAGTGAATTAATAGGAAATGGGCTGTAATATTAGCTTTGAGGAGTAAAAGCCATGGAACAAACCAAGAACCTACATCCGTAGAATACCAGATGTGTGGCAAATTAAAAATCAGATTCTTAAAAGTTTGTAGAATCATAGAATGGTTTAGGTTGGAAAGGACCTTGAAGATCATCGAGTTCCAACCCCCCTGCCATAGGCAGGGACACCTCCCACTAGAACAGGTTGCCCAAGGCCACGTCCAGCCTGGCCTTCAACACCTCCAGGGATGGGGCCTCAACAACCTCTCTGGGAAACCTCTTCCAGTGCCTCACCACCCTCAAAGTGAAAAATTTCTTCCTAATGTTCAATCTAAACCTGCCCTCTTCCAGTTTAAAGCCATTCCCCCTCGTCCTATCGCTACATGCCCTAGTAAAAAGTCCTTCCCCAGCTCTCCTGTAGGCCCCCTTTAGGGACTGGAAGGCCTCAATAAGATCTCCCCAGAGCCTTCTGTTCTCCAGGCTGAACAGCCCCAACTCTTTCAGCCTCTCCTCATAGGAGTGGTGCTCCAGCATGGATCATCCTTGTGGCTCTCCTCTGGATACGCTCCATCAGGTCCATGTCCTTCTTATGTTGGGGACTCCAGAGCTGGATGCAGTACTCCAGGTGGGGTCTTGCGAGAGTGGAGTAGAGGGGCAGAATCACCTCCTTTGACCTGCTGGTCACACTTCTTTTGATGCAGCACAGGATACGGTTGGCCTTCTGGGCTGTGATCGCACACTGCTGGCTCATGTTGAGCTTCTCGTCAATCAGCACCCGCAGGTCCTTCTCCTCAGGGCTGCTCTCCAACCGTTCCCCGCCCAGCTTGTATTTGTGCTTGGGATTACCCTACTCAGATGTAGGACCTTGCACTTGGCCTTGTTGAACTGCTTGAGGTTGGCTTGGGCCCACTTCTCCAGCCTGTTCAGGTCCCTCTGGATGGCATCACTCCCCTCCAGCATGTTTACCTTGCCAAAGAGCTTGGTATCATCGGCCAACTTGCTAAGGGTGCACTCGACCCCACTGTCCATGTTGCCGACAAAGATATTGAACAGTACAGGTCCCAGTACCGACCCCTGAGGAACGCCACTCATCACTGCCCTCCACCTGGACATCTAGCCGTTGACTGCAACACTTTGAGTGCGACCGTCCAGACAGTTTTTTATCCACCTAGTGGTGCATTTGTCGAATCCATGTCTCTTCAATTTAGAGGCCAGGATATCGTGTGGGACAGTGTCAAACGCTTTGCACAAGTCCAGGTAGATGACATCAGTTGATCTTCCCTTCTCCACTGCTGCTGTAACCCCTTTTTAGAAGGCCACCAAATTTGTCAGGCATGACTTGCCCTTGGTGAAGCCATGCTGGCTGTCACCAATCACCTCCTTTTTTTCTACGTGCCTCAGCAGAGTTTCCAGGAGGATCTGCTCCATGATCTTGCCATGATCTCTCCATATCATGGAAAGATACATGTATAAAATTGCTGGATTGTTCTGCTGATGAACAGAATTGCTGTTTGATTATTCTGGCTCTGAAAAAGAGAATTTTATAATTTATCACATCACCTAAAATAGTAAAGTATGTAGCCCAAATACAGTACTATATATCTTGGATGCCAGAAATACCTTCCTTGGAGATAACTATTGCAAAAGGAAATGCATTTTTTTGTGTGAGGGATAGCTTTTGCTTTTCAATCATGCATAAAAGCTTATGACAGATTGTTTAATTGATTGGGTAAATTTATACATTTTGCAGTACAGATGATTCCATTATAGAGCTAAAGAATATACTACAGATGGCACAAATCTGGCGGATCATTAGACAAATTTTAATTCCACAGATTATGCTGAATCTTAATGAAATGATAGCTAATAAACTATTAGATACATGGCAACCATCTCTTTAAATAACTAGACTGTGACTTTCTCACTTCAGTTCCACTGACTACTGGGGACTATCGATATCAGAAAATTTATGTATTATGTGACTGCCTCTGAAGCTAACGAAGCAAATAACCAGTACCTACATTTCATATGAAACTCAGACTTTTGATTGATTAATGTTAACGATGTTCAAAGGATTAGCTTCTTAGATGCTACCAATACAAACAGAAATAAGTTTATGAATCTAGTTATAACTGAAAGGGACAAAGTAAAAATAAGCACATTCTGCTGACTTCCAATGGGCACCAGATTTGTAAATCACTGAGTAACAAACTTTCTTAAAGGTATTTAGCAACTTTGAAGATGCATTCTCACACAAGGGAAGAATTCCACCCAACTATAAATTATTTTAAATGTCTGTCCCCAGGACATCTTTGAAAATGCGACATATTTCAAAGTCAGCACTAGAGCACCTGACAGTATGCATGACTGAAGTTTCAGCTTCAGAGATTGGATGAGAACTTTTGGAATGTAGGATGCCCCAATATAGGGTCAAACCATTGTCACGATAACATAAGAAGCGGCAATTGTGCAGAAACAGCTCTTCAGAAAAAAAATCTGCTTTAGGAAGAGGTTATTTTAGATTGTATATCTGCTTTTTTTAAATTTCCTTTCTTCTCTACTGAGCTATATGATCTTGATGAGGCCTGAAAAATGTAAGGACTACCTTGATCCAAGTGAAGAAGTGGCGGTTACCATGTGCCCCCCACCCTGAGCTTACCCACTTCTTCCATCCTCCATCACCCTACGTCACCAGCATGGCCTAGCGTAAACACTGTAGGCACATCAGGATGGGGAAGCCTCCTGAATTATTTTCCTGGAGCTGGTGGAGTAAAAGCTGTCGTAACGAATTATGATGCTCCCCATCTGTAGGCATGCATGATGCCATCGAGGATGCATCCAGGTACAAGCCCTTTTCCAGGGCATCCCACAGGCATGGCAGGTGCCCAGCAGCAGTACCATGCTGACACCGGTTGTTTTCTCTTGCAGTGACAGGCACCCATGTGGGGTTGTTCTGTTCCTGACACTTGAAGTATAAAGACGGGAAGAAATTCCTACCAGAAATATCTTGCATGGGGATTACAGTCCCCAGCAGGTGATTATCTTCTACCCTTCCACTGTCCCCACAAGACATAAGAAAGACACAGAAAGAGTATTGGACCAGTCCCTGAGTGCAGGACCAGTCCCTGGGTGCATGACTCTAGTTTGGAACTGTGAAGACACATAAGAGGTGTAGAATAAGTGGAAGGCCCTGCAGTTTCCCCTGTGACTCCCTCCCCAAGCTCTGTCTCCATCAAAAGGGGATGCCAGGAGGAGAAGAGGATAAAGGCCACCATGCAGGGATGCTCCAGGCCCCAGGAACTCAACTGGCTGAGCAAGAAGTGGCATGGTGGGAGTTACTAGCTCCCAGAACTTGGCCAGTTGCTTTTCCTTGAGCTGGGCCAGCCAGTCCCAGCACCACCAGCGAGGCAGAATCATCCCACAACTCCCCATTGACTCATTTTCACAAGAGCTCCCTAAGGAGAAAAGACGGATTGTAGTTGTAAGCAACTCCCTTCCGAGGGGAACGGAGGGTCCAATATGCCAGACAGACCGTCCTCTTAGGGAAGTCTGCTGCCTCCCTGTGGCCCGGGTTAAGGAAATCACTAGGAAACTTCCCAGCCTGGTACGGCCCTTTGACTATTACCCATTACTGCTCTTTCATGTGGGTTGAGATGAAGCTGCAATGAGTAATTTGAGGGTAATCAATAGACACTTCAGGGCCTTGGCAGAGTTGGTAAGGGAATCTTTTTTAAGGTTATTTTTTCCTCTCTCCTTCCAGTTGCAGGCAGTGACATTGGAAGAAACATATGTATCCAGTCTATTATGACACAGCTCAATGTCCAGATGGAGATTGGTGACAAGTGGTGTCCCTCAGGGATCCGTATTGGGGCAAGTACTGTTTAATTTCTTCAGCAATGACACAGTGGTTTTGAGTAAACCCTCAGCAAGTTTGCAGATGACACCAAGCTGAGTGCTGTCGTTGACACACCAGAGGGATGGGATGCCATTCAGAGGTACTTGCACAGGCCTGAGAAGTGGGCCTATGTGAACCTCATGAGGTTCAACAAGGTCAAGTGCAAGATCCTGCACCTGGCTTGAGGCAACCTCCAGTATCAATACAGGCTGGGGGATGAAGGGGTTGAGAGCAGCCCTGCCAAGAAGGATTTGGGGGTTCTGGTGGATGAAAAGCTGGACATTAGCCGACAATGTACGCTCGCAGCCCAAAAGACCAGTCATATCCTGTGTTGCATCAAAAGAAGTGTGACCAGCAGCTCGAAGGAGGTGATTCTGCCCCTCTACTCTGGTCTGGTGAGACTCCACCTGGAGTACTGTGTCCAGCTCTGGAGACCTTAGCACAGGAAAGACATGAACCTGCTGGAGTGGGCCCAGAGGAGGGCCACAAAAATGATCAGAGACATGGAGAAAGGATGAGACAGTTGCAGTTGTTCAGCCTGGAGAAGAGAAGGCTCTAGGAAGACCTTATTGCAGCCTTTCAGTACTTAAAGGGGGCTTATAAAATGTGGTCAGACTTTTTAGCAGGGCCTGTTGCAATAGGTCAGGGAGTAATGGGTTTAAACTAAGAGGGTAGATTCACACTAGATACAAGGAAGAAATATTCTACAATGAGGATGGTGAAACACTGGCACAGGTTGCTCAGAGAGGTGGTAGATACCCCACCATTGGAAACATTCAAGGTCAGGTTGGACGAGGCTCTCAGCAACCTGATCTAGTTGAGGATGTTCCTGCTTATTGCAGGTGGCTTGGACTAGATGACCTTTAAAAGCCACTTCCAATCCAAGTCAGTCCATGATTCTACGTGTTTTATTTGTATATGTACATGCTATATAAAACTGCTATGTATAAGATATATATGCCTTTCTATCTGGAGAAAGAGAAAACATAAAAAAATTATATTTTTTTCTATAAGAGATTGAAAGAAAACCGGCAGCCAGTCATAAGGTTCTCTGAGATCCTGTGGGTTTGGCAGCTTAAAAAAAAAAGGCAACCATCAAATCATGAAGCAGTATGAGAACACGTGGTGTTTAACATTGGCAAATATACTGTATTGCTGCCATAAAATGTCAGCTAAAGCAACACGTCAGCCTCTGTGTATTTAGCAGGAGAGGACCTGCAGCTCTGACACCTTTTGGGTACAGACAGAATGAGAAGAGGAGCAGACTTTGGAGGCAGAAGGGACGTGTAGCTGCCGGTGGATGCACGGCTTACCCGGCGGTTGGGGAATGGCACCTGTCCCTTGTCTTGGATGAACATTGTCCCTTTCTGGCCAACCTAATCTGAAGGACCTCTCCAGGGGGCCCGTCAGCATCTGATCCAGAATCACAATGAGGAGTTGTTTCACCCAACCAGAACTATCTAAGCTACACGTCCATTCGAAAGGGCTGGTGAAAGAGCTGCCCTCATTCCAGTCCAAATCAATCCTGTCAGAAACAGTTGGAAAACTGATACTGGATTGCTTGTTTCCTACCAAGTGTTGCCTAAGAATGGGCAGCAAGTACTGTAAATAATTACATTATCAAAGCACCACTTTCCACTTTTCCTGTCTGGATGAAACTGGAGAGCCTTCAGGAGCTGTATGTAACACAGAATACAGGTATTCTGCCTTTCTGCAGCTGATATTTTTCAGTTGATAATAATTTGCTGGCTTGGGCAATTACAGACAACGTCTCAGACTCCTTTTGTGGCTTTTTCAACTCAGTGAGCTTCTGCATTTCTTTCATTTACTCAGCTAGTAACTTAAGATCATGTTGCTTTAGATGCATAGACAGTGAAGGGAGACGGTCGTTGACAGATTAACGTTAATATAAAGATAATT
Organism: Vanellus vanellus; assembly: GCF_965231255.1. Classification (NCBI taxonomy): domain Eukaryota; kingdom Metazoa; phylum Chordata; class Aves; order Charadriiformes; family Charadriidae; genus Vanellus; species Vanellus vanellus. The sequence continues at coordinate 194,762,903 of NC_138905.1, read as the reverse complement.
TCATAGCTTTGCAAAAATAAATGTTTCCCACTACTAATTGATTTTGGCTCATTTCTATGTGTCTGCATGTTTTGTTCTACTAATGGATTTTGACTCTTTTATACTTGTGTGTTTTGGTTTTTAGCACAGTGGGTGTATTAGCATCAGGGAAAAATGCCTGGTTCTGAAGAAGTGCAAATTTTCTCTGAAGAGATACAAATAGCCCTTCAGCAGTAATGATACAAACACTCTGGATTCCTTACTGGGCAAGTTAGATAGTTAAATAATTATGCTACAATTAGAATAGTCTTGGGGCTTTCTTCTTCAAACACAAATAGGAAAATACAAGGATTCTGAAGTCTATTACTTCTGAAACAGCATGCAAAATGTCCTAACCTGAGTGTGCTGGTTTTATCTGTCACAAACATATCTAAAAATTCAAATGGAAAACACATTATTGGCAAATAGGTGGTAATGATGGGTAGATAAGACAAGGACATAAAATAATTGCTATTTAGAGCTGCATTGATGGACTGTTGTGACAAGTCTGGATAAAAAGTACGTACAGAACAAGAAATTACATTTTTTGGAAAGCACAAAAATTTAGACAATATTGATGACTGTAGTGTCTGATGTGGAAAAAAGATAATCACAGTTTTTAGAGGAAAAATTAATCTTATCTAGCTTTAGACATTTAAAGTTAGATACCTAAATCCTCTGCATTTTTTTTCATTTACTGGAGTGAAATGAGCCTCCCCAGAGGTCCTAATTTAGCTTGGGAAGTATCGTGCTCTAATAATACCTCTCTTCTTGTAGATGGGTGTCCATCTCTTTTCCCAAGTAACAAGTGATAGGGTGAGAGGAAACGGCCTCAAGTTACACCAGGGGAGGTTTATATTGGATAATAAGAAACATTTCTTCACAGAAAGGGTTGTCAAGCATTGGAACAGGCTGCCCAGGGATGTGGTGGAGTCATCATCCCTAGAGGTATTTAAAAGACATGTAGATGTGGCACTTCGGGACATGGTTTAGTGGTGGGCTTGGCAGTGTTGGGTTTACTGTTGGACTCAGTGTTCTTAAAGGTCTTTTCTCACCTAAAAGATTCTATGATTCCATGATTCTTTCCACTGAGTACAAATGAAGCCTAAGGTGGTATTTAACTTTTAATCAATAAAGTTAGGGTGGATGAACATATATTTTGAATACTCTACAATATAATAAATGATGGGGAGTGCACTGGATGGGGAACTGGTATTATAATGCATGAGAAAGTGTGCTGATAAGAAATCCAAAACTGAGATTTTGGAATTGAGAAAAAAAGAATACTATGGGAGAAAACTTGATTTTTTTTGTCATCTTGGACTCTCTTCTGAAATAAGAAAGAATAAATGGCACTGTGTTCCTGTTCTTTGCAGCCAATTAACAAATCAATTATACAGCCCGATAAAAATTCAGATTATTTTTAACTATCAGGCAACGAATTTTATAGTGATAGCATGCAAGGTATATACTGCAAAATATACCTTGATAATTACTTCACGTGAGCTATAAAACTGCTAGAAAGTAGAATTTTTGTTATAGAAAGTTGACTAAAGAATAATAACATTGAGTCCAGATGCTTCCATAAAAAATGATTTCTCCTGAGCTGAGCACCCAGAGCTCGTAGGAGTGAGTCTGGATGCTTTTTCTCAGACTTCTATATTTGACCAGTTTGACACAAACTGTCCTTGATATGAACATGTCATCAAAGCTGTATGGAGCAACACTTGGTCAATATTATGTCTTATGTTACTTCTAACTGAATAAAAATCTCCAGTTCTAGCTTGAGTAACACTGGATAATTCTAGCATGAGTAATCATCAATTCCAAGGTTTCCTTTTTAATATAAGGTTGTGTCTAAATTAATTTAGAGTTTCTTCCTATGTTCTGCTCACACAGGCCTTAATTTGGATATGATGATTCCCCCATCTGTAATTAAAACCTAGAGTTAAAGAGGATGAAGAGCAAAAAATGTGAGAAGCGCAGCCCTGGGAATATTAAGATTGATCTTCGTTTCTAACAGATGTTTTAGGCATAGAGGTTAATAGTGAAAAATGTAATGCTTTGCTCTGTCATTTTTAGCAGTGCTTCCAAATGCTTTGCCCTTTGACACGCCATTGCTTTAAAACACTTAAGGCCTCCTCCTATTTCACACAGTTCCTTCTGGCAGGATAAGGATGGCTGAAGCGGAAAGGAAATAAACCTGCACGCACTTTAGGGAAACCTTTAAGACTTCCAGAGTAAAGTAAAATGGAAGACATATAAATGAGAATGCAGCTGTCAGAATAAATTATAATAAATCCAAACTGTATATGAAGTTCACACCAGACTTTTAAACATACTGCTAACATTTAATGAGAACTGTGACTGCATGTGGGTTTTGTGTCATTACAAAGCAACTGCACATTTATGCTGATGTCTTGTCCAGACTTGCCTTAAAGCTCTGGCTGTTTCCATCAAAGCTGGAGAAAAAAAAAAAAAAACCTTTGAAGTTTTGGACTTTTGAAGTGAGTATAGACATGAGACATGCGACCCAGCCTCTAAAGCCCTGTGTACTGGGTAGCCACGTGCATACAGAATTTAGGAAACTCCTCTTTGCTGAAGGTGCCATCAGAAACAGTGCCTGGCTTTGGTCTGGTTCTCAGAAATTCAAACACAAAGGGTTTTCAAATGTCTAATATCTGTCTGCAGAACCGCCCCCTCCACAGCTAAGCTTTCAGACAGAGATTTAAGAGAAAGGGACGTTGGAGAACTGAGTTCTTATACAGCACAAGGCTGCTCTTCATATCCAGAAGGAATGTTTGGGAGCATCTTGAGCAGATGTTGTTAAATAACAATGGACATCTGACCTCGGGCTGCAGGCTGGGCTGTGCCGGTTCCAAACAACTTGTCAATGGAAAAAAGCCAACCTGCCACCCATGCTACTCCAACCAAAACTTTGTACCCTTCTTGTTTTTTTGTTCTACAACCCATCCAGCAAGAACCAGGGGTGGAGTTTGTCTTGAAGATAAATTCAAAGCCTCGCTGCCTTCCTGGTTTTGTGTTTTGAGGAGGCGAGGGGTGGCGTTTTGCTGAGGGTGTGTCTGTCATTGCAGTGTTGGTCCCTAAGATCTGGGTGGAAGAGTGCAGTTGGGAGGCTGTTTGCCTTAACAGTTCTTAAATACCTGTTTAGCAAGGTGAAGGGTGGGATATGTTGTGCATCCTTTTGTCTTCCTGAGTGTTCATGATGAAGTGTCGAATTCCCCCTCCCAAGATTTGTATAGTATGACCTTTCTCAAGAAATGATGTTTTACACCATCAGTAAGATCTGATTCTGCTGATAAAATTTTTAGTATTTTTAATTATTTGTGTTTGAAGACAAGAGTGGATTTATTTGGATTTAAATCACAAGGTGTCTTGAGGGTTTTCCTTCTCCGTAAGACTTTGATTAATTTGAATTTCTCAATACAGAGGTTCTCACTAGGTATCTTTTCAGCAGCTACCCCGGAGCTGTATGGTTTATGAAATGAAAAATTAAACATGTGCATGTATTTCAGCAAATAAATCAGTCAAGTTATGGTGCGTATTTCATTTCCAAATATAATTTCATTTGTTTTCCTGTTCAATTGAGGGCTAACACTTGCCAATCTTTATAGGTCTTGAATATCTAAAGACATAAGATTTGTGTTCCAGCTATGATTATTTCTGCAGGTAAGGTTCCTTTGCAGAAACAGCTTCTGGAAACAGCAAATACTAATTTGGTGGATTTTGGAGAATGATTATGGAAAATAAATATGGTCGAACATATCATGTAAACACAGCCAAGGAACTTTGCACTGGTCCTGGGTTGTGATGATATTGTTGGCACCTGTTTCAGAGGCAGGTTGTGTGGGTTAGTGTGTGTGGTGTGTGTTCATGTTGATGTGCAGACCACAGAGAAGCTTGCTCCAGCTGCTGCCTTCCAGCGCAGAACAATATGTCATGCTTGAAAATCCTTAAGAGACTGTGGAAATCTTAAGCTTAGAAAGCCTATTGGCTAAGTAAATAGCCCCTATTCTAAGTGAATGAGCCCCAAAATGCAAAGAAGTTTGACAGCAAAATAAAGTAAATAAAAGATGGAAGATTTTTGTGGTATTCTTACTATTAAAGAGTAGCTAATTGCAGTCTGACCGGCACCAAAAGAAAACATGAACTAAAGCTAATGAGTTCTTTTATTCAATAAGAAGTGTTCATGTGATTGCAATAACACGTTCACCTCTTTATGTGACTAAACTGTTTTTGTCTTACGCTAGACATAGAATTGGAGGTGCTAAATGGAGCTTATTGTCTGAGTTCAAAGTCAGTCCTTCCAGGGAAGGCAAAATATTTCTGTCCCAGGAAGCATCAAGGGACTGAAAAGAAGAGCAACCAGACAGATCTCCTGCCACTACTTTTACTTCCCTCAGAGTAAAAGCTGTGGCTGAGGAGCTCTGTCAGTGGAGGGCTGTATTCACATTATGTTGCTTCGCCCTTTGGGACTGCTGAGAAGTGATAAAGCCGCCCTTCCTTGAGTCTGGGCCAGCGCTATGGCTTGGGATCAGGAAATTAGAAATGGAAACTGAATGCAACAGTTCAATGAGATGTCTTGCATTTACCCTTTATCTAACTGCTGTACTTCATAAGTGTTGATAAGTGTCATGGAAAGAAGGATATAAATCTGAAGATGAACCCAATACTCAAACCAAACAGAAGTGAGAGGAGTTCCTTTTGTTTTGGTTTTGCAGCAGTTTGATATGAGTTAAATGGAAAAAAAAGGAAGCCTCATGGTTAAATATTTCATACTTGAGTATTTTAAAATTATTTTCAGATAAACACCCCTAAATTTAGCAAAACTTTTTTTTTTGTTTAAATAAACTAACTTATTTTGCTCTTCAGCTTTATAGCTGAGTCGTAGTTGGCTCAGATTAAAAATAAGGGACTGCGTATAAACATTAAAATGAATTTCAAAGGTTCCTACTCTACTAAAGAAGGTTATGTTCCAGAACAGAGAGTTTTCTTTCATTTGTTTTATACATTACAGCCTTATCCAGTTACTGATTGGTGAAGTAAACATTTCTCTGAGGACTGCAGTTCTGGAATGAGAGTGATGTCTCAAAGAAAAGCTATAGTTAACTGTGGCAGGGGTCCTCTAAGAAGTGAGTAAATATCCTCTGACATAATAAATAGCAAGAGTTTTAAATGAGTCATTGCACTTTATAAAGAAAATAATTGTTGCTTTAACAAATGTGTTACTATATGATTGTCCATGGCAACGACTACAGACTACCTGGAAAATATAGTCTGCTGCAATAGAAATACCATGGAGTTTAAAAGTTCTGTATACATCTTAACCTCCTCAGATGCACAAAATTCTTTCTCTGCCCACTCTCCTTATAAGAAAAAGCACCTGTCAGTCTAAGACCGGGTCCTACAGGCTGGAGGAATCAGGTGCTTTGCTGCCACCCCTCCCATCTCCTGTATTGAGGGCTTGTTCTCAGGGAGGGAGAGTTGATCATATTGGACGCAAACATCTTAAAGTTGGATGGGTTTCAGCTATGCAGAAGCTTAGCTTCTGCAGTCAGGCTCTTCCCTGTCCTTCCCCTGGGAAGTCATGCGGCTTCCCTGACCTCAAAGGTACATTCTGCCTACCTGATCAGTGGTACATTGCATGCTTTACCCCCTGGTGTTTTTTACCACAAAGCAGCCTCCATCACCAGGCTCTATGCATTTCTCATTGTGGGTGAGCAAACGAGGTGAGAGCTTAAGTCCTGAGGTGCCTACAGGCAAACTCTTCACTGTTTCAAGTTGTACTTCTTGGAGGCTTCCAGAAACTCACTGCATTGCAAATCTAAAAAAAAAAAAAAATCAGTAATGAAATTGCCAATGGATAGGGTATGTTCATACAGCAGTTCTTCCAGCTGTACTGTTCAAATTTCAAGCTCTTCAGATTTAAAAGAACAGAGATAGAAAAGAATGAGGCAGAAAGGGACCTCTGGAGATCACCTTGTCCAGTCCCCTGCTGAGAGCAGAGTCAGCTAGAGCAGGTTGCTCAGAGCTGTGTCCAGTCAAGCTTTGAATATCTCCAGGGATGGAGACTTCACAAGCTCTCTGGGAAACCTGTTCCAGTGTTTGGTCACCCTCACTGTGAAACGTTTTTTCTTATGTTTAAATGGAATTTCCTGTATTTCAGTTTTTACTCATTGCCTCTTGTCCATTCACTAGATACCACTGGGTATCTGTCGTCTTTATGCCCTCCCATTAGATACATGGCTTTTTAAAAAATAGTTATCTAAGTTCTTTTGAAAAATATCTATAAAGACTCACCTGACTCTTGTGTAGAGCAGAATGTGTTTTTTTTTGTTTCTGTGAACTGATGAACCAGGGATGTAAGAGTTCAGTGACCATTTTATTATTAAACAAATGGCAGCAGAATCCAGGAGATTTGAGCATGAAACTTATCTTCATGAAAGCATTTCAACCATTATTCTTGGTGCTTGGCAGGTTTAAGCCCAAAGCCATATTGCCATAAGGCCTGTAACGGACCTTTTATTCCCCCTTACAGATGTAGCAAAGGGTACTTCAAATTACACTCCCTTTGAACTCTAGATATACAAACATAAACCTTCAGCTAGGATAATTGCTCCTATGATGGTTGAATTTTGTGTTTTAAATTAGCCTTTCATTGTTGCAGACTCCAGCTTCTTACATACAGAGTTGATCAAAATGAAAGTGCGTTTTAAGCAAGTTTAATTTGCCGTGGCTTGTTTTTGTGTTAGTTCCACATAATCTTTTTCTAAACCCAAAGAACAGGCATGAATCTTAAGCTAAACCAAAATACATTACAATAAATAAGTACTAGAATCATCTGAACACTTTTTTAAAAAACAAAATCAAAACCCAAAAACTTCAAATAAATTGTTTGCCAATTAACTATTTAAAACAGACCCACTACTAAACCTACTACTAAACCACCCAATCTACTTTGTAGATGTGAACGAACTTTAAAAGCTGCTTTGAACGCTTTGACTGCTTTGCCTTAGACAGGTGAAAGAATGATCAGCCACTTTGAATCTTGTGTGACTCATCAGAGCTAATCAAGACCAGACAGTTCAGGTTTGGATATTGAGTAGACAGAAGAAACTGTTTGTATACAATCTACAGCCCAAATTGTGTTCACTAGATTTAGTAACTTGGTTAGTTTTAAATAATTTAAATAATTTAAATGAGCTAACAGGAAATATATGGCCTGAGCAATAAGGGAAATAGTCATGGAAGTATATGTTATGAATAGTAGTTACAAGGTAAATTGATATGCCCATGTTAAAAAGCTGCACGTAAACTGGTAAAAGCTCAATTGAAAATCCATGTTATGTTTTCTAAAAAAAAAAATCCTATGGAGCCATCTAAATCTGTCTGTCTTCTCTACTCAATACTTTTAGAGGCTGTACATTTAAACTCGGAGCTCTGGCTTTCTAAGGCATGGTTGTCTCAAAAACTTCTAACTGTTCAGAGTGCCTGATGAACAGAGAATAATGTTTCAATTATAATATTCAGAAACACTACAGACCCTTTTTTTTTTTTCCTTACAGCTGTCATACAGGGGAACTGATAATCTGATAGATTTCTACAAAAATCCCTTGAAATCCTTTTCCCAATTGTAGTGATTTTTTCCACGCCTATGACATGTAATGACTGTCATGGAGACATTACTGTAATAACGCCTTTTTGTTCTCCTCCCAATTTTTACAGTAGGATGAGTCTGTGGTAAGCTCTATATTTTCCAGTTCTAGGGTTGTACTCACGTCTTTACTCACACTGGGAACTAGATGTAATTAAAGTATGCAAAGGTGATTTTTTGGTGTGTATAGTATTGTGTAGTTTCCTCTGCGGTCTCCTACACAAAACTAAATCAGTGACCAGAAGAAAGCAAAAAACTAACAAACAAAAAAGAGCCTGACTGCGAAATTTCCCCAACTCGCTTTTCTTATACGTAAGGAAAGCTTTCAATGTTACCATAACATCTGAGGATTAATTGGAAATATTTATTTCAGAAGAAGAGGTACACGCTGAGCTCAAAACTAGAGTCATCCTTAATATTGTCCCAATACTGGATTCCCAGATAATTTGCTTGTAAGCTGAGAGGAAAGTATAAACAGAGAGGAAGGAAATACATCAAAAACATAGTGTTGCTAAAAGCTGAAGTATTGTGTCAAAGTATTTGCAACATAGAGCACTACAGGGCATTCGCGCTGTTGATAATATTTTTGATATTGGAATACTGGATCTAAGCTGTATTGAATCTAAAGGCGAATTCTGAGCAGGGCCCATGGATAGATCTTCTTTTACTTTAATAACTACCTAAAAATAGGCGCTGAGGAAGGAGCAGAATTGTGTGCAACACAACATAAACAAAAAGGAGCCCAAATCACTGTCATTCTATACTCCTGTATGTGCCTGGGGATGTGAGACCTTATACATTCTGAAGATTTTCATTATATAAAGGTAGAATTAAGTCCTGTTCGTCAGGAATTACAAATAGAACGACATTCAGAAATTTCTGGAGCCTTTTCTGTAGAGATGGACCATATTTCACACTCCTGTCTTTCCTCAGAGGCTCGGGAGCTTTTTATGCTAAAGGAAGAAACTCAGAAACATCAAAACAAACTATTTAGCATAAATCCATGACAGCCTCTGAGGGTCAGAGCTGAAGCCTGCAACTTTCTATCAAAACTCTGGGCAATTTTTTGAGGGGAAATATTCCTTTTGAGTTTCATAAAGCAAAGCACTTTTGAGATTTAAAGTGTTCTGTGTTTGATTACATGAAGCTAAATCATGTTGCACTTTTGACATGAGAAACTAATAATGTACTACCCTTTTCCTGAAGATTCTCATATTTTTCAACAAAATCAGCTGAGCAGTTGATAACGCCTTGCATTAGAGTGCAGGGAGACTTCTGTTACTTCATTGACTGATTATTGTCAACGTAGCAACATAAAAATGAAAGAAGGCCAGTCATTTCACAAGGGGAAGCTGCATGTGTATATTTAATCCATAGTTCAAACCAGCTTCAGTTGCAGTGGGAGTACTTATAGATGTAAAGCTCAGTGTAGCGGTGTTGGTAGATTAAGGACTGTTTACACTTGGTTAGAGTAAGCTCCTTTCGAGAGCAGAAATATTTTTTTTGGCCAGAGGTTTCTGAAATAACAGAGTTCTCTGAAATAAATATGAGCCAGTAAAAGCAGAATTTACAATTGTATATAAATATATATATATATATTTTATTTTAAATAAAGAGAAGACATGTTAAGTTATTCCAAGTATGGAAAGCTATCTTTATTTTTCTGTTTGTGTCATAAAACTGTTTTGGAAATAGGTCTTAGACTTTCAAGTGTGTTGGCCTGAGACCTATAAAGCTACTCCAGTGCTTCAGTTTTTGGTTTTGTTTTATTTTTTTCCCCTAGATCTGCCATTTTTGGTATGTATAAAACATTTATTTTAATTTATAATCTTTTTTTATCCTATGTCATTTAAAAAATTTCCAGTATTGTGAACATATTCAAGACCGTTAGATGTTCTGAAAGGTTTCCTTATTTACCACAATATTACCTGGGGTCTGTACATTCTCTACAAACATCTGAAAATTCATTTTGAGGTTTTACAACTCTGAAGTGATAAGAGTAGGTGAGAAGTAGTTCTTGATAAGCATCAAGACTAAGCCATCAAAAACTAATGGACAATTTAAAAATGAATGCAGCAATAGCTAGTCACCAAAATCCCTTCCTAGATTTGTTTTTTCAAAGGCAAGGTCAAACCAATAACATAATGCTGCAAACATCAGCTCTTTCTATCTCACAGAATATTAGACATCAATCCCCTGAATTTGTTCAAGGCAGAAACAAGGACAAGGGAGAAATGATTTTAAGCCACCTTTTAGCTTTTTTGCTATGGGTTTCAAATGAATTCTCAGCATCTGATATATTTGTGTTCCCAGGGATTTATGAGTGGGGCTGGGACGCCTCCAGAAATACTTGTGGGCTCAAGTTCATGGTGGAGGCGCTGCTGACGAAGTCCCAGCAGCCGCTCGGTGGCTGCCTTTCTTTGCAAATGAAGAACTCCCTGAAGCCTGGGCTAAAGGTGCAGCTTCAAGTCCGTCGTGCCAGAGGGACACAAGCTCTTTGCAAGCCAAGCATTTTCCAAGCTAGGTCTGGGTTATACTTAGCCTTTCGTAGCAGAGGAGGTTAATGCTGAGAAAACGCCAGTAGTCTAGGGGGAGACCTAGCTACTGGCTGCTGATCATACCACGATAAAGTTCCGTCAGAGACAGTGTGTTGCAGCTGGGACAAATGCCAAATCCACCAGAATATTGTATGTTAATAAGCATCTTTCTTAGGTTCTCCTGTTAGACTCGTTCTACTTTATAAATACCTTTTTATGGTAAGAAGAAACGGAGAAAATGTTCAGAGTGCTTAGTTGGGGTTTGGGATATTTAGGCTTCTTTTACAGTATATATTTCACCTAAGAGTGGGAAGCTATCTCCAGGCTACCTAAGGTCCTTGAGGTATGGACAATCTTTTTGTAGATGTGTACCTCAGAGAGAGCAAGAATTGGAACCTGTTCTTCTGAGCTGAGTGTCCTTTGAAATAGTTCTACAATATTTTGGAAAGAGGTGCAGTCCTCTTCTGTCCTGGGAGTCTAAGCCAAAGGGAAACACGTCCTTCCCCTTTGCTTCCAGTTTTCCCTAGAGTAGCTGAAGTGACTTCATACTCAGGGGTTTTCTTTCTAATCCTCAAAAATTGCAACGGAAGTTGGGTGCTAAACAACGAGATAACAATATATTTACCTTTTCAAAACAGAAATGCCCAAGTCTGCTTCCAGGTACAGCAGTGAAGTATTTAATTTTCAATCATTAGTTAACTAGGTCATAGTGCAATAAAACGTGTGTTAGCTTCACCTCTGTTGTGATCATTTCAAGAACCTCTGTGAAAAGAGATAGTCTAGGCATTAGGAAGCATGCTTGGATATTAAAAATATATGCTTGTTCACTGCCTTGATGCCAAATTGAAAACACATCCTAAACATGTCCGAATCATTTACTGGAAAAATACAAAGATCATAAGGTCACGATTAGCAAACAAAACATGATTAAGAGCAGAAAATACACTACTAAAATACAAGATATTCCCAGGGAGTGGAAGGACAGAACATTTCTGGGAAAGGGTTGAAAAGATTTTTTCATAGCAAATAAGCAAAATATGAAACTAAAAAAAATAAATAAAAAAGAGTAGGTTATTTCAATTCATTCTTAAAAATTTATTTGTATTTAAAAAGGTTAAAAAAGAAACAAAGATCAGTTAGTAGATCTTCCTGCAAATGATGGGAATGCTTTAGTCGTCTTCATGTTCACTTCTGCCTTCCATTAACCGAAATGGTTCTGTCCAAAAGCATCGCTATGTACCTCAGATAAGAAGGCGTAAAACACAAAATAGGCCCCAAGCTGGAAATTAGGATGATGAAATATAATCCTAAATACTCATTGCTTATCATCATTAAAAAACTATGTCCCAATTGTGTGAGTAGGTGTATTAAACTAAATGTCTTTACCAAACTGTATTGGAGATAAATTCTAACTGCAGTTTCGGCTGGATGTGGATTTCTTCACTCTCAGCTTAAGCTTTTAGAGTACTCTTCAATATTTGTAGTATCTGTTTAATGCATCATGATCCAAAGTCAGCTGAAAAAAGGTCATGTAGTATGATGAACCTCTGACACAAAAGATGTTGTTTGGTGTTCTGCCTCATGCTTAATACTGACAAATGATTTTAAAAAAATATTTTGGATCAAAAAATATGTGAGATGAGGAATACATTAATCAGGTTGAAATAACTGGTTGCATTTTTTTGTGGTTTATGAAGAGTGAATATACTAGTACATAAATTGTGTGTGATTGAGTGACTTGACTGAGTGAACATGGAGGACAGAGTAGGGAAACAAAATGTGCAAAAAGACTAGGAGATGTGAGAACAGGGAAAAGAATGGTGGAGGACGAAGAGATACTGAAGGACTGAATTTAGAAGCATGGAGAGTCAATAGTAAATACGCATAGAAACAGAAGGGAAGGGAATTTGGAATACCAGAGAGAAGTCTGGAAAAGAAAGAACCAAAGTCAACATAGAGGTATGTATATTGTTCATCTATGTCATTTACTGACTGAATTGATTTCAAAGAACCATTGACTGAATGATTTTATGTGATTCCTGAAGCAGGCGCTGAGGACATGACTTAGCATGCTGTGTTTTCCTCATAAATTCTGTTCACTACTGCTATTCCCACTCAGACGGTGTGGGAACTGAGGTATAGCCCTCCTATACATACCGTGCAGCTCAGCCGTGTGTCAAACTGTAGCAGCCGCAGGTATATATTTCCAATAGGTAGCAGTCTTGGCCTGTAGATGCAGCAATAATATGTAGTAATATCCTTGTAATTTACTTCTAAATTTTCCAGCACGTCTATTATCTTAAACAGACGTAGAAGGAGGAGCTATTCTGTCTTGCTCTACAATTCTATCTTGCCCTATCTCCGGGATGAATCATTACCACTGTTTAACGGAATAGTTACTCTCATCTGAGGTATGAGGATGTGAACTAAATAAAGCCTTTCTTCCAACTGTACTCCTCTGTTTTTCAAACTCAGAAATAAACAGAACGGAGAATGGAGATGAAAATAAGCCAAAATAAACTCTGAAATGTTGCTCCTAGTTTGAAAAATCACTTTGACACAGTCAGGAGATAACGTCAATGCTATTATGTTTTTTTTTCGACACTCATGACAGTGTCGCAGAAGATCAGTAAGCAAATTCCAGGTGAGATGTCAGAAGCTGACTAATGTGAATACTTCAAATGAGATTTTAATACTGTCTTTATGTGGAAAATTGATTTCTCGGGGAAACTGTGGTTTTCCTAGATTCTTATGAAAAGTTTTGTATTTTGCAATACTAACAGCCAGTTTCAGGTTTACGATGCTTTCACTTGGTTTTACTTATCCTGACCATGCTGGACAAATCTTGGCTCAGTATCATACATCTGGTTCTCTCTTCATCAGCTCCAGGGTGTGAGTGTGTGGGAATATTTCAGGTTTCAGAGGTTATTCGTGTTCAGCAGAAATAGAAAACAAACAAACAAACAAAGAAGTAGCTCCCAAAATGATGTGTTCTTTCCCCACCATACATGGTCCTTAATAAATAAACTTTTTTAGTGTTCATTTCTCTGGGGAAATTTGGGCCAGATTTGGGTTTGAGTGTGACTTTCTAAAAATCTGGATGTTTGGACTCATGTTTTGGGTTGGTCTGTTTTAGACAGAAGTCTGTTGCTTAAATACTGAAACATGGATTATTCTCTCTGTTTTTCCAACATACATTGTGCATTTCTATTCTTTGTATTATTGTTATTATTCTTTAGACATGACTGTTAAATACCTATAAATCATACCCAATGTGCCTCTCTCCTGAAAGCAAATCATTATTGTAGAGTCTTAAAATGAGCAGAGCACATTCCTCTGATGCTGAAATCCTAACGCTTCCTCCATGTGGATCTGATTTCAGATTACAGCCACGTAATTCAAGGATTGTGAGTTAATCTGGGACATAGTCAGGGAGTTTTATACCTTGGGAAGTTACAATCCTGTCAAAACAAAATTGATAGGACCAGTCCTTAGTTGATGTTTCCCTTTATGGTCTCCTGATCTACAGTCTCTCAGTTAATGAAATTCTTATAATTTATTAAGTACAAGGTCTGAATGTCTTGCAAAGCAAACCAAGGAAGAAACTGTGCCATTTTAAAAAAAAAGGATGCTGAAAAAACAAACCCTTTAATTTTACTTAATAAAAATGAAGGGAACTAAGGATACTAATAAACAGTCTAATTTCATAAAAAGTATCTCTTTCAATTTTCTTTTTTCTGCTTTCTTCTTTTTCTTGGGTTAGAACTGGATTTGGTTATATGGAGAAAGATTATTTACATGCTTTGAAGGTGGATATGGGTGTTCGTGTTTGTGATATGGCTGAACGGTATCTCTCAGTACCACATATAGTTCATCCAAAGCAACCTGTTTCTAGTGTTCCGTAGTAAACTATCCTATGGACACAAGGTCCCAGATTATACTTCAGATGATGCAACATAAAATATTGCATTATTGGGTCTTACTGTCTACTTTTAGAAACGTAGCGGAAAAATGTAAAAGTTTCCTGGTTTGAGGTAACACAGGACCAATTTTCTGTTCAGTAATTTTACTTTGCAGCTAAGTCTCTTCTAACTAAACTGTCTGAAATTAACAGCATATTGTGCAGACACTGTTCACTCTCAGTGAGAGTGAGTGAGAGATAAGACCTGCTTATAGTTGATGCCCAGGTATGGTATGCAGAGGGGCTCTTGCTTATACATATTGCTATAACACCCAGGGGCAGATAACTTTACTATTTGCCCCATTGGAGGATTGGAAGTGGAAAAGTGTAGAGGGGTTCCACCTGCGGGAAGGAGTGAAGAGGACAGGTGACCCAAAACTGACCAACAGGGTATTCCATCCCATCTCCCGTATAAAAGCTGAGGGATCAAAGGGGTCAGCCTCGTTCTTCAATGGCTGGCATCCGAGGAGGACTCTGTGTGTTCATCCGCCTTTGATCCCAATCCCTGCATTCCTGAATCCAGATCTGGAATCCAGTTCGCATCTGTCACTGAGACCAGTCTGGGATTTTCCCAGTGACAGCTGGTGACGTGGTCATAATTCTGGGAGTTTTATATATCTTGTATATATTTCATTATTTTCTTTTTATTTTCTTATTAATATTTCATTAAAGTAGTTTAGTTTCTTCTAAACTCATAAATCTCTTTCTCTTTCTCCCTCCTCTCCTTGGAGATAAGGTGGGGGAGAGCACCTGTTGTTCATTTCAGTGGCCAGTCTGGCCTAAACCACAACAGTAAGATATCTGTCTTTATTGGGGAAGCAACACGTTCTTTATAAAAATAAAGCATCAGATAGGGGGAAGATGAGAGGAAGAAAAAGGTATGAAAATGATTGCAAAAATGAGTATTTGTGTAGGACTTCATGAGTTTCTCTGAATGTGTATGAATACTTCCTGTATTTATTTCAAGACATAATTGACATTTTCAGAAAATGGTGATGTATGCATCTCCCACATTGTAAATTGCATTTTGTATATGAAAAACACTAATCATTAACCAGAATGAGTTATTTTGTAGTTACTATTCTCACTTGGCCACATTTAAGGAGCAGTGTATGATGTCCCTTAAATTTACAAAAGGTTATCTCAATGATTTCAGGTGGTCTTAGGGTAATAATTACACTAAGAAAACTCACAAATCTCTGAAGTCTAAAAAATCCATGTATTTTTGTTTTGGGTTTCGGGGTTCAGTTTTGGGGGTTTGTTTTTGGTTTTGTTTTGTTTTGTTTTTTAATGGGGAGTGGAGTTTTGGGATACAGTACTTCAATCTCTAAAGATTTTCTATTACAGAAGAATCTAACCTGCTAAATTGAAACACATGTATTTCTAGAAAGTTATTTTATTTTCCTTACTAACCATGGACTTTTATTGCCTTTTTAAACATTCAAGGAATAATTTTATTGAGAATGCCTTGGGGTTTTTTTTTAAAGTTGAGCATATGAAACAAATACAGATGGGGCTATTCTTGCTTTTTCTGTTCCATTGAACAAAAAGTATGGAAGCTCTTACGAATTAACTCTTGATGCCATGCAGTGGAAGAGATTCCCATGAGTTCTATATGTGTGAGATTCCATCACTAATTTCTAGACTAGAAAGCATTAATAACAGTAATTCGTAATTAGAAAGCATTAGTGTCTTTAGAGGTTGAGTCTCTCTGGAAGCTCCTATTTTACATCTTGAATACTTTCTCTGTCCCTATTGCAAGCACAGCTCTGATACTCTTCAAATGCAATAGTGAGTATGTTGCCTTAAAGAGACTGCATTATCAACAAGGTCGTCATCAACTGCACTGTCAAAGAAGAGGTGAGAGAAAAGATACTGAAGAAGCCCCATGTGGAACTGATATTCATTTCACATATCAGCTATTGGAAAGCAAGGCTTCTAGTCATAGATAGCTATCTAAACTCCCTCTAAAATGTACAAAGGAGGCAAGGATCTCTGTCAAAGACAATTAATTTGACGCTAAGGACAGTCTTTGAAAAGGAAAGGTGCATTGGCCTCTGAATGTACCAATTGAGTTCCACAGTAGAAGGTATTGGATTACTAACTGCAGACTGAAAAGGCCACAGCAGTACTGAGCAGTGCAACACCTAATGTTGCACAGCACTTGACTGTAGCTGTGACAGTCAACTAAAGAGAGCAGAAATTTTAGTTAAAATGAAAGTAGCATAATTGGTTTAGACTACGCTCAAAGAAACCCAAAGCTGAAGAGGGAAGAGTACAGTCAGAAGAACAAACATTAGTCAGAGAAAAGCTATAAAGTTAAAAGAGACTGTACAAAGGGTACAAATATAAACAGTTGAAATGATATATTTGTATAAACATTTCACAGTGGTGGGGCACTGGAACAGGTTTCCCCGAGAAGTTGTTGAGGCCCCGTCCCTGGAGGTCTTCAAGGCCAGGCTGGACGTGGCCTTGGGCAACCTGGTCTGGTTGGAGGTGTCCCTGCGTATGGCAGGGGGGTTAGAACTCGATGATCTTCAAGGTCCCTTCCAACCTAAACCATTCTATGATTCTAAGATTCTATGATTTCATAACTATATTTAACAACAGCAGGGGATCTGATTGACTTAGGAAGATAATTATGTGATGGAAGAACCTGTGATAAAATCGAAGTATATTGTATGACAGTTCTCTGACAGTCCTATGTTCATGAAGGTTGAAGGCTGCAACTTTTTTTGTTGTTTTATTGTCAATGAGGAGCCATCTCTGCTCCATTCTTTTACACTTATACAAACAAGGCAATTTCTCAGGTATTAAATCAGTGGTTAGTGAACTTGATTTGATGTAGTTCAATGGGTTAAATTCCTTTTTGTATCTGGGGGGTTCAAACTCATCCTTAACTGCAGCAATTTATTTTGGAGTAAGTCCAACTACTTAACCATAAACCAGCTCAAAGGATCTCTAATCCTCTCCTACTGCAGTGAATGTAGGGTTCATAACTAAAGCTTCAGCTAGGCAAAGAGTTGAAATACAGAGAAGTAACATTTTTAGTCTAGAAATTTGAGTACTTATGTCGGAGGGCAGCTGTCCCCAATGACAGCTTACTGGTGTTATTGAACGGTTGCTCGACCTGGAGAACAGGCAAACTTTAGAGCAGGGATTAGAACTGAGGAGTTCCACTCCCCATGGGTAAATGCACAGGGTTGCTATTATTACGCTTACATTTACTACTACTATTACTACTACTGCTACTACTATTACTGCAATCACTACCACTACCATCACCATTACCAGTACTACTGTTTTTTTGAGGTTGCCCTACTCAGTAAAGCTGTTGGTATCTCTTAAGAGACATCCATGAAGACAGATTATGTTGTTGTCCAGCTTGTACCTCTAAATTCCCAGAAGACAAATTGATACCAAATGTTTTGAACTGTATTCGGAAGTTCATTGCCTCATCACAATCTTTAAGTATGAGCCACTTCTTTTCTCTTTCATGCTACTTCCCAGAATCTGAACAAATATTCATCTGATGTTTAGAGAGGAAATGGGATGTTATAGCCTGCAATATGTATATAGTTGAATTTGAGACGGACGTATAATAATTTCTTTGTGTCTTTTGTCTACACTTTATTCCTGTAAGGAAGCTACGCAAAAATTCTCCTGAAAGATTGGTCCAAGGATGCTGCTAAGGAAGACATTCTTGTTTCAAACACTCTGTTGAAGAACTTTTGGGTGCCCAAATACCAGAAATTTCCTTGCCTTTTACAGCTCTTAACAGTTACAGTTATGATGAAGTCATACGTTATCCTGGAACTAGACAGTGCATATTCACAGAAAAACTCATATTAGGAAAGTCATAGAATTTCTCATTAAATCATGACCTATCAGAAAAAAAAAAAAAAAAGTGTGGTGTGCCAAGTGCCTCATACAAACAGTATGTGTGATGTGTTTGGCACACACCAGTCAAAATGTAAGAGCCTCAATCTGTGAACCAAGAAAACAAGATTAAACTCAGATGCAGAGCCGTGGTTCCTCCCTGAGAGACATCTACCTGGCTTGCTCCCTGGTGATATCGTACCACATACAGGTAGCGCGATGGCCTCCAGCCAGCTCACAGGACTCTGCAGTCTGAACTCTCTGATGCATGGTTCTCACCTCTGCCGTGCTCTTGAAGGCCAGCGAAGCGTGCAGAGTCAGAAGCAGCTTTTGCAATTTTGTTTTGAAGGTATAGCGTGCTGTCCTTGCATCACTGACCTCTGTGAACCCGTACATAGCCTGGGGAGAGTGGAAGTCAAACCAACCTTGGTAAAGGTACCCGCTACCCACACTGTTTTGGCTCAGACCTGCTGTGCTTGGGAGGACTGCATTGAAAGAATTCAAGCTGGCTCCTGCCCGGCTATGCCAGGGTAGAAGAGTCCTGCTGTGCTGTCTGCACTCTCTCTGTTTCTCCAGGAGGTGATGAAAACACAAAGGGCAGTCAGGTTTTGTCCTTACCAAGAAAAAAAAAAAAAAAAAGATTATGGATTTTTAAAATGTTTTCTGAACATTCTGAATAACCTAATATTGGGATTAACCCCCTTTCTATTTAGACAACTTTCTAACACCTTGAAACATTTAATGATTTTAAGCTCTGCTTCAAAAGACTGTCTTTGGTAGGGGTTTATATCCTGGTTTTTTTTGTGTGTTCCTCCTATATTGATGCTGCAGACAGGGACAGGTAGGCTGGAACTTTTTATTTCTCTTGAGAAAATAGTATGCTCAGCTTTGCAAAGCTTAATAATGCCTCTGCTGTGGTGTTACAAAACTTGCTCTGTGCACCTCTAAATCTTTCTTGGCACAAATGTCCTCTTGGAGGCATCCAATGAGAAGGGTTTTTTTTTGTCTGTCTGCAAAGCAATAAAAGTCCACCATCATTTGAAATTTGGGCATATTTTTGGGTTTTATCTGTTTTCACAGAATGAGGTGCTTATTTGCCTTTAAATTTAAATGGAACAGGATCAGGTCCTTGTTGGCATCAGGATTTGATACCTAAGAATCACATAAAAATAGAGCAAATGTTGATTTGAAGTATGATTTATTTAATAGACCTTCATTTAAATATTTAGCTGTAAATGAAAAAGAAAAAAGACAGCAAAAGACTGACCACCTATTGCTATGCAATACAATGTCATGACCTTATGCCTAAGTATCTTTCCCACCTGTGCTGTCTTCGCTGTTCTGTCTTGTATCTACTCCAAGACTTAGACCGACTCCCAGCACAGTGGGGTCATGAAGTGATGGCATGGCTGACGTTTCAGGTTAACTGTCCTGTGTTTTTGCCCTGATGGGAACTTCACACACAGGAGAAACAGGCTCTTATGATGGCAGAATAACATGCAGAGCTCCTACACCTGTGGTCGCTAACTTGTTCTGACAATGGTGCTGATGGCATTATAAATACCCCACTCAGGCACATTTTTTCTGGAATGAAACAACGTGGTGGGAATGCACTGAAAGCTCTTTGGAGCAAGGACTCTCTGTTTTGAATTTGGCTAGTGAAAGGGTAGTAAACTTTGGACTCCAAGGTGTTACAAACCATGATGAAGAATGAGAAAGTGAAATCAGTGATGGAGAAGGACTGTTACCTGGGATATAGAGAACTTTGTGACAATGTGTGACACATTGGCCATATGTCATTCTTAGCACAAATGTTACAGAAGAAAAGAGAACTCTCTAAAAGAGCTAAACTAGTAAAAATGATATGAAGGTATTCCACTATTATTATTATTTATTTCTTGTTAGGCTTGTAATAATTCAGGTGCTTTCCAAACAGAAAAGCTACACGCCCTGCCCCAAGGAGCTCACAATCTAAAGGTGGACAAAGAGAGAGACATGAAGGAGAGGGAGTCCGCAGAGAAGTCAAGAGGCCAAGATGGAAATCAACCATATCTTAGCAGTCAAATGTGGTTTGAACACATGGTTGAAAAGCTATACAAACTATTTTCCAATTGCTGCTCATATTTTCCATTTTTGTTCAACTAGTTCACTCCTAAGTGCCATAGCACAGCGAGATGGGCAGGAAGGAAGCTTTCGATATGTGAGCTCAGGAAGAGCAGCACATGTGTAAAGCAGAGCTGGAAAACTCGCCTAAAAGTATATAGACAAGAGGACTTTGTCTGGATTTTCAAAACTCGGTTCAGTAGCAGGGTAGATTAGATCCAGAATCGTATACTTTAGGTCAGGTCCTACAACGTGGGAGTTACATGTGATGGATTCCATCTGGAATATAAGTGTACTTTATGGATCTGGAGGCTCCTTAATGCAGGCTAATATGAACTATAAAATCTATCATAGCAGGGTAGGGAAGTTAAGAATGAGATGACCACACTGGTGTGGTCTATTCACATGTTTCCAAGGGAGGAGAAGGATGGTGCTGAGAGTTCAAGGATGGTCATTCTTAGGTCAGTTGTAAAATTACATTTTTAATAATGTAGGACACCAGTCACTGATTAAAAAGAAACAGAGCGTTTAATTTTAAAAATACTGTTTTTGACTAAGACAATAAGTCACTCATCAGTTATGAAAAATACTATTAGGTTTTCTTTATACATTTAAATGTCTAAGTATTTTTTATAAAACCTTCAATCAGGTTCCCCCAAACTCTGAAATTGTCAAAGAAACTCTCTTAAGGCTTGCCTTTAAAAACTTCTCAACAAATTGCCATATTTTTCCAAGTACTCAGGGGTTCATTGTATGCTTGTTCATTCCTGAAGTGTCTTTCTCTTAGCAAATATGAGTATATTGTGAAGGCAAAAGCTAATAAGCAGTTGAATATTAAAGTGCATAGGTTGTCCACGTTTGGAAAAATAAACGGTCGAAGAAGCAGTAGCTGTCATGATTACGGATTTCTGGGGAGTAATCCGTCACCAGTTTTTAGCAAGCCACAGATATTTCCTTTAGTATAAGAAACACTTTTTTACAGTCTTCAAATCCTGCAAATGCATTTTTAACAATGGTATCAGGACAGTGATAATCCTTTTGCTGGGAGGGAGAAGCTGTAATTAAATAATCAAATAGACTGATCTTTCATAATTTACAGGTATTTGTATTCCTTCAATAAATAAAAGAATATATCTTTTGATTCTGTATAGCTTTTGAAACAAATCAAGTTTCTAGCAATTTAAATAAATGATTCTAATAGCTTGAAATGAATTATGCTGACAGGAGTCACATGATTATTATGGTGCTCAGAATCTTTTAAGAATCTACAAAGTTAAATAAAGGCTTACAAGTCTCTTAAGCTACTTTTTATTTGCATAGAAAAATATTTATCATAGGAGTCAACTATCATATGAGAGAAATTGCATTTGTTGTAATTGAAAAAGATAGCTAAAAAGTTTCAGTGGGTTATTGCAACAGTACAAGAATACAAGATGCTTCCATTTATTAAAAAATGTAAAACAAATCGTGAAAGCTAAAGCAGGCTACAAAACAGAAGGTCCCCGTATTATCTTCCTCTTGACTACTATGTTACAAGATCATGTGCCACAGTTGAGTACTATAAAGTGTAATTCTGCACTTGCTAATGTAATTCTTAAAACATTCCCCCCCCAAAAGCACTATGCAAAATATATATATTTGTGAATGCTTCCTCCTGTAAGCATCACAACCTTGTTATCACATAATCACCCTGATCAATTGTTTCCTGTTTCCCATCACAGTCAAAGCTAATGTTCAACTCCTTCTCCAGCTCATCCTGCGGTGTGGCTGGTTCAGAGTTCTGTAATTCTATTTTCTCCGTTTCTGAAGCGCAAATACTTCCCTCTTCTTGTGAATCTGATGAGTTGCCATTATTTTGTGACTCAGCTAACATGCATTTTTCGTCAGGACTTTGGATGTTTAATTCACAGTTCACGGGCAGTTCTCCCTCTTCCAGTTCAGCAGTTTTCTCACATTGTTCTTCTGCCTGTTGACGGGAAACTTCCTCAGAAACGGTGTATATTTTATTTGTACTCTGTTCCACAGAGTTTGTTTTCGATCGTCTGTGAAATAACCCAAAATTTTTTATGTCTGTTACAAAATTGACACGCTTTTGTTTCTCCTTAGTGGACTCTGACACCATCATTGCTGAGCCGTTGCTTACATTATGTGCTTCAGAGGCAATAGTGGCTGATCTTGGGTGAATCATCGTTGTTATGTCAAAAAGGCTGAAGGTCTTCTTCTTTCCTTTCTTGTTTCCTTCACTCTCACCATTTTCTTCATTTTCTGACAGAGAGGCAGTGTCTTTGTTCATCTTTGCGGTCTGCAAATTAGACAGCTTGCTTCCTTTTAACAAACCTAGGACTTCAAAACGAAAGCTGGAAATATCTTGTTTTAACTCCTAAAAATTAGGAAGAAAGATGAAACATGAGAGCATGAAAGCTAATTTGACTTTTCCTCTTGTAATTAAAAAAAGACAAAAAAAAAGGCGAGGGATCGGTAATAAACTTCACTATCTGGATTATACCCGGCATCTTCAAGGTGCTTTGCAGACTGTCTAATGGATCTTCCAGGTGAGACAGAAGAATGATTAGTAATTTTATCAGAGGAAATTTGCCTTAGCCTAGACTACTGATAGAAACAACTGGCAGTGGTGAAGGAAGGAGCACGGACAACTTGAAGATCTATAACCGATTTGCTAGAGAGTGTTATCTCATCATGATAACAGCATTTTGATCCGCTCTTAACACCATCCCTTACACACACACACACATGGGGACACATGCTTCTCTGTCAGCAGAAGTGCAGGTAGGGCTTCACACGTTTCCACTAAATGTTTGGCAGCTAGCAGCTAAGTCACAGCTCATCGTTGCAGGCTGCTTTCACCCCGTGCAACCTCTGTCTCTTAAAGGCCTGTCTCAGGAGAAGGCACCTGGCCTTCAGGAGGTCCCTATTTCTCTTCATTTTCTTTAAAGGGGAAATCATAGAATCATAGAATAATTTGGGTTGGAAATGACCTTTAAAATCATCGACTCCAACCGTAAACCTAACACTGCCAAGTCCACCACTAAGCCATATCCCTAAGCACCGCGTCTACCTGTCTTTTAAATATCTCCATGGATGGTGACCCCACCACTTCTCTGGACAGCCTGTTCCAATGCTTAACAACCCTTTCAGTGAAGAAATTTTTCCTAATATCTAATCTAGACCTCCCTTGGTGCAACTTGAGGCTGTTTCCTGTTGTCCTATCACTTGTTACTAGCGAGAAGGGGTCAACCCCCACCTCTCTACAACCTCCTTTCAGGTAGTTGTAGAGAGTGATAAGGTCTCCCCTCAGCCTCCTTTTCTCCAAACTAAGCAACCCCAGTTCCCTCAGCCGCTCCTCATAAGACTTGTGCTCTAGACCTCTCACCAGCTTTTTTGCCCTTCTCTGGGCACACTGCAGAACCTCAATGTCTTTCTTGTAATGAGGGGCCCAAAACTGAACATGGTACTTAATGTGGTGCCTCACCAGTACCAAGTACAGGGGAAGGATCACTTCCCTAGACCTGCTCACTCCACTATTTCTGATACAAACCAGGATGCCGTTGGCCTTCTTGGCCACCTGGGCACACTGCCGGCTCATATTCAGCCAGCTGTCAACCAGTACCCACGGGTCCTTTTCCACTGGGCAGCTTTCCAGCCACTCTCCCCCAAGTCTGCAGTGCTGCATGGGGTAGTTATTACTTAAGTGCGGGACCCGGCACCAGGCCTTGTTGAACCTCATACCATTGGCCTCAGCTAGGTTCTGGCTGTATATTCTGCATGAGTAAACTGAGGCAGATTAATATAATTTTGAATTTTTGGAGTTTGAGGCAGCAAGAGTAACAAAAATGTTTGACGCTATATGACAACGCATCCATCACTGTGCTAGGATATATACGGCCCTGTTCACTTCATCTGTATCAAAGAATTTTAATATTTGACAGCTTATTTAAGTTTTCCGTCTTTTAAGTCATATAAAAGGTGTTCTGTATACAAATAAATGCACAACAGCACTCTTTAACAGAAAAAACCTATTTCCTAAGGTACTGAAACTATTTGCCTCTTGCTTTAGCAAATATGTTGTTACACACGCTTAGTCCCCCTTGGTGTCCCCTTACACGGGCACAATTCAAACTTGCTGATAAAACTGATTATTGCCCCAGCTAAAGAACGAAGGAGACTTGCTGGAGTCCATGAACAATACTGTCTGTGTGTGGTCCGTCAGGACACAGACACTGCTCTAGAAAGCATGTTATATGCTACTGGAACAACGGAGGAGTGTGAGAAATATGCTTCACAGTCTTATTATATCTTACTAAAACACCTATAAATATATAAATAAACTCATACCTTAAAATTTTCTTCTGTCAGTCCTTCCTCAGTTTTGGCATCTCTTATCATTGCTGCAACATATCTCTTAACCAGATTTCTCATAACTTCCTAAAAATATAAAACATCGCGTTAGCTTTCTTGGTATTAGTTACTAAACCTACACTCACTGGGCCTGCTTGTACTTCTTTGTGCTTTAGGAACACAACAAAAAATGTACAAACCTTAGGTGTGGTTGAAAATTTGTTCTGCCTTTGAATGGAAAATGCTGATATTAATTATCCTGAAAAGGGCTGTATTGGGTTTGACCAAAGGTATGTCTCATGCCAGTAACGTGCAGCCTCACAGTGAGCAGTTGGTGATGTCTCATGAGGAGTTTAAGTCTCGTACGGTTGTATAATGTTATTTCCAGCTACACTCTCCCAAGCCTCCTGCGATGTGAGATTCGGAGACTTTCTGTATCAGAAATGATAGCTCTAGGTTTAATGGGCTATGACAGGTTTTCCTATGTGTTTTGAACTGATGTAAATTTTCAGCATCCACGAATCCGCTGCCAATGAATTCCACAGTATACCTGGAATAAGGTTCCATTTGGGGTTTTATTTTTAACCTGCTCTCTGATAGTTTCCATTATTGCCTTCTACTAGGAATCCTAAAATTATTTAGGTTGGAACAGATACCTGGAGGCTGTCTAATCCAGCTCAGGGCCATGTCCAGGCAAGTGCTGAAGTGCTTCACCGAGGGCGAAGATGCTGCAGCCTCCCTGAGCAACTTTTTCCAATTCTTTACTGCCCTCACTGTGGTGATGATGTTCCTTACAGAATTTCCCTTCCTGCAACTTGTGTCCATTGACTCCTGTTCTTTTGCTGTGCACCTCCAAGAAAAATCTGGCTCCTTCTTCATTCCAACCACCCACTATGTTATTGAAGACAGCAATTAGATCCCCCTTAACCTACTCCAGGCTGCAATTTGAGCTTCTCCTTTTATGTCAGCCCTCTAACCATCTTGGTGGCCCTTTGCTGGATTCCTTCCAGTTTGTTAACATCTCTCTTGCAGTGGGGGGCCCAAAACAGGACACACTGCTCCAGATGCCGTCTTACAAGTGTGGGCTGGAGGAGAATAATCACTTCTCTCAAAGTGCTGCCTACAGCCTTACTAATGCAGCCTAGTACGTGTCTGGTATTCAGTTTGCGGATAGATGGTAAACAGCTGCTCTGTGTTCACCTTCCCCATGATTTTATAGATCCCTGTTGTACTCCCCACAGCTGCCTCTTCTTCAGTTTGGAAAAGTCCTAGTTTACCTAGTCGTTTTCCATATGGAATCCATTAATTACCAAACCTACAAGTGTATAGCCCACATCTTGTTTAACGTGCAGCCTTTTTAACACAACAAAATTTGAAAATAAACCTCAAAATTATTCCTTGTGCTACCATAATCTCAAAAACTCAGATGCTGAAGCACGATGGAAGAAGAAGAAGAGGAGCTTACAGGGGATCTAGGCAGAGGGGTTATTAAGGGACAGGGATTTGTCTATGAGGGACCAGAGCTGGAGATATGGAGAGAGGGAGAGCAGGTACTTATGGAGCATGTCAGTGAGCTGCACATATGATCCTAATGAATCCCTGCCGAGAGGTGGGACTATGTGTTTGCTTTTTTAAAGGCAATCCATGTTATGGTGGGCAAAATACTGGTTAGCATATAATTGCTCTCGGAAATATCCTTTTGCACCCCAAAAGTAGACAACCCCACTTCTCAAATGCTGTTGTTTGTTTAAACACTGAAAATACTATGCTCATTTGTCGAGGATGAAATAAGTACGAATTTTGTGTGTTTTTTTTTTTTTTTCTTTTTTCTACTTTCTCAGGAAATTCTTCCTTTTTTTTTTCACTCATAAAGATCTTTTGGAGGCATAGAAAAATAATTGCCAAAAAACCTAAACATGCGCCTGTACCTGGTATTGATGATGTCTTCTCAGATTGTCAGCTGCACGTCTCTGAAAAAAAGAAAAGAAAAGAACAAAAACCCGTGAATCCCTGCCTGGTAGTAAAATACTTACAGCATAGCAAAACAGCAGGTCTGTGCAATATGTGGTATCCAGCAAGCTGAGAGAGACGGTTCGAAGTCTGTTGAAAAACGGCAGTGTTGGAGCAAAGCCTGTCATTAGCTTTACAGAAGGGACAATGTTGTTATTTGGAAGGCAAAGTGGATTTTCTGTATTTTCATCAATGCGCTGCTATTCCAGCATTGGCATGGATGTGGTGGGGCAGCCAGGTCTCTGCTTGCAGAGCCCCAAACTCACTGATCTGAGGTAGAAAAGGAACAATGTGATGATGTCCCTCGCACAGACTGATGCATATTTTACTGAATTGAGACAAGTTTGACATAAGCATGGTGTTTGCAAGACACTTGCTATATGTCCTAATGTCTAATTTAAAATAGAGCTAACCAAAACCAGCACTACAAAACCATATTAAAGAGAAAATTTCCTGCTTAGTTCCCTGTTAAAAACACTTGGTCACAGAGAGTGATATGGAAGGAAGAAACTTAGCTTGCAATGTGGAATTTGGTGTTGATAAGGAGGGAGGGTAATAGTGATCGTAACTCTGAAGAGGAACAGCAAAAAGCAGGATTGAAAGCATCGTACGGGCTTCAAGCAAGTGTTGCATTAGATTATACTGCCATATCTAAGGGCTGTCTGGAAGAAGATGGAGCAAAAAGGCCTGAATACTTAGTCCTTCAATTACTGTTGTCCTCATTAGCATACTGAGTCACATCTTCCTATTCTCTACCTTAATTACCACTGACTGGTGAAAGACAGACGTACAGTATTAGCTTGGGTTCTTATATCTGCTGCTGGTGAGAAAAGAAGGTGTCTGACCACTGATTGTACTTTCACAAAACAGAACACTTAGAGCATTGTAAAGTGGGATAAAAGGACATCCAAGGGACTTGTTAAAATTGATCTCAGCTGCATAACGAGGCAGGCAGAGTAAGGTATTTTGTCATCTTCTACTTGAATCTGATTGGCAATTTATGATTCACAATTTCCCTCTATTCGGAATCAGTTTACACTGTAGGGTTGATTTCTTGTTTGCAATTAATTTGAGGTATGCAGTAGCTGTGTGGTTGGGCTTGGCAAAAAATACAAGAAAGGGGAAAATCATTATTTCCTAATCACTCTGAACAGCCACTGTGGGGTAGGGCTTACACATAAGCATCTCATCCTCAGTATTTTTCTGGATCGTGTTTCTGTATCTGTGCCTCATCCAAAGAGAAGATGGAAATTCCTTGTGTTTACGGGTGGAGGGATGGGCCAGTCTGCCCACCGCCGGGGCCGGAGAGGGCAAGGTAGCCTTGGGAAGGCTGATACCCTCCCACCACTCTTTTTTAGCTGGCTTTTAGGAAAAAAAAAAAAAAAAACACCTCTGATTTTTCGTAGTCGACCACACGATGGAGATGTTTCATTCCTGCTGAGAGAGCAGCCAGGGAGTCCGCGGCTAAGAGAGCTCTCAACAACAGATATGACTCACAGGTAAAGGGGAAAAACACTTTAAGGTGTAATTGAAACTCACTTCAGTTAAGGTAAAGCTAATAACTCCTATAAATAAAACAAATGCTGATTCTTGATTTGCAGAATACTTTCTGCAGTTGCTGCCTGATCTGCTTTATTTTATATTGAAATGTGAAATAAATACATAGGTTTAATTCTGTACCCATAACAAGAAATAGCTAAATCAGATTTATCCTTTTTTTTTTGCAGCTGATTCTGAAACTCCCAGAAACAGAGGCTGTGGCTTTTCCACTCAATGCAAGGTCAACAAGTGCAATTTGGGATGACAATGTAAACAAATTTATTTTTGTAGTAGCCTGTCCAGAACAGTTCTACTGTACTTAATTGTTTTCAATCCATACCACTGAGAAGCTCAAAAAGAACACATTTAATGGTGTGTTTTCATACACCAACACAGGGAATTATGCATATGTATAACCTGTCAAAGTTATTACCCCCATCAGTTCTCTATCTCCTGTTTAAATGTTCAGATTCAGTCTCCAGTTCACAATCACCTTTTCATTCCTTCTGAAAGTAGAGTGAGTCTTTGCTTAAATATAATTGAAAATCGAGCTATTCACTATAAATAAAATGACATTAACACTCATATTGTCCTTACTTAGTTCTCAGCCAGCCTGCTTTTCTCTTCCTGGTCATAGTCTAATTTGTGGCTGTTCAAAACTTGTTTCTAGTAACCTCTGTGCTATGTGCATGAAGTGTTGAAAACTATGGCTGGCAAAGGGATAAAAGTTAAATCTGACTACAAATAGCAACAGGGGAAGAAACTCTTCTGATGACAATGTCATATGAGATCATGAAATGAGATACTTTCATTACTTTTATTACTTTCCAAAGGGGGCACTAATATCCTTTAGGAAGCCTTAATAGTAGATCTACTAGTAGCGATAATTATTTTGGTCTTCCTGCTTATGCCATTCCTAGTAATTTGCATTGTTTGAAAAAAAAAAATCTCTTTAGCAGTCAGAAATTTGATAACGTTAAATTACTTCTTTTGAAGTGTTTTATCAAAATTAGATCTTTTATAAAGTAGGAAATCAAATTTAATGCCGGCATTTGACTGCTTGGTGATACAGGTCCAGAAAATGTAAAGATTGTCTTAAGTCACGGGATATGCTCCCTACCTTGAATAGAAGAATCCC
This sequence comes from Vanellus vanellus, assembly GCF_965231255.1. NCBI lineage: Eukaryota > Metazoa > Chordata > Aves > Charadriiformes > Charadriidae > Vanellus > Vanellus vanellus. Next base: position 194,733,687 of record NC_138905.1, on the reverse strand, counting down.
ATAAAAAGGGTAAGAATTTATCTGTATTGACAAAGAGGTTTCCCCATGAGATGGTCCTTGGCTATACAACAAACACTCCAGACTAATCATTTCCATTCCAGGTGGAAGGTGTTATTTCTTTGCTCAACTTTGAATAACACACATTACAGATAAAATACAAAATACTTACAGTGACTTAGGAGTTGCATCACTTTCCACTTGGAGAACAAAGAATAGGAGAAGGGGAAAGGAGATTTCTCTGACAAGTTATAATAATTATCATGTAGGTTGCTTAGAAAAATGGCACAAAAATCTGGATAGCTAGAAAATGTGATGTTTATCTAAACATCGGATGCACAAAAAAAATATTACTGAAGATATCCCTGACAATCCTTTCACTTTTCTCCTCTGAAATACTTAAAATTATAGGTAAAACACTTTCTGGCAACTGATCAGACATAAAGTGGAATGTAATTTGAGGAAAATAGTATGATTTCTTCCAGTGGGATTGGGATTTCTTTTCTTACATCTCTTCTTTTTTGAAATAGCAATGGATTTCAGATGGCCAACAGGAGTAGCCTTGAGACACGCAAAGGCCTTTGGCAGTCAGGAAAACTTCGGCCTAATCAATAGAATTACATTACTAATCTGGCTTCTGCAAAGGTGAGCTGACAAAGTTAACAGAAGTGCTATATATATATAAAGAGCAGCACACGTTGTTATTTCAGAGTTTTAAGTGTAGGAGATACTTTGTGATAATAGCTAAAGAGAATGCTGCATACCTGGGATATGTCAAAATGACAGAAAATAAAAAAGTGCTGAAATCTGAAAGGTAGAAGATCTCTGTCTGATTAATAGCAGAGCTGAAGTATAGTAAATCACGTGTAAGCATCCCAGCCTTCCTTCAGCTGTAGCTGTGGCTAGAGGAGCTGCCATCAGCATGGCTGGGCAGCATGTTGCTTTGGAGAAAAAACCTGTCCCTTGTAAAAGCTCCCCTTGACACCACCACCCACTGCTTCAGCTGTCCCAGTACAACAAAGGATGGCAGAACCACAGAACTGACATCCAAGGAGAAGCAAATTAATCAGCTCTCTTCAGAGGCACCTCACTTCCCTGCAGACCCTGTTCTTTCCCATGGTAGCTTTCTTATAAGCAGCACTGTAGATTGTCCTCCCAAGCAACCATGCCATACTTATTTCTACTGACATTTTTCTTCTACATATGAGCCAGAAAAATCCTTTCTGCTGTAAACTATCCTGACACTGAACCCTTTCTTTACGAGTTCTGCCTGCATATAACGAACTTTCAAGTGTACACGTGTGTATATATATATATATTTACAGTGGATTGCTGGTGACACGTTTAATTCATTCCTAGCTCATGATTCCTGTTTTCTTTAGTACTAAGGTTTCTTATGCAGATATCATGCATGAAAAATGCTGGCTTTAACAAGCCAGCTCCGTTCTGTCTATCATCTGTTTTGTATCCTCTAGCACTGACTCAGCCTTTGGATGCACACTAGTGCTTATTCTACTGGAAAACACCATAGTACGTCACCACTGATTAGAGCTTCCTAATAGGAAAGTTAGCATTTAGAGGTTTCAGAACAAAATGTTTTGAAATCTAGGTTCTGCCTCACAGACAACATGGCATCCATACATTCATATAGCCAATGTAAGAAAATGAGCCTGAATGGGAGCGTATAGTGTTTTTTTCCCCAGTATGGGTCATAGGGAAGGAATCAGAGTTCATAATGAAAAGCAGTAGGTCCCAACAAAGATTATCTTGTAGTTCTGCGGCCGGAGTTATTACAGGGGAGATTCCAGTGAGCTGGAGTCAGAGAGCTGTCATCTGAGATCCCTGAACAAAAAGCAGAGAAAACTCTTCATTTCCCTTTGGTTGAAAGGGCATAGAGGTTCTAAATATAATTTGTGATGCAGTTTGTTGGGACAACTGAAGAAGTTCTGGGAACCCAAGGCTGAACTGTGGGTGATGGGGATAAGTTTTTCAAAACCAGAAAGCAGCGCATCCCACCGGGACAAACTGTGAGATCACCATGGTGCGCCCATTCGTTCTCCGATGACTTAACCTCTTGGGGAAAAGCATCTGGTTAACAGCATCTGGTTTACAGCTACCCAAACTATGTGTAGACCTGACCGCTGGAGTGAATAGTGACTCTCACACTCTGATGGATGTGGACAGATTTTTCTAATGTGGAAATCGGAGCGCATAGTGCATACCCACATCTTATCCCATTTTGGAGCTTGGGTGCGTAACTGGGCCTAGATATTGCAAATAGTTCCAAAATCAGATAGCCCTAATGGGGTTTCTGTTACAGCTGAGGAGCTAGCTGAAGAACTTTGTAGTTTTATGAGATACCCAGATGTGTAGACTGAATCTGCCTGGTCAGGCACTCATTTGTTCCAGGCAGCTGGAAGTCTTGTTGCCATGATGGCTCTGCTGGTGAGCCCTCTGCTCCGGAGGGGTTTCAGCTATACTTGCAGCTAAGTGCCTGTTCTGTAGTGGAAAGTAGTGATGGATATGTCCCTATTGTCTCACAGACTTTGGGATTTCCACTTTCTCTCATCAAACATTTTTTTTTAATTTACTTTACAGAAGCTAACCAAAAATGTCCTATATCTTTCCCTTGCCTATGTCCTCCACTCCCAAACAGTTCAGTAATTAGTGGTTCACACTGAAATCATAAGGAAGCCAGGTTCAGCTCCTTCTCTTCTGTTCTCCCAAGAGAGCACCTTTTCCCCTAGTCTTAATGATGTTGCGATGGAAACCTCTCCTGTCAGAACTGTTCTGCTTGGGGTAAATAATTAAATATTCACTGAAGAATAGAAGTGAACCTGGGTGTCCCTTAGGCCAAACCATTTGCTTTACTTGGCATCTGTTCCTTCTCTCTCCAAGCAGAAACTCCATCCTGAAGCTGAAAAGTCTTTCCCAACAAAAGCTGCTTTGAAACTGGTATATATTAATGAAGAAGTCTGGGGGATAAGGATTTTGCATATTTTTAATTAAAAAAAAAAAAAAAACCAAAACAAAAAAACCAGAAAATTCTATTTGGAAAAATTCCCAACCAGTTCTGTGTATAGACTCCCTGCCCCTTGACCCTTTGCTGCACCAGTTTTCCAAAACCCAAGCTGCTAAATACCAAGAAGGTGGTATTTATGTATGCCAGCAGAAGGTAGCTGCAGGAACCGGGGTGTGATCTTTCTGGATGCCCTCCCTCACCATGCCATTCACCATGGGGTTGAAAGCACCCTGTCTCTTTCTTTTTTATTCCACAGAGTCAGGAATGACTTTACTCCCAGAGATGCAGTTTGAGAGGGGAAAAAAGGGAGAAAAATCCCTTATCCTGAATGGAAAGTCTGACAGACGATATTGTCCTGAAGGTTTTGCTGGGATGTGTAAGGGTATTCTGAATCCGTCTCAGTCAAACAGGGATACAGCATTAACCAACCCTAGATCCTCAGCTGCTATACACTGGCACCACTCCATTAATTTTAATATCACTCTACCAGTTTACACTAGCTAATCATCCCTACCAAATGTTTAACAAATGCCTACAAGCATTGCCCACTCTCCCACACACACAAGTACATCACTCTTGATTTTCTCTTTCTAACAAAATCTCACAGTTCTTCCTCCTGTTGGTCTCTGCATTTACTTCTTTCCCTTGCTAGATTACACAGTGATGTTTTAGTCTTGACATTCACCATTCATGCTAGCTAATGTCTTTTATTTTTATATTTATCTCAATCACTGTTTGTCTCTCTCCACTGGTTTTCTAATGTTAATTTTAATGTTGGTGGGGTTTTTTTGCAGTGTTTTTTCTTGTAATCTATAACTGGTTTGATTCAATGTCATCCTCATGCTTATGAGCTTCCTCTTCTGGCTGTTTATTTCCTATCTAAAAGTATGGCAGCTAAGTGAAGCATATTTTGCTTTCACAGTGTAGGTACTGGCCAACAAGATGAGGATATTGCAATAATCCTGATTAGAAGCTTTCCACAAAGAGGACAAAATCCACTCATCAGCTTAGGAATTGTGCGTTTATTTTGTATGTCACTCTTCCTCTTTATCATACATCTCTACACCCCCTGTAAACTTGTTCCTCCAAGCACATCTGGCGATTAAACCGAATGCCAGGATTTGACAAGAGAATATGTAGGAAAAGCCTATCCTTATTACTCACTTCTCAAGAAACTGGGAAGAAATATAAAGAAAAGGTCGATAGAGCAATGGTCCAGCAAAGAATTGTATTGTATCCCCTGGCTTCTTTGAAATTAAAGGAAGTTTTGCTACGAGGGTCAATAGCATGAGAACTATAACCCTTTCTTCTTCCCCTTTCCCACTCATGACACTCTTGTACTCTCACTTAATGCTTTGCTATCTGAGTTCCTAACAGACTTGGAAACATGTATATTCACCAGATCCCTATGGTATAGGGAAAGTGCTATTATCCACATTTTACCCGCTACAGTTTTCCTTATTTTGGAGTTGGCTAAATGGAATCTAGTTACTGAGGTACTGAATTGCTCACTATGGGAAATGCGGAAAACATAACTGGAGACATTTAGTTGTTGGTGGGTTAGGTTGTTGCCTGGTTATTTCCTCTGACAATATAGACAAACTATGCCGCTGACAGGTATGTCAACTGGATAAAGCTGGGAGGGACAAATTCAAATCTGCTTTACCCACTGCAGCTACCAGAGAAAGTCTGTCTGTGGCTGAGATATTCCACAGGCATCTGCTGAATCCAGATGCAGGACTATTCTTGCTCCCCTTCTGTGTCTTTTCCCCTCTTTTTTTTTTTTTTTTTCTAGAATTTCACTGTTAATCAGCACTGTTAAAATAGGGTACCAATGTGATTCTGAAATAACTTAACCTGTAAATTCAAGTAAGCAATTCCAATTAAATGCTCTTAACTTTCAAAATGTTTTCTTTAGTGGGAACAGCTTTTGGTCAGAATGCTTTTATGGTAATCCCATTTCATTACATGTAGAGAGACACAGAGACAGAGAGACAGAGAATATCCTATGACGAATACCACAGGAGTCTGTGGTTCATGATATATCAATGACACTTGAACTGTGACACGAGCTTGAGACCATCACCCACACCTCTGGGACTGGTAGACAAGTATACACATTTGATCTCTCATATTTGTATTGCTTCTAATCTTTCTTGCATTATCTGTAGATAAGGCACAGTTATGATTCATATTGTCATTTCACAGGAGTGTGATGATTCTTTCTGTTCAGTCAAATACATTGACATGAATGTAAAAAATAAACATCCTCTGCTAGAATTATTCTCTAACTTATATGCACATTATTTAACAGTTTGGAAGCTCTGTAAAGCTGAATAAGACTAATCTACATAGCAAAGAGGAGGAGTACAGACAGAATAAACCACAGGACTTACACCTATTGTTCCAAAGCTTTCAGGCTTTCTTCTAATTTTTTTCTTGCAAAGGTGTCTCCATAACCATTTGATCAGATACCACAGAGACTTTGGGCTTGGTATGACATTAAAAGGAGTGGGCAGAGTTCCTCCTTCTTCAAAGTAACTCATCCAGAGTTTTGTTCGAGCAAACTTCCACTCAATGTCTGCATGATCCTGCACACAAGAAACACAACGTCAGCACAGATGTGGCTGCAATTAAGGAGGTGAAACAAACCTCTACAAAAATGTGAAAACCTAAAACTAGAACAACCATGAAATTCTAATGATTTTTCTTGTTAAAATACTGGCATCTCTTTTCACAGAATGTCTTTAATACAATGCAAAGCTAAGCTGCTATACTTCAGTAAAGAGATGTTAGATATGTATAGTATATATCCACTTTCAACCTTTCTTTCCTTGCTACAGGCTTTTAAATAATTAGGCCTCTCAAACAACAAAGGATAATTACAAGCAGAAAAATGCTAAATTTCTGGAAGAGATGTTTTGTTATAATAGCAGCTCATCGTCATTCCACATAGATCACTCCAATTACTCTGCTGGGTAGCAGCTTCAGCAAGTCTGTAAGTCTCATGCACTCTCTCAGCAACTGCCAGCCCCAGAAATTCACAAATAGGTTATCCAACAAACCATGAGGCTACTTAAAAGTGTTGAGTATCATTTTCTTCCTCCTACTTTAGAGTTATATATTTGGGATAGGTTGTGGGGTTTTTTAATTAATTTTTATTTGAAATTTTATTTCTTTTGGATTCTATGTATTATTGTATAATTTTGAAAAGTTTGAAAAAAAATCAAAACTAAAGTTAATGGAAAGATTGCTAAATCCTAGCAGCTGAAAAAGAATTTTGAATCACTAATATTAGGTTTGGACAACAAACATAGCAACCAAAAACTTAAACTACTGGTCTAGCCCTCGCCTTTAATATTTAGCAAGATATGCACTAATCAAAACAGTAATTTAGAAGTTGTAGTAGGAAAAGTATTCTACCTGCATCTGAGTTTTGATGAATGCTAGTATGTTGTGACATTGTGTACCAGACTTTGCGAACTGCTGTTATATAAACACATGTAGTCAGTATTTCTTTTGTGGAAAAACTTATAATTTCCAGATTAGAAAAAAGGCACTTTTAAAAATCTTAAGACTGTGGAGCTTTATTTTATTCGTTTGCTTTCTGCATGATCATATTTGAATTCTCATTTGATGAATCAGTGTTTATTTTCATTAGTCTCCTTAATAGACAGCTGAGAAATAAAAATAAGCCAATGGTTCTGATAAGGATAAAGACAGTTTTCACTAAAGGAGAAAACAGGACACCGCTGAATGAGAAGTCGTGACCTTTTCTTTGAATTGCTAATGGGTCCAAAATTGTCCATGAAACATGGGCATCCAGTTTCTATTAACTGTATGTTCACACCGTATAAAAATCCCCAAATAACAGCCTTTTAAAGGTTAATAAATATAATGTATTAAAAATAAAGCAGAGACAGAGCAATCTTTGTCAGAGTCTCTTTCTCAGGAAAGGTCCTGCACCGTGCAGCTTGGGCAGGGCTGTAGCCCATGTCACTTGTCAGCAGCCTCAGGACACCCTTCTTAAGCCACGAGCTGACTTCTGCAGCAGGGCCACCTCTTCCCCATTCAGGGTTATCTTCCCGATCCAGCTGGGGTCTGGTTTCTCTGTCTTTCCAGAACAGTGCCAAAGAATTAGAATAAATCAGAGAATTTGTCCCAATATCCTATCTGTAAAAAAAAGATTTCCTGCCAGAAAAATGGTATGTAGGAATAGAGAGAAGGTATATATTAGGAATGATCTAAGGATAAGGAACAACTTACAGCAATAAGTTGGTAAGAATTATTCATCATGGCTATTAGCATGTTGAGTAGAACAACCAGAGAGATTACATTATAGGTACCAAACATGGTGGCCCCAACAAATTCAGTAAATTCATGCCTTGCTTTCACATTGGTCACATAGAGATTGATGAGTCCAAATATAGACCAGAATAATGACTGCAGTGTTTCAAATAATCTGAAAAACAAAACCCAAAAGGAATAGCTGTATAACAACAATATATGTACTTTTCCGGTTCTTCATTTTTTCCCCAAAACCACAGAAGTCCTTGCCTTGATTGAGATGAATGATAATTATCACAATATAGGCAACACATATGGGAGTATCTTTCTAGGGAAACAATGGCTTAATGTTTCAAATCTGAGCCTCTAGATATACAATAGTGAACCTATAAATAAGCCTGTGAGTAAAAGGCTGATTTTGTTCAAGCTCCTGAGGGATAAATATAGTTTTAGAGATCTTATTTTGGACACCTGCCTTGAAGTATTTTGACCCTTTGCCTTGACTGTAGAGGCATCCAAAAATAAGGCAACAAGGATCCAAAAGTAACTCAATGACTGTTTCACCAAGATGTTAAAACAACTATGGTATCCTTATACCTACTTGGTGCTGTCAGTTTATGCAATTTCTAGTTTGTGTTGAGAGTCATTGAGATAAAAGGAGCTGTATAATTAGAAGGACATTATTATCATCAGCGTATGTTTTGTTTTGCAAAGAATGGAGACATTAAAAAGACAAAAATGCCACTCTCAAATGAAACTCGTGCTTTTATAACTAAATGACATGATACTCCCCTAGAGAAGTTCGGGACAACAGCTAGGAAGCTAAATAACAATAACCAACTTAAAAAAAAATCCTCAGTGACCGGCTACCTTGACGTGATTTCACTTTTGTTCAGCTACAACGTTCATCACAATGTTCAGCTACACTATACTGTCATAAGCACGGGCCCTGGTTATCCCAGTTGCTCCTGAAAAGTTTAGAGCAAAATTTTCTGCTTGTCTGGTCCCATACCTGAGACGAATTGGAGTGAGTTTTCCCCATGGCCTCTCCTGCTCCTTCACCCTGACACCAGAAGCAGGTTACCCAGACAGGACATGTGGGCCCCACTGCACCTGGAGCAGGGAGGGGGACTTGTACCACCCTGGACGCTGGGACCCTTCAGTCCCTTTCCTGCCATGCGGTACCACCTTTGAAATGGAACTTTGTCATGCAACCCAATACGGTGCTGTCCGACAGATACCCGAGGGGGCAGTATGCTTTTACTTATAGAAACTCTACGTCCTGTCTCTCTTCTCCTGTAATACAGTGGACACGAGTGGTAAAGTACTGCTCTGGAGTCTCTTGTATGGTTTACACTTGTCTGAGCATGAATTGAACAACCACTACTCTCCCCTGCTCGCAGCTGCAGAAAAGGCTCAAAAGGCATCACAGTTTGCCTTGACACCATCTTCTGGCACTAGTAACTGTAGTCCCCACTATTTTACAGATGAATAATAATGCTTCCCTCGGTGTTCAGCTCTGAAAAATTTCCCCGTGCTTTTCCGTTCAGATCGCACAAAGTTTAGACCTGCATAAGATGTTACTAATATGCAAGATAAATATGCTGTGCCTGAGCAAAGTTCCTTGATTAAGATGATATAAAAGATGCTATTTTTATGGAATTATTTACTTTGAGAAGGAAGCCATTGGTACTAAATATATTTTAAAACCAGATATAATTCATAGAAAGTAATAGGGAAAAAGTATTTATAGCAGGAGTTTGATTCAGATTGGAAGTTTAAAGATGAGATAGAGAATTAGTATTCATTTGGTAGTGCTTCTGTACTATGACAGAACAGATTAAAATAAAATTAATTTTTAAGTGAAAGACAAAAAAAAAAAGCTTTCAAACAGAAATTAAAATGCAGTATTTGATTGTGTGGAGCAGACTCAGGGTCAGTAGAAGCCTGAACTGAATGTTTTTTCCTGCCTCAGTTTATCAAATTTATCACATCACACAGGAATCTTCACATCTTAGAACTCCACTTATTTAATGCCCACAAGCAGACATGGAAGAAATGCAGAGTGACAGCTGCCTGGATAAACAAGCTCTGATCTGGTGACCTTTTTTCCCTTAATTCTAAATATGTACTTTCTAATCTCATATTATCTCCCCCTCCTCTTTATTTTATCTTTTTGTCTTTTGAGATATCTTGAATTGTACAGACTTCACTGTGGTATGGGATGAACATTATTACAGAGTGATGTAATGTTAATATTTTTTTTTTTATTAGGGTAACTTTAGATGTGTCTGTCAGGATACCACTGTAATACCAATAGAAAACAGACAACCTCTTTCCTGTAAACAACATCTAAATGATTAAAATATTGGGGGCAGAGGGGGAGGATAGGAATAGATCAGCCACTTACGTTGAAAATGCATTATTCTGCTTTTCACATCGTATTCCTTTGCAGTTGCCGGGTTCATTTGTCTCATAGTAGAAGTACAGCTGGTTCAACCCATTTGCAAAAGCTAGCAGCACAAGGCAGTATATGAAGAGAAACTTCAAAATGTCCAGCAACATTCTTCCTAGAGATATCTGCAGAGGTCCCAGGTGAGAATTTGCAGTGAATAATGAGATCAAGCGTAGGGAGCTAAAGATGTTTGCGATTGCAAACAGGGCCTCAGCCACCAGGGTTGGATGCCACATGTCCCAGCTCTCCCGTGGAACTAACCCACTATACTGAAAACAAGCAGAAGGGAAGAAATTACTCCTTGTTTACTGCACACACAAGTATGTCAGTTTCTTTATAAGCTGTTCGATTCGTTTTCAGATAGCACGATAAAACGAAAAATCTGGAAAGCAGCATGTCTTCAGGTGAGTTTTTTTTTATTTTAGCAAAACAAAATAATGGGCAGTACCCATGTACTTGTCCTTCATTTTTATCTGCAGGATGGTCTATATTTTCCATTTTTTTGCCTGTGTTTTGCATTTGGTTCTAATTTTCACAGTAGCAAAAGGAAATCTAACAATTCTGACTGAGAGTAAAAGGAACAGTTTTTGAACACCCGGGTTTTAGAATTATGGAAACTTTCAGCTGTAAAATCAGGTAAATTAGTTCTTTGGAGAACAGTGCAGATACGACAATGATGGATAGAAACACACAAGAACTTTGGCAAGTTGGAAGAAAACATTTAATCAAGGAATAAGTATATCAATCACTAACACTGCACCAATAATGAAAAAGCTGTTTATTAATGGCAAACTGCTTGTGTGTGTCATTAGCAAAGAATCTGATCCCTGGAACTGTGAGTCTTTACTGTTCCGGCTCTACCAAAAATTTGCTCGAAGATGAAAGATGATACTTTGAACTGAGGCTTAGCTACTGTGGCAGAGTCATTATTAATTATTCGGTCTTATTAATCTGTTTTACAGAATGTTTCAGAGGACAGAATCTATGCTATGAAGCACCATGGAATAAAATAATAGGAAGCAGATTTCAAAGATGGACTATGGTGCAGTCTGTATTTACCTACGCTAGCCAGATGCATCCTTCAGAGCTGCTGAGCGTGCCCCCAGTAGTAAGGAAAGGGATTCTTCCGTGTCACTGAGACCAGATGAAAAAAACATAGCCAGGCATCACATTTCCACACCACACTTACCCTCCAAAGAAGGTGACTGCTCTCAAGGCGGTTTGAGACCACCTGAACATACATAAGTCTATGGGACCAGACAAGATGCATCCCAGAGACCTGAGGGAGTTCTCAAGCCATTCTCCATGATATCTGAAAAGTCACAGCAGTGAGGTGAAGTCCCCAGTGACTGGGAAAAGGGAAACATTGCACTCATTTTTAAAAAGGGTAGAAATGGGGACTCCTGGAACTACCTACCTATCAGCCTCACCTCTGTGCCTGGGAAGATCATGGAACAGACTCTCCTAGAAACTATGCTAAGGCACATGGAGGACAGGGAGGTGATTCAAGACAGCCAGCACGGCTTCATCAAGCGCAAGTCTTGCCTGACCAACCAAGTAGCCTCCTGTGATGGAGTGATTATATCAGTGGAGAAGGGAAGAGCTATGGATCTCATCTAGCCAGACTTCTGTAAGGCCTTCGGCACTGTCCCCCATAACATCCTCCTTTCTAAATTGGAGAGGTATGGATTTCATGGGTGGACTGTGCAGTGGATGAAGAACTGGTTGGATGGACATATCCAGAAAGCAGTGGTCAACAGCTCAATGTCCGGATAGAGATCAGTGATGAGCAGTGTCCCTCAGGGGTCTCTATTGGGACCCGTACTGTTTACTGCCTTCATCAGTGACATAGACAGTGGGATCAAGTGCACCCTCAGCAAGTTTGCAGATGACACCAAGTTGAGTGAGGCTGACACACCTGAGGAACGGGGTGCAATCCAGAGGGACCTGGACAAGCTTGAGAAGTGGGCCCCTGTGAACCTCATGAGGCCAAGTGCAAAGGTCCCTGGTATCAATACAGGCTGGGGGATGAAGGGATTGAGAGCAGCCCTGACAAGAAGGGCTTGGGGGTACTGGTGGATGAAAAGCTGGACATGAGTGTGCTTGCAGCCCAGAAGGCCAACCATCACCTGGGCTCATCAAAAGAAGTGTGGCCAGCAGGTTGAGGGAGGTGATTCTGCCCCTCTACTCTGCTCTGGTGAGACACCACCTCGAGTTGTGCATCCAACTCTGGAGCCCACAGCACAGGAAAGACATGGACTTCTTGAAATGGGTCCACAGGAGGACCACAGAAATGATCGGTGGGATGAAACATCTCTCCTATGAGGACAGGCTGAGAGAGTTGGGGTTGTTCAGCCTGGAGAAGGGAAGGCTCCAGGGAAACTCTATTGTGGCCTTTCAGTAATTAAAGGGGGCTTATAAGAAAGATGGGGACAGACTTTCTAGCAGAGCATGTTGTGACAGGACAAGGGGCAGCAGTTTTAAACTAAAAGAGGGTAGATTCAGACTAGATATAAGGAAGAAATTTTTTACAATGAGGGTGGTGAAACACTGGCACAGGTTGCCCAGAGAGGTGGTAGATGCCCCATCCTTGGAAACATTCAAGGTCAGGTTGGACGAGGCTCTGAGCAACCTGATCTAGTTGAAGATGTCCCTGCCCAGGGCAGTGGGGTTGGACTAGATGACCTTTAAAGGTCCCTTCCAACCCAAACCAGTCTATGGTTTTGTGATTCTATGATGCAAATTACGGATGGGAACTGGGCATTGTTTTGGACAGCGCTAGTTGGCACAGGACCCCACCGTGCTAGGCTTGCTCTAACCAACTGGTGGCACAGGTGAGACAGTCCCAGTGTCTGACAGCAATCCCTGGCACAGTTATATTTACTCATATACAAGCAGCCTGACCGTCTTGTGGTTTTGGGGATGAGAACTGCAAAATTGGAGAATAGTAGTTCATTGAAGACTTACAAATTACTCAGTCTTACATTCCAACCACCAGTGATATTTGTTCTTTACAGAGTAGGGAATTAAATCCAGACCTGCTGGAGTTATAGGTCAGGACTCTCTTCATTAGACTACCCTCTCTCCTAATGACCATGCTGTAAAATCAAATCTTACTGCATTTGACACTGTAGCTCCAAAAAAGATACTATTCTGTCTCATCCAGTATTGCCCTTCAGTCCAATTCTGATTGATTCAACATCACTGATGAAGTAACAGGCAGTAGAAAACATAAGTGAGTTACCAGAGACACCAGCTAAGAGATAAAAGGAAGAAGAAAATGAAGAAAAAAATTTTAATGTTCATTGAGAAAAGAGGTGAGAACTCCTCAGCATGTTTTCTATAATGTATTATTTTGAACAATATTATACAGTAAATTACTGTGAATTCTGATGGCACTTTACAACCCTGGTATGTGAAAACTTGCACCTATTAAATAATTAGGAACAGTTGTCAGTACAAGCAAAGATTAGGTGCTGAACAGTGCAGTAGATACTCAGATTAGGGAAAAGTACCCAGGGTGTGTTGGGGGAATAAGGTAAAATATATTCACGAAAAAAAATTAAAGGTATTTGAAACTAGGAAGACACAGAGTTTTTGGCAGAGAATCAGAAGCATCCAACTGCAGATATATTTTAGGTGAAGGTAAGTAGTGGCAGATTCCAAGGAAGTTAAACAAAGCGATGGTGGTGGGGGGGGAATCCAAGGAAATACCCTTCTAAGAAAAACATGTAACTACAGGACATTGAATAAGGATAGCATATGATATAGTAAGAGATCAAGGATCAAGTTAAACTAATCAGGTGTGGACAGCCACATCTGTGCTCTCTGTCATCTCCTTTTACAATCAGCAAAGAAAAACAGGCATTTCTAGAGTAGTAGGAAAGCAGATATCCCAAACAGGTCAGATGAGTCATTCTTTAACTCTCTGTTTCTGCTAATTGATTATTGGGGTAGGGCAGAGGCTGTCTTATAGTTGTAGTCTGACAAGAGGTATCCAATGTCACCTTTTCTAGAAGAGATGAGGTTAAGGAGAAAGATGAGAAGAAAGAACTTTATCTATGATGTTCTGGATTGAGACACAAAACTGATGTGTTAAAACACTCAGAAAAGATCAAATGACCTTTTATCTGTAAAAGGGAAATCAAAAGCACAACTGCGTTATTTCAGCTTAACTGCTTCTGCCTTTCTTGGGCCCAAGTGCTTCCTGCAATGTGGATACAACGCAAAAGGTCTCACAGTTGTAAGCGGAGAGTGAGGGCTGTTATTTTAGTTTTGAAGAGACATGATTTAAGAGACTGGAAATATTTGGCTGAAAAATAGTGAGAAAGGTGAAGGCCTGAGAGGTAAGTTTGGAAATGATCTGTGAAATATACTAGCTGAAAGAAGGCAGCAAATAATACAAAGAAAGTCATGAGTATGAGAGGGTTTTGACAACAAAACCCTATTGATTCCACTAACTAGAGGATACTGAAAAGAAATCTAGAAATATCAAAGAACCAGGAGAACAAAGAAGCACACATATAAAAAGGAAAAGAAAGCAGAGGAGCAAAAAGTCTAGGCATATTAAAACCAGAAACAGTGAAAATATGAAAAAAAAAAAAAAAGAAAAACTGTATTTTAAGACCAAACAACCCAAACCATGAAGAATTGAAGTATTTGTTCTCTCACTCATGCTTGTTGATGTTCTTCTGTTCTAAGCAGAATAAATAAATGGTTATTGTTCTAGGGAATGGAAAATGGTAACAGCAAATATAGCAATGCTGAGCTTGTTGTAAATCATGATGTTGATACTTCGCAGTCTTTCTTTCATTATTTTGTGACCCTGATGAATTTCTGTCCCCACTTCAAATGCAAACACAACCTTTTGACATGTAACAAAGCCAACCACCATTTAACATGATTAAATAATACCTATCATTGGCTGGTTGGCTGAAGGAAATATACACAGTATATCAATGGAAAATTAAGAAGAGCAGAAAACAAATTGAGTAGCATATAAACAGTAGAGTTTCAAGGCAAATACATTCGTGTGATGTCACCCAGAGAATACAAAAGAATAATTCTTAATTCTTACTCAAAGGAATTCAAATGCAAATCTAATATCAGAACCATTTGTGAGAAAAAAATCTGAGTTGTCCCATGAGGAAAAAAATCATGAACTGTAGATCTCATGAAATCACCAAGAGAGATCAAATAGCCATATAGATCAGGCTACCTGAATGTTTAATGGGCTGTTGGATCTCGGTCAAACGTGACCTCCTTGTGTCTGATAATAAAAAGAAAGGTTAAATAATATCCACTTCAGGAAAAGAACTTTCAATCCTCTTCTGAAAGGTCATATGCGAATGTGAACTCTTCCTATTTTAAAATGTATGTCCCAATCTTTGCATTCATTATGCTGAATTTCAGAGCAGCAGCAGGAAGGGTAGGGGGAGAGCTTTAAAACAGTGATTACATTGAGGAAATAAGTCTATAATTATTCAGGGAGAAGAGGGATTAATACTCCTATGTAAATGGACATTTGGCCTGTGAATCCGGTGAAACATCAATCAAAACCATTTTACAATGCAAATGTATAAGAAGAAGACGTTAGCTTCTACAGAACTGGTGGCAGAAGAGAAATAGCATCTTATTTACTACTAAACAGAGCGTATCTGACACGGTGATCTTTAAGCCAGTAAATATGGAGACAAATAACGTATTTTCAGTTACTTTTCAGAGTTCTTGACATGAATAGCAATCTGTTTCCCTACTAGTTTTTCATGTCAGTGACTGAGACACATAAACAGTAAGGTGAATTTGCACGCAATCTCTAGCAGAGTTGGACACAAGCAGCACTAGGTCCATTGCTCACATTTAACAACTATTTAAGATAAAGCAATCAGGATCTGTACATAACTTGGCATTGCACCTAACTTTACACACCAGTACAAAAGAAATTATCTTCCAAAAACATAAAAAGAACCATTTTTCTTAGAGCACAACGACTTCTATTTATATTTATAACCCTCCATTAAAACAGATGCGTCGCTTAAAATCAGTCATTTATAAAACATGTGACAATCCACTATTTATAATCACATTGTTTATTGGGGAGAGAGCATTTTCAGTGGATCTACTGGATAGTTTAAAAAGACCTCACATGTTGATATACGATCAGAGACAAAAAGCATAGTCCTTTGAGAAGTATGAGAAGTATTCATTTTATTTGAATACTGGCAATGAAACAGATAACTTTGACTTATCTTAGCAGTTCTCTCATCCTGAAATTACACTCTGGTGTATTTTACACTATCCCATCAGCTGATGTAAATATCCATCTGCTTAACTACTGGGTCGGTCAGAGAGCCCTGAACAGGCAATAAACACTACATTTTTCTCTGGGAACATCTATCACACGGGAGATTAGTATGAGAGCAGTCTCATATTTTTATTCAAGGGAGTTGGTTAAAACTTTTTTTTAGGTGGCTTGAGCTGATTCATAGAAGGTAGAATACATCTAAGAAAAACGGGCTGTAGATTTGATTCAATACATACAGAAAAGCTGTATTTTAGAAAAACCTACCTTGTAAGGTTTAGGGAATGAAAATAAAACCTTTACATCAAAACGTTCTGGTTACATTTGGCGTCCTTTCAATCTCATCTGGCATAGAGGCGGGGAACTCTGTTGTAGGTATTTGAAGGAAGTGTGGCCGGGTATTAAGTTGCACTTGCGTTACTCTGTTCGTTACATCATCATGCGTTTCAATTGCCTACCAAAACTGAGGCATTTTTAAGGAACAAAAAGTATTTGGGTGCAACATCGCACATGCAGTAAAACCAATAGCTACAGAACCAAAGATAGTGCTTCATGCACTGTGCTGATTATGACTGGCACGCAAGCACTAATCTGTAGAGTAATGAATGCACATTACACCAGATACTGTCACCTTGGAGTCTGGTCACCGTAAGCAGAAGCCGCCTGGGAGACGAAAGGATTATAATGTCTTCTAATTAATATCACTCTAAAGTGAATAATTGGTCATCTCCAATGCTTTGGAAACACGCATTTTCAATGAACTGCTCACTTGGTTACACGGACAGTGAAACGACTATTTATTTTCCGGTTGCTTTACGATAAGGCATCCTTGTGTGTAAAAAGACAATTCATCGGCTTTAAATGACAGCTCTCCTCACACTTTCGAGCATCTTGCTCTTTTAGGCAACAGCTCTGAATTTCTTTGAGTGAGAAGACTTCCCAAGGTTTGCAGCCAGAGAGCCAGCGTGCCAGAAACCTTTTGTCACAGGAGGCGGCTGGCCTGTCAAGGCTTCACAGGTCTTTGCTCATCCCCCCCACGGACCGGCTGACCGACAGACCCTTCTGAATAGACACAAGATTATATAAATTAGAGGTTCCTACATTCCTCTATACTTATGGCAGGGCTGCAGCAGGAAGCGCTGCTGTTTGAGGATAGGGAGCTGTAACCAGCTACCTGACGGCTGTCTCCTCTTCTTTTCCCAGCCAAAAGGATCTTGGCAGAGGAGAGACTCTCCTTCCATGCATACAGGGTAGCTGGTGGCAGGGAACTTGCAACAGCTGAAATACGACGCTGATCACACTGGCCAGTAAAAATGGGCTTGTTATCTTTACTCGGGTGTGAGAAGAGCTCCATGACAGATGCTGAGAAATGCTTTCATTTCGCTTCAGATGTGGTTTCCTTGAGTTTGAGACCATTTTTTTGATGAAAGTATTTCATTTTATGAGGAAATTCTATCATATTACGGATTCATGTTGAAAACATACAAAATGCAACGTGTTCCATGGCTTTGGAAAGAAGGGCCGTTTTGCTGGAAGATACTTCAAACAGTGGGAATATAAAACTACTCATAAACAGTCCATTAAAAGGATGAGAAAATGAACATACCCAGCCACAAGTGACCATTTTATATCCTTCGGCTTTACTTTTTCATATTGCACTTATCATAAATTTTCAAAACAAAATTAAAATCTTGCTCTTTAGCTTTTTCTTCCCCTTAATTTGGAGTAAATATTTCTCTTGTAGTCTTGTCCAGAAGTTTTGCATGGTGCGTAAAATTGTATTAGGGGCAATAATTTCTTACTGAAAAATAGGCAAAGACTAACACAGAGCATAATTTTGTGCAAACATTAAATATTAACAGTAATTTTCCTTTTCCAAGAAAATGACAGTATGAGTCTTCAGGATCAAGTTAGAAAAGTAAGAAAAGACTATCCGGACCAAGAAGAAAAAAGTATAAATCACAAGTTGTGTTCGCTCCCATCCTGGTTTAGCTTCCTGTCATAGCTGCAGAAGATTCAATGAGCACATCATACATCTCTTGCATTGCTAAGCCTGGGAACCTCCAAATACAGAACAAAGTTTGAAAAAGCCTTAAACATTCTGAAATATTCTGCTGAATTTTAAAAAAAGTTTACCTTTGAAAATGCAACAATTTTCAAAGAGATTGTTGCTAAGTACAAGGAGTTCATTACAAAATCCATGAGGTTCCACCAATCATGAATGTAGTCCTGTAGTCCACCATCCCACATCTGTTTAATTTCACCCCAGATAAAACCTGTAAACAGAACATAATTCATTAAGCGTGAATATTAAATGAAAAAGGCTGTGACTATTCTAGACACATATCTCACAACAGATCGATTCTCCTTACATTAATTATAAAGGGAAGGTGGATAAGTGCTTTAAATTACACATCTAGTTAGGTGAAATTTTATCTTCCCATTAATGTTTCCGGAATTAATTTGTCAGGCAAAACCAAAAAAAAAAAAAATTTCTGCTTGTATAAGGGCACTTTCTTTTGCTTTCTTCAGTCTCTTTTCCCAGTGTATCCTAATAAGTAGCAAAAGAGTCTGAAAACCAGTCACCAAAGCCAACTCTGTCCTTGGTATCTTCTGCAATATAATTCAAACTGGAAAATTTATGACTGCAGGAATCAATCCAACACATTAATTTATTTCAATTGGAACCCACACAATAAGGAAGAGAGTTTCTATTGTTGTCAATGCTGAACTGAAATATCCCTTTTCCATAGGAAAGATCAGTGACTCCAGCAGAATATTTTTTGTTGATTCCTTTCTTTGGGACATGAAGGAATGGAAACTGATTTCAGGTCTGCAGAGCATGCATTGCACTGGACACAAAGCGATACAGAAATATTCAATCCCAATGGGAAATTTTGCAAGTTGTCTGACATGAACTTGATTTAACAGCTCCAGAGACAACTGTGTGGAGACTCTTTAACGTTATAAACATTAAAGCCTCTCTGAAGAAGATACTACACATTATTGTATAACATGTTATGATAAAACAACATGGAACATTTAGACGCATATTTCATGTTATTATCGACGGAGCTTTTTTTGATAAAAATACCAATAGAGCTTTTAATTTTTTGCAGTTAATTCTTTTCTTAAAGGGATTTCTTAGTTTTATGCTCATTAAAGGGACAAAATTCACCACAAAAGAGACCAATCTCTCATATATAGATGTTGAGATACAGTTAATTCAACATGGCTTTTCTCTACCTGCTTATCACATGTTTCTTTAGTAAATGTTGAACAGATTTTGTGCAGTGGCCCATAGAGTCCTGCATCACTCTAGTCTGGGCTTAATTCACCTTGAACATTAACATTTTGTTTCAATGGTCTTCTAGTTGACTGCATGGAAAACTTGTGTCTTCTGTCAAAGGTGATCCCTAAGAAGTAATTCCTGGCCTATTCTTGCTTGTGTCAGGTAGGTTTTTGAGTTATTTGGAAGGCAGGAGGGGGATAGATGGGAGGAATACAATTTCATTTTGTAGTGTTTTGGCTTGAGTCTTTCTGTCTCCTGATTGCTTTCAAAAGGAAAGGTTCCCTTCCTCACTCTCTTCTCCTCTCAAATCTGAGCCACGCGTTCCCATCTTGTTTCTGTGTCTTGTAATCACAAGCCTCGGGACTATCCGAATCATCTGATTGATCCAGCAACTCTTATTTTCATAGGGCTCATTTTCAGCCATGCCACCGTCACTATTTCAGCATTCTGCAGAGCTGGGGGAAAAAATTCTGGAAAAGGACCATGGTTGGAACATGTAGACAGGAAAGTGGGATGTGCCCATTTTAGTGTCTACAGCAACCTAGACAGGCTGATTGCAACTCTATCTTTAGGTTATCAGATAAAACTAATATACAAAATATAGCAGTCTTAAGAAGCTAACATTTATTTTCAAGCTGCAATCAATTGTGATGAGTCACAGTAAGAAAACAGTTGAACATTATCGCATGGCAGGTTAATATCCGATAACAGCATCCACTGCTGCTATTAACTGCCCAAGTGCTATCAAAATGGGAACAAATACACCTTCACAGGGCCACTAGGCAGGCTCTTAAATGCCTGCCTGTTTCAGCCTGTGAAATGAATTAACCACCTACTCTTTAAAGAGCTGGTCACTCCTGACACACAGTGTGAACATGACAACAGCGGGTCTGGCTACCCCTTCCCTCCACAGTCTTATCCAACCTTCAACACACATCCCATGCACTGGCAAATGTCCCGGCTTGCTCTTCCACCACCTTTTAGACAGAACATGTTAAGCATCAGCATGTCATAAAAGCAGCTGTTTTGTAGGCTGCAATATACCCCTCGCTTTTCAGATGCTGCTCTGAATCACCCCTGCTTCAACTGCAGAACGGCACATAAAAATAACCGTTGTGCTGCAGAAGCCTGAGGAGAACTGGCTCCAGGCTCAGAGGAGACCCGGAGCCAAAGGCGGTGTAACATGGATATGGCTCCTAAGCCTCAGTGTTAGAGAACAGTTCCTTGGTCTTTTTTATTTAATAATACAGGCGTAGCCCCAGGATCTTGACACTGGGAACACCGCTATGGCACAGAAAGCAGACAGTTGCATGGATAGGTTTTATGGAAATCAATACACATTCATAGAATTAAATAAACTCTTTTGTAATTCATCACAGTTAAGCATTCCCTTTAATGTATACTTTAAAAACAGAGCAGAAATAGGTTGGGATGATTAAGATGAATGCTTAAGCAAGAGGCTGTAGGTTCATTAATGTCTTCTGCTGAGATACTCCATGATTCACAACCTGAACTGACACAAGTGCACCAAGGCTGTTCTCTGTAAGACTGTTGCTCAGCATCATATGCTTTGATAGCACTGCCTAAAATATAATAGAATTATGTACAGATTGAAAAAGAAATGCTGACTAATGCTGCTGCATTTGATCTCTTTTGTGAGTGAAAAGATAGAATGTTCTTCCAAGCATTTCCTGGGCTTCAGAAAATGAAATGTAAAGTTGACACTAACAGAGAAATACTGACCTATTATAGAACAGTGGAAGAAAGTATATGGCTATTGTAAATTTGATCATTTCGAGTTAGAAACACAATTAACCCAAACTACCAGTAATGCTGATGTTGTTTGGCAGCTGAAAATTCTGAGTATACTTTGACATTGTAATGGTGGTGGTTCTAATTTTTTTTCTTAGTTCAGGAAAGCTTTTACTTTCACTCTGATGCAGGGCTTGTTCTTTTCAAGCAAATGATTATGGAAAACTGGAAATCCTACTTTTTTTTTTTTTTTTTTTTCTGTACTGGAGATGTGATAGTTTAGTCTTTATTGCCAGCCAAACAATCTAAGTGCAAATTCCATATATAAATACAGTTACTGAGATCTTATGGGACTCCAAAGAACTTGAAGCTAGGCTGACTGGTGGATGTTATGTTTGTGACAGACACACAATCCATGCATGCACAGTAGAGCTTCCCAGACACGTCTTCCTGAAGGCAAATCTTTGAAGGTACAAAATCTTAAGGTTGATTGCCAAAATCCACAACTCCAGGGCAATCTCACCATGAAAGCTGAGATCAGAGTCTTTGGAGGTACCAGGTCTCCACGGTTAGGTATCCTGAGAGATGCTCAATTAGAGCAATGAATGCTGGAAGAACTGGGATCTCTGGAGTTCTGTAAATCCTCCTGAGCGTACCTGAAGGGTTATCTTAGAAAAGCGTACTCTGAAATCCTGGATACTTTCTGCAAAGCAGAAGACTTTTCTAAGGACTGGTGAGCTTAGATGACAGAGCTATTCTGAGCAACGAATCTCAGGGATTACAAATTGTGCTGTTTAGGATTAATTTATGGTCACATAGCCAGAGGTCTTGAAATCTTGTTGTAGAGCATATCTTTATTTTTTTTGGGAGGAAGAATGATCAGGGGATCAGTCAGCTGTTATCTTCACAGGGTCTGATACAATATGCCAATTTTGTTCTGTTACATCCATTGGAAGAATGAGGAAAATCCTAGGAAAAATTATGTATTTAAGAAGAAGAAGAAAAAGAAAAAGACATCCAGAAATGTCTTTTCCCCTTTTCTATTGTCCACTTCCCTTTTCTATTTAGAAGACTGGACACAACCTGACTTTATTATCTAAGGAGACTTTTGGGCAATTCCAAAGTACGACCTGACATGATAGAAGAAGAGAAGACATGCAGTGACAAGACTGTCTAATGGGGGCATTGCTACAGGCAGGAAAGAGATATAGAGCCCAGGCATTGCCTGCTTATTAATGTGCCAAAGTGGCAATGTTATCACATGTGACACGGCTCATGTCAGAGCTACGTGTTTGGCAGCAAGAAAGACCGCATCTCAACAAAGCAGAGGGGTACCACCAGTCTGCACTCAGGTGCTGGGGAAAAACCGCTAAGAGGAACCAGCCAAATACAAGGGGTAGATCTGAGAGCAAGAGCCTTTAGACAGTCAGGCTGGGGACAAGTTCAGTGCCCAAAGGTGTCTTTACCTCCCTGGGAGGAAACAAGAGTCTCCAAGGTTTGTTTGTGAGATAATCCTGTCATCTGCAGGTGGCTCGATCTTCCCACTTACTGAAAAGGGAGTAATGGAGGATTAGGCTGAATTAAAACAGATGTCAAACTTCCAGGTGCCTGTATTTAGCGGAAATAATTCCCCCCAGAGCAGATTTCAGTGTTTTAGCTGGATAATCTTTGCTATATTCTGGTTATCTCTTTTCTCCAACTGTGCCCTTCCTATCTCTTCACACCAGCTAGATTTCACACCTGCCTCTTATACCCTCACCTACCCCTTCCTCATCAACCTGCTTTTATCATTTATTGCCACTTGAAAGAAAATTATCAACATTATGCAGCTCTTCCACCTCATTAATCAAGGACTTAAATTGAAAAGTTGAAGGGGAGACTTTCAAGAATTTGTTGCATTGTTTATAAATAGACACTGCGGCAGTAAAAGAAAAATAACAGCATGGATATTTTGAAACAGGCTGAGATAATAGAAAAAAAATTCATTAAACTTCCTGTGGTTTTAATAGCATCAAATAGACATAAATTCAGGGCAAGAATCCCACAGACCACATGAGGCCCTAGGAATGACAAACGCCATGGAGAGTTTTTGTATAGCAGTGTGAAGTATTATACATGCAAGATGATCAATGCAACCATTTGACTGAAGTCCAGTTTGCCTGATGCAAAAAAGGAATTAAAATAGATCAGATAAAACAAATTTGGAGAAAAAAAATGGAATCTGTGTGCTAAGTATATTTTCTTTTTGAGGTAAACATTTCTGAACATTGATGAAAAAAGTTCATTCTTCTAAAATAAACCCTACATATTGTAAAAATAAATTTTATCCAAGGCAACAAAATGGATAGAATTTAAAATGTTTCTTACTGAAGAACAAAAGGCACTGAAATAGAGTAAGACTTTTCTTAGAAAAATACCATCTTTCATTATAATTCTCTCATAAGACTTTTAAAAATCATTAAGAACTGAGTAATGAGATATCACATACTACATATGATCAATCTGTAGAATTTTGTATATGTAGATACATCATAATAGATACATACTGATGTAAGTATATACAAGTAGATACACACTGATAAGACTTTTATTTTTATATATTTAGCTATAGACTTAGATTTTGAAGCTATATTTCCAGTCTTGAAATCCTTGGATGTTAGACACTGAAATACCTTTTAAAAAATGTGGACCTACTTTTCTGTTCATAAAGTCAGACTTGGTTTGCACACTCACACTTTACAACTTTAAGCCGGGCAGCACCTCAATACTATTATGAATGTTCTCTGTCCCTTTGGATAAAGCCTTGGGTTAGACACAATAGCTTTTTGTGCAGCCTGACAGATAACGTTCAGATGGTAAAAATCCTGGATCTATCCTGACTGATTCAATTATCAATTCACAGCTACCCAGACATGTGATTTTACTCCTAAGTAACATGTCTCTCATCCCCATGCAAAAGAAGCCAACAACAACAAAAACCTCCCCTATGAAATCCGTTCAAAGGTATATTAAGTTCTAAGAGAAAAAATCCTAGGTATACCTTGTCTAAATTCCTTTCTCGTACTGAATTTTGAGCAACTACAAAAAAACGAATACATTTTTCATCAACTGTAAAAATTCACAACAATGTTATGCCATCTCCACAACACTGCCTTTTGTTGTTTATAAATAGAACTACAGTTAAAGTCTCACTGTAAATAATAACATCAAGATTTTTCAGAGAAAGATATGAAAGGCAATATCCTGAACTATTTTTGGTTTTAAAGAGATTTGTGGATCCCTAGCTAATTTTGTCCTTACCTTTCCCACAAAAGGTTGGTTGCTCTGCGCTATTTTTGTTCCTTACCATTAAGCGATGGGAAGCAAGAGGTTCTTCAGGGTCAATCTCTGCATGCCAAGTTCAACAACAACCTTTTAGTACGCCTCTTGGAGAACATATTTTCACTGGACTGCAAAACCATTTAACTGACAAACTCAACTTTGCTCTACTATGTTATCTAGAGATTTTCACAGCTACAACAAGAAGCGAGACAAGCTGCTAATGATCTAAAGCGCTCTGAAGCAAAGGACAGTCATTTCAGGGAATTCAGTGAGCATTGATAAAGCTTGAAATATCTCTTCTGTTTTACACCTGGGCTGATGAACCGATCTCTGCTGAAGCTATATAAAGGTGAGAAGAAGAACAGAGAGGCATCCTGGCGTAATTCAGGGGCTCCCAAACTCTGGGGCATATTTTTTTATCAGAATACAGCTATTTTAAAGGAGCATGCACAAAACCAAAAGCACGCTTTCTGCTTTCCCCTGGGCACAGGGAAATGGGAGAGGAACAACTGTGCACAGTGTCTGGGTCCTGTGTCAGGTCAGGCAAAGAGCTGGGAATGACATGGCCAGAGTCACCATCTGTGTCCCAGCTCTCTTCCCAGGACTGTTATACTCAAGCAAACTGAGTCTGGGAATTGCTGGTTTAAATTATCTGTACACACGACTCAACATTCAGAATATTTGATATCTAACCTCAATTCACTCTTTGTCTTCACTTTCTTATCTGTACATTTGAATTTAATTCCTTCCCCCACAGAAGCGGTGAAGATGAGTTTAGTAATGCCTCTGGAGCGCAGTGAAAAGGTGATGAATAATACAAGGATTATAGAGCATTTGTGCTTTTTGGATGAACTATACTCTATCAGAACTGAAAGCATTCAGTACTGATGATGTACCAGCAGTGCATTTACTCTAGATTCAAGGAAAAGTATAATTTCTAAGAAACAGGGATCAGCTGCAAATGAAACTGGTCTAGGCGTGGCATTATGAATTATGGTGTTCTACATATGTATTTCACCCACTGTGGAATAGCAGGTGCAAATGGTTTGGATAATCAGCATTGAACAGCCCCACAAATATTTATGGCTTAGTTTCACCATCTAGTCCAATAAATCAGATTTTTCATTTGTTTGAGTTCTTATGCAGAAAGGCACCCACAGAATTGGGATAGCTGTTCCCTTAACCTCGTATCTTTAGAAGGGACCGTAGCCAGTATCTTTAGACGGCATGCTTTCTTTCATAACTCGAATAGCGAGAAGTCTGACTTTCACGGTACTCCTATAAATGCCAAAAGCAAACACGTGTAATTTTTTTAAGCAGTCTTTTGAATTTCCTTTGCAAAATGTTCTGAAATGCAAATGAACTGCAGTTCATTATCACAGTGGAAGATTAAAGGAGATTTAACTTGCTACATCTATCTTAACATTATTGACCCTTTTTCTTCTATTTTTTTTTAACTCCGTAAACCAGGGTTTTGGTAAAGAATAGGAATATAAGCCAAGAAAAGAAGTTTAATGTCCTGGAGTGTATGCGAAATAAATTGTAACTTTGGATTGACTGTTATGTTCAATACGAGTTGGCTAACAGGGTTAATAAAGTTCAAATTAATCAGAGATGCTCATCCAAACCATTTCAGGTTCATGCACCTAAGTCGCCTCTTTGTAGGCACCGGAGTTGTTTTCTTTATGTTTGCTTTGATTTAATCTCCTAATTCACAACAACCAAAATAGGCAAATGCCTGAGTTTGGAGTAAGGGGCTATGGAGCTAAATATGGAGATAGAGTACAGAAATTCTTTACATTTCTGCTTTTGTCATCTGTTCTACAATAATGTTGTAAACAGAAATTTAGCCAGCCAAAAAGTATTGGTCCATTCTTTTTGCATAGGAGTCTATAAATCTCTTTAAAGAAAAAGTATATCCTCATTTATTGCTTGTAAATCTCTATTAAGCTCAACAGGTTTACATGATGAGCAGAGCATGCATAATTTTACTCATTATCCTTTAAACTCCAGGGCTTTTTTTGAAATGGTTTGTGGTATGTCTTTATCAAAACTGATTTAATACAGAAAATATTTTCTTGCTTTCACAAAAATATTGTGGAGAGTGTAAGGAGCAAGGCTTCTCTCCTAACTATTACCATAGACAGCCTTAATTTATAAAACAATATCTATCCAATGTGTACAGTACTGCAATCTAATATTCATTAAAGTGTTGTATCTCCAAACATCTGCAGGCTTCTTAACTTTTCCAGTACTTACTACATCCTCTTGTGTTGCTAGCATAATGTAATGAAGATGTTCTTATCATGTAGTTAATAGTAAGAAATACAGTTTTCAGGCATGCACAAGGCTTAAAATCCACAAAGAGACGCAAGGCCTGCAGGTAGAATAAATGAATGTATAGTCTACGGAACACAGAAAGTCCTGTACAGCATTGCTCAAAAGCTCTCAGATTCCTGTAGAGACCAGCTCTAGGCACAGCCAAAAGTGGATAATTAGGGATGTAGGAAACGGCTCTTCTTCTTCTCTCCTATTAACAGGCATGTAAAGATTTAAACGTCTTGATACCGAGGTTCTAAACTTCATATTTTGGAGCCCAGTCCCATGAAGGGGTTTAGTCATTGAAATATTCCGTGATTCAATGTCTAAATTAAGTACACAGTGCTGAAAGTAAAATTCACCAGGCAAGAGACCTAAATTCTCCGTAAATTGCATTTTATGCTCACTTTGAGTTTCAAGCACCTAGCTGAGGTCCACAGTTTATGAATACTGAATGCTAAGACAGCCTGGACACAAGGAACAGCAGGAATTGGAAAGAGAAATAAGTCTCAAACACTGCGTCTCACCATCACTTAGAAGCCTATCTCAGGGCTTCAGACAGACGTCTACGTTAAGACTTGAGTTTCAGCATCCGAAACATCTTCCTTTCCTGAAATGTTTAAACTATGTCCACCGAGAGTAGTGTGAATGTTTGGCACTACAGCTTTATGGCTAAAATTCTTGCACAGGGAACGGGAAACACGACTTTTCTCAGACTGAACCTCTATGCCAGGAGAGTTCTGGGGCAGGAATAATGGGGTGGGGATGAAACATTCACCACTCCTGCTAAAAATGGGAGAAAGGGAAAATTAAGAAGAGAGAATTAAAGAAGACAGAAAACCCAACAGGTGTCTTTAGCCTCCTTACTAAGGGCCCCTACTAGGAAGCAAAAGCATCAAAGCCAGGCTTTACACGCACACTGCAGGCTTTTTATGTTTTCTTTATCCTCAAGCTACATTATTGTAATGTTATGAAAATGTGAAATATTTGAATGCTGGAGGAGCAAGAAAATGCTACTCAATTGAAAACAGGACTGAAGTCCAAAGAGTATCTCAGGATCCTGCCAAAACCTGCTTCCATCAGCAAAATATTGTCTTTACAAGAAAACATCTGACTGCACTGAATACTTGTCTATATATGACAATTTTATATTATCTTGTAAAAGCAGAGTCCCTGTTTGCAGCTCTAAAGCACTGCCTGTGGGCAGGAAGTTTTCCACGGTCAATAAAAGTGTATTTAAAATGAACATTCAGACAGTCATCATTAGAGAACCCCCTTTATTTTTTGTACTCTATTTACTGTAAAAGGCCATTAAAAATAGGCAGAGCACTGTTCCATCTAGCCTAAATTGTGACTGATCCTGAATGCTTAGGGAAACGATTAGAAGACAGGATAAAGTAAAAGCTTCTAGGTTTGCTAAGTGCTGGGGTATCCTTGTCCACAGATCACATGCTTGCCACTGGTTATGGCTGATTTGACACTATGGATGGGATTCAGAAACCAAAGAAGAGTCTGTAGCTGCATTTTAGATGGAAGACACATTTACAAAGGCTACCCAAATTTAACTGGAGGTCATGGAACCATTGAAAGTGTTTTCCCAAGTAAAAAGCCTCCTGAGTCTTTTTTTATCATAATCAAAACAAGACATTTTTCTTTGGCCTCAGTTTTGGAAACAGCAACACCATTCTAGATTAAATCTCAAACACACAAAGACACTTATCAGCCAACACCACCAACAACCAAAGAATAAAATAAAATCATCTACACAGAAAATGTTAAATATTTTAAACCTGGTAAATCTACAAGAAACTGAGTAAAAGGTCCTGTTATGGCATGAAGCCGGCAGTCCTGACAAGAAGTGGCTCTCCTGATGTTTAAATAAATAATTTCATTAGTAGGTCCAGTTTTGGGATCTCCAACAAAAAATAGATATTAACTGACTGAAGTGAAGCTAGTGAAACGCCATCAAGGTGACTGGGGGCTGGACTACATGATGTACAAGAAGAGGCTGAGGGAGCTGGGTTTGTTCAGCCTCGAGAAGAGGACACTAATGGAGGACTATTACTGCTGTCATCCACTAATGAAATTGCTGCTTACCAATAACTGGAGCCAGACTTGTCCTAGAGGTGCACGGTGGAAGGACAAGAAGTAATGGTTGCACATTATGGCATGGGATATTCCAACCGATACTGGGAAAAAAGCTCACCAGTGGCTAGACACAGGCACAGGTTAATGAGAGAGGCAGAGGAATATCCACCCCCGCAGAAATTCAAGATTTGACGAGACAAGGACCTGAGCAATCTGAGCTATCTTTGTAGTTAGCCTATGTTGAGCAGTAGTTTAGCAGTAGTTTGGACTAAATGCCTTTGAGTGGTCATTATCCTTTCTGACTGAAGTTGTGTTTCAGCTTTGTCTGGGATTATTTTCCTCTTCTGCACTTTATTTGTCACTACTGCTTATGTACTGTTTCATCTTGTTGTCCATATTTTCCTTTATATCTGCTCCCTGGAACGCATCCATTTGTACTAACCCTTTTAATTTTTTACACAACGCTTTCTTGAACAAATTTAGAAGATGATGCACAATGTACTTGCCACCTCGATGATCACTTACTCTGAAGTGTGTTGCTGTGCCATCAGTTTGGATGTACATTGTGCTAAGTACTGACAAAACTGTACACTCCCATACATCCCACCAGCAGTTTGTTGACCACAAACGTCTGCAGTTTGCACAGTTCCCAAGCATCCACATTCTCTATAGATTCACATACTCCAATAGGATAAACCACTGACAGAAAGGATGGGGAACGGCTTCAGTAAGGCTGCATTCCTGCTCCAGGCACTATTCTGAACAACATAATTACGATGAACATTTAAAGATGTCCATAAAAGAGCAACAAACTCATCAAAACAAATTTGCCTAAAAAATGTTCTTTTGCTGCAGCCACCCTGAATAACTGGCAGGGAAATTTTTAACCGCATCTACTAAGCACCAAGTTTGTCTCGTTGTTGGCTTTCTCCTCTGAATTTTGTAGCACTCCCTGGTGAGCCAAATGCCCATTGCAAGGACATTTAGCATGGTCACTGTTAAGTTTGAAGCTAGGGTTTAGAGCAGACGAGGTATGGCAAGTCTACAGGGATCAATATGATCCTTACGTGAGCTCCAGCCAAGACACACAGAGGGTGAAGCCGGACCTTATTTGATTTCCCCTTTGCATCACTGTTATTATGCTCAGAGGCCACTCAGCAACTGGATGGGGAATTTGATGATGGAAAATATTGTTCTTCCTTATTTTTTTTTTTTTCCCCAAGATGGGGTTCTTGTTTTTCCTGTCCTTTTTTTTCAGTGGTGACGGATTCTCAAGCATAGGAAACAGGCCTATGTTTCTGTAGTGTGAAGTATCTGGCATGCTAGGGAGACTTGAATCAACAGCGAATAACAAGAATTCATTTTCCTTACCAGCGAAAGCTTGCTTCTTATTTGTTTAAATGCAAAGACAGGAGATTCTGACTCTTCTTTCCAAGAGATTTTTCCAGGACTGCTGCTTAAAGCTATAACATTAGCCTTGTTATACTGACTTATTGTTCCACAGATAATTGCCACATTCTATAACACCACGTGTGTAATCATTTAAACGTGTAAAAGACAAAACTAATGCAGAAGTTTCCTTAACAGACTTTTAAAATGTAAAATCAATAGTCTCCATGGAAATACAGCCCTATACAGGTTTCCTCTGAGCCTGCTACTCTAGTGACACTTTAATGTGTGCTAATTATGCACATTTGGCCTTCTATTACATAGTAGTAGGCAAATGCTATTAGTGTTTGATCATTGGAGAGCTTAGATCATTACGGACAATCTTCAAACTTCTTAAATTCTATGAAATATACGTATACTGAAATTCATGTCGATGAGAAGCCTGCAAAGTAAAGTCCTCTTCCTCTCTTCATTTTAAGGGAGGTAGCTATTAAAATGCAAATGACACGTAGAACTATTTGAATTAAGAGAAGACAAACAAAGAATGCGATTGTTTAAAATGTTAATAGTTTTGACATGCTGTAGCTGCTCCAGGATAACCTTTGCTTTGGGAAAAGGTTTTACTTGGTCATGTTTTGTCTCAGACTTCAGCATTTTTCATCTACATCCAGAAAAAGGCAAAGATCTATCTATGTACCTCAGATTTAGGCTCCCTTGTGTAATTCAAGAGTGCTTCATTTACTCTTTTTAAGGATACTGCATGACTGTATAGTTTGAAGATATAAGATGACAGGCTAAACTGTGGCCTGGAAACTAACCTTAGCTTACTGATAAAGAACTAATGAAACTATTTAGTTTATTAAAAGATGACTAGGCTGCAGTTTGTATGTATGTGAATATGAAAACAGCAGGTTTTGGCTGAGATTCATTCCTTTACAAAAAAAAAACAACAAAAAACAAACCAAACCCAAAGGCTGAAATAGACATGTTCATCACACTCTGTGAGCTGAAATGGAGTTGTGTGTCTGACTCCTTCAGTGACAGAGGGAACTTGGGTACCTTATGAATTGCCAGAGATTATGACGGATGAATCTGGGGCCTTATTATTTGGGTGGGCTAAGGCACAGCAGCAACCAAAGTCTGAAAGCTGAACCCAGCAAATGTCAAATTGGAACTACAGGAAACCACCAGTTAGGAACCACTAGAGATAAAATACCTCGGTTTAGATGCAAGAGATTTTGGAAGGCATGGTTTCTCTGAACATTATGGTCTAGATTTAACGACAAGCTATTTGACCACATGGTATCTGACTATTGATCTTCATTCATGCTTATGAATATTTGTTTACGCAAGCACTTCCCTTGACTTGACCTGTACTGCTTGTGGAGGACGGGCTTATTCAGCACAGGCAGTACTGGCATAATCTGACCATATGAGTCTATACTGCAAATATTAATGCTGCTTTTAGAAATGATAGTCATCTTGATAGTCATAATTCTCAGGGTTAATGGCTTCT
The DNA here is from genome assembly GCF_965231255.1 of Vanellus vanellus. Taxonomy (NCBI): domain Eukaryota; kingdom Metazoa; phylum Chordata; class Aves; order Charadriiformes; family Charadriidae; genus Vanellus; species Vanellus vanellus. Next base: position 194,701,948 of record NC_138905.1, on the reverse strand, counting down.
TCCAACAAGTGCTTTGGGATGATGACTTACTTAAACCCTTTCCTAAGAAAACAACAGTGTCAGAGGTTGAGAGCAATGGAGGTTCTTCCTTTTCCCACTGCACGTTTACTGGAGACGAACTGGTCATCAAAATTTTAGGACTGCCTTTAACTGAAACTAGCCCTTACCCTTCTCAAATTGTGGGTTTTTTTAATATGGGCTCTGATTTCATGGAATCATGGAATTTTCAGAGTTGGAAGGGACCTCTAGAGATTATCTAGTCCAACTCCCCTGCTAAAGCAGGATTGCCCAGAGCACATTACTCAGGACTGCATCCAGGCGGGTCTTGAAAATCTCCAGAGAAGGGGACTCCACAACCTCCCTGGGCAGCCTGTGCCAGTGCTCCGTCACCCCCACCGTAAAGAAGTTTTTCCGTGTATTTGAACGGAACTTCCTGTGTTCTAACTTGTGCCCATTACCCCTCGTCCTGTCACTGGGAACCATTGAAAAGAGCCTGGCTCCAGGCTCTTTTTTTTTAAAAAGACAGGTTAATGATAAAACCCACTTTGGCATGTCAAGATCTATGTGTGAAGTTGAGTGACAAGTTCTCATCAACGGTTTTGCACAGAAAAAATACTCTGCATATGGTATTTTATTATCTTTACTATTTTACAATAGTAAAGAAAATACTCACTTGAAAATGCTGGTCAGCACTATTTGCAATAGATGGGTCTGTCATATTAGAAAGAAGCATACTGTAGGTAACTAAGGTTAATGATAATACTCCAGAAATGACAGTGCCTCATTCTAATACATGAAAAAAATATATTGTGGCAAAGGGACCTTTTTTAAAAAGTAGATTAACAAATTAAAAAAAAAAATGGACACTTAAAAGAATCATAACAATTTATGGCTGAGAGAAAATAGATATTAAAAAGAATATGAATATGTATGTTTCAGAGCACTGCTTAATCACAGGAAGGAACCTCCAATATCTTTTGCTTTCCCTCACTGTAATATATCAGGTGGTGACACTTTGGGTTTTTAAACTCTTCCCTAGTTGTCTACTGCTCTTGCTAGGTATTGGAGGAGATGGACCATTTGCCTGTTTTGGTAGGTCAATAATTCATGCCAGAACTCTCTACTGTATCTTCCTGCCTCAAGAATACTTGGCAAAACCACAGGCATCAAAACACTTTTCACTGTATTTTCTTTAGTAATACATTTACCCAGGACCCACGGTAATATCATCCACTCGACGATGGTTGGTGGCGGTCCCTGCATGCTCAAGTCTGACCTGTCAATGTGCTGAGAGGCAAGCAACAGCAGGAACAGAAAAGTCAAGTAGGATGCAGTATGGCAGATAAATTTGATAAATGGCTTTCTGATGAACAGCCCTAGTGGGCTTTTGGGAGCTATCAGGTAGCACACAGAGAAGACCGGGAAAAGGAGTCCTATCACAACGCATGTCAACATCTTCACAGCCCAGTGTCGCCTCCTCCATCCAGGGAACTCATCGTACCAGCGGGATGCAAGCAGCTGCTGGCAGTTGGGCTGAGCAACAAACTACAGAGAGAAGAAGAAGACAGTTAGTTCCTTGTTACCTCTGTAAAGTTACTTACATACTATGTATGTTATAGGAGATATCTTTTGGATAGAGATTAAAAAAAAATTAAAGTAAGCCTGTGCAAGGCCACTCTTACTGATAATACCAGTAAGACAGGGCTGAGTCAGCCTGCCCTTCCTTCAACACAAAAAGTATAGTACAAAGCCATAAAAATTCACTTTTCACAACAAAGCTTGACTTCCCCATCCACTGAGTACACAAGGACTCAACAGATTGTAAAACACATGTACCTCAAAAGCTAATTTCAGACTGAAAAACGAGTTCACAAATACTTCCATTATTCAACCAGCAACATTTGTGGATAATTGAAAGAACGCGAGGTGGAAGTCAGTATGAAAATGAAAAGCAAGACTGAGATCTGTAAACAGTGAAAATGAATTCCACTGCTATGAACAAACTATTCTTAGTATGTTCCCTGCTAATTCTCTAAAAATCAGGCTTACATGCTTTTATACTGACACAACTCTTAGAGATACATTACATAATTCTTGCACAATATGAACAAAGCACTAGTGAACTCCCCAGTGCTTCACTAATCCTTGTCAGGATATATTCCTATCCTGTACAATATTTTATAGTCTGTCTGTTCTCCATGATGTGATTTCAGTTTTAAAAATATGAGCCTTAAAATTAAATTTCACCAACACTCCCCGCCCCCCCAAACCCAGTAAATACTAAATAATTTTTTATATCTTTTCAAAGAAGATTTAATTATATTCCAGGGTTTTATGTCATATCTTTATTTGATCACTGGTTCCTGTTTTCCTTAATGCTTTCTTTTATAAAGGGAACATAGAGTAGCAGCATGCTAGACTTGACATGAGATATAGAATAGAAGCAACGTATGCCTAAAAGAGAGTCAGAGTTGTTGTATTTTGTAAAAAAAAAAAAAAAAAAAGAGAAAGAAAAGAAGCATTTTCCTTATGTGACTGTGGTGGTTTGACCTTGGCTAGATGACAGGTGCCCACCAAGCTGCTCTATCATTCCCCCTCCTCAGCTGGACAGGCAGAGAAAATATAATGAAAGGCTCTTTGGTTGAGATAAGGACAGGGAGAGATTATGCACCAATTACTGTCATGAGCAAAACAGACTCAACTCAGAAAAAAACAATTTGATTTATTGCCAATCCAATCAGAGTAGGGTAATGAGAAACAAAACCAAATCTTAAAAGATCTTTCCCCCATCCCTTCCTTATTCCTGGGCTCAACTTCACTCCCGAATTCTCTACCTCCTCCCCCCAGATGGTACAGTGGGACAGGGAATGAGGGCTGTGGTCAGTTCATCACATGTTGCCTCTTGCTCTGTCCTCCTCAGGGGAAGGACTTCTCACACTTTTCCCCTACTCCAGCATGGAGTCCCTCCCATGGGAGACAGTTCATCATGAACTTCTCCATGTCCTTCCCCTTCTTCACTAACTGCTCTGGTGTGGGTCCTTTCCACAGGGTGCAGTCCTTCAGGAACAGACTGTTTTAGTGTGGGTCCCCCACTGGGTCACAAGTCCTGACAGCAAACCTGCTCCAGTGTGGGCTCCTCTCTCCATGAGTCCACAGGTCCTGCCAGGACCCTACTCCATCATGGGTTTCCGGCCTCCTTTGGGCCTCCTTTTGGCATCCACCGGCTCTGGCGTGCGGTACTGCATGGGTTGCAGGATGGATATCTGCTCCACCATTAAACTCCATGGGCTGCAGGGGGACAGCCTGCCTCACCATGCTCTTCACCACGGGTTGCAGGGGAATGTCTGCTCCTGTGCTTGGAGCACTTCCTCCCCCTCCTTCTTCACTGACCTTGGTGTCTGCAGAGCTGTTGCTCTCATGTACTGTCACTCCTCTCTCTGGCTCCAGTTGCTGTTGCACAGGTTTTTCTCCCCCTTCTTAAATATGTTATCCCAGAGGCGCTACCACCAACACTGACCGGCTTGGCCTTGGCGAGCGGCGGGTCCATCTTTGAGCCAGCTGGCATCAGACATGAGGAAAGCTTCTAGCAGCTTGTCACAGAAGCCACCCCTGTATCCCCCCTGCTACCAAAGCCTTGCCACGCAAACCCAATGCAGTTACACACATCCATATATACATACATTGGATTAAAACATTAGCTGAAGACATAATAAAGCTATGCAGAATCTTCTTTATCTTATTAAATAATATAATTTTTAATTTACACCAAATAATTTCAGATTTGACTTCTAACCAACAACACCCAGTTTGGGATTTTACATTATTTTGATAATACTTATAACCACAGGAGCCAAGTTCCTTTGGGTATGAATAACAAGTAATTTCTCAAACAGTTTCTGAAATCATTGGAATTACTACTGGTAGAAAATCCTATTTAGTTTGGAATGACATGAGAGCAAGCATGCATCTTTCTAAATATGTCTGGAATTCTCAGAAACGTTATCCTGAGCCAAATTAAAACCTAGAGTATGTTAATGAACTGCCAGTGTCCTTAGCAGAGACATATTTACCTACCAGACACCACCACTGAAGCTGCCTCCGACTGTTGTGAAAGACAAGAAAATTTACGCATACCGTAAGCATCTTGAAAATAGCCTTAAAGAAGAGTAACAGTGTGTTCTCTTCCATTAGGAAAAATGCATTCACAAGGTTTCAGGGTGTTTGTTTCAAGATACAAATGTCTGGAACAATACTGCATGCAGTCAGAGCAGATGGTTTCAAAGTTATGTTTTTGACAAGTTTTTAATGGGGGACTCCCTACAAAATTTTTCACCTCCGTTTCCTTGGGTAGGTACAGATTAGTGCTTTCCTTGACTAGTGACAAAGTAGGACTCGTGGACTAATTCTTGAGTAAAATATTTTCCTGAAGTAATATTTTTTCCCCCGGAGTGTGCCAGATCCATGTTTTTTTTCCCTTTCTTCATAATATCTTCCCGTTACATATCCTCTCACCCGCATCAACAGTACCCTCTACCTGAGGGTACAGAGGGAGCTGGTAGAAGTGATCACCAAGCCATTTTCCATAATTTATCATCAGTCCTGGCTATCTGGGGAGGTCTCAGTTGACTGGAGGTTAGCAAATGTGACGCCCATTCACAAGAAGGGCCAGAAGGAGGATCAGGGAACTGCAGGCCTATCAGTCTGACCTCGGTGCCTGGGGAGGTTATGGAGCAGATCATCCTGAGTGCCATTAAATGGCACATGCAGGACAAACAGGTGATCAGGCCCAATCAGCATGGGTTCATGAAAGGCAGGTCCTGCTTGACAAACCTGATCTGCTTCTATGACAAGGTGACCCACTTAGTGGACAAGGGAAAGGCCGTGGATGTCATTTACCTGGACTTTAGTTAGGCCTTCAACACCATTTCCCACAGCATTCTCCTGGAGAAACTGGCTGCTTGGATGGGTGTACGCTTTGCTGGGTAAAATACTGGCTGAATGACTGGGCCCAGAGAGTGGTGGTGACTGAAGTCAAATCCAGTTGGCGGCCGGTCACAACTGGTGTTCCCCAAGGCTTAGTTCTCTTTAATACCTTTCTCCACGACATGGACTAAGGGATCGAGTGCACCCCCAGTAAGTTTGCAGACAACACAAAGTTGGTTGGGAGTGTTGATCTGCTTGAGGGTAGGATGGCTCTACAGAGGGGTCTGGCCAGGCTGGTGAGAGGTCTAGAGCACAAGTCTTAATGAGGGAACTGGGGTTGCTTAGTCTGGAGAAAAGGAGGCTGAGGGGAGACCTTATCACTCTCTACAACTACCTGAAAGGAGGTTGTAGCATGGTGGATGTCAATCTCTTTTCCCAAGTAACAAGCAATAGGACAAGAGGAAATGGTCTCAAGTTGTGCCAGGGTAGGTTTAGATTGGATAATAGAAAAAAATTCTTCATAGAAAGTGTTATCAAACATTGGAACAGGCTGCCCAGGGAAGTGGTGGACTCGCCATCCATGGAGGTATTTAAAAGACAGGTAGATGTGGTGGACTTGGCAGTGTTAGGTTGATGGTTTGACTCGATTATCTTAAAGGCCTCTTCCAACCTAGACAATTCTATGATTCTACCTCATGCTGTGAGGAGATGCTTGCTGACTGCACCATCTGGAGGGTGCTCCACACTGGGTGGGCAGTAGCTGCTAAATTCTAATCTTTAAACAAAATAATATGCAAAAAATTCAGTGTTAATATAGAGAGGATTTCTGAGCAGGCTTGAAAATTTTTTTCTTATCTCCTAATACCCACATTAGATTTTGTTGTGTTGTGACTGCATTGCTAAGGTATAATGTGTTAAAGACAAGGATTGCTTTCTGAGGCACGGGAAGCTTTTCAGTTAAGTGCAGAAAATCCCACTGGAGTCATTTTTTTTAATTTTAATTTAAAAATAAATTAGCTCTCATACTTTTCTTCCAATTATGACTGTGACAGGACAGTTTTAGCACTGGTTGGGCCCTCTGACTATAGGAGAAACTAACATAGACTATACATTTGATGTGGCTAGAGTTAAGGGGAGCACCATCGGTAACGCATTCTAAATGACTTACTAGATATAAAACACATAAGAAGAAACTAACAGTGTAGTATGGAGAAACCATATAAAATGCTATGTCAGCATTTTGGTGAAATGCTATATCAGCATCAGGTGAAGTCCCTGGTGACAGGAAAAAGGGAAACATTACACCCATTTTTAAAAAGGGTAGAAAGGAGGATCTTTCTGTGCCTGGGAAGATCATGGAAAAGGTCCTCCTAGAAGCTATGCTAAGGCACATGGAGGACAGGGAGATAATTCAAGACAGCCAACATGGCTTCACCAAGGGCAAGTCCTGCCTGGCCAACCTAGTGGTCTTCTATGATGGAGTGACTACATCAGTGGTGAAGGGAAGTAGTATGGACGTCATCGTGATGGACTTCTGTAAGGCCTTTGACACAGTCCCCCACAACATCCTTCTCTCTAAATTGGAGAGATGCAGATTTGATAGATGGAATTTTCAGTGGATGAAGAATTGGTTGGATGGACATATCCAGAAAGCAGTGGTCAACGGCTCACTGTCCGGATGGAGATCAGTGATGAGCATTGTCCCTCAGAGGTCTGTACTGGGACCAGTAGTGTTTAATATCTTCATCAATGACATAGTGTTATCAAGTGCACTCTCAGCAAGTTTTCAGACAACATCAAGCTGAGTGGTGTGGTTGACACACCTGAGGGACAGGATGCCATCTAGAGGGACCTGGACAAGCTTGAGAAGTGGGCCCATGTGAACCTCATGAGGTTCAACAAGGCCAAGTGCAGGGTCCTGCACCTGGGTCAGGGCAACCCCCGGTATCAATACAAGCTGGGAGATGAAGGGATTGACAGCAGTACTGCTTGGACTTGGGGGTACACATGGATGAAAAGCTGGACATGAGCCAACAATGTGCACTTGCAGCCCAGAAGGCCAGCCATATCCTGGGCTGCATCAAAAGAAGCATGTCCCGCAGGTCGAGGGAAGTAATTCTGCCCCTCTACTCTGCTCTAGTGAGACACCACCACTGCATCCAGCTCTGGAGCCCACAGCACAGGAAAGACATGGACTTCTTGAAATGGGTCCACAGGAGGGCCACAAAGATGATCAGTGGGATGAAACACCTCTCCTATTAAGAAAGGCTGAGAGAGTTGGGGTTGTTCAGCCTGGAGAAGAGAAAGCTCCAAGGAAACCTTATTGTGGCCTTTCAGTAATTAAAAGGGGCTTATGAGAAAGATGCAGACAAACTTTTTAGCAGGGCATGTTGCAATAGGACAAGGGGCAGCAGTTTTAAACTAAAAGAGGGTAGATTCAGACTAGATATAAGGAAGAAATTTTTTACAATGAGGGTGGTGAAACACTGGCACAGGTTGCCCAGAGAGGTGGTAGATGTCCCATCCTTGGAAACATTCAAGGTCAGGTTGGACGAGGCTCTGAGCAACCTGATCTAGTTGAAGATGTCCCTGCCCAGGGCAGTGGGGTTGGACTAGATGACCTTTAAAGGTCCCTTCCAAACCAAAGTATTCCTTGATTATATGATTCCATGATTTTAGAGCTGCATGTATAGGGAAGCTGTTGTAGTACTACAGTACAGGCAAAGGTCTATATCAGAAACCACAACACAGTGTCTACAGATGATATACTGCATTTCTGAGAAGTCCAGACATCCAGTTTCATGTTGTCATTTTTATCTAACAACACTTTTGGCAAGGTTAGTTAGCCATGTCCTAAAGCAACAAAAATATCTGCCTCTTCACTGCAGCTTTTGCTTTATGGTTCTGAGCTGCATTGGCCATATAACATACACTATGAACCATTCCAAAGAGTTTTCTTCAGACAACTGGAAAATTATCCTAAATCTCTTGCTGACACTTCTTTTATAGTTACTATTTTCTGCTTCATTTATCAAGGAATTGTATGACATTATTAAAAATGTCCAAAATCATTTTCACAAATTTCACTACTCGCTCCTTTTTTGTGGTTGATTTTCTTCATATGCTGTGAAATACATTCAATAGTGTTATTACATTATTTATTACATTAGCTGAATAACGAGAGAAGTTTTTGAATGGGGAACAGCTGGGGTGCCCTGATGGCAAGAAAAGTGTAGTCAGTGGTGAAACCTGTAGTCTTGTTCCTCAGCTGCTCAGAGAGGAGGAGCTTGTGACCGCACACTGCATCACCCTTCTTGTCCTACGGACCTGTTTCTCCAGAAGAAATGAGGGGAAGGTGTTGTATACCCACACCTTGTTTTCATGTAATAAGTAAGTACTTGAGTGCATACAGGAACTGTGGGTGGGGAAGTCTTCCTGGGACCCACAATGTAAATTCCACCTGTATAGGCTGTCTCAGACATTACTCAGAGGTTACATAAGGTTATACAGGTCAAGTAAGTTTACCTGTGATTAATATATTTTATTACTGGTCCTGAATGCTTATTACACTTGACTTTTCATTTATCTACCAAAAAACCCTTCTCTACGGTAAAGAAAAAAAAAAAGTTTTCAAGGCAAAATTCTCTGGTCAAATGAGATTTATACTCTAGCTGTTATAAAACCTTCTATTAGAAAGCAACAGTAGAAGTGGATGGAAAAAAGATATTCTCCAAACCATAAGACACTTCCTGTATAAGTGAATGGGATTGCATCTAGGATGACTGCCTAATAAAGCTAAGTCAATATATAAGTCCTCTGATGAACTTGGAGCTAAAAACAAATAATCTTTTTTAAACGTTTTACCCAAATATTTTATGACTAGCAGAAATAGAAATACTCTGTGACATTAATTTGCCAGTTCTGCATTGCCTATGCCAAAATATTTTCACTGTAGTATATTTTTTCTTCCTTAATTGGAGATATTACATTCTGAGGTATTCAAAGTAACTGTTGTACTGTTAGTATTATGTTGTATGTTATTTGACTTTGACATTGTCTCCCTATAATTAGAAATCAGCAAGTTTATATTTTCACATTACAATGGCTTCCAATAGCTTCCAGCATTTTTTAATTATGCGAGGGATTTTGCTGTAATGATTATTCCTGGTTGCACATCTTTAGCTACTTCATAAGAGTCTGCCCATCTGAAAATGTTTTGGTATTCATTCTCTTAGTTGTCATGCTGGGAATTGGCTCTTCCCTGAGACTAGTGAAAATCAGAAATTATTCACAGTGCCAGCAAAAATAATCTGGTATAAATAATAGCAGAGCCTGATTCTAGTGATATTCAAGCATATACATAGCCCAGGATTTCATTTTCACTGCTGATTAAATCTGATCTTTAGTTTCGAAGGTCCAAATTAAATTCTCATTCTGAGATCAGGAGGTGGTTTAGTATATGTAACATAGAAAAAGAACGTGATTTGTCTTCTGGAAATGAAAGCTGTCAAAGAACTATCCCTGTTACCATTCTCTAACAGATCAAGGTTAAAGATCTTTTTTGGAGGGAGGAAGTAAAAGAAAATGGTTATCATAATTTTTCTTAGTAATAGTTTTTATAAAGCCATGGCCAGATTCTTTGTTGTACTGATTTGTACTGACATTACAGCCAAGCTGGTAGGAAATGTTAGCTCTGAGGTCTGCTACTCTGCCACGCACATTTTCCAATGATTGTATTCCAGTAAAACAAGAATTAAGCCCAATTACTTTTTCTTTCTCTAGAACATTTTACTTTTCATATGTTACATATTTTCCCAGATATTAATGAAAACCCAAGCTCTTCTAGTTATTTTAACTTCAAATTTAGATGTCAAAATTCTCTATCTAATGGTTGTGAAAAGTATATTTGCATGGCACTAATGACAGATTCAAGTCCCAACCTCATTAAATAGATTCCTAAATTTGGTAGATCATTTTTCCCTCTAGAAACATCACTGCATAGTCTTTTCTGTATCTTCCCTCAAAGATTATATTTGTGGATTTTGGCACTTACTCTGTGAGGACTGGTTCATTAAGACAAATAACATTTAATTGCAATTTAAATGCTTTAACGTTATTGACTGGATCAGGACTACATTTTCCTTTCTAAAGCTAAGGAACATGTTCTGGACTCCTTCGGGTATACTTATGCTGTCTGTTTTCTGCCTCAGGCCAGAAGCCCTGATTCCTCTGCCTATTAGTGTGAATCTTCTTATGTCCATCCCATCTAAGTCTAGCACCGACTGGAGCAGACTATCATTATAATCATGATTCTTGCTGGACCCAAACCACTGGGTCAACTTTTCCCCAGCTCTGCCTGCAGCTTTGTCATTAAGGGAACTATCCGGCTCACTCAGGATGGGAGCACCAGAGCACACCAGCTTGTGCCAGCTTGTTTTCAGACTCAACAAGGCCAAGTGCCAGGTCCTGCACTTGAGTCGCAACAACACCATGCAGTACTAAAGAGTGGGGAAGAGTGGTTGGAAAGCTGCCACTAACAACTGAGGGTTGTTTAGTCTGGAGAAAAGGAGTCTGAGGGGAGACCATATGACTCTCTACAACTACCTGAAAAGAGGTTGTAGTATGGTGGGTGTCAATCTCTTTTCCCAACAAGTGATAGGACAAGAGGAAATGGCCTCAAGTTGCACAAGGGGAGGTTTAGATTGGATATTAAGAAAAATTTCTTCACAGAAAGTGTTATCAAACATTGGAACTGGCTTCCCAGGGAAGTGGTTGAGTCACCATCCCTGGAGGTATTTAAAAGATGTGTTGACTTGGTGCTTAGGGACATGGTTTAGTGGTGGACTTGGCAGTGTTGGGTTTACAGTTGGACTCGATGATCTTAAAAGTCTTTTCCAACCTAAATGATTCTATGATTCTATATCATCAGGGCAACCAGCTTCAGATCATGTCCCTATAGAAAAACATATTCACAGCATAGATAACTTCATCATAAAATCCAGTTTACACTGCTGTCACCAAGAATAGAATACAACGCCAGGGTTTTTTATTGTAATTATCCCATTGTTTAACTTCATGTATGAGGAGGAAGAAAACAAAAGAAAAGAAAAACATAAAAGTGAAGACTGAAATGCTTCCTTAAAAGGATTAATGAATAATTTTATACAAACAATGACATTGCAGGTTTAATTTAAACATTTTAAATTTCCTTTTTTGCCGCATCAACACAAGCAAAAGCTCTTCATTTGATTCATTGCTCCTTCTCAGTAAAATGAATCAGCACACAGAAAACTATTAAATATCTATTAAACAACTCAAGACTTATCTATAATTGCAGTGATTCTGATTAATTGCTTAGAAAAGGCAATGACAACTGAAACTAGAAAGCAGTTCTTAGGAACCAGCTATGCATGAATAGCCTTATCAGACTTCTCAGCAGTAAAGAAAAGTGAATCAGTTGTTGGGCTTTGGGATAAGAGTACAGAATAGCTCCAAATTTCAGAACTGAGACGCTGGTAAAATACTTCGGGTTCCCATTCAGGGCAAGTGTTAGACTCACAGTTTAAATCATTTTTCTAGGGAAAAACTATAAGTATCTGCAGAGATAATGAAACATGACTTTACAGTCATACAGTCATACTCCTATTATATTGGATCCCTGGTTTTACATACCCAGCTGGTGTGTTTCCATGCAAAGGAAACAAAAAATAAGAGCAATATTTATATGCAAAGTCCTACACTTGGGACAGAATAACAGGCTGGAATTCACTGTCCAGGGAGTAGCTTTGCAGAAAAGACCTAAGAACACTGGTAAGCCAGAAGCTGAATATGACTGAGCCCATGCAGTGCAAAAGTATATCCTGGGAGACAGTAGCAGCATGTCATAGAGGTTTCCCTCTTTGACACTTGTGAGACTACAGCTGGAATGCAGTGTCCTGTTTTGGGTCCCCCAATACAACAGAGACACGGGCAAACTGAAGCGAGTCCTACAGAGCACCTCCAAGAGGTTATGGGGCTGTATCCCATGAAGTACAGGGAGAAAAGAAAGTAGTTGGGTATGCTCAGCCTCAAAAAGAGAAGAATCATCTTTGGGACTCACTTGTTTTACACAAACAAAAGGGAGGTTATGGACAGAAGCAGGCCTTTCTCGGGAGCGCAATGAAAGGGCAAGGATGGTCACAACCCGAATCAAGGGAAATTCTGGTTTGATCTAAGGAAAATATTCTTTCCTATGAGAGTAGTTAAGCAGTGGCACGGGTTGTCCAGGGAAGATGCAGAATCTCCATCCTTGTAAATATTCAAAACTTGGCTGGGCAGGTTCCTTAGCAACCTGATCTAACTTCAAGGTTGGCCCAGATTTGAGCAGGAGGTCGGACCAGATGATCTTGAGAGATATCTTTCAACCAAGTATTTTTTATGATCCCACAGGCTTACTGCATTAAGCCAAGCAGTGTTTCCTGGGGCAACAAAATTCTTAGTAAGAGACATAGTAATTGTGTTTACAGGTTTGAATTTATTTATTTAGGTTTGAATTACTTTTCTAGGAATACAAGGTATTACTAAAATCTTTTTCACTGTTGGTTATTCCCTTTGAAAAAAGGCAGAGCCTGTCTCTCTTATATAATTGAACCATATTATTGCCAACAATACGTAAAAACATTTCAGCTGTTCCAAACACTTGTGCTGTAATAATCTGTGCCTCATGTGTGGAGAAAAAGACGTAATAGTAAAAATATTTGCTTAGGTCTCTATCACTTCAATCCTATTATTCCCCAAACAGTCTTCAGATACTACATATACTTCTGACACCAAGTTTGCTGTCTCCACCAATAGCTTCTACAAAAGAAACTAACTGATAACAGAATTGAAATACTGGCTGATCATTCTCCCTCTCTAATTCATTCTAACACTGAATAAAATGAGATTATAAACACATTTTGTTTATCATCTCAAAAGTTCAAATTCCTTTTAGGAGACCAAAATCAATATATATTCTAAGCATCTAGAATGCACTGCTCAAAGCATACAGTTCATTTAAATCATGCTACCAATTCAAACTGATTTGGAAACAAATAGCCACTTGTATAAAGAATAGTCTGTTGTCAGCCGCAGGGGTTGTATAAAGGACAAAAAAAAACCAAACCAAAACAAAACACAACACCTCTGAACCAGTCAGCAACTACCAGTAGCATGTTTCTTACATCCATCCTTGTAAGCATTAACTGCTCAGCCAGAAGGGGTTAGGATTTAAGTTAGTTACAATCCCGCCATATGACAGAATCAATGAGTTCCCTCGCATCCAGCTCATTGTAGCATTTTGTCTACTTTCTGTAGCTGCCATGTCGCCAGAAGGAAAAGTTACAAATTAATAAACCAACCTTTCAAAATTCATGAGGGAGCTACAAATATGTTGAAACCAAGTGAAGCACAGAATGCAGTGTGAGTTTAATTAGAGAAAAATTAGCTGGGAAAAGCTCTGAGTGAGGGAAGGGCAGGAAAGGGACTAGAAAAGCCATGTTCTTTCTTTGGGCATTGCTTGCTCATCTGAGAATTTCTATTGGTATCACTGGAGACTGCCCCGCTCCTCTTTTATGCAGTTTGTTGCAGAGGTCAAAACAAGGTAGAGAGACATTCTTAGCTTCATTTTCCTTTTTTGAACATCCTTTCAGATTTGAGCAGGGTATTGAGGCATTTGGAAGAAAACTGACTACAAATTTGTTTCATCCTTTTCTCCATTTTCAGGCTTTTTGCCTGTTTCTGCTCCTTCTTGGAGCAGTGACATTTTGTTACGTTATTTGATTTTTTCCTATAAAAACAATGGTGGTCACATTACATTAGCAATGGGCAAATTTAGGTTTCACTCCGTTAGCTTAGCTTTATGAGGTGCCACCCTGAATCCTGATGTGAAAAATGGTTATGAGCACAGCCCTTCTTTACGCCAAGCTTTCGCTTTTCTAGCCAAGCGATAAAAGAACCATGATAAACTCCAAGGTTTTCCACTTTCTTTAGAACTCGCTGTTTATTATGTGAAGCTTGTGTGGAATTGAAGATGCCAAAGTTCTCCAAAATCAGTGTGAATCCAGTTTTTGGAAAGCATAACACTCATTTGAAAGCTGACTGTATACAGAATTAGAGGGATGAGGGAAAAATAAAAACACAGACTGATTACAAAGGCATTTAAACTAAATAAAACAATAAGCTGCCTGTTTTCTCTTGAAAGTTCTCTGTTAACATGTTGTAGGGAGGTCTGTCTTTGTAGTTTCATTAATACTTAGGAACAGAATGTATATAATCACTCAATCTGCTATTCTTCAAATACTTTAATGTTTTTCATCTTTAAGTTCCTCTTGTTTAACTTGGCTGTGTGTTTATCTGAGCATCTTAAAGGCTGAGAAATAAGATTAATCACCCAGTTCCTGCATAAAGACTAAGCTGAAACGATAGGTCTTTGGCAGCAATGCTCAGTGAGCATTATTCTGAGACCATTTGCAGGAGAAATGCACATGAATCTGTAGCTGATGCATCAATTATATCAGTCAAGTGCAGCCTTCGTTAACTTTCCTTCTGGCCCTCAGAGATGATGTTTTTCAAGTTTTTCATTATCTGTACAATTTGCCTTTCTTCCCAGTTTTGCCTTAAATGAGTTCCGAGGCACTGCTCTTAAATGGCCAGTCGACAGCCACCATGTGCAGCTTCTGAGGTTTAAACACAGAATATGAATCTTGGGAAGAATTGCAGGGAGTATCATTGCTTGCTCAACAGCTTTGCTCTCCAAAACCTCCCTTACACTTGAGAATAGGTTGCGGTTGAAGAAAATGGCCTACTCTTGTGAACAGACCTAAGAAATCCTGTGTTTTCCCATAATGGGAAGATACCGACAATAGCTGTTAATTAAATTCTGTGTCCCCAGCATCTGCCAGCCTGGAGAAATAATGACAGTCCTTGGGTAGTTCTTTAGCCTTATGAAGCTCTGCTATCTGTGGCAAAACATCAGAGTTTGGTATCTGAAATGAAAACCTGGAGCTACTCTCACTGTTCTTGTACACAGAGATGTCCGAACACTGCTGGTTTCTTTCATGGCAAAGAACCAGAGCGATGAAGGAATCAATAAAGAGTTTTTACTTACGTGTCACTTTTAGGGATGTTGAGGCAACATCTACACTAAGAAATCAAACAGTGACTGAATTTGAGCACTGGACCCCAGTCATCCCCACTACCTATTTGCTCTTGCCCAGTTCCAGTTGTGACATCTCCAGACGTCTCTGTGCAAGGCAGATCTGCAGCTTGCTGCAGCCTGTTTGCATATAAATCCCTTAGTATCACTTGGCCTTAGGGTCATGCTATGGTCTGCTCTCATTTAGCAGTACAAAGTCTCAAAGACCAGTTTCTTGTACAATATTTTACCGAATTATGTGATGCATTTCTGTGTTAGACTGGTGTTTCATTGCATGCTCCTAGAAACTGGGTAACTCAGGAGATGGTTTTGTTCGCCCAACTTCCATAGGTATTTCTTGCGGAGATGGAGTAAAACACATTGGCTTACAGTTCCAGCTAAAAGGAATATGTTTTATTTAAAAATGTGGAGGAAAATGACCCTTTGCAAAAAGCTGGAGGTGGAAGAGGCATATGCGGAAAGATATAACCAAAGGCCTTTTTTCAGTCCCTGAAGGTTTGTGGCTACATTCTTCCTTGACAAAGCACGGGCAATTTGTTCACTGACAGAGAAATACGCTCCACAGGCTGTTGTCACTGCCTGCATGACATGCGTGCCCTAACTTCTGCTCCAGCAAGTCAGAAAAGGTACATTTCTAAGAAAGAGCTGCTCTTTAATCCTTGTGAAAGATAGCTCGCTGGTACTCTGAAGGAGTATTTTCTTCTGCTTCCTTTGCACTCTTCTGTGGTGTTATGCAGATGTATCCTGATCATATGCATCAAGTCATGATGCCCTAAACTGAAATTTATTGAGAATCAGACATATGTTATAAGTAAGAATAAAGAAGCTTATTGTACAGTAAGAGATAAGTGAACACAGGGCAAAAATCCATAGCAAATCTGCAAAAACATTGAATTTCCTATGTGAAGTGCAATTTAAATGTAGATTGCACAAGTACCTTTCCCATCCCTTGCACCTATGCATAACACACAGGCTTTAACGAAATCACCCAGATGGAGGACTTCTTCCTTGACCCCCAGGCAGGCTGGGTGATGCCTCCTGAGCCAGAGTCATGTTCAGCATCTATTTTTCTCCACAATATCCAGCCTGCAGCTGTAAAGGTCTCATGCTAACACCATCAGACGCCCCTTTACCAAACACCCCTCTTAAATTTACTCCTGAAACACCACCTTGCTGAGGTGACGGTCGTAAGACCGTCGCTCCTCTTTGTTCCTTTCCGCTGCCTACTCTGCCAGACAGCTCCAACCCTGACAGAAGCTGTAGTGCTCCTGAGTCCAGCCTCCATCACCACCACAAAACTCTGATTTCTTCAGCATCCAAACGCTTCAGTGAGACGCAGAGAGGATGGCAACCAAAAAAATCCATATGTGGTAACTGGACTATAATGTCAACTAAATTACATTGTAATTGTGTGGGGAAACAGCAGCAGCACTCTTCAGTTTTAACTGCGAGCTCCTTTAGTGCTTCATTTCAGAACTTCAGAGATAATGTAACATCAGGGTGGTTTGTTGTTTTTTTTTTTTTTTTTTGTGGGGAATTTTAGAAACCCCAACAAGGGATCTGACATAGCGAACCCTTAATCACTAAATTTGACAGCTTACAAAGGCAAAAACTCACCTTCTGTTTTGAAAAGAAGGCTTGATGGCAGATATATCTCACCATTGCTTTGGGGAAATGTTTTTCTTTTTCTGAAGTACTGAACTTGCTGGACCTGTTACAAAACCCAGCTTTCCATGGAAATTGAGGAAGGATAGAAGCCAAAGGACCCAAGGCTGAGAGAATAATATTTATGTTTGTATTGGCATAATATTTACATTGGCAGTGTTACGACTATGGTCAATTTACATTAATTGCATTTATGAAGGAAGGAAAGCAGAAAAGAAGGGGATTTCTTTGCCTTAATTTTCCTTTTGAAAATTACAAGATAATAATTTTCACCTAAATGTTTTGAGGTAACATCATCATATTTATTGAAAAATTGGTAGAGAAAGAATAATATACAATTACTAAACAGTCCGTTGTCTTAATTTTTTGTTTTTGTGGCGACTACTTTTACTTCTAATACTAAGTATTTGTGTTTCATGCCTGGGGGGAAAAAAAAATCTCTAAACCGAACACTTTCATATTCTATCTTCTGATGTAGTAAATAGTTTTATACTGATCTACACTTCTTCTTCCATTATCATTTCAAAATTCATATTGTTTGGTTGTTTCAAACTTGTTGAACTATATGTAAAGTTAAATATCCCTGGAGTATTGCTGCAATATTAACAACAACAGCAATATTGTTCCTTACCCTTAAAAGGTGTTAAGGGTTAAGAAGATAGAAAAATGTTCCTCATGCTTTCAGCTGAAATGCCAGGGCATATACCAGCAAACATGTATGAGAAAGACTAACGTGGTCACATTTCTTAATACCACAGAAGAAGAGAGAGGCAAGTATCTGTCATCCTCTGTATGCTTGATGACATCTTCACAGAGACTTCCAAGCATGCTGGCTACAATGAATATGGCTCCTCAGTTTCTGTCATCAGATCATAGGATAACTCAGGCTGGAAGGGACCTCAGGAGGTCACTTGCCCAACCTCCTGCCCAAACCAGGGTCACCTGTGAGATCAGACTGGGTTGCTTCGGTCTTTATTCAGTTAAGTCTTGAAAATCTCCAAGGATGGAGAAACCATAACCTGTCTAGGAAACCTGTTCCATTGCCTAACTGTCCTCATGGGGAAAGTTTTTTCTTTATATCCAGTCCAAACTTTTCTTCTTGCAACTGATGCCCATTGTTTATAGTCTTTCCACAATGCACCACTGTGACGAGCCTGGCTCCATATCCTCAATGACCCCCCTGTAGTCACCGGGGGTGATGTTGTTTCTCCCTGAAGTCATCTCTGCTCAAGGCTGAACTGGCCTTGCTCCCTTGGTTCCTCCTCAGAGAGGAAGTGCTCCAGCCCTCCACCATCTCACTAAACTTGCTCCAGTTTATCCATGCATCTTTTGTATTGAGGGACCCAAAGCTGGATGCAGTATCCAGATGTGGTTGCATGAGTGCTGATTAGAGGGTGACAATCACTTACCTCAGCTATATTCCTGTTAATAAAGCCCAGGTTATTGTTAGCTGCCTTTACTGCTGGCCCTTGTTCAGCTGGAGGTGCTCACACCTCCAGCTCCTTTTCTGCATTGCTGCCAGGCAGTCAGTCCCCAGCCTGTGTCACTGCAGAGCTTCTCCCGTCTCAGTTTCAGGACCTGGAATTTGTCCTTGTTCAATTTCACTAGGCTCCTGTCAGCCTGTTCCTCCAGCCCGTCTTGGTCTCTCTAAATGGCAGCCCTGTCTTGAGCATATCAGCTGGTCTCTCTAACTTAGTGTCATTTGCAAAATTTTTAAGATTGGACTCCTCCATCTTCCCCAGGTCACTGATAAATCTGGGCCAGTACAGATCCTTGCAGCACTGCAGTTTTTACCTGTCTTCAGGTAGAGTATGGCCCATCAACTACAGCCCTCTAAAGCTTGATCATCCAACTAGTTTTTTACCTATATTGTTCTTCCACACAGACTGTAACGTTCTAACTTGGATACAACAATATAGTGAGAAATGGTGTTGAAAGCCTTGCTGATTTCAAGGTAAATGATATTTCTTTGGCCACAAACCTAGTTAGTGTCCAAGTGGTGTTTCTGTGGTCAGGTATGCATACCCTAACTGAAAAAGCCGTAACAAGAAAAGCAAGCCAACTTCAAACCAATATAGTCTTAAGTATTGACAAGGTCTTGTTTAACCACCATTTGCACACTGTAATTTGCAATGATTACACCTGGAAAGATCTGTCACTGAAAACAAAAAGTGCTCCTACTCCTAGACTACTTTTGCCAAGGTTTAGTACGGAGCAAAGAGCAATTTTTCACAGCCAGGTTTAGGAAGACCTGACATTAATTTACTGTAATGAAAATGATAATCTCTCTTCATTCAGATGTGACTATGCTATTCACCTTTAATGTGATCTGACTAATATATTTGTGTTGAGCATAGGGCCACATGCAATGAAAGAAAATGTTTTTCATTGCATATAAAAGCTTTGTCTCTTTATTTCAAGATTTTGACTTTGATTTTGAATCTGTTCAGTACAGGTTCCCAGTTTTAGAAATAAGGATGAAGAAATGGCTCAACATAAGTGGAGTCTTTCAGGCTGTCATAGCTCTAACAAGCTATCTCTTGCAAAACTTTCCATCTAATCTTGAGAGTCTTCGTGTAAAACTAAGGATTTTTCCCTCAGACCAAACCTCTGAATGGTAGCTTTGTATCACCCAGTCTCTGTATGTTGGTGAAAATAAGTCCCAGCAAGGCATGATGGAGGCTCCCAAACACCTGATTTTGCTAGGAGGAAGGTGCAAACAGTACGAGTCCTATAGAGCTATCTTCCGAGGACGCACTGCCAGCTCCTCTGGAAGGTGGATACATGGATCATGGTGGTCAAAGAGAAGTGATGTTTCTTTGAAAAGTGAAGAACAGGTTCAAGAACATTAATTCTTGACATCAGTGCAGTGAACTCTGGGGCTTACCTATTTCTGTTCAAATTTTTGGCTCTTAATCTGTATGTAGCTCAGGTCCAGAAACATTCAAATGCTTAGGAAGAGCTGATCTGAGACTGTTCGACCATTTCTATAACTCAAACATGACCTGTCCAGACTGCATGAGTGAGGCCTTATCCCTAAGGCAAGACAGACTTTTAATATAGAGTCATAGAATGGTTTGGGTTGGAAGGGACCTTAAAGATCATCTATTTAGGCTTTTCCCCTCCAACAAACTCTAGAGTGAGTCTAAGCCCTCCGAGTCTAAATATGTAACTGTGTATAAACAATATAGATAAGTCTTTGTGGTAAACCTGGTTTCTCTCTGAACTTACTTGCTAGGGCAGATCCTTAGATCACACTGTGCATTAGAAGGGAAGCTACATCTCAGATTGCCAAAGGGATTCCAGTAAACAGGCCCTCAAGGTTCATCTGTCTCAGCTTAAGGGGATTTTCCAGTTCTTAGAATAAAAGTATATCAAAACTTAAAAAAATAGCATATGCTCACTGTCACCTACCTTCCAGAAATTACATGCTATCCTTCTTAAAGGATCTTACTTTCTTTTTAGTCTGCACAACACATCTAGTTATCCCATGTCTCCTCTGCAATAAAGGTAAATAATGCAGGTGGTGACAAAAATGATTTTATTCTTAGACGGCCTGAGTTTCGGTCTGGAGATGTCTCTTCCCACTAACTACGAAGGGACCCAAGGCTACGCTGCTGACATAGGTACCTTAGTTAAATACCTGAGGCTATGTGGAATGAGTCAGGGACTCATGTCACAAACACGCTACAGGAATGGCTATTTCTAGTTTCTGTCTAAATGCTATAAAGAGGGCAGAAAAGAAGAGTCCAAGACTTGAACTAATTTTACTAATAATGTGTCAAACCTTTTTTACCTTCTGTTACACTTTTAGCTTGTCTTAGTGTCAAACGTTGTGTAACTGAGTCATGTCTTTTTGTGAACCATAACAGGGCTGCTAATGAAGCCCTTAAGGTTAGCTATTTAGAATAACCTCTAATTTAAAAGACTACATTACCCTGGTAATTAAATATTATTATCTTTTCTGCACAGCAGGCAGAGCAAAACATTTCCTTTTCCTCTTCATCCACCTAAAAAACCAATGAGACAGATCCTGTACTTGGGCAAAAAAGCATAGGCATGTTGCACTTTGCAGACCTTCTGCAATTTCTACTTGATGAAGATCTGCATTGGCCTTTTTCTCCCACAAATGTTAAAGACCCTCACATTTTTACAACATTATTCAGGAATGAAACACATTCATAGCATAAAAGCTATGCTTTGATGTAATAAAGAACATGCCAGAAGATGTTCAGCTCTAGATTTGTTTCTTCTCTTATTCATATGCATTTACCTTTGGCTTTTCCCTGCTCTTCAAAACATTCAGTAAAATCCTTCCTTATGAAATCCTTGCTTGTTTGCCAGTGCTCACCAACAACGGAGCCTATTCTCCTCCTAGCAAAAGAGTTTTCATTTAAAAAAAAAATTTCCTCAAAATACCTTATTTTTGCAAAGTACCTCAACAATTTCTTTAGCCTTTTGCCTTGCTAAAACTTTGCATCTTTCACTAGAGGAGTATCTGATATGAATACAATAATGGAAACAGTAAATATCAAATTAGAATGGTAGGACCTGAATTAAAGCAGAAAGATTAAAAAAAAAAAAAAAACAGAAAAAACAATAAAATACCCTATTTGGAGATGTCACAGAGATTACAGAGTTCAAGCCAAGAAAGAAACAAAAAAAAAACTGAGTGGAAAATGCTGATAGATTCATTGTGTCAGGGGAGAACAGAGAAGAGGCAAACTTAAGTAGCTGGCACTGTCAAGATGCTATTCAGACACATATGCAGAGGACAGGGAAATCTGCCCCTCCAGAATGGACACATCGTTGTACAGAACTGGTCAAGAATAGTGGTAAGTCACTAGTTGTGAAGAAAGGAAGCAGTCTTTAAATCACACAGCTGTGTGACTTATGTTCGCTAAGAAACATTGCCAGTGGCTGCTGCATATGGTATTGGGGGAAAGTGACGGTATAAAATGGTGATGCCAGAAGGCATTATCCTTCCTGTGCTTTCACTAGTAGATGACAGTATTGCAGAGAAACTCTGAATATCGCAAAGCTGGACACCCAAGTTGAAATAAATTCCATTATAACTTTCACTATAGAAAATATGGTCTAAGACAGTCATCAGGACTTCTCTTCACCACCCAATGGGGAGAAAAGGCACCTCCAAAAGACAAATAATCTCATTTTAGATTAGATGAACAGAATAATATTCTACAAGTGGCTGTTCCTCTCCACGAATGCCTGCCACAGACTAGGGACCCAGTTTGTGGTTCAAACACCTAAATTTAAGCACGTGTATGTAGTGTGCCTTGCTTAACTCAGTTCCCATCATCAGTGGCTAGCTAGTTAATACAGTCAATGCATCCCAGGAAGAAATTTACCTTACATCTGGAGATACAATTCAGTTACCTACATACAGACATCTGATGCTGTTTCAAGTGTTTTGAAGTATTCTGGCTTCTGGTTCCTGGTTTGGAAGGGCACATATCCCCTGTAGGTATTGTGCCATATCCACCAGCTCTGTTTATTCATGTCATAGCTTAGGTTATCTCAAATAACACTAGACACCTGTGCTTAGGAAACCAAGTTGGTCCCCAGTGCCTGTTCAGCTGAATCATGCTCTAAGGACCTATTGACCGTAACAGCAGCTTACCTAACTAGCTCACTTGTAAACAACAGGTAGACCTGAAAGAGTTTCCAATTCCTACACCTCTTGTGCCATTTGACATGCCCAAGTACATCCAAGATGTCTGCGCAAGACATACAGGACACAGGAAATACGGGTTATAGTGTAAAGGAAAACTGTTGAGCTATTAAATCCCTGACACACCTTCTAATGTGGAGTGTGCAAA
Source organism: Vanellus vanellus (assembly GCF_965231255.1). Classification (NCBI taxonomy): domain Eukaryota; kingdom Metazoa; phylum Chordata; class Aves; order Charadriiformes; family Charadriidae; genus Vanellus; species Vanellus vanellus. The sequence continues at coordinate 194,679,346 of NC_138905.1, read as the reverse complement.
CCAGAATGAGTCTTCAATCTCAATTCCTTGTCCTAGGCTTGCTAAACAGATGCCTAAGCAGGAAAAAAAGAAAACTGGAAGTAGTTATGTATCAGAAAAGCAGATCAGTTCCTGAGCGTGTCTGCAAAGCACGACTTCCAACATATATAACCAGCCCAATGGTCTACTTCCTTTACTGTGAGACCAAATTTAATGTAAAAAGGAAAACATCACTGAGAAAAAAACATGTGCTTTCAGTTATCTCCTCTGTTTATTCTAGTTCAGCATGCCTTTGCACTGGTTTTAAGCTGTGTCAGGTCCTCTAAATCTAGCAGCATATAAATGTAAGTGAAATTACCAGGGAAGTTAAGCAACATAGAAGACTGGTTATATTCTATATTCATTAGTTATATTAATGAAATCAAACTGATTTGTTTAAGCAACAAATTTAGCAAGCTTTTCACAATCTTTCAGTAAAAACTCAGCATGCTTTTTTTCCCCCAATCCTTCCAACAGTATTTAGCAGGCATTGGTGTGTTGTTTTCTACACAACTGAAGCTGTAACTAGCAACAGCAATTTCTTCTAGAGTTTTGTTCAAGAAGACATTCTCTTAGGCAGATTTAAATTTTAAAAGTCCTCAAAATTTCTTTGAAGCATAAGAAATAGAGCAGCTCTGTGTCTGGTCTAAGCCAGAGCTTTATCAAGTAACACAAAGGCAAAAGCTGAGTCGATGAGTACCATAGGCTGCTCCAGCTGTACCCTCGTTCTGCTGAGGTAGGTTGGATTAGTTTCATTCACAAAAAAGAAACGAACCACTAGATTGTTTGTTTTGTGTCGTGAGCGCTTTATCCTCAAAATGAGTAAAATACAAGCCTTAAGAAATGAAACAAATAATAATAATAAAAAAAAGTGATTCCTGCTGTATTTACTCTACCCTTTATCATTAGGAGCTGCAGTCAGCCTTACAATTCAATTACTGCTCTCAAAGTGTTAGCACAAACAGGCCCGACCTGCAACGAAGGGCTGATTGTACTGGGCACAGCACAAACCCCATAAACAACAGGCAAAAAGTATCCTGAAGATCCTATACATAATAGATCCGATACATCCGCTTCATAATAGAAGGTGATATCTGGTTGAAGGTGCACTGCTGCATGTAGATCGAAGCGTTGTACTCTTATGGAAAGACAAGAGACCAAAGATCTGTTCAGACAGACTGACATGGAAACGGATGTTGAAGCTATGTATAGACTATGGGCTAAGTCCACCTTGCAAGCCGATCTGAAGCACACTTGTCAACTTCATCAGAAAAGACTGAGATAATCCCAAGGCAAGGTAAACTGGGGCACTCTCCATGCTTCTGGCACTCTCAGGGAGCACCTCTTCAGACAGAGTAAGGTGTTCATTGTCCCCCTTTGGGAATCCCTTTGGGGGCTGAGGTATGAATAAAGCACCAGGAAACTCAACACGTGGATTTCAGTGGATGAATAGACAGCAGGCACAGATAGTGACCCAAGTGATTATTCCACTAAATCTTTAAGTGATTAGGGAGTCTATATACTTACAAAGTTAGACAGAAGCTGCAGGTACCTATACTTTATTTTACTCTGACTTGCAATCATCTTTCCAAAATCACTGAGCGAGCTGGTAGCAAAGGAAGGACTAAAATCCACTGTTTTTTCTGCTTAACTAAACTGTCTCTTCTGTAACTGAGCCTGGGAAACAAGATCAGTTTCTTTTCATGACCTATGTGTCTTTACAAGGGTTTTTTGTCCTAGGAATTCTGTTTGATCCACTCTATCTCCCAAGACAGGGTCACTTAATGAGGGAAAACAAGATTCAACCGAAATGCGTGAGACTGCATGGCTATGAGACACTGTTCTGCTGGTGTCCAGCCTAGGGAATGATTGTCTCTAAGCCTCAAGCTCCTTTTACCTGCTGCTGACATGGGTCTGTAGCCTCCCTGTTCGGTAGGCAAAAGCAGCAGCAGTGGATGGCACCAGGAATATCTGTAATAATATTGTCCCTGTGGACAGGGTGATAGAGAATGGGCAGTGGGCAATGGTGTCTGCAATTCAGTAAGAAAAGGGAGCTAGGGTTAGAAAAAAAGAGGAGACAAAGGGTCACGAAGAAAGAAATATGGATATTGAGGTTCCTGGAGCATGCCAAAAAAAAGGAGAAATGATGTTTAGATGTATCACAAGGGAAAGCTATTGAGACGGTATCAAAAGAATATAGAGTCTCTAGTATATTTTATGTGTCCAAATAACCACCAAGAGAGTTCTTAATTTTCTCAGCTCTCTTGTTCAGTCCAAACTATTGACTGAAAGCTATTCTAATATCTGGAATAACCATGAAATAATAGATGGTGAAACCTCACAGTTCAAATGAGCGTTATCAGAGTGCTGGCAAATTCCCCTTACTTGTGATACCTCCACTACGTGCCAGAATTTATCAAGTCTTGGGCGAGAAGGAAGTGGGCCAAAGGAGAATGGGGGACACCATACGACCATGCCAAAGGAGATGGCCTAATGATGATCTGATGAAGAGGGAATGTCATCCTATTATTCGCAGAAGAAAGCCAAGTGTCTCTGTAAGAAGAACTCATTAATAGTTTTGTGGGAACATTTTCTTTTCAGTATGAAAAATACCCTAGAAGTTCAAATGCCAACAGTGAAACTTGAGAGCTATATGACTTTCACAAACATAAGCTCCTGTTTGTCATACCAGTGCCATACTCAACATCCCTCTTCAGTTTTCTACTTTAACTCCTGGAGTTGTAAAGTTTAGAAAGTCTTATTCTCTACTCAAAAATTTAAATAGAGATCTGATCTCTTTGAAGGCACAAGAGTGAATTCATATAACTAGAGTTTGTTCTTTCTCCTAAATCTTTTGTTTGATAATGGATGTACATATTGGTAAAGGAAATGGGTGAAGAAACCCTTTACTATTTTAACCTTGATAGGTAAGGCCTACAGTAAAAACAAGAGCGAAGGAGGGAAGAGTGCTCTGTGGACATCTGGTGCAGCAAAGAGGAGGTAGATGAAAAGAACAAGCAGACAGGCCTAAACCAAGTTTGTTTTGGCTCTCTCATTTTGTTGTTCAATAAACTTTTATCTTAATGGAGGGAGTCCTGCCAAGCAGTGGAAAAATTCACACTGCCACAGCACGCAGAAGTTTCAGCCACCATGTTCAAATATGCCTTGGTTAAGCAGTCACTCTTATCTCAGGCCAATCGCACCTAGCACAGGCATGGAAAGCTTCGATCTTGGATAGAAGGACTGAAGACTTTGTCTAAGAGCCTCCTACAAGATACGTGAGAGAGGAGGGGCTGCTTAAGAGCGCCCTGGGAGCTTGGAAACAGGAAAAATAGAAAGGAGCTAAATACTCCTCTACAAGTTAGATGCCTGTATGAGCTCTTAATGCTACAAGGGCAGTTACTACAGCTGAAATAATACCAATTATTTGGAGCTCTTGGGCTTTGCCAAAATGACTTGGAGTGAGGAGTGGAGTGAAGCATAGCCGCTGGTGCAGCTGTGGCAGAAGGTGTGGGGAGCAGGAGGGAGGAGCTGCACAAGGGAGAGGGTGGCAGCAATCAGGAGTGGCTGGTGGAGGCCATGGGAAGGATGGAGGCAGCCAGCAGATGCAAACCCGACCGCAGCTCAGTCTGGGCCTCATCACCCAGCAAAACTAACTAAGCTGAGCAGTGGATTAGATATTCCTGCAGGTGTCGGAGGAAGAACAGCCAGATCCCCAGCAAGTATATGGAGGGAGGAACGAGGGCTGTAAACTTCCTATAGTTAAAGGTTTACACTCAAAATGAAATCCTGTGCACAACCTTATTTATTCACCTTGTTAAAGATTTTCCTTCTCTAAAATTTTTTTTGTTAAGCAAACGTTTTGTTATTGTAAGCAGCAAAAAAATAGCTTATGGTGCTAAATCTACCCCAGGTTTGTAGGGAAGCTTGTAGGTGCATTAGTAGTGACTCCTTCAAACCAGAAGCCAACTTCTGTTGCTGCTGGTCACATCCCAGCAGAAGGATTGTGCACTGCTGGTTAGGGATATGCACTACTGGTTGTTCTTGCTTGAGGCAGACATCCCAGCAACGCTTCATTTAAGGAACATGCAGAAAAGGAACTGAAATGAGAAATTTCCACTGTACTTCGTTAGCAGCAAGTCTCCTCCTCTTTGAGTTAATTACTTCTAGCAAGTGTTCAAAATAAAAAGACGTTGGTGTCAGTTCATGAATAGTTTAACTAGAACTGTGATGAGAGGGTTGAAACTTGTGTGCGGCATATAGCATTCAAAGGTTACCGATGCCTTCTGAGACATCATTAAAAAGTTACTGCCGAGATTCATTTCCCCTTCCGTGGGCTCTGAGCCTTCAGAATCCAAAATCTCTGTTACCACAGGGTAGAAATTGCAGTTGATGCGATAAGTTGGCTAACTTGCAGCTACATTTTCAATGCCTAGCGACGTAATTCTTCTAATTGAAGTGCCTTGTTTCCTTACCCAGCCAAGGGAGCAGAGAGATGTCTCTGGAGTTAACTTAGATGCCTTATCTTGGGCAGACGGGATCTCCCTCTGTGCATACCTCTGTCTCTTGACTGTATAAGGAATTTGCTCGCATACTTTAGGAGGATTGCTTCACCACGCATTTAAAATGTAGGCACAATTAAATGCTGTATTAAGCAGATGTGCTCCCACCCTGTGATTAAAGAACATTTTTTTCTAGCAGCAATAAGTACAGCTTCCACAGGGACACCTACACTTCATTCAGTTCTGAGGTAATAGATAACCAATTACAGTAAGACTTTAAGTATGTGTAGCAGATAAGGTACTTACATAATTTATGCTATTTAACAATCTGGGGAGTCTTTATCTATAAACACAGGGACTTTTACATGATTTACAAAGCAAACATATGACCTGTTTTACAGTACCTGGCTCTTGCTTGGAAAAATGTTTATTAAACTTTTTGAATACTATGGCTGAGAGTCTGCAGAAATGGGTCTTTTGGAGACACGGACCCAAACGTGCATATATCACTCCTCTCAGTTATGGGATTCATAGACTAAACACATCTTTCTTTGGTGTTAAAAATGTCCAAATATTATCAGAGTCCCTTTTTTTTGTGGAGTTTTGTTATTTTTTTACATGGAGATTTCTGACTGCACCTTTCCAGTCTTTTGACAAATATTCACATACACAGTGACTTGCTAACACATGGTTGCTGTGTTTCTGTTTATCTTTCAGGTGTATTTTATTTAAACACAGGCTAATTCTTAGATGTTGTGTTTCCAGTGTCATTCCTGATTGCAGAGTCAATAATTCAGGCTTTTGCATCTGAAAGAATTTTAATGAGAAATTCATTATAATGGCTATGAAAATTACTCAAAATCAATCTGCGGTTCAAAAGGAAAATTCTGCTCTCTGAGACAGTCAGATAGCTTGACTTAGACTCTTAAACTGTACTGCTGCCAGAGGAGCTCTACAGAAATTTCCAGCATTTCCAGACATATTGTATATTCCATATCCGAATAAAAAGCCAGCGTTCCCAATAGAATGGCTGTTTAAACATTAAAAAACATAACTAAGAACACGGCAAATTTTCATTTCAGTACTTTAAAATTATTTTCTCTAGGCATTGTTGAGATACTCAGTTTTGATAAGGACTAATTTTTGCTTTCTATCATGTTTATACTGTTTTGTATAATAATATGGTATGGCTGATATCAGCTATAACCATGACATTGTCAAAAATGTTAAAGTCCAAGTGCAGTAAAAAGAAACGGCAGTCAAAGAAAATGCTTTACTTTATTGAAATGAAGTGTTTAGACATCAACATGAAATGACAGATTTGAAATGATTTGACATGTTTTCATTGAGAATTTCACTGAATTTGTGACATTATTGTGAAACATTTCCATTTCACTGAGGCTATATTTTGCATAGAAAACTAGTGAAGAACTGGTGATCGCATTTCTAAAAGTCCTCTTTTGAGCAGATGGTTTTTATTATCAGCAACAACTTTTTTTATCCTGCAGCACCATTGCCCAAGAAAACAAGAATTGATCTACAAAATGTGAATATGATGTTATTATATTTAAGATTTAATTAACCAATCAATAGTGATATTTCTCATATCAGTAATCTTTGGTGTGTGTTTTATGGGAAAATACAGGTTTATGTTAAAAACAGTTGATCCATGATGTGCGTGTCCTATGTGGGGGAGTCCTGTCTCACTTCTTGTCTGCCTGCAAGTGAGCGAGCAAGCTAGTCTGAAACCGATTTCCCTGAAATTTTTTCCCTGAAATTCTTATTAATAAAGCCTGTACTCTTGTTAAATCTAAATGTCTTTACCTACATTAAATATATTGTTAAAATCCACTCCCTCTTTCACTCTTTCTCTGCCTCTTTGCCAGTTGAGGCTCTGCAGGTGCTAACAACTCAGAAAACCAGGGTTTGCCCCTGGGAAGTGGGAACTGTCAGAAGACCAACTAGAGGCATTAGGGAGAGTTTTAGTAGTCAAGCAGCCAAATTTTTGGTAAATATTGATTATTCAGCTCTATAGAAATGTACTGAAAAGAGAAATGAAAATTTAGAAATGGCTCTCTGTTTTAAACTTTTCAAAAAGTTCATTCAGGATCAGGAAAAATGTCATTCCCGAATGTATCTTTTAGCAAATTTGGTTCTTGCTTCTTTATCTACACCTCAAAATGATCCATAACCATACACGGGTGTATTTATTTATTTATGTATTATGTATCTATGTATTTACTTTAGTTTTTAAAGATAAAGGCATAAAAAAGCTTATTAAAATGTTTCAAGAGTGTCAAACAGATATGTGCAGAATTTAACTTACTTTACATCCTGCTAATATCAAGTATTCCAGATTTTCTAATGATCCTGTACTTACAGAGGAATTGAAAGATGATCAGAGTAATCTAAGAATGGAAACTTGAATATCGGAAGTTCCATCTTAACATGAGGAGGGACTTCTTTCCTTTGAGGGTGGCAGAGCACTGGCACAGGCTGCCCAGACAGGTTGAGGAGTCTCCCACTCTGGAGACATTCAAAACCCGCCTGGACGCTGTCCTGTGCAACCTGCTGTAGGTTGGACTGGATGATCTCCAGAGGTCCCTTCCATCCCTGGCCACTCTGTGATTCCATGAAACAAAAAAGAAAAAAAAAAAAAAAAACAAACCAAAAATCTAGCCTGTCTTTATTCATTTGAAAAGTGAAAGAGAAAAGGTTAACAGCTATATACCTAAAAATTCATATTTTTTCTGTGTTGATATCAGAATGCCTAATAACAAAGCAAAATGAGACGATACTGCCAATAATTATAACCTGAGCCTGCCACTGTGTTTGAGCTTATAGAGCTATAGCCTAAGTAACACGGACCGGTTGGTATGGGGCAAGACAAGACAGAGATAAAAATTACTATTATAAGTATCTAAATCACACTAATTAAACCTACTGTGAAACCAGAGCATATTGATTCAGATCTACTAATCTCCTCCTTCCCCCTTCTTTATTTCACATACATGGGAAAATTAGTAAGCGTTTTAGCAAGCACTCTTTCATATATGTGCAAATATATGCATGAGACCTAAACAGAACCAAAGCTAAAACAAAGCTAACTGAAGGGTGGAGAGACACTGGGGTTTTGCTGTGATTTCTCTATTAAAAACTCTCATTATATATGAGACAGAACATGCATTTTGTAATCAGTGACAAAGATGACTGTCTACTAATTATTACAGACCGCTACGATCCTCTGCTACTTAATTGCATTGCTGCACCAGGGTTTTGCAAATTACTTAAACTCAGAATGACATATTATTATTATTATTATTATTATTATTATTATTATTATTATTATTATTATTATTCCAGGTATAAAAACAACTGCTTGTGAATCACATACAGGTTCAGGGGTTCCCTTCCATATCTTTAATGAAACTGCAGTTGAACCAGGTAACATTTTATTTGGTTCAGGAAAATTAGAAACTATTTCACATTGTGTGCCTAGAATCTAGCACAGTGAAATGGTAAGTGACAGCCTTATCAAACTGTCCCCTAGCTGAGATAATATTATGCAGTAGATAATTAGACAACGAAATGTTTGTGCCCAATGCATCTCTCCTGTCTGCTGCCAGTTGTAGCCCAGGCAACAGTAGGTGTCAGAAACAGGACCTCAAGCATCAGCAACCTCTCTTTGCTTATAATCAAACAGCATCAGTGCTGCAAAATGAACAAGAAAAAAAAAAAAAGGTACCTTGGGTGCTCTGTCCCATGTGCTACGCTAAAAAAAAATAAAAATGTGGGTGAGCACACAAAACATACATGCTGGCAGATACTCTCTGGTTCTGCCACCTAACTCAAAACAGATATTACCCACAGTCTTGCCAGCAGTGTAAACTTGAAACTGTAAGTCTCTTTCAACCTCATTAGTTATTAACGGAAGAAGAGAGATGGTTTTATCAGGGAAGTTTCTTCCTTGGTAATACATAGTAGGTTCCCTCTGACATGACTCCACGGACTGAGAATTGATACTACTGCAATGCCTTTTGACAGTACCATGAATGAGGATCACAGTATTATGGCAAGTGGGAAAGGAATGGAAATTCACATGATCAGCACCTTTCCTTGTGGAGAACCTCAAATCCAACTGGCATAAACATTTTGGTTTTGTGGAGAAGGCCCACTTCAGGGGCAATGTGGGGACCATGAACAATGCAGACAGCTCTGAGAATGAATGTTCTTTCTTCATTTCCGTAGATGATAATACAGAGGTGGTACCAGGGGCTTGCAGACCACTACACCAAGCACTGCTTAATCACTTCACACATCTTGTGTCGTTGAGATTAAACAGCCTTTCACAAAGTTGAGTTCTAACGCGTTTCATACTCACTTGCTTATTAATGCCAAGAGGTATTATTGCTAGCAATTTTTGGTGCTATTTTCAACTTGAAAAAAAAAAAAAGTAATCTTTAAGTCCTGAGCAATTAATTGTAAAAGCAATGTAAAAGTACATGTATTCCTGTTTTACCTGTCTTCGTTATTCATTATTTTGTTACTTTTAGCTGCAATTTCTGGACTTAGAGTAGATGTTCTGAACAACCAGACCTGATTACTTACTCATGGAGCTCTGACCTCATCCCCAATATAGCATTACACTGTCCTTTGGTAATAGCATAAATAAAGGTTGAGATGTTAGGGATGGGTGGTAGGATAAGAAGGGAAGACAATGCATTCTTATCTGTTTTGCTGTTTTGTTGGGGGTGGGGTTTTTTTTGTTATTATTTTGCAGGATAGCCAGCAAGTTCAGAGAAAGAAAGATAATAACTAGAACTGACAGCATCAAAAAACCCCACAAATCCATGTTTGCTCCTGTTATAAAGAAAAGTCTTTGGTGGAGAACTGACTTTTGGTGCTTGAGACACATAGGGCAGAGGAATCATAGAATGGTCTAGGCTGGAAAGGACCTTAATCATCCAGTTCCAACCCCCCTGCCCAGGGCAGGGACACCTCCCGCTACACGAGGTTGCTCAAAGCCCCATCCAACTTGGCATGGAACACTTCCAGGGATGGGGCCTCCAAAACTTTCTCTGGGCAATCTGTTCTAGTGTCTCACGACCCTCACAGTGAAGAATTTCTTCCTAATATCTAATATAAATCTACCCTCTTTCAGTTTAAAACCACTACCCCTCATCCTATCACTACACTCCCTGATAAAGAGCCCCTCCCCATCTTTTCTGTAGGCCCCCTTTAGCTACAATAAGGTCTCCCCGGAGCCTTCTCTTCTCCAGGCTGAACAACCTCAACTCTCAGCGCCTCTCCTCATAGGAGAGGAAACAGATGTACCACCCCAAACCAGTATTTTTAAACAGTTTAAATCCAAAATAATATATTAATGTGCTAGTTAAAATCCAGCCCACACTTTTTTCCTGCCATTTTTAAAATAAGACTTATAAGTTGCCTCTGCTGCTTGCCATCAAGCTTACCTTGGATAGTTGTAGTATAAGGGTATATGAAATGCGAGAGCATCTGGTTCATTGAATTATTTGTTCATTTAATTATCTGGTTAAGGGTTTTAATTAGTATAACAGAAATAGAAAACAACAAGAAAAGTGGTAGATTCAACACAGAACCTGGGGTATAATAGAGACAATGACGAAGATCAAGACTTTAGCTTCTGACGAATGGGCTATTAAAGGACCAGCTGCAACTCACTTGAGGAGGGTCAACCTCAACTTTGTAAGTGATCGTATGGAGGGGGAAGCATCATTATCATAAGTAATATGGGATGTGTGAGGGGGTTCATGGGACTTATGGGAAATTCACAGTTATTACTGGATATCGGAGTGGTCTTGTGAAATTATGTAAAATTTATTATGGGATGTTTAGGGGAAAGTTAAAGGGTGGGGAAGGATCAGGGAGGAAGAAGCATGGCAAAATGGAGAGGAGAAGGCAACGGAGGGGCTGATCTTGTATAAGCAGGGTTGGTCAGTATGCTTGTGGCTGGGACGGAGACCCTGGGTCTCCAGGTGCTCCTGGCTGGGCTGCACTGCTCGGGCTGAAAGAATCCCCAGACTCCAGAGGATGATGGATTCAGTGGCACCTCTAACATCCTCAACACAAGAAAGAGAAAGACCCGTCTGATCTATTTTCATCATGATCCATATGCACCAGGACAGCCAGAATCCAAGCATTTGTTATGCCTGAGGTAAGTTTCTTGACCTTGGAGCTGTACCTCCCAGAATACTGTTGTAATAATCTGGAATAAAAGGACTGATCAGTTACAGTGGCTACTAGTTGCTCCATCATCTAGAAGGAAATACATTTTGGAACACAGCAAAACAATCTAATAAAACTTGATTTTACTTCAGGGAGACTGAAACTGTATGTATAGAGGGAAATATTTATGGAAATGAAAAATGTACATAAAATATAAAAGATCCACTGATTTGGAACTGTCGCACTAAATCAGTATTGCTTTAATATTTGCTATTACGAAGAATCAATGACGTATAATCAGCTCTATTACTGCAATTTAACTAGGCATGTGAATCAGATGCAACTATAAAAAACCATTTCACCCTACAGATGTCTCTCACTGTCTCTATCTCAAATTAAGAAAATTTAAGTGTTGTATTTAGGTTAAAAAAAAAAACAACCAAAACATGAGAGGTCAGAATTTTATTTCAATGCATGAATCCTTTGGAAAACAGAAGTCCAAGCTAGAGTTTCTTAAATGACTGTCGGGCAGGATTGGCACTTGAAGAAATAGGAATAGTAGTTATTAAAAAAAGTCTGGTATAGTACCATCTGAAAATAATTTATGAAGGCAGTGAATATGTTGCCTAAAACATTATATGCAATACATTTCCTGAAGGAAAAAATGCTTATTAGAAGACTTAGGAAGTCAGAGACTAATTGAGATGTTTTTCAAGCAATACTTCAGTAGGTCCCTACCTTCATGATAAGTTCTTAGCATTACTAAATTGTATTTCAAATGGACAACAGAATCATTACATGCTTGATTACTGTTCCTTCAAACCTTTCTAACGTACTTAATATATTAATGCATTTACTATTCTATTTTGCAGAACAGAAATTTAGCAGTGATAGATAAGTTCAATCTAACGCAGAAGTTTCTTAAGCGTTTGCCATTTTATATGAACAAGTAACATTTAATTATTAATGGCATTTGTCTTGCCTATATACTTCCACAGTTCAGTTAATTTCAGATGTACAGGTTCCAAATGAGGTGAATAAAACACATTCTGACATGATGATGAGCAGGGATTAAGTGAAGTTTTGGAACTATCAGGGAAACTGTCTTCCTAACTCATTTTTCTGTCTTGTTTCTTTTGCTTTTGCATGCACATAAGAACTTGAGTATTTTTGTAAGAAATCCAGGCATCCTCTGATTCCAGTTGAATATCTGTGTTAGTGAAGCAAATTGATGAATTTTTAACTGTCATGGAAAGCAATACCCAGGTATCTCCATTTTGGATTCTTTATGAAAAAGAATCTGAATGTCAATGTTCTGGGGAGTCATGCACTGCTATTAGTCTCGTGTTTTAGTATCTATTTATAACAGCTGTTTTTTGAAGAAACCTCTCTATAGAGGTACCTGTAGTATTTTATAGGTGTTTAAACACATAGCCTCCTTTTTCTGTCTGTGAAGCATGCTGTGTATATTTCTCATTCTATTACCGATGAGCTCTTCAGAGCACAACTACTGGAGACTCTGTCTATTTAGGTGCAAAAGAAAAAAGTTTCTTTGGATCTGTGCTATAGCAGAACATTTTAAATTCTGATACTATCAAACTATAACGGCTATTCAAATTCATCTAATTAAAAATACAAAAAGAAGAAGAGACCCTGTAGAACAAAAAAAGATAAGCAGCAATTTGTCTCAGTTAAAAGGATGTATTTCAGGCTATTATCTATCACATTACTACTACTAAATATGCTTAAATATTCTCCAGCACACTCACCTCTTTTTGACGGTACTTAATTGCCAGTTTCAATCTTGCAAGATCATTACCACTTTGTTCTTCTATCAAGCTATTATCATCTCTGTAATTAAGAATAATTTCCAATTCCCTGGAACTCCGTGTCTGATCCAGGAGATCTTTTGCAAATTGCTTGCACTGCCGTGACAGTTCCTCATACTCCGACTTAAATTCATTTTCGACTTTACTCAGCTCCTGCAGCTCCCAGCTCAGTTGAAAAGCGGTAAGGAAAGGATCCTCACTGGACAAAGCAATCAACGATGGGCTCGCCAGGGCCTTGTAGATATTGAGTCTGGATCGAGAGTGGCGGAGGCTGTCCACGTCTGAACTTGAGACACATTCGACGCAGTTACAGCGGACCTCGTGTGGCCTGGGCACGGAGACCCCTTTCTGCACAAGGAGCTTTATGATTTCATAATTGTTGGTGTGGGCAGCCAGAATAATGGGTGTGATATCCGGCGTAAATTCTGAAAACTGCTTGTCCAGAAGCACTGGTGGTACCTGTGAAAAAAGGCAAAAACCCTTACAGGCCTCTTCCTCGAACAAGAGCTACACAAAATTAAGCTACAAGTAGTTTACCAGGTAGTGCTCTTACTGATGGATCTTTGCTTCTGGCCAGAGTTGAAGGAAACACTTTAAACATAACAATTCAATTAGCTTTCCAGTTAATGAATTGCTATAAACAGGGTGTGATTTTTCATAAAACCTGTTTGTACGTAAACAGCCCACGGGCAACGATTCGTTAGAGCAAATGATTAGATAAACAAGGAAGAGTCAGACACGAACGCTCCTGTCAGGTAGCTTTAAGTGCCAGCTGTGAGCCAGATGGAAATGCTTTCTCGTCTCTCACTGCTTAATCTCAGTTTTATAGGGAAGGCAGAACCATGGCATAATTGTGACTCTCTGAAGGAAACGGTGAACAGGACACGGAGAAGTTAGAGTTATAAGATAAAATGGGCGAGTAAATGAGAAAGAAAAGATATGTTTTCTTTAAGAGAAGGTTGGAAATATGACTGTGTAGAGTAACAAATAAACCTGCTCCAAAGAGCTTAATGTCTTAAGGCTCAGTTTTACATTCACATGTGCGAACAAGCATACTCTCTTTATAGGAAAATGGGACAGTTGGTAGCACAGGGCCCCAAGAGAGGAAATTCTAAAGAGAGAATTTCTAAAGCCTCTTCTGGTGTGCATTTCCGTATTTTCAGTCCTCTGATGTGTTTCTGTATTTTATCAGAAGACTGTAAGGTCTTTCATTTTAAGCTTGTTTCTTCATTTTACAATACCAGACTCTAAAGTCTTTCCCAGACCAAGGCAGCTCATTAGACTGGTGCGATGAAGCCATATAAGTGTAATTAACCAATGTCAATCAAAAAAATAATGGTATTGGCAGCATCACTTATGGACTGCCTTTGGTCCATAGCTCAATAACCAAGTACTAACTCAATCCACGTCAGCGAGGTTTTTTGAGTGATGCTCCTGTAGGACAAAGACAAAGGGAAAACATTTGACCAAAATTTATCTGAAGACTAGAGAAATAGGTGGCCACTGGAGGGAGGAAAAAACGTTTGAAAGAAGTCTTACGACAGCAGAATGACCTCCTTGCCAGGTGGAAAAAACACAAATAGCTAAGAAGCGAAGTTAACAGAAAACAGGTAAAGCATCTGAGAACAGTGTAAGAATGAGTTGAAATGAGCTATGTTTAGAGCCTTGGGAGGGAAAGAAGTGGAGCAAAAAATTAAATGCACAGAATCAGCGGAAAAGAAAACTAGAATGAAATTAAGCTGAAAATAAATAGTAGTCCGTGGATCTAAATCCATAAATAAAATCCATAGATCATGGATTTTTTTTCTCCCTCTTTCTAATGAAGACATTGGGTATTTTGTAAATTTTTTAGCTGTTCTGTGTGTAAAACAACTCATGTTTGTTCAACGGGACTGTGTCCATGTATAAGAGCTGCTATGTGTGTGGGCTGTAAAATAGGGGCCTGAAGCATTAATTAGTTGAATGGGAGAATTACTTTGGGAGGTGGCCACTTATTCATGTAAAATGGGGTGGAAAGTCAAGACTGGAGTTCAGCGTTTGGGATTGTAATCACACCCCCCTAGGGAAACGATCCCTGCTTGGCCATAGCATATTTCTGACCTCGAGAAGCTGTGCCGGATTCTGAGAAGGTATGTGGAGTCAACAGGCGGAAATCCCTTTTCTCCCTTCCCACGCACTCGAACATGCACGCTTGGCTTGGCACCGGGTGAGGCTGGCACGGAGTCTGTTTCAGAGCAGGGCTGTGGGATGCCTGAGCTAGCCCACCCACCCTCCCGACCCCACGCAGAGGGAGCAGTCGTCCCTCACAGTCCTCCCCACAGGCTTATGGAAGATGCTTGCAACCAGGGGTTGTGAGCTGAGCAGCTCCTGAGCAAGTTCTTTTCTGCTTTCCTCTTCTTTATTCCAAGGTGCAAAGAGAAAGTAATGCCTTTGTGTGGTGTGTGCAGGCATACAGAGACACATGGGTTTAAAATTAGGAGGTAAGGAACCCAACTGAGAATATACTGAAGGTACATATGGCTGGGGCAGACACGAAAGCGCAAGGACAAGCAGAAGGTCTGTACGCTGTGCCCAGTCTCTGCTGTGGTCAGGACAAGAAACACAACCTGGGCATACTTCTCAGAGGACTCTGGCTATGCCCACACTGCTCTGTCAGGTCTTTCCCAATGCTGGAAGCCTCCAGGGTACCTCTGGTGATCTGTCACCTCCAGGCTGAACACTGCGCAGAGCCCTCCTGGAGATGCCCACGTGCCCAGAGCACTTTACTATTTCTGTCCAGTATGGACTGGGGCTTGAAATCCATATCTCTTTTCTCCTCTGTCTGTGATTTCAGTGGGGAAAATGAGACCCTTTTCCAACACCAAACCTCACTGGTTATTGTAGTCTTAGATTCATCTTCTCTTTTACCTACATATTGCACAGAAAAAAAAAAAAAAAAGAGAGCACACACATGCACACACACTTCTGCTCTCTACACTGCAACTGTGCTCAATGCTTTTGAGGCTAGAAAAAGATGAAAATGGCACTAGAAGCTCAAACTTTGCATTAGTAGAAGTGAGCTTTTGGGCTGTCATAGGTCTGAAAAAGCTTTACAGTGTTGTGCTCTGACAGTGTCTGTCATAACTAGTGAGACTCCCCCTTGGACCCCGGGTCAGGGTACCAGGGAGTAGAGGAGAGAGATGGTAGGGCAGAAAACTCGAGGATACAAAGCTCTAACTTCAAACTCACCGACTGCTCAGAGTATTCCTCTGTCACTTAGCATGTCATTATCTTTGTACTTTCTGACAGTACTAAACTAATATTTGCTTCAAGCCCTGCCAGAACTGAAGGCTATCTTAACATGTCATTAACCTCAATCTTCTCTGAAAAATTAACAGAGACAGAGCTTCAAACAACACGGCATCAGAATGATTGACTTGTACATGGGGTCCATTAACTCAAAAGCTGGTTGTTTTTCTCATAGCATATCAAAACCTTTCATCTTAAGGTAACTCAACTACAAGGCTAATGCACACATTTTGGAATTCATAACATCAGAATTTACCCAAATATAGAAGCGTGTATTAAATCATTTCAGCCTTAACTTACAGAAACATTTAAAGGGCAAACCCTAAGACTGCAACTTTAATTACATCATGAGTTTAACCCCTGACCCTTTACCTCCTATTTTAAGATTTCCTACTCATTTAAATCAAAGATATACAGAATGCTAAAGCAATAAGGTCAAATTATTCCCTCATCTGCAGCATAATGAAGTACTTATCTTCTGAAGTTCTGAGTGCTCTCATGGCACTCAGAATATTTCAGTATTTAACTGTTGACCCAGAGTACTTGCTCTGAAGTTACCAGACTTATGATGAATTTTACTTTCAAACTACTGAAAAATAATTCTCTTTAAAGAAGCCAAAACAAATAACCAGCACATACTGATATTAGCCACACAATCTGCATCTTTCACAGCACACTCAGAGAAAAGACATGAATCTTCCTTAAATCCTGGGAGGATGGGAAGCTACTAGGTCTTACAGTCACTGCCACTGACCGTGACCTCCCAAGGCTTAGCAGTGGTGTAAATATATTATACACTTTGGAGTAATATGTCAAGTGTGAGGCTGCTTAAAATCAAAGAGGTCAAATCATTTTCGCCTTCTTACATTTTGTTGAAATTTTTCTACTTTAACACTCTTTATAGGGCTGAGCAAAGCAGTTTGGTGATTGTGTATACCTGTACGCATATCTGTATGTGCATGAGTAGACAAAAAGAAAACAAAATAGAAAAGAAGAAAACAGAGCTCAAAGCCTGTACACTTCAGTGCTCAAGGACATGAGATTTTTTGCTGCATTCCTTTTCCCTGCACTTACTGTAAGTGGGAATGAATCAGTCTGACTTAGATTAAGAACTTTTTCAGATACCAAGTGGAACAGACCTCTTCAATGTATGTTTAAGTTCACTGTATGGTCTACGTGAAAAGAAGCCCCTTTTCTCTGATATTTTCTGTCCCTTGACATCAAAGTAAGATTGCCAATGACCTCTTAGATATCCAGGAAATAGAAAAGATAACAGTCAGTTTGGAAAATGAGGAAAGGAAACTCCAGGTGTGTCCATTTCACCGTCTAGATGTCTCATAATGGCTCTCATTACTGCAATATCTTAACAGAGAGACTGAAAACTGCAGTGCCCATTTACTTACTTTTTAGGTAAGAGAGCTCAGAACCTAGGTAAAGCAACCTGTTTCCTTGGGCAAACAGATAGCTTGCCTTGTTCCTGTCTTTGTTTACTTATTTACAATTATTTTGCCTTTTGCTTGTGAAGGAGAGCAAATCCTGCAATGGCTGCCAGTAGTTAGGTGAATAAATGTCTGAGTCATGTCAATCGTGACAGCATGATTGGAAGAAAAACTTAAAGCAAAGAAAAAGAAGGATATATGACAGATAACAAGATGTATACGTATGTCATCTCATGCAGTACCACATTATATAAAGAAATTAATGTTATAAAGGTCTTTCATCAAGCTCATCAGTTGCTCCATCACTATTGCTCTATAGCTGTCACCAGCCAAACACGCTGAAAATGCAGAACTCTACATTTCATTACATCCCACAGCATACACGTTATCGCTATGCATATACAGTTTTCTGATTTACATTCTGGTTTGTTGAGTTCTTCTCGTCTTTGGTTTCATATTATTATATCAGCTGAAACACAGCCTGATTATGATGATGGAAGTAGTTCCACCAGGAAGGATTAAAAAAAAACTTCCTACCACAACTCCTTTCGCATGCACTGTCACTGATAAACTACCAGATAACTTGAATAATGTGAAGACCTAACTTCTAGATAACTTGACTTCAGTTGTCGCAGCAACTGAACAACGCAGGGGTCTGTACACGGTCTATCCTGAAAGCCGTGCTGAAACTATCCTCACATACTGCACAAACTGCAGACCTGCAACAGTGGCCCCAGATTTGGCCGAAAGTCCTTTACTCCATCCCAGGGTGCTTGCTGTGCGTTGCCACATGTTGTTTGGCCATCGAGCATGTAAGAACAGGCAAGTGGATGGAAGTTGTAAAGCTGAGCTGAGGGACAGCACCAGTGTGCGTGCTACCAGCCATGCAACACCCATCCCGTACATTGTAATTTTCTGCTTTCCATACGTAGCTTCCCCGGCGTCCCTGGAAAGGGTTCAACTTGTTCATTGTCCTTGGACTCATAATATTTCCTAAAGGTAAATACCACATTCTTAATGTGCTACTGAAGTATCTTCTTTCCTTTTTATAACATTGTGCCTCCACGTCTATTCTTTTTGTAGGAAACAGATGTGTCCACAAAACCTCACCCTTACCCTAAGGCACAGTAAGTTAACCGACAACAGTCTGAGGACTAAATGTAAATGTATGAATGCGCAATGATTTTTTTTCGAGAAACTGACTTCTTAAGAATGTATGCTTTAAAGACGAAGTAAACATCTGAAATGCTGTCTAAGTCCAGCAGATAAGATTTCATTACAAATTGCATCCTTTAACATTTTCACACCCACAGTTCTGCTTAATGCCATCAAGGTGTTTAATGCTCATCTTCCAGATTTCTTTTCTCTGGAGTCTAAGCACAAGCAACAGAGATGATAAAAATGGAGCAGTACATATTTGAGGTTAAGTGATGCTTATCTTTTTGGGTTGTAAATAAAATATTGACTCTTAAATGAAGTGTTCTTAAAATATTAAAATATCATTTCTCATGTAAAATACATGAAGACCTCCAATTAAAATTCTAATTGCTAGACACATAAGGCCATAAAACCTCCATCTTGTGCTAAATTATAGGATGTGGGTCACAGCAAAATGCAAGGACTGACTAGCCAAAATGAAATCCTAACCTCAAGCTGAGACTTTGTGGTCAAAGGTTTCTTTGGGCTGCAGCTTTGAGATGGAAGTATCTTTTGTCAGATTCCAAGCTATGTTATGAATGGAAAAAGTGGAGGATTCCTTGAGGGGAAGAAAACACATAAATCTGACTTAAGGCAATAACAGCTGGACAACTTATCTGGACCTCAAGACGTGGGTTTTGTTACCAATTCTGACAGTCACTCTAGGTTGCCTAGGCAGACC
The DNA here is from genome assembly GCF_965231255.1 of Vanellus vanellus. Lineage (NCBI taxonomy): Eukaryota > Metazoa > Chordata > Aves > Charadriiformes > Charadriidae > Vanellus > Vanellus vanellus. Next base: position 194,660,184 of record NC_138905.1, on the reverse strand, counting down.
AACTCTTTCTTCTTCTTTTCCCAGTTGCATACACTTTTTTTGAGCAAATGTTTTATCAGCCTAGGATGTAATTCCAGTTATGAATGAATGCCAGGAAGATATAGCAAAAACTATTAATTTAATAATCAGAAATTTTTGTGCGGGCTTTTTTTAACCAAAATAAATATCTTTTTATTTATTTTGAAACCTTACTTCATTCCAAAATTTGCCTACAATTTGATAATAAGAAGGACCAACCCCCCAACATTTTGTTTCAGATTAAATTATTGTGATTATACTATTTTATTATGGAAATTCTATTATTTTTAAAAGATGTTCCTAATATTTTCTTATGAAAATACTATATTTCAAGCCAGCCAAGTAGGGTGTATAACAGAGAGAAGCTTTGATAAGCAACCCAAACCAGATACCTAGTTTTAGAAAGCCTAAGTTGGGTATGGTAAACATTCCCCTTTGCATACAGCCCAACAAAATTTATTCGGCAGACACAAGCCATAGTTTGAGTTATTTTCATTCTGTTTTTTCCAAGCACAAGCTGAGTTTTCAAAATCTCTGTGTTTTTATCTTTTTTTTTTTTTTTTTTTAATCAGTTACACTTAACCTACCCTAAGAAGTGAGCCTATGGTTTTCTAATGCCTTTTCATGCTCATCCTGTTACAGCTGAATGAATTTGTGTGTCACAATAGTCACAGCATGAACTGATGACTTCCAGTCTCTGTGCCAGCCACATTGCACAAAAGGCATTAATGTTGCACATTAAGAAAAAAAAAAATTACAATAGCATTTAATAATTCACCGAAACCAACATCACTTTTCTAAACAATGAGGATGACTTGCATAACCGCATGATACAAATAACAGTATATACTTAACACATCTGCAGAACATTTGAGCCAAACAGCGTAAAAGAATTCAGCGATAGAAGCACTGGACGGCAGGAAGGAACTTGTCGGAAGGATTTTTTGCCCCCTTGAACCCAAAGTACGGTAACTACAGCTAGATCAATCCCACAGATATTTGAGCAATCTGTTCTGGAAGCCCTACAGTTGTTTCCAGACTGTTTCTGATAATGTTCTGATAATCCGTTTTACCTTTGTGCAGCTTAAGCTTATAATGTCTAGTTCTATAAAATGTGGATACAGAGAATACATCATTTTTTTACTATTGTTTCAGTTTTCTCTTTTTCAGTTTTCTCTTTTGAACACTCATTCCTTCAGACTTTCCTTACAGGGAATATTTTCTAATTTTCTGAACCTTCTTATTTCTGCACGTTCCTTACCACGTCTGAGTACAACAGAGGACAAATTCATGTATATCTTATCATCTGTGCTCATTCTGATGTGACCAAATACAACATTGACTTTTGCACAGTAATCTGATATTGTTTGGTCTTTTTTTGTTAGCCTTGTTTTAATCCCCCCCCCCCGCAGAACTGTTATCTTAATAATTTTCAATTCCAATATATACTTAGTTGATTATTTCTGCTCTACTTAGAACCTTACACTTTTTCTTACTCTTTTATTTTTTACAGAAATAATTTCTCGTTTGCCAAAACAATCCTGAATTCTAAATGTGTCCTGCAACAGCCTTGTGATCCCCCCAGCCTTGTGTTGTCTACAGATTTAGCACACCCTCTATTTCACCTTAAATGTCATGAAAGAATATACTGATGGGGATAGACCCCTGCAGAATTGCTCATCTCATCCCTCTGTTTGATTCATTCGTCCTGTTTCACCCAGTACTGTTGGCAACTACTCTGAGTGTGGTTTTCTTAGACTGTATTTTGAGTGACAGTTTATGAAATCTTACAAAACTCAAACTATATGATATGTACCGCTTTTCCCCAACACACAGAGCTTGCTATCTGGTGATGAATGAAAATTATATTGTTATGACAAGATTTGTTCTTGACAAATCCTGGTAGGCTGCTATACATGTCTCTGTTTTCTTCTAGGTGCTTGCAAGCAGAAAGTTTGATTATTTTCTTCAGGATCCTCCCTGGTGTGAAAAAATATAGATTTCTTTTATTTGAAAAAGGAGAATAGAGAAATGAAAGGAAATGCCGTAAAATGAATTGATAAGTTTCCAGATAGAATCAGAGGAAAAGGTAGTGGATTTGATAGATTTGGGACATGCATTTGCTGGGTGTGACTGATGACAAAAAGGCTTCAGCACTTTTATTTCTCTTTTTTTTTCTCCTCCCTGTATCTCTGGGAGCTGATTCAAAATACAGCCTGTACACAAAAATGGTCATTTTCGATTAATGTTTTCCTGTGAGTATTATTAGTTGATGGATAAGCCCTTCCTTCAGTCAATGTCAATAGCTTGAGCAAGGATGGGAAATGACTTAAAAGTAGACAATAAAAGACTGTCGGGAGATTTTGAATTTGTTTCCATCTCCGAAACTCACACCTGCTCTTTTGGAAACTAGATAGAGAAGAGTTTTTCAAGTAAGAATTGTAGGCATTGCTTGAGGGGGAGCAAACCATGTTATTTTTACTCAGGGCCAGTGAAAGAAGAAAATGAAAATGGCCTGGAAAAATATGAGAGCTTAGAAAGAAAAAAGATCTTATTATGGAAATGATTAAAGAAGAACTCAAATTATTTCTGTCGCATCATAAGAAAGCTCATATATGCCTCTCTCAAAGTTTGCAAAGAACTTTGCAAAGTTTTGCTCTCAAAGAAACCAATATTGGAACTTCCTGAATGTTCAAAGTAGGCCTAGTGAGGTTCTTCCCAAATGAATATTTTTACATGGATGCATCGATACTTTTCTCAAATGCCCCATGGTTCATAAAGGCAAAACCATCTTAGTCAAGTTGAAGTCTGACATTCCATTTCCTGAAAGCCCAAGTCTCTGATCTGATTCAAAAAATGTGGAAAAGCTCTTGCTTTTCCCTGATTTTTGCCTTCATCCAAAATAGGTGCAATAGTTAGCTGGGGAGGCAGGAGGAAATTGGCTTGCTTCTCCAGTGAGGTCTTGAGAGAAATGTTACAAAAAAGAGTTCTTAGAATCTGAGCTGGATCCTTTGTTTTCCCCTGAGCTTCATGGATCTAGAAACAGGCATCCCACTGGTGAAGGAATGAGAAAGATGGTTTGCAGAAAGAACAATAACAGATTGGTGGCCTCTTTGGGTATCAATAAACCGTTTAAGAGATACGGGCACCTCAGAGGGAAAGGTGGGAATTAGCAAAACTTCTTTACAACTGATTGCAATTATTTAGCATTGCAAAGTAATTTGAGATATCTTCACAGCTGAGAAGTAAATTTCATTTCTGAGAAAATTAAAAGGGTTATACTCTCAAAGAACAAAGCGGGAATTGGGAAAATTTGCAAAACAAAGAAAAATATTTTATATATTTTCAAAATATTAAGAGAAAGGAATACAAAAGAGTATGGCAGGGACATAGAAACCCCATAAATCTGCAGAGGATGCAGAGAAATGTCATAGTAAGCTGTTTCGTAAGTATGTTATTCCCAGTATGTGATTCAGTGGTTTGTTATGTAGCAGCAGCTCTAGTTTTTGAACCATACTGTAAGTTTTCCAACTTTCACAGATAAAAAAAAAAAAGATTCATTTCTGAAGTAGACAGAGGGGACCAGGACTCATGCAACTATGACAGCAGTGAAAAATGAAACTTCCTTTGAGAGGCAAAGGATTGACAACTGAGTATTATTGAAGCTTAATGATATTCTCAGCTATGTTGAATCCCTTAACAATAGACACTTTAGGATCCTCCCTGCATGTAAGAATCAATAGAACAATCCTACTGCTTATGAGGTTTCGGGAAGATGTGGTAAAGAACAGAAGATTGCTAGAAATCAAAAATTTCCTTCAGAATTTCCATTGCAAAGAGAGCAACGGAGAAATGGGAGGGGTGTGCGTTATAACCTGTCCTAAGCAGTGAAAGAGCAGGAGGAGCAGGTTAGCTAGAGGTAGTTTAGGGTAGATTGTTAGAAAGAAGCCTTTGAAACTGGTGCCGAGGAGCATGGATTGCTTCAAATCCTTTAATACTGTGAGTTGTTCTTGTTTCAGGTTAGTCTGATTTTAGCATTGTACTCCTCTTGAGCTTACTGATTGATTACAGGTCTTGATCTCTACACTTCTTATACACTTGGTGCATCCTAGTAATGCATAGGTAACGAGGTATTCCTAATGTGCTTTAGGATATGGAAAGTTTTTTTCTTTGAGCTTATGCAAGTATATTTTAACTCAATTCAGTGCATGGTAATAACAGAGGCTTAAGCAGAGGTTTAAACGAGCAGGAAAGAGAAATTTCATCTTGTCAGCCAGATTGTTTGTTGATGTCACAAAGTTAGTTGGTAGCAAATGAAATGGTGGCAGAGTTTTTTGCATTCTCTGCAAATACCCAGCTGCATCTGGGCATTACAAAATATGAAACGTAAGGCTTTGAGGGTGGATATTTCAGGTTTCCTTTTTTTTCTGCCAGAAGGCCTCACACATTGTGACACGCCTATAAACTTAGATAATATTTTATTACCAACCCTCAGTAATTTTTTAGTAGCTGAACTGAAAAGGGAAATAATTTTGCCTCCTGCCAGCCTGGGGTGAAGATGTGGAAGATATGGATCCTGGCACTGGCATAAAGGACAATTAAAACACTTCTGTCAGTACAATATGTGACATGTGTATCCTCCATTCAGAAAACAGTTTGCGAGTCGGCTCGCTAAATTGGTAGACTTCTAAGAAAAGTAAGCCTCTGTCATGATGTTAATGGACTTTATCAGTCACCCCATTGTGAATTTTGAATTTGTTGAGTTGTTCCAGCTGGATGTTAACCAGAAGGAATATTAGAGATTCTAAATTCCTTCAAATTTCCTAAAGGAGATGCACGATTAAGATCTGAAGAAAATTCTGGAGTGTGAGCTCAACAATATTACTAGATACCAGAGGATTCATACAAAAAGACGATATTAAGAGTGCATCAGCTTCTTAAAAAGCTTTGATGAACACTCCTAACATTAAAAACAGAGGAAATTAAATCACGATGCACATAGCTGTGTAGAAATCAGATTTCATAAATTTCACTGCTCACTGAACAATTTGACAAGGGATGCCCTGTGACAAGAGGAAAGTTGATGGTGGAGTGTTGAGGACCATACATGAGCAAGCTTCTCAACAGCGGCATGTTTCTGGTTTTTAAATTTTCATGTGGTTTTCCCATAGCTGAAGGTTTGGAAAGCCATTCATTTTAAAGATTATTAGGTATGATTTCATGTTTGACTCCCAAAGTCTAATGTCCACTTTGAAAAAGTTTTTGAAATCTACTCATCCTTGTATACAACTTATTTAAGAAGTATATCCACAGGCAAGTTCCAGGTAGCTGCATTTCAGCACAGTGGCTCACAGACAAGGAAGAACTCTAGAATGGCTCTTAGAAAACATTTTTCAGTGGACCACTTTGCAGCATCAGACTGCCTGGAAGATTGTGTCCATCAGGAACTGCTGTGCCTTTGAAAGAGTTTCTTTCAACAATAGGGCTTTGGTGGTCCTATTCCTAAAATCTTTCCCAGGTTTCTGCATTGGACGCTGTCAGAGAGGATGTACGTTGTAGATGAACCTAAAGGATGGGATTTATCTCCAGATTTAAACACCTAATTATAGGGTCTATATGTGAATTAGGTTTTTAAGCTCCTGTTATACCCCATGCAAATCCAGGGGTCATCTCAATTGCCCCCATGTAGGTGTCTAGTGCTATTTCAGAGACGTCCAGGTGTCTTGTGTGACCTCCAGTCACCACTCCACAGAGGCACAGGTCTCGTGGTATAACTGCCAGGCCCACCACTCGTCTCACAGATATACTAGGATGCTTCACATTTCACTTAGCCACTGCATGTGAGCCTCCGAGCTGGGCCTCTGGTCGATGTAGTCAGTAGAGTCCAGAGAGTTATTTTCCTTCGCTTACAGTAGACACTTGCATTTGGTCAGCCGACCATCTAACTCTTCACTGATCTTATTGGGAGCTCAAATATCTGGCTTATATGTGAGCACTGCAGGATTGACTCAGGTACCTAGACAGGTATCTAGTACCACTTAAGATACCCTAGAGAATCAGAGAAAACTAGACAGATATGACACAAGACCTACTTGAGGATCTCACCCCTTTGCAGTGCAGGTGGAGGACAGGCAGGCTGCTGTGATGCAGGAGACATCTCTGCATAGACCTCTGGCTCTACTGCTATATTGCATTCAGCTGCAGGCATCTGAATCAGGAGCTGACTCCCACCCCTTACATACATATATCTGTACACTTATATTTATATATAGCACAGAGCTTCTCAATCTGTTTTATCAAGGGCAAAACCATTAATTGTCTCTTGAGAGGCTGCTCTAGGCAGAGAAGATACTGGTTTGTTTATATTGCTCCTTTAATGTTTATATGTTTGTTAACTTCATAAATTAAATTGCACAGCCAAATGTAAAGATAATTGGCTATGGGGATTTCTAGACCTTAGAAGACAAGACTGCCTCAATTAAAAAAGGTTCCATTTGTTGAACCTCTCAGTCTTAATAGATTTATACTACTGGCCTCAGAGCTGATTCTTAACTTGTTTTCAAGCACTGAAAGGCCGTTAAAATCTTTAGTTGAAACTATTTTTGCAGTTTATCAGGAAGTGAAAGCAAGAAGGTTTGGCAAAAAGGATTCCAGTCATGGAGTCTTATGAAGATGGCAGTACAGGACGACTCATTGTAGAAGGCAGAGATTTTGGACACTTTCTTTTTTTATTTGTATGCTGTCCCTATTCCGACTGTAAACTTAGGTGACTGCTGTAAAGTAGGGCTCAACAAATATAAAAAGGGGAAAAAAAGCAACACTGAAAATGTGACTTTTTGGGGAGAAATCTGACTTTTTGACAGACCTCATTTTTGCATTAACCTTCTAAAGATTTTGAATTATTTTAGATTTTTCTAAAGATTTTGTTCTTAGATTTTTCAAATGTTTATTGCAAATCTCATGGTAGAAAAGTGCATTCATTTCCAGCATAAGCTGAAAACAGGAAGTGTGAAAAAGGCAGCAAATAATGACAGAAAAGCACTTAATCTTTCTGAATCTATAACACTTAAAGTTTTGGTAGAAGCTCGGTTCGCGACTTGTCTTTGAATTAAATCTGTATTTGTCATCATCAATATTTTCTGAACTTCTGCAAACTGCTAAAACGGAGGATTAGATTCACAGCTGGTGTAAGTCATCATCAATAACAGTACCTGCCAGGAATCTATCTGTAAGGGTCCTGCTAGATAGATTTTTTTTATGTTGCCAATAAAAAATGGCTCATCATTCTGTACAGGTCAAGAAATTATCATGCTTCCCCGTATTTTGGCATGCTTCTTTTGGCCACTGCTTCAACTTTGGAATATTATGATTTACCATTTTTTACACGGTGGTGGGTGCATATTGTAGACCACATTGCCTACCTCAATATTGAAATTGCTAGCAGCTCTATTTGATGGCACCAGCTTCTGGAGTCTTTCTTTAGCAATTGTCACAGGTTTTTCTACACCGCCACCCACCCTACCTCTGATGCATATAAACACAGACAATATGGGGTTATTGCCAAGATGTAATGACACTTACGTGCAGCTTTTTTTGAACTTGAAAACAGCCAGCATACCTCTAAAACATCGAAGAACAATACTTTAGTGAATCCATATCTCCATCTCATATGTAATTAGTTATCTCCACCTTTACGGTATACCCCTACATGTTGTTTTCATGTGCCCAAATGATTACGTGAAAGACTCAACATGTGGATAGGTCACCATATCTATTTCATCAATAAACTGAAATATCCCCTACATAGCCTCTCCCGTTCATTTCTGTCTATCAACGTACTAAAACTTGTCAGAAAAGTCAAATTAATCAGATTCCACTGGGAAAAAATACTCAGCTACCCACTCAGGCAGCTAGGAGTGGGAAGAAGCAACTTTGTGACCTCACATTCCACTTCAAGGCTGTATACTTCAAGCCCGACAAAATAGCTTTGCCTTGCCTCCTCCATACTCATTACTAGCTAGACTGTCATTAATCAGAACATTCAGAAAAGGCATTTAGTTCATGAACTTCTGTGGGAGACATTTTCAAAACAAAAATGATGTTTTAATCTCAACAGACGAAGAGCATTACATAAATGATTGTGACTGATATTTTCCAAAGTTACTGGAGCAAGAGTTTTGGATAAGAAAAACTACAAGGCATCGTGCAGTGCTCATGAACCCTTTTTCTTTCTGCCCCTGGCTTCACCAATATAAGCCCCAGTTCAGCAACTGGGTGAAAATTCAAACTAACATCTTAAAACAACATCTTTGTAGTTTAAGTCCATTGCAGGTATGCTGGGCCCAAAACCTGTATATGTTCCCTGGTCTTCTCCATGATGTACCAGGAGGAGGTACAACCCCAACATTGCAACTTCCTCAAGACACTGTTGGATTGTGGGACAATGCAGGGCTAGGAAGATGGTATCTCAGGAGGCGTGCAAGAAAAATAATGGACCAAAGCTGAATGAATGTTCTGCATGTACTAACAGGAGCCTGACTGAGACTGAAGTTGGGCTATAAGCGCAGCTCCAGAAAAGAGCACTGATTTTGTCTCAGGACCCTGGGACTCCTCAAAGGGCAATTTCAAGAAGTAAGAAGATACTAAGAGACATGAAAGGGTATGAGGCCACACGTGGGGAATTTTCTAGGAGACAGGAGCTCTGTCAGACCTTATAGGAGCTCTGTCAGCAGTGCAGAATCTAGGCTGCCAGCATCTCAGGAACAGAAAATGGCTCTTTAGACTCTGTGCTGCTTTCATGCTGTTTCCTGACTTTTCACCTTTAGACTTTTTATCTATTTCTGGGAATGCTGCCAGACTGAAGGCACTTTGCCTACAAAGCTGTCTAGTCTTCTGTCTGTGTCCCTTCCCAGACAGTTTAGGTAAGTGCCTGAACATCCACGTAGCAGCCTGCTCCAGTGGCCTAGAAACTATACTGTACAACATCCTCGACATATCCTCACACAGGACCATTCCCTCCTCCTGGGTCATCCTTTCATTCTCTCCAAAACTGCATGGCAACACTGCTAAAAAAATCAGATGTTGAGACACGTTTTGGCATAAGACCTTTCATTGTTTATTCTGATCAGAACTGCATGCAGTAGATTCAAGTGAAAGACAACTCCTATTGTCAACACCTCCTCTTCTCTTCTGACTTCCCCCACTCCAAATAATTATCAATCAGCTAATTGCGTGAAGATTTATAAAATATAACCTTAGCTTGTCACAGCAAAATAAGGTCCCTTCTCTCCCCACCTTCAAAAAGTCCCAAGATAGCAATCTTCCCTACTGATCAACCTGGACAGCTCTTCCTGTCCAAGAGTTCACAGTGGCTGCTAACACACTGAGTGGTGCATAAATGCCAGAGCAAACTCTGAGGTGATGGTCTGCCTGTCATCCAGATCAGGAGGCTGGTCAGACCTCCCTGTAGCTTTCTGCTAGTTCTTTCAACACCCAGATGTGGCATGATGGACTGGTGCCTGGGAGAAGATGCTACCATCACACAACCTGGGACCTGGGAACTCCAAAATGTCCTGGATCCTCTTGTTCACACATGGCTAAAATGTCCATGGCAAGCGTTGTGCAGGTGGCATACAGCAGCATTAGGATCTTTATGGCTGGTTTAGATTCCTGGATTCACATCTGGTGTGTAAAGTGGTGCTCTCTTCTTACATACCACTTCTCACCTGACCCATCTCTTCCAGATGCCATTTTCCTTATAACATAAAAGCATAAAATCACAGCTTGCTCTCCTTACCCCCTACATTAAACTTTTCATCTCTATCATTTCGGTCCTTTCACTCAGAGATAAAGGCTAAAAGATACCATCCCTTTTACCCAGCTGCTCAGGAATATCCCAGCTATAAAGCCTGCCGTGACCACAGAGGCTACTGAAGGGGCCCCTAAATATTGATGAAGAAGGGTTGCTTACCATCTGTCTGGTGAGGAGATGGTAACTATCCTTATGCTTTTCCTGAGGGAGACTCAGAACCTGGCAGTGAAATCAGAAACTTGAATCCATAGCTCTGAGTGCAACCCAAACGGTAGCTAACCAGGTTTGTAAAAGCACGGGAATTATGGGGAGAATTGAAGTGGCAGAAGAGGATTCTGCAAAGTGAGTATGTCTTACTGTGGGGTGGGTCGACATTTCCAGGTCCACTGTTACCAGGTGGCATTGGCAATCCCTACTATGATCATATCCAACTTTGCATCATAGCATCATAGAATGGTTTGGGTTGGAAGGGACCCTTAAAGATCATCTAGTCCAATCCCATCTTAACTAACTTCTAGCCTTGAAAAAGCAGTAGAAATTCATGAAGGTACTGAGATGCTAATTCAGGTATCAGTATCTTCTACCATTTCCTAACCACATGCTCTTTTTACCCTGTCTCTGGTACCCACATGCAACAGGCTCTTGACCAAGGAATATGCTGCATCTCTTTCAGTCCTTCAGAAATGTCTATCTGTAGCTTTTAAGTTTTGGTCATTTGGGTTTTGTCTGTTCTAATAAATGCTATTTTTCCCCAATATTTAGCCAATGCATTGAACTTATCCTTTCTTGGCCCTTTGAGACACCACCAGAAAAATGCAGGAAAACTGATGAAAAAAAACTGTCTGTGCCATGGATGTGTATTTTTAGAGGCCAACAATGTCTGAAGTCCACATTGAAGAAGCTGAGGGCTGGCTTCCTGGTTTGACTTTGACTGGCAGGGACTGTGACTGAGTCTGTGGGGGTGAGCAAGCAGCAGAAACAGAGGTTGCAAGTATGAGACGGAGAAATTCAACATGTATAACATTTCTTAGCACCACAAGTAGAAGACGGATTTTTCATAACACAGTTAATGATGTGACCTTACTGGTTGTCCCAAGGGAGTGAACAAGCTATGAAAGGTACAGGAGGCGGGTATGGTCTCTTTTCAGATTCCTAATTCCAGCAATTTTTTTCTTTTCTCTGCACATGGTGTCACAGCACAGCACAAAAAAACAGAGAGGAGTCAAGCTGATCCCAAAGACCTTCTGGCTCCCCTTCAGGAAATGAAATGCACATTTCACGGCATTTTTGCAGAGGTGGAGTTAATTGAAGCAATTCTTACAAAAGTTCCCTAAACCAGGGCATCAGAAAGTATGCGCTGACTCTTACGCATTGCCTGTTCTGCTAATGTTGACCAAACAAGAGATGAGAAAAAATCAGGTATCATATACCCTGCCAGGACACCCTGGAAATGCAGAGATGATGTACAAGGAATTGATTCACTACAGGTAGAAAGATCTTCCTGTTTATAGAGAAACCTGTCTGGACAGTGGCCGGAATACAGGGATATAAGTCTCACTGAGGACACCAGCACCTCTGGGGAAGATAGTGTAAGAATGACATTTGATCCGTGCATCCAAAACACCCACAGACTGAGTAATGTGCTACTTAGGATATTTACCTCCAAAACTGCCTTCATGGCTGCTAATTTTTCAGTTCCAAACTGACGGGAGGAAAGCCGTAGGGGCTGAACCCAGCCAGCTTCCACGTACTTACCATGACACTCCCTCTGTCCCAAGCAGCATTTTCACATTCATTGACTTCCACACCACAGAAGGAATGAACCAGGGACGTATCACTGTCATCACTTCCCTCCTTGTCCTAAAGTTGTCCCTCCTCTAGCAATTCCCTTATGTTTGCCAGTGCCAGTCTGGCATCAGCATAGTATTTTTTTTTTTTTTTAGACGTCTGCAAAAAGCTGTCCCTGGGGTGTCCACCTATAAAAATACCCACACTGTCACAAGATCGACATCTAACAGTGAACAGAGAGGCATAAGAGCACTACCACGTGCGTTTGCTAGCCAGGCAATGCCTGTAAACATTGCAGTCAGGTTCCCATGCCCTGGATCTAGACTGTCAGCTAACATAATGCTACACATTCAAGTTTAATAACTGAGACTTCAGCTTTACTTATGTGCTTTGTAGCATCCTTAGAAGACAGCTACGCCTCTGCCTCAGTCTTCTCTGAACAGACATGCGTATCTAGACGGTCAACCACCCAGCTAGAGATCAATGCCTGGGTTGTTCCTCAAGTGGAGAGCATGCTGTGATTTAGATAAAAGTATTCTATTCATTTTTTATGCTACCTAACTCCCATCCCATCTGTGGATGCTGCATGCAATTTAACAAGATAAAAACCTTTTCTGCAGATACTACATTTTAAAGAACAGCTTTTTTTTTTTTTTTTCTCTCTTAATTTGGCATTCAACTATCCATCAGGGTAAGCAACAAGTGACTTGGCAGATAATTCAGGACATATGGCTTTGAAGAACTGGTAATTTAAAAGTACCAGGACAAGTTTCCTCAAGTCATTCACCTTAATTTATGTTACCCTCTTTTACATGTGCTCTAGCAGTTGGTACAGCTAAAAAAGTGTAGAAAATATAATGCAAGTGACAAAATAACCTTTTCCTGAGTTGTATGAATGTATACCACAAAAAACTCACTCGCAGAGTAACAGAAGGAATCAAATAGAATTCAAAGCTGTTAAACACACATGCCTTATCTGTAGTCACCAGGTGGCACCAGATGTATCCATATATTGATAATCATCTTCAGCTGTAACCCATGCGGTCTTTGAAATGGAAAGCACATTACCTATAGATATTAGGTAGAGCTCAATAGCTGAGTGGTCAGTAGACAAGAACTCACTGTTGGGTTTTGGGTTTGTTTTGTTTTATTTTGAAGAGGAAGTACTAAAGAGTAAGATTCAGTGGCATCTCCTAATTTTGAAGATATTGGTTGGAAAACTTTTCCAAAAATGCAAAAAATGTTTTATTTTAACTAAATGCATTGATTCTTGGTCAGAATAAACATATTTTTATATTTTTCCCCTTTTATTTTTAAAGATTTAAATGTTTGAAGAACTAAATTTTGGAGAAAAATCAATTCTTTCAAAAGATACATCTCATCTGTCCTGAAGAACTGTAGCTTTCTCTTGATACAAGAGGACATTTTTTTCTGGCTTTCTGAAATTGTCAATGAGCTCTTGAATTATGTAGGAAATCCTGTCCTTAAAAATTCCTTAGTTTTACAAATATAATTACATTATTGTGTGAGGGTGAAGCTGAAATTAGCTACGCATCATACATAGTATATTATCTCGTTAACATAAAAAATGGTGAGAGCTAATCCATTTACTTGTAAATCATGAGTCATATCAGTTTTTTCTGCATTTGAACGTTCATAACTTTCATTGCTAATTAAATATTTGTGAATCTAAACTGTTCCTTGAGCTTGGCAGTATTTAGCATTTCTGTTATTCCCTATTATCTGCCTCCTCTGTGAATAACTTTTCATCAGGGGCAAAAAAAAACCCAAAACCGCAAGAGGGTGAAATCTTGACCTCCCTGAATCAAGGGCAAAACTTCCAGTAACTTCAAGGGGCCAGGATTTTACCAGACATGACTAGCTTTACACAAAGAAGGAAAACCAAACAGGCAAAGATACCATATTATCATTAGCAGAGAGTCTGAAAATGAATCATCATCTAAATAATACGGCAAATGTTTACAAATAAAAGTAATCAAAAAAGTCAAGTTGCAGTTTGAAACAGAGTTTCAAAAGAAACTTGATTCTCCAGGGCAAAAAAGTATCTTTCTGTCTAAACACTGAAAATGTAAATTTTAGTATATAATTCTAAGCACTCAGATTTTATATCTTTACTGCAATGATTTTTCAGCCAGCAGGTACTTTTGATTATATTAAATACACACAACTGTATCTGCTTCATTGCAGCTTTACTGCAAAAATGTCATCCACATTCGCATTCTCTTCAGCGTGATCTGTTCCTGAAAATGAACCAATGTGATTATCTACACATATGACGTCGGTAGAAGCTGAATGGTCATTGGGGTCCCTCGTGCAAACAACGGCATGGATGTGTAAATAATCTGTTTAAAGACCATTTTTTGCGAGCACTGGCTCGCAAGCAACATTTGCATTTGCAATGGGCAAGCCTAGCCTTGTACAGACACAACAGGAGATGCCTCTGTTCGCATGACTTATGACTATTCTTCATGCTTCACAGTAATGGGAAGACCTTCCGCAACTGCAACAAGGGAAACCAAGGAAGAGAAGGAGAAGCAGAACTCTTCATGCCAGCCAGCAGTGGAGTCTGGCCCTGAAACAACATGCTTAAGCTCCAGCCGAGACAGCTAACCTCTAGTTTGGAGCAAAGCAGTTTGTGGCTAATTTAACACTGTAGTATGCACTCAAAAAGGCAGTTTTTGTCTGCTATAGCATGAAGCTCACCTAAACCAAGTTTTACTATTTGTATTCAAGTGTTTCCGTTACCGTAGCTGTGGCATATACCAAAACATAATTCTGAAAATCTAAAGAAAAGCCTGAAATGTAGGCATCTAGTGTAAGGTAAACTTGTAGACACTCTAGCTAGTCCAAAAAAGTGGTTTATGCTGTCTTAAGACAAGTAATTGAGAAAGACAGCATGAGTTGCTCTCCAGGGATCTCCTTTTTTCTCCGTTGGCAAGGGGAGCCCAGGCAGCCAGATCACAGATGAGACAGAGCTTTGGATGGCTACCATCAGGTGAGATGAACTCCACTCTGCAAACGGCAACTTCCACTACAGAGGCTGGAGAATGGAGACCCAGATGGTTTAACTGGCTTGGCATGGGGCTGTGCACTGAGCCTTCTGGGTCCTGGTATATAGCGCTGAGAAATTCCCATGCATTGAATCCTCATCTGCACTATCATTTGAGAAATAATGAAACAAGCCAAACATAAAGTCAATTTAGTTTTCTTCCCTTTCTCTGAGAGAAATCTGTTGTCATTATAAAGGAGATCTGCTTTTACTTTCTAGAAGAGAAGGCAGACATGCACATTTGTACCTACTATATTTCTTCTTTCCATAACAAAAAAAGCATAGAATTCATGTTATTTCATCAGCAAAAATTATACTCTTTACTTATTATCTGTAATTCTATCCATAGCAAGTACATTATACTGTAATTAAAGTATATTGTATGCATTATCTGTGAAAGGGCTGTAATCATTTTAACATACTATTCATTGAAATACATTAATACAGTACCTATAATACATGAAAATTGAGATAGATGAAAATACAGTATTGTAACTATTGTTAAGGGTTTTCTTCCTGGAAGAGTCCTAGGAATATCAGAATTTATGGGCTATGTTATCCTGTCTCCACTAGTTTCTTAAATAGTGAAGGATATGCAAGAGGCTAGCTACCTCCTAGACATAGAATCATAGACTCACAGAATGGTTTGGGTTGGAAGGGACCTTAAAGATCATTTAGTTCCCCCCGCCCCCGCCCTGGGCATGTCTTAAGGCAGTGCAAGGGGAAGCACAGTAGGTATCACATTTATCACAAATAAGACTGTATGTAATGACGTTTTCCTTTGAGAGAGAAAGAGAGAAAGTGCGAGGAGTTTGTACCTTCTTTGCTGTACTTCATAAGATGGATGACTACTAGAGACAGGGCTGAAGTTCTGATTAATTGGGTCATGTCTCTCAGCGTTACCTTGCTAAGTTGGGAGATGGTGACCTCCACACAAAGGGGTTGAAACCTTCATTGACTTTAAAAAGAGTTTCATAATTAATTCAAATGGACCACATCTTACCATTATTATTCTCTTTGGAATGATTTGCACCTTTGAATGATTAACGATTTCCCACAAATATCTGCAGGAATAATGTTACCATATAAGAGCTCTCACATGCAGAACCTAATTGTTTTATCAACTTCTAGATTTTCCTGAGTTTATAATGGATGTGAAGCTCTAACTTGAAGAAGTCTAAGTTTTCTTACTGCACTTACTTCCAAGAAGGGGGTTTTGTGCACGATCAGTTAAATGTGAGCCCAATTCTGACTTTATATAGAAGGCAGTTAACAATTCACTCAGCTGTAAGTGGAAAACCTTGTTATTCAGGCTGGGGGGAGAAGGATGCAGGATGTTTTTACCCTTTCTTACTGGAAGCTAGATCTCATGTGACTTAACTACATTAAACTGATAAGCCTTGTGGACCTATGCAGATTTGACTGAATGACAGAGATGACCTTGACTGGTCCGAGAAGGGGGCACCATACGAACCTTATGAAGTTGAACAAGGCCAAGAACAAGGTCCTGTACATGGGCTGGGGCAAGTCCTGGTACCAATACAGGCTGGGGGATGAAGGGATGGAGAGAAGCAGCCTTGCCAAGCAGGACTTGGGGATACTGGTGGATAAAGAGTTGGACAAAAGCCGGCAATGTGCATTTGCAGTCCAGAAAGCCAGCTGTATCCTAGGCTGCACAACAAGAAGCATGGCGAGCAGCTCCAGGGAGGTGATTTCCCACTCTACTCTGCTCTTGTGAGACCCCACCTGAAGTACTGCGTCCAGCTCTGGGGCCCTCAGCACAGGAAAGACATGGACCTGTTGGAGTGGGTCCAGAGGAGGGCCACAAAAATGATCAGAGGGCTGGAGCACCTCTCCTCTGAAGACAGGCTGAGAGAGTTGGGGTTGTTCAGCCTGGAGAAGAGAAGGCTCTGGGGAGACCTTATGGCAGCCTCTCATTATATACAGAGGGGTTATGAAAAAGACAGAACAAAGGCCTGCAGTGACTGGACAAGGGGCAGCAGTTTTAAACTGGAAGAGGGCAGCTTTAGATTGGACAGAAGGAAGACATTTTTTTACAATGAGGGTGGTGAGGCACTGGAACGGGTTGCCCAAAGAAGCTGTGGAGGCCCCATCCCTGGAAGTGTTCAAGGTCAGGTTAGATGGGGCTTTGTTCAACCTGGTCTAGTGAAAGATGTCCCTGTCCATGGCAGCGTGGTTGGACTTGATGGTCCCCTCTCACCCAAACTATTCTATGATGTCTAAACACAAATGAATACAATGCATACAGCATCAAAGTCATTGACTTTCTGATTTTAAATACTTGTATGGATGGATGATGGTTGGTTTTGTTTTTCTTTTTGCTTACTCCCTTTGCACAATTCTTTTCATCAGAGTAGACTACAAACATAGAGAAAATCCTGCACATACCTGTTTCTCCCCACTGGGCTTCTTGTGGTTTAGCAGCAGCTCCACAGCACCAACTACCTCCTTACGTATGGCATGCAACAGAGCGTCTCCCACATATACATTAAAACTTAAGAGCAGCTCAATGAGCTCAAGGTTCTCATTTTCAATTGCAATAAGGAGTGCAGTTCTTCCCAGGGGATCAATGCAATTAATATTGATCTTGAAATAAATTTCTGCTTCCTCCAAAGCTTTCTTTACACTGGCATAATCTCCTTTCTCCACGGCGTTCAGATAGGCTTTCTCTGAATGAGACAGTTCAGATTCTGCCCGTACAATACGAAGAGGGATACGATCTCTGTAGGGAGCATTGACACTTCTTTTGTAGTAGAACTGGGCCATATTTTATGCCATTCTAATACTTTTTCTCTGCAATATGAAAAGAAAGATTAAATCAATAATATATTTTGGGGATACAGTGCACCAAATTAATATTTGCAATATATAAGCATTTAAAACTCAGACTAAAAAGTGATGTTGAAACAAGTACAAATGGTCTCTATCAATAGAACAAAACTACAATGAGATAAATTCCCAAGGACTAGCAGACAATAATCATGGTTTTGATTTTGAACTATTCCGTTCTAAACTAGAATTAATACTGAAACACTGCAACTATCAAACAACTCTGAAGTCTTACATATAATAAAGCATTTAATTCCTTTGCTTTTACTCTGTATACTTGCAAGGATTTTGCAAAAATAATTCCTTCTAACAGGCTAATTTTTTCCTGGCTCAATCTTCTACATAAAAGCAAAAAAAAAAAAAAAAAAAAAAAGAAAGAAAAAAGAAAAGAGAGAAGAGGGAAGAGAAAAATTTGACTTAAAAGAGCAGGGTACACAAAAATATTTCCTTCAGTTAGGGGCTGAACAGCTTATTAGTCAAAGAACTGTAGTTTCTTGTCATTTTCTCAGCTGACAATGCACTTTGCAGTAACCCACTGCCTTTTCCTCCATTTCCTTCAAGCATTAAAATAAAAAAAAGCTCTGTTGAGATCCTAATTTGCAAAAGATAATATATATTTTTATTACTGTGAGGGTTTGATTCATCAAAAATTTCACAAAACACTGTGAAGAACATAGTAATTCATTTGTTCCAGTCTCCTTACACAGTCTGATGAGAGGTAAGTACAAAGGCTGTTACTGAGTTGTTTTCTTTGTTTTGCAGAGCTGATCAACAGGGCTTGAGGCAGGCAGGAAACAGCAAAGGAGACACATTAGAAAGAATTCCCCTCCAGATCCATGTACAGAAGCTGAGCAATTGTAATGCCTTGCAAAAAGTTTCCCAATTCGCCCTCCAAGATGGTACCAGTCTGCAGTCTGGGCTGCTAGATGTTGCACAGTCTGTGCATTGTGTTCTGTTAATCTCACTCTAAGCAAAATAAAGTACATGCACATTACACAGTTTTGTACCCTTGGAACAGAAATATCACATTCTTGTTGTCAGTGCACTGTATTTTACCAGTTTGCCTTTCAAAATTGCAAGCTCAATTCAAGAAGAATAGTGTCGTGTACGTTCAGCTCCAAATTAATAAGACTTAAATGTAGATGTGCACAAGTAGGTATCTACAAGAAAGGTATGTTGCTATATTCCCTTTATAGCCATGGAGATTTAGGGCTCCATTCTACTGCTTACAACTTGTCATCTGGTGCTGGATCCTGAAGGACATCCTGCCTCACTCCAGCTGCCATTTCAGAATGACTTATTTCTCACAATGGGTCTATTTCATATCTGTCAGGCAGATGTTGGTTTAACCCACAACAATGGATAAACATTATTCAGTTTCTTAATATCTACAGAAAGAGTTCCTCAAGACTCCTGCAGAAAATTGAGTGACTGCAACTGGGAGGTTATTGCTAAAAAGCTCCTCTCTCTGAAAGCTCAGGAATTAATAAACGAATCATTCTCTCCCCATGTATTGGGAATTAAACCAGCAATTAACTTGGATCAGTGAAATTGGGCATCATAGAGATGCTTATGGTAGAAGAAGAGTACAGTGATTTACAGATGGGATCTATTATGATTTCATTAGGATGATTCGGGGGGGGGGAGTGTTCTTTGCTTTTATAAGTCTGGGGAAGGTCTATTATTGCTTCATTGTAAGCTCTAAGGAAATCACTTGCTGGAACCTCTTGTGTTTACCTCTTCATGATTCTTGAATGGGCAAAATTAGATCTAATCTTAGTTTGTCTCTTTTAGAAGAGATACATTAAACACACATTGTCATTCTTCTAATCTGTCCTCTGCTAGTCTTCCTCTCTTGCCTGTACCACTTCCTGAAAATAATCAGCCATAAATAGATTGTTGTCATAACAAAAAAATATATGTTTACGCGCAATTAGAAAGTAGAGATTGATTGATGATACAGTGCACTCCTAGAAGATGATATATACATCAAAGATACGGTTCATGGGTGTTTACAAAAAAAAAACCCCACATTTATTTTGATTTTATCTACAGGTAGATGGTGTTGTGTGACAACTGACACTGTTCTGTCACATGTAAATGTATGCATATAAGAAACTTTCCCAGGCACACCATGAGAGCTGTAAGAGCTAGGAGTAGCCAGCAGTGATAAGGAAGTCTCCATTTGCTTTGAGTTCCTCTGCAGGAAGAAGAGTCTAAAGAAACAAGAGGTCCACTAGACCAGGGCCAAGGGAATAAAAGAAAATAAACAATTTGTGGTGCAAAACTTAGAAAAAGTGGAATTATAATTTCCACAGAGTCCATACACCTGAGACAGAATAAAAATACTTCAGAGAAGAGAAAAAGACGTGATAACTTGCCTTGAAAATAGGAATATAATGACCCATCAGAAACTCAGCATAACCAGAAGCCAATAAACACCACGTGACAGATTGTACCTGAGGCATCCAAATGCTCAGACTCACGGGGCTCAAAGTCATATCCTGGACAAATTATTTTTGTCTCTTTACTGAAATTGGTGAGGGGAATTAGAGACTGTGAAGGGAATTATGGACTGAGAAGGAAGTTCAAGACAAAGAGAAGAACTGCTCTTCAATATTGTTCTGCTCTTGCTTGTCATCCCCACAGTTCTGACTGGGTATATTTAAGATGTGCCATAACTAACACAATTTATTCAGCATTTGGAGGAACCCTCTCTGACTCTCGGAAGAACATATAATGGAGTTGGTAAACCAAAATAAATTGTTTTGACCAGTTTGGAGAAATATCACAATATCATCTTTCTATGTAATCTGTGGGCTGGTTTGTATTTTTGAAAGAAAAAACAAACTATTACCACTGGCTTTGCAAGACATTTGATGACTCCACTGAACCCGCTGATAGCAGTGAAAATTACTACTGCTTTAAGAAGTGACAGTACCTTGATCAGTATTCTGATCTACTAATCCACGCTCTATTAATCCAGATAAGGGACTTAGGTACAGCACCTACAATAAAAGAGCTAAAACTTAATAATATCAAGATTTGTAAGGATGAGACTTACTCTTTAAGACACTTTGTATGACGAGATTATATAAGATACAATGTCTATGGAATACCTGAATACTAGGCCCCAACACGCACAGAATATTTTGAAATTGTGGTGACTAACTGTAAACCCAGCTGTGAAATGTTTTAGGAATAAGATTTATGCTAGACAAACAGCCTCACTGCATGCAAAAAGAAGAGGTATTCATTTCCAACTAATCTTTATGAGATAATTACATCATAGCTGAAAATATATCTGTTTTGAAAGTGCATGTTTCTCCAAATAGAGTTAAAAACCAATAAAACACTTAGCCTAACTTTCCCACAACTAGAAAAAACAAACCAGCATCAAATAGGGTCAGCTAGCTGGGTGACGAAAGGATTAAGAGCAGCACTGTGGAGAAGGACCTGGGGATGCTGGTGGATAAAAAGGTGGCCACGAGCCAACCGTATCCTGGGCTGCATCAGAAGCGTGGCCAGCAGCTCCAGGGAGGTGATTCTGCCCCTCCACTCTGCGCTCATGAGACCCCACCTGGAGTACTGCATCCACCTCTGGGGCCCTCAGCACAGGAAAGACATGGAACTGTTGAAGTGAGTCCAGATGAGGGTTACAAAAATGACCCAAGGGCTGGAGCACTTCTCCTATGAAGACAGGCTGAGAGAGTTGGGGTTGTTCAGTCTGGAGAAGAGAAGGCTTCAGGGAGACCTTATTGCAGCCTTTCAGTACCTAAAGGGAGCCTACAGGAAAGATGGGGAGGGACTTTTTTTAGAGAGTGTAGTGACAGGATGAGGGGGAATGGTTTTAAACTGAAAGAAGGTAGATTTAGATTAGCTACTAGGAAGAAATTCTTTACTCTGAGGGTGGTGAGGCACTGGAACAGGTTGCCCAGAGAAGTTGTAGATGCCCCAGTCCCGGAAGTGTTCAAGGCCAGGCTGGATGGGGCTTTGATCAACCTGGTCTAGTGGGAGGTGTCCTTGTCCCTGGCAGGGAGGTTGGACTAGATGATCTTTCAATGTCTCCTCTGACCCAAACCATTCCGTGATTCTACATTGTCCTTATGATTTTCTTTAGCGGTATTTGCACCTATGCTATTCATTACCAAGGTAGCTGTATAAATTATAGAAAAAATATTAACAAAAATATTGAATAATGTTATATACATTATTATAAAAAATATTCAATGACTCTCATGACATTAGTCTGACCATGTTGTATACTATATACTTTAAAATATACTTAAGAACATAGGGGTAGTTTTTGAAAATACAATACTAAATCTACAAAACATTGCAGCTTGACACTGGTAAAATTTTTAGCTATAAGCTAAGTAATTATAACACATGAAATATAATGGATCTGTTCACCTCTAGAGTCAAGCAATTTGCAATGACAGGAAACCAGGCAGAATGCTTTAGCGCATCTCCAATGGCATAAAATGTGTCCAAATGGGGCACAGAGCCAACCTCCTATGGAAGATTCATCTCATTTAATTTTAGGAGCACAGTGGATTTATTTAAATACTGACATTTATCATCATATTTTTGCATCGCCTAGGGTATCTCACCCCACCTTCCACTGTTTCTACAGAAGGGCACAAGTTTCCTTGGCAGGTCCCAAGCCACACCTGCCAGCCCTTGGCCAATGCAAGCCCTGTGCCAATGTCCTGGGCATCTCAAATGGTCCAAAACCCCAGATTCTGCTTTAGCAACTGACTCCTGCCCTCAGTTGAGAGTACGGCATTTATTGAGTGTAATTTGTCTGGCTTGTTTTAGACAGCTACATTAGGATGAGAAAAGTCATACCCTTCCATTAATGTGGTTAAAAACTAATTTGGTTTTAATTTCCCTTTCAAAGGCCTCCTCAGCTTGATTTATGGCTACTCTCACATTATTGGACTTTGGGACCTCTAAAACCTAGCTTACTGTATTGATCAGTCCTTTCTCCCTTGTTCATAGGCCCCCAGTTACTCCTCATTTCCTTTCTAAACTGAAGACACAGTCAATTAGGTTTAGAATCCTCTTCCATATTTTAAAAAAATCTTTTTGGAAGCAAAAGTCGCAATTACGTTCTGTGCTAAAAAAATGTCTATGACACATTTGCATTAACCTTTACTCCAAATTAAATTTGGGTTGGATTTTAGAAGAAAGTAAGGAAACCAGTGTCAGAGAGCATATTGAGGTACAGAAAGCTTACATTTTCATATACACTGGTAATTAAAAATAGTGAATAGGCTCAGCAATGGAGCCAGGTTTTCAGCATTTCAGTGTTATTTCCAGCAGAAAAATTTCCATTCATCTAAAAAATTTCCACAGACCTGGAATAGCCAGTAGCTTAGAACTCTGAATAGTTGCTTGAGATGAGGAGGAATCTTAATTAAATCTTTTCTCAGGAGGGTCTGGTAATTACCGAGCTATTGGATTTTCCAGCATCTCTCCCTCTCTCAGAAATCCAGCATTAAAAGAAAAAAAAAAAAAAACAAAAGCAACAAACTATGATCCTTGAAGACAATATACTGACTAAGATAGTCAGCTACTATAGATTAGACAGACCTACAGCAGCAATACCCACCAAAGCACACAGAGAAACACACACACTATATATAGTGCTTCCTGCCCTCTGCAGATGTCAGGGAAATATCATCAGCACCTGAGAGGAAGAAATATACAAAAGAAGAAAACCATAATACTTTGACAGAAAATTGATTCTTATGAGAAAAGATTTCTTTCTTAACAGGCAGTTTCATTCACACCTGCTACAGACCACAATTTCAAATTATATGGGACTGTATATTTCATATGTTGTTTTTCAAGGAGGAATGGCAACATTCTGCCTTCTTTGCAAACCTTTAATTTTTCTACTCTGTTTATCATTATTTGACAATTTGATATTTTTAAAGAAAAGTTGAAAACATTAATTTTACGGATGCTAGCATAAATCATTGGAAATCACTTTTTGCTGCTGTATCGTGTATATACACATACACATTGTAATGAGCAGTACTAAAAAGTACTAACCCATCAAAGCTAAAGCTCAAAAAAACTGCAATCAGAATTCCTTGGCTTTTATTCAACCTCTGCTTTTGCCTTATTTGCTCCCACTAAACAGATGATGATATCCTCACTATTTTTCCAGGGGACACTGACTTGCTTTCCCTTGCATGCTGTCCCCTACCTCAAAACACTATTGTAGCCAGGCGCGATGGTGAGAAAGAAGTATCAGAGTGACCCCGCAGCAGGCACCAAGGGCCTCTGTGATAAGCCCCTTTTATTGCTGGGCACAGTGCTTAGGTATTGTAACCCTTTCAGAGACAGGAGAAGACACCCAATGACAATAAATCTCCTTCAGCAGATGGGCAGCTGGATTCACACAGGTGTGTTCCGTAGTATCTGTACACGCAGCTTCTGAAATCCTCACTGATGCTACCCTCCTAAAGATACTTTATTTCCATCACTGATCACTAAGTTAGAGTCATTATAGCATTATTATATGATAAAGCTTCTTCTATGACGTCATCAAAAGTAAACTTCTGGGTTTGCTCCTGAGTTTGCTTTTCAGACTATTTGCAAAAAAAAAAAAAAAACCAAACAAATGTGAAACTTCATAAGAAGTACCTATGGAATCATATGGAATCACCCTGCTCAGGAAACAAGAACATTTATGACAAGTGAATAACATGCTGATAACTCTGTGATCTTTTGAAACTATTTTATACGCACTTTTCATGGCAAAGGAAAGTTTCTGACATTTGTTAGATTCATGAAAGTATGAAATTGTCTTTGTAAAACAGATCTGTGATATACCGGCTTTAATCTGACACTGAATCCTATTCGATACACAGTAAAAATGATGTTCAAAGGGAATTTTTGAAAGCAAGACTGCTCTGATAAACCCCAGTGCAAAAGAAGCATGAAGTTCCTTCTCTTCAGTTCATCAGGACAGACTGTTTCATTTCAACAAGAACAAAAGAGATGCAGATAAACCTTTGATTTCTGAACCCAGGATCAATCCAGATACTGGTGTATAACCAAATGTCCAGTAACTTAAACACGCCTCTAGCACTGAGGTGAACTGGATAGGCTGTGCCCATCCTGTTAAACTCTCTTGGTCCAATATAGCACAGCTGAATGAGAAGTCTCTACTGGGAATAATTTCTGGTCCGTGCTCACTCCTAAACCATGACTGGAAATTGCATAGGAAGATGTTAATTGGCTTGAGCCGACACCGTTCCAAGGATTGTTCTAACAACTTCAGGTGCAGGTGATGGAGTTCCACCGCCCGCCTGTGCCTTCTAGCACCCTTTATGTTACAATTGTTACAGCTGGCAATACAGTATATGGGGTCCTCATCCGAAAGTCATTTTTCATTGTTAGAACCATGATCAGCTTCAGACTTGAAAGCGAACAAGAGCAAAAGTAGCAATTTGGACTTTAACACGGAGTCACGCAAGCAGGAGATATACTGAATAGCGCAATTTGGTATTTGTTCCCTACGAGGCTGTTGATTCGTTTGGAAGAGCGCTAAACCTCTTGTTTGCACTCTGGTTTAAAGTACCCTATAATCCAAGCTGCAGTAAAGCCAAGAACACGACATGGCATACAGCTGTCAGTGGATGATGGGAAGCAGGCTGTCATGTTGTCTGCTCATATGAGTTCTGGCTTCACAATCAGCAAGGCAGGACATCAGCTAGAAAGAACAACTTCCAGGGGCCAAGACACAATGGATATATGACAGATGAAATTCTACCGGCGTCTTACTATTAGCAGCTTAAGGGATCGAATCCCAGGAGAGTGCAAATGCTGACACTGAATGTGATAAACCTCTAATGCGGTGACACGGATTACTTGCTTAGAATTTTTTTTTTGTCAGTTTTAAGACAGGATGCAATTTCATAGCATTTTTTTTTTTTTGGTTTTAAATCATAGTGCTTCATATATAGTGTAAGGATGTTCTGTAAGTTCACTTAGGGTACATCAAATGGGGGGAAACTTTCATCTTTGAGGGCTGACATCACAGCAGATCTTAGTTGAGAATGACAGGTTTTTCTTGAAACAGTGACAGTTAAGGTCAGGACTGGTATCACCCTGAGCTTTGAAAAGTATCAGAAGAGCCATTTTAGGAGCTTATGGAAAAAATATTGTCAAGAGATATTAGAAATTATTAAGAGATCATATAGGGGGAGGATGATTTGAGGCTGGGCACGCAGTATTGCAAATCTGCATAATTGTTAAAATCAGAGGTATTCAAGACCTTAATTAGAATCATAGAATCCTAGAATTGCTGAGGTTGGAAGGGACCTTTAAGATCATCCAGTCCAACCATTAACCTACTCTGACAAAACCACTTCTAAACCATGTCCCCAAGTACCACAACTACCCTTTTTTCAAACACCTCCAGGGATGGCAAACCCACCACCTCCCTGGGCAGCCTGTTCCAATGTTTAATAACCCTTTCAGTGAAAAATAATTTTCCTAATATCCAATTAAATTCTTCAAATACAGCTAATAACTGAGCCCAATTTCACTTACCTTGTGGATGAAAAATCAGATGGGTCCCCACATGAAAAAAGAATGAGGACCACAAGCTCACAGGAGATCCCTGGATGATAACAGCTCTCTAGTACATATTGAATTAGTTCATCTTCCCAGTTTTATTTCAACTAGAAAGAGGCAGTCCTTGAAAAAAACATCATGCGTAGTTATCTCTTGCTGATGGGTAGCAGTATGCAAATATCCTTGGGAAAGCGAGGGAATGACCCTGAAGCCTGAACTATTTGTTCCTGCTCAGAGGGGAATACCGAAGCGTTTAAGCCTGCAACCAGAGCAAAGGAGAGAAAGACTGCTTTCCACCGACTGACATTAACTTGTTCATTGAAAGGATGGAGCATGACCGATGCCAGCCAAGCCCATATGCAGTAAGCAGCCAGTTTGGGGTGGGAAGGACAGAGAAGGCAATAATGCAGATAATGATCTTAATGAGTGACCGCACCATCCAGTTGAGCTGACCTCCCTGTCTCCTTGGCTGGTGTTATTCTCCTGGGTAAATTCAAGGAGCTCTCCAAAATAATTTTCAAGAGAAAGTACTTCAGTGTCATCTGGCTACACAGAAGGCCTTCTTCCAGCATTCCGACAGTAGTGCTGACCTTATTCTCTGTGGATATGATCCTGCAGCATTCATAGAGCACAGCAACAGTTCTCGAGAGACATGGAGAGTGGGCTGTCCCCTGCCTACAGAGAGGGTGGGCAGTCTTTCTCCAAATGAGGAAAGCCATGGGAGAAGAAATAAGTACACAATTGCTGCTGAGAAATCAAACCACGGTTGGGCAGAAAGGGTCTGACTGTACAAGTTCACTTGAGGAGGAAGTGGGAGGGGAGGCAGAGCACCCTGGGAAATAGAGGACATGAGCGTTGCTTGTGGGAGTCATGCTACAAGTGGCAGCGACTTCTCTACGCTTCAGGATGTGTTTACATCCAGATCTGCACGTCTTCCCATCCTTCACGTGATGATGCTCCAGGCAGTGTGCAGTTTGGCCAGAAAAGGGAGGTTGTGGACAGGCTGCCCAAATACCTTTAGTAAAGCTTGCTAATAAAAACACTCCAATGTGGGTCCATTTTCAGATGTACAAGCTAAGCCACCCCGAGGGTAAGTTAAAACACTTTTTAGTGTTTAGGGCTGATAGAGAGCCAGCTGTGAAGAGATCTGTGTACAAACATATACACTCACATAAACATTTTAGTACTGGCTGCTGCCCTCAGAGTGGTATGTGTATTTTGTGGGAAGCCTTGAAAGAGGGTGAACTAAAATAAAACAAAAGCTGGCAAGAGATAAAGACTAGTTAGGGGGAACTGTTCAGTCTTTGAAATGTATTGGCCTGTTTCCACGCAGATCCTTAATGGTTCTGCCCTCACACTGCTTATTCAGAGACATGTAAGTTGGTGCATTTTAATGTATTTTATTAAAAGACTTCATAAAAAAATAAAATCAGAAAAACATTACCTAAGCTCAGCTACCAATAATATCGCACTAACTCAAGTAAAAAGAATTGTAACCATTGATCAAATCAAAATGAAACTGATATCAAAGCAAACCAATTAGACTCAGTAGTAGACAATGTTCCATAATCTAAATAGTTAGGTAGCACAGAATGTAGTTATACAAGTCTAGAAATGGTTGCTCATTGGCTAGATACCCCAACAAAAGAATTTGATTGAAATCAATCAAATATATAATTTGGTTATTTAACTAGCTTAACATCAAAACCTAATTAGTATCTGGACCAAAGCCTGACAAAAATAATAATTTTTTTCTCAATAAATTCTATTCTTATATGATGACTAACCCCTTCCTGCCCTTGTAGCAATAAAGATTTCAAAGAATAGAATAGAAAACCAGAAGTCTGACAACTCCTATTTACCAGAAGTCATAAAATGACAGCTTCATGTCACTCAGGACCTTTAAATGTATAGCACAGAACATACCCTAATGAATAGCTTGATGAGGTATTATATAAGGCTGCTTAAATCCAGAGGAACAATTCTTTCCAGAAATTTGCCTTCATGGCCAAATTGTGATTTATGCATATGCCCAAATCACAATCCAGGATTAAAAGTGTCCTGCTAAATGAGAACAGGAGTGAAAAATTTAAATAGCAACAATATGAGAATTCTCATCGCTAGGAAGTGATGAAACCAGAAAGCTGTCATGTGGAGTCCCTGACTTACAAGGGCATATAGTGCTCTATTGATCCCTAGCAGTAGTTATGTGAGCTTGGTAATAGCTGAAATACTTTGAGCATCCTTCAGGAAGTTTTTTGTTTTATTCCTGGAGTGGGAAAAAGTCAGAATAACGTATGTCTCCATATTACAACACAGAAACTTTAAAAATGGATCACCTGAAAATCTTAACAACAAATCTAGCTCCTCAACACTCACTTATCAGCTGCTTTCTGAAGTATTCGGTAAAGTCCTTTCTCCTCAATAACGACTCCTCTCCCAAACATATTATTATTCCAGTATGTTATTTACAGGAAAACTATACTTGACAGAGACGGAAATAGGAAAAAATTGATATTCATAGAATCATAGAATCATTGAATTGTTGAGGTTGGAAGGGACCTTTAAGATCATCAAGTCCAACCATTAACCTACCCTGACAAAAAACACTTCTAAACTATGTCCCTAAGTACCACATCTACCCTTTTTTTAAGCACCTCCAGGGATGGTGAATCCACCACCTCCCTGGGCAGCCTATTCCAATGTTTAATAACCCTTTCAGTGAAGAATTTTTTCCTAATATTCAATCTAAACCTCCCCTGACATAACTTAAACCCATTTCCTCTTGTCCTATCACTTGTCACCAGGGAGAAGAGGTCAGCCCCCACCTCTCTACAACCTCCTTTCAGGTAGTTGTAGAGGGTGATAAGATCTCCCCTCACCCTCCTCTTCTCCAGGCTAAACAACCCCAATTCCCTCAGCCGCTCCTCATAAGACTTGTCCTCCAGACTCCTCACCAGCTTTGTAGCTCTTCTCTGGACACGCTCCAAACACCTCAATGTCCTTCTTGTAATGAGGGGCCCAAAACTGAATGCATTACTCAAGGTGGGGCCTTACCAGTGCCGAGTACAGGGGGATGATCACTTCCCCAGTCCTGCTCACCACACTGTTCCTGATACAGGCCAGGATGCTGTTGGCCATTGAAAATGTTCACTGTGGAAAATGCATGTTGTCATGATTTCAAACTGGCAGAGGACGGCTTCTGCACTCTTTTAGGCCAAGTTTTTACTCATCTAGTTTAAAAAGTAATCATTCAGATTTATCTCTGGAACTAGGGAGTAAGCAACTTTATTTTGAAGCATCTGTGGTATGTTTCCTGCACCTAGAACCAGAAGGACAAGTTCATCTGAACACAAACTAGCCTAACTCAGAGCTGCAACCAATTCTCAATTTGGGAATACTTACTTGGCAAGACAACCACACAAAAGCTGAAGAGTATAGGGAATGTTATCAAAATTTCAGCAAAATGAAACTTGGTTACCAGGAAATCTTTGAAACATTATTTTAGCTATCAAGAAGCTTAGATGTTATGAGAGAGTCACAGATTTAAAGATTAGCACAAATACCTCATCTGAACTCTGTCATAAGGAAGGTCAAGAGAACATCAGCATTGCTTCTTGGTCTTGAGAAGCCAGAGCTGGAAGAGGCTCTGTGGGTCACCAAACCCAGGCTCTTTATCACAGGCAGCTCTCTCAGACAATCTTTCCTTGAACAGATCAGACTCCCTGTTAGAAGTAGTTGGGATCCCTCTGCTTGACCCACCTTCCCCTCCACTGTTCCTGTAAGTGGTGGTGTACAGAGCCTCACTTCTCTGACAAGATAATTTCCTCAATCCTAAATTAGGTTCTGCTGTTGAGGACTGCTGTCAGGACCATCCTTCCTCCAGAATATATGGAGAGAAAGCTGTGTCTTCCTTTAGACTTCATTTTGCCAGGCTGCACAAATCTGGGTCCTTTACAGCTCCAGCCCATTGATCGCACATTGATGCCACCTCAAATGCCCCAGGGTACCTGACATGTCACCCAGCTGCTGTTCTGAAAGGGCATGGGTCCCCTCCAGCTCTTGCATCACACCTCAAACCCCTGGTAGCCTCAGGCACTCAACTGGTAATAGGTGTCTACAAGTGGGCAACTGAACTGAATCTTGAGTCTCCTTCCATGTTTGCACTATTCCTTTGCTATATCACCTTTTCTGAGTGATCTGACATCTTACTCCAAGACATGCTTCTCGTACAATGGTTTCAAGACTTCTCTATGTCACGCTTACATATTTTGCTTGATTAAGTTCTAGATCTACAATTGCCTTGTTCAAGGCTGTATCATAATCATCATCTTCAATCTGATGATAACCAATGTTCTTTTCCTCCTCAGCTGTTTTCAATTAATAAGTTTCCAGGGTATGGAAAAAAACTTTTTTTTTTTTTTGATAATTATTTATTCTATAAATGCTTAATCTTTTAATTTGCACTCCTAGATAGATTAGACTAAAATTTATACTTCGCTTCCTGCAATAGTGAAATAACTGGTCTCAAGGGCAAAGCAAAAGAAACCTCATGAGGCATGTACTTAATTCTGCAATGATGCGTATATATGACATTTTTTCATCCAGCCTTGCAGCAATCAGCTTCCTCCCCAGTGCTTGAGTTTTAGTCAGTTTTCTCTATACTTACATGTATCACACAGTTCTCCGCCTCTGTTAGTACTCAGAAAGTCTCTGACTTTGTGACCTCTTGTGGTTATGAATGTCAAATGTTCCCTGTGAATTGTATGAACTTTGTTCTTGAAAACTTTCTTCTAAGTATACTTGCCACCACTTTATTTTATCAGGTAAGATAGGTGGAACATAAATACGAGCCATCATTTTGTATTTTATTTTATTTTATTTTGTTTATCAGATTCTCCAGCGAGGCAAAACACCAAGTGGTTAAAAAGAGAAGTTTGTAGTGTTACTGTTTTTTTCAAGTAAAGAAAATGACATCCATCTCATACTAGTGAACGTACAAGGTAAATACTGTAGGTATTAACCACATTGAGTGGTGCTGTACCTAGATTCAACCTACCTAAATTTAGACAGCTTGCTAAGGTTTCTAAGTTGGAATGTGTTTGTCTTGGACTCCCTCTAAAGTTAGTGCAGAAAGAGAAGGAAAGTCACTGCAAGCAATCCAGTCAAATCTCTGTTTCTTGCTTTTGACTGGCCACACTCTTCCCTATGCAGCCCAGGATTCCATTGGCCTTTTTGGCGACAAGGGCACATTGCTGGGCCATGGATAATTTACTGTCTACCACAACCCCCAGATCCTTCTCCTCC